>NC_071468.1:65129603-65744603 GCF_028500815.1 Rissa tridactyla
CCCAAGTGAACGGTGAAGTGGCCAATGTCACCCTGCCAGCAATTTCAGCAGCTTGTGTTGATCCTGAATACGCTAAATGTGGCATCATTTGTGCATCCCACTGGTGAGAGATTCCTTAAGTAATTTTTCATTCCTAATGAACTTGTATTTTATTCCCTGTTTGGGCTTAACTCCACATTTTTACCTTCCAATAATGCCAACTGCACACTTTGTCTGCTGGGTAGGAATTTGTTCTTTTATACACAGCAGATGCCCTCACTGTATGGCTTTCGGTGAACTAAATAATTCATGAATACGGCTCTTAGTTCTCTTGTCGGAGAATCAAGAAATGATGATGAGGGTGTTAAACACTTTTTTTTAGCTTTCAAGATAGCGGTCCCCAGTATCAACCTCCCAACGTACTCTTAACTTTCCTCAAACAATCAGTGGAATTATTCAGAACCCAAATAAAAACACAAACTTTCCTTTATTTTTTTTGCTTACTGCAACAAATACTTAAATGCTTTGGTGCAGCCTTGCTCTTTGATTTCTTTGAATTTCAAATTTGGTCATGTCAAAAATTATCACAAAGTTTTTTTTTTTTGTTTATCTACATAGTTTTTAACCAAAATTACATTATAACACACGAACACAGTCTTCTCTTTAAGGCACAACACATCATTATGCACATTCTGTTCGCCAAACTTATAAAAGAGACAATATTATATAACCCTCTCCCTCCCCTGCCCCTCCCAAAAGAAAGAAAAATTGCATCCACTTCCAAAATCAGCTGCTAATAAAGTCACAGTAAATTATTTTCATCAATAATTTACACAAATTACAGGTCTAGACAGGATTGTCATTATACAGTCTGAGTGCATTCCAATTCAGATTTTCTGGGTTAGGTAGGCTAAAGTCTGGTTCAAACCTCAGTGCTGAGAATATATCCCATTTTGAGGAATGTTGTTGAACACCACCTTGTCGGCTGGAAAACGCATGTTGGTGCTTTGCCAGTTCGAGTCCTTTGTTCACTCCTGTCAGGGCTCACTTGGTGTGTACCAGCAACCTCCACAGTTCTCATTCGTTTAAAAACGTTGCATATATAAGACCATAGAGCTTCCTTACGTAGCGCTAACTTTTTAACTCCATTCAGCAATCTGAATTCTTCAATTTGGAATTTTTAATTCCACATATTTCTTCCCTTCTTAAGACAATTCATATGTGTAAAGCCAGAGGCATTGAATCACACATAAAAATTCAGTGTACTTGAAATATATATATATAAAAAAAAAAAAAAAAAGGATCGCCAACTTTAGAACACAGTTACAAATACTCTAGTTCCAGTGCTTGATGGAGAGCCAAGAGGTCCGAATGACTGGATATCCTCCAGAAAGGCATGTTGTGCTGTGTTTGTTAGAGGGGGGAAAAGGTCAGGAAAGATGAACACTGTGACACAGGGCGGTATATGACACACGAGGCTAGTCAGGTTATCACCACGTATTTTACACCACCATGGTTCTGGATTGATTTTTGCTAGTAAAGTACTGACAAAAATCAGACCAAAATAGATCTGAGCTTAATAGTACAACGGAAGGTAGAGTACTTTACTTACATAGTCCTTCTTAATACTTTCTTTGGAAAACGACAGTTATTTACTAAGGGTTACTTGCCTATTGTTAGCATGCAAACCCATACAAAGGAGCATTAATAGCAAATCCATTTCTGCTCCACTTATTACATTTTGCAAAAGACCGAATGATCATTTCAAGGGCTGCAAGACTTTCATTAAAAGAGGCTTCACACACAACACTCTGCAACAGAGCTGAACTACATTTTTGTCCATCTAGGGGGAAAAAAACAAATCATGCATTTCTGGTTCCAAAAAGAAAATTTGTGTTGCAGAAAGCATCAGTGTCCTTGAGAGATGCAGATATATGCACTATTCTCCTTTCAGCAATTAATCAGAATAGAAAAAACCCCATACTTTCATATTCTGTTCAGATCTATTTGCTGTATTGATCTCTGAATTCTGCATCTATTCATGCAATATAGCCAACGTTAAGAAAAAAGCATGCCAAACTGGAAAGTATACAATCCAACCACCTTTGTTTAGCACAAACTATAAAAGACCCATCACCAGTACTGTACCTATATTAAGGAACCATTTGGAATGAGCATTTTGGTTATTTTCATTTTGTTCCCATTCCAGCTACAACACTAAAAGGACAGTTTATTTTGCGACTCCTAGCACAATGATATTTACATCACTCGTCCTACGCAGACATTGTGAGGCAAAATTTTTCAGTTTCTGCACACTTCCAGGGTTATACCGGGAAGTGTGGTGCAAATTACTAATTTGAACTGTTTCTGAACATAGAAAATTTATCTGGTGAAATTCAGACTTGAATTATTATCATGAGTAAATTGAATATTTCTAAACAAACAGTTCTTTTTCAGAGACACAGATTTGGTGCACAATCTCTATGTTGTGTTCTTTTTCCTTTTGCAGGTATGTCTTTATTGAAGCAAATGATACGTTCATCATATTTGCTCCAGTAAACTACAGATGTTCATCTATGTTAGTGAAAAATTTGCATAGTCCTTTAGATGTTTTTCCACATTCTCTGTAACACTTCTCTTGAAACCTCTCTGATTTCACCATTTAAAGAAAAACACCACTCAACCTTCATGGCATAGCCCTTTCTATCTCTTCTGCTTATCTTTCATTTGCTTGAAGCTAGTCAGACATTTTTATTGCAATCAGTTTTCATTTATTTTTAAAATAATTTTGAATTTTTTTTTTCTTTCCAAACTGAAGTGAATCAAATGCTAGAATCCAAATGGTTCATTTTACTCTAAGTATTGATCTCATCATGCTCTTGTTGCCTTGCATCTATGGACTGAAATTATTTGTCATTCTGCCATTGCGCAACACTGACAGAAATGCAAACAGAAAGGCTTGCATTAGTAGCTATGTATCACACCAACATTTCAGGAGACAGGTTACCTTTTTTGCTGCCTGTTCTTCTTCTACACCATCCCCAATTACAACATATACTACTTTTCTGCCAAACCTTTGCATTATTCGTTCAAAGCAACTTTCTTTTCCTGGAAGATAAATGAGATAAGAGTTCAGAGTGAAGTTACCTGATTAGCTGCATGTTCCTCATCTCGGCCATCTCCAATCACAACATAAGTTATGTTAGTGCCAAATCTGGACACTATACGCTCAAAACAGCTCTCTTTGCCTGAAAAACAATGCACTGTTTATTCAAGCTATCAAATGAGTTATGGTGAAGCCCTACAAAGGATTATTCCAGTGGTAAGACATGGTTACTACTACTTTTTAAAAATTCCCAGCCTTGGGATTTAGAGACAAAACGGGTAAGAAACAATTGATTCCCTTCATGACACTAAGCTGTTGCAGGTAAAACTAAATCTCTTAAGAGTTGCAGGAAAGCCACTAAGATAAAGGAATTAGCAGCACTGCAAAAATGAATAGGTCCTTCAATGAATAATTGAATTAAAATATTTCCCTATTACTGTAGTAATATTTTTTCATGGAAAGCAGAAATATTAATTCTAGAGCATCTGCAACAATGAATGCAAGGAAAAAAGGGCTCAAAAAGCAATGGACAAGCAAAATAAAATTCCTTCCTGGGAGGACTTCCACGAATCATTTGGCTTTTTTTGAGAAATGTGGACGCAAGCAGGCTAGGCCAGTAACAACAATAAACAGGATTGAAAGGGACCAAGCAAAAGTCATCTACCTTTCTTCTCATTGTACTGCAGGTTCAGTTTTACCAACAAATGATTGTGCTATCGATCCCAAAACTGTCCGAATATGATGATTTCACTGTTTACACAGGCAATCTCCATATTTAATGAATTCTTTCCGTGTGCCCTATTGCAAAGAATCATCACCTGTTGGGAGGTATCCCATCAATATAAAGATTATTTCTTCCCTCTCTGCAATAGCTTTTTACCTTGTTTGTCGTTAGGTCTACCCCCGCCCCAGGTTTTTCAGTCTCTTCTCACAAGCTCATGATTTCTAGATCTCCGATTCTTATGCCCTTCTTTTGCCTTTTTTCAACTGGCCCACAAAAAAGGGCTTATGATTAAGAAAAGCAGCGTGTGTATTCATTGTTGAGTGAGGACCAGATTTCAGTGTGTGCAAGCAACAGCTGCAGTTACAGTCCTGTGCTCAGAGATCACTGAGATGGAAAGTAGAGAGAGATCTTGTACCCCAGAGTTTGCTCTGCTCCCGACAGGAGTGTAACAGCGGCCAGGCTGTTCCCAGAAGGAATTCCTGGTGTGGAATTACTTTGACAGAGACTCCGGAGACTGCGCTCCACTTCACCACCCCCTTCTGTGCTGTCGGCTCTATTTCTTAATGCTCCTTCCTTTGGTCCGAGTGCAATTTCAGTGACTGAATCCAACACGTACGGGCTGTATGGCAGATGACGTTCGTTCCAGAGGCTGCTCAATACCATGTGGCATTTGGGATACTTCGTTCCTTGACTTAAGTTTTTAAAGTATTTGAGGCATTCTCTCTAGAGGACAGCTACAGCTAATTTAAGGGTGATTGAGATAATAGTTTTTCCTGACATTGTTAGAATATGCCCTGTATTTTCACTTGTGAAAATAATATAGGAAACATATTGTAATGCTTCTGTCACTTAAGTGTCACAATCCATGTTATATAAGGTGTCATAGGTATAGAAATTAAGCATTCCTGAATTAATAAATGGTAAATCATGAAATCTGCCAAAATTATCAGTCATTGTAGGCTGCGTCCCATTTCACATGAATGATAACTTTTCTTGGCTTACAAGAAAATTTTGGATGCAATTTCCCAAAACCATGAATTTCCAAACTGTAATACACAAGAGGTACAGAGTTATCAACAGAATAGGGAAGTGCCCTTGTGGCATCCATCAACACAGCTTCTGTTGGTAACAGTTGTCATTACCATCACTGAGCTACTATGCTTCCAGAAAAAGCTTGTGAAGCGGTGGCCTGGCTTACATAGAGCCGAAGGTCAGAACACACACTATTTTAACAGAAGTTCTGCTTAGATTTGAATTCACAAAGCACTTTTCTTCATTCTTTTCCACACATTTTTTGTTTTTCTGCACCATACTTGGGAGTTTCTGAGGCTTTTAATCAGTATGATCAGTATGGGGACCTTTATTCCTTCAGGCATCATTGAAAATAACGGGAACTTGGAATTTATTGACATAAACACATCTGAACATATGCAATGCCTAAGTCTTATAACTAACACTGTAAGTATCAGGGAAGTGGCTTGGAATCCATCCATTACTGGGGAAAAAAAACTGGTAATGCAGTGTAGTCAGAATGGACAAAAGAATAATTTTCTTACCTATTTTGGTTGCACTGTAAATATTTTCAATAGGAAAAGCTCCTCCTAAGCTGTATAGTAGAACTTTTGCAAGTGCTGGGATAAGCTGGGTTGTTGTTACCAACACGTTTACACAGTTACTCCTAAAAGGAGAGAAAGAGTTTAAGTTTAAATAGCTTAAAACCATTACCCAAATGCTGATGAAGTGAACCAGCTGTGGAGAGCATATTCAGGATTCCTCAACATTTACTTTCACTCACGCAGCAGCGCTGCTCAGCACCATCACTTCCAGAAAAAGGCACATAAAACTTTTGGCAAAACCCTTTAAAAAAATATGCAGGCCTGATTTGTAGGAAATGTTCCACGCTGGTTTATAAAAAACAGGTCCTTGAAGATTGGCCCGCTAAAATGCAGACATTTAAGATCACCAACTACGTCTGAAAATAGGCATTTGAATGCTTTGAAAGCATCATTTCATGTTGGCATTAATTGGCAGTAGCTACCAGCCAAATAAAAGAGTTAGAAGAACGCAAAACCATCATTTTTTACTCCTTTCTTGAGAGGAACTAAACAGCCAATACACATTTCTGCCCAATGACATCACTTTCTTCATGTTTCAAGAGTAAGAATATTTCTGAGAAGAGGGGGAGATAAGAATAATCGTGTTAATAAGCTGGCATCGAATGGTGAGGAGGAAAACTCGACTGGAGAAGTTGTGCGAGCAGTTACACAACAGAAAAATCAGAGCCAGGCTACTTTAGGCACCGACAGGCTGGAACATGAGCGTGACCACGGTGTGAACACGGAGCTGACAGCAAACAGTTGTGAGTTTTTCCTCCTGGTTCTTCAACAAATTCCAAGCAAGATCTTAGGCTACTATTTCTGCCTTAGTGTATCTCAATTTCCTGTCAGTATGGTACAGGTAATGTTCTGAAGATTTATAGCTATACAGTTCTTTGAAGACAAGACTATAGACTATTATTTAACAGTCCTGAGTAACTGATAACAGTTTTCCAGGCTCATACACCAATGCTCAACTGGCCTTCATTTCCAAGTATCTTTTTGAAGAGTATCAATTTGGAAAGAAACGCAGGGATAAACACAATGGCTTACACACATTTTTTACTTTTTTTCTCTTGAGATGCTTCAGACACTGTCAAATAAACAACAGTTAAGAGAGAAACACATTGCAGAAGTTGTTGCATTTGAAATAAGCTTTTCACATCTTTCCAAGTTTGTTCTTTCTGCCTGATGCTGTCTTTTCCCAGACATGTTCAGAAGGCAAGATGGCTTAACATTGTTCTTTTTTATGATTTAAAACCAGAATTTTTGAGGATTTCTGATGAAATTTTAATAACAAATTTAATAATCAGAATTCTACAATGCCCTTTCAACGTACACAAGGAAATTAATCACATTTTAGAAGTCACTCCATACTATCTTTAGTAAATGCTGGAATTTCTGAAAATGAAATCACTTTCCATGGAATTTTTCCTATGTCCTATTCAAGTTTCGTATTAGACCTGTTCTGTTCTTTAAAGGCACTAATTTATTGTAACCTGAAATGTAAAAAAAATAGCCCTTACAGGTCCAAAACAATAAACTTTTTTACAGTAGACTCAAATACATACCTTGTGCTGATAATTGATAATGATTTAAGTGCGTTTGTTAGCCAGGAGTCTGTCAGAGCTTCAATCTCTGCTCTTAATTGCAACCATGCATCTCTTTTAGCCGGACCCAGGAGTCCTTCGATGTAAAAAAGTAAGAAAATAACAAATTAAATGCTGTATTAGCTTGAATGTATAGATTTTATAGTCATTGTTTCTTTTTTAAATGCCACTAGAACTTGAAAAAGCATCAAAGAGAAAATCCATTGTCTTCAAGGCTCAGCAAATTGCTCTCTGTTTTTATTTGCACTCCACTATATCAAGAAATGTCAGAGAGTATCGCAGATATTAATCATTAGTTGTCTGTGTTTTTTTCATCTATTCAGGCTACTTTACTACGTTTCAAAGCATACCTCTCAGAAATACATATTTTTAAAAACAGCTCCTCACATATATCTCACACTCTCATTATCAGAGGCAGTGACAAGGAGATCCATGCCATCCGGATCATAGGCAGAGTCACTCACACAAGAAGAGGCCTTAGAACAAACTTGCCCTGCAGTATCTGCAGATGTTTAAAACTGCCCTGCTTATGATTCTGTATATAGGTGAACCTCAGGTTACACATATGGAAATACATTTGTTTGGCAATGGCTTGCTCTTCATGTCCTGATGTAGTTAGCAATGATCGCTCCTTTTATAGCATCTACAGCCCCTGAACGGCTGCACATCTTATGTTCTCATATCTAAATTATTCCTTAAAAGCACCTTAGAATCCCCTTTTGGTTGTGAATGATCAGATTTTAAAAAATACCCAGCCTATTGGATGTTGAGACAGGAGTTCTTTGGAACCAAGGTATTTTAAATTTAGATTTCGTCCTGGAAGAGCAGGGAAGCAGGTTTCATGACCTTTAGTATCCCTCTTCTCTTTCACACCCCACGTTCCCAAGAAGTGGTGATGCCTGCCTTCAAAAATCTGAAATGAAGCAATCTAAAAATTCCTACTTTGATCTAGCCTTCTGTTGCCTTTTAACAGCTGTTTTGAAATAAATAGATACACATGTGATAAAAAGATTATTTAAAAAGCTAAGAAGAGGATGGACGCCCACTAAGGATGCAACATATTTCAGAAGCAGGATTGGTGGGAAAGAATAAAAACGTTAATACAACGCACCACATATCTGCACTCTGCCTTTGCAACGATTGTTCCTCTTAGTGTCTTTCCCTGTGCTGTGCTCTTGGACTTAACCTCTTGCTAATGTTAAAAGTTTTATGAAATGCAACAGCTTTAGAACCTTAGATGCATTCGGAGATATAAGAAAACCCAGTAAACTTTTGGATAATAGTGTTTCGTGCATTTTTAATACATAAAAACTCCATTCATGACACCAATGAAGGGCAAGGTAGGGCAAGTGAAAGCCCATCATTTACTACTACCCTTTACTCCTACTGCTTCATCCTGCAGCAAGTAAAGACTCCAAACTTCTAAGAGAAAATACATATTTCAAGTTTACATAGTTTAGAAAATTATTAAGGTAATGACTAATTCACTATCCATCTTAGTAGTACTGTTACTCATTTTTGAGAAACTGCAGGAAGTGAACTGTCTGGCTTTGCCACAGGTGAGCTTTACTTTAAGTTTCGTGTTCCTCTGAAACAAATTTCAGATGAATTGAAAAAGCCCATGCTATAGAATGGCAGAGTGTTCACTTGGCCTCCTTCCTGGTTGGGTTGGCCTCATCTCATCCTCAACTGTGGCTGTAGCAATGCTTGAAGACTTGGAAGTACTCCCTGTTCTCGCAGGCTCTTCTTGAGGGATTCAGCTGACATACTCCCCTCCTCAGAAGAGGGCTGTCTGCCTCTGCAAGTCACGCAGGGCTCTCCAGAACAGATTCTTTCGGTTCTGCTGCTTGATTTCCTACAAGCCTGATGGCATGGACATGAGTGAGTCCATGAATGAAAACAGCAATAAGAAAGCCCAAATGAGACTTGGATTTCTAGCTGACACAATTAACTGTGTAGGCTGCAGAGCCCACAGAAGGGGCTAGTGGTATGGCAGTGCTAGGTTTTCTTGCACCCACTGGTGAAAACAGACTAGCTGGTACCCAGCAGAGATTTTAGCAAACATTGTGTTGTTACCAACTACGTCATGAAAACGTAGGATGGAATAGGCCAGCCACAACCAATTTATGCTGTGGAAACTATACGACCTCTTTCCTAGAATAAAAGCATATTTGAGGCAGAGTAAGTGGCTCAATAAGGTAGGTATAACTCAGCTGGGTCTGAACGAGAAAAAGGGGCTCTGTGGAAGCTAAATGGGAGCCTCATCTGCTTCCACACCTGTGGTTCTCCTGCACAACAGCACAACGTTGGCTCTGCCAATGCACGCCGTAGCTTTCAATAGCCCAAGGCCCAGTCACATCACTTTCCATTCAGTCTGCAGCTTCCAAGGTGGGAGTTCATCGCCATGTATTTTAACCTGATCAGCATTCTAAATTGGTTTTGACAATTAAACTCACCTCCTATGTTGTTCTTGTAAGTATTATACAACTCTTTTACTCTTCTATAACGGAAAGCCAGCTTCCTCATCCAGTCAACCCCTCCTCTTACACCTGTTGGCAGACAAAGGTTTGCACTACTTGCAGCTGCATGGAAGCCATCAGTTGCAAAACTGTAGGTACTGCAAACACCCAAAATACAGTAAAAATAAATACAATGTATTCCTGTAAATGCTCAATTTATTTAATCTTTGAAGAAAAAAAAAAGAAACAAATGCTCTATCTTACCTTAGGTCTTGTCCATTATCATCAGAAGAAACATCATCTATGTGAACTTGATCACACTCCTGTTGAAAAAAAAAAAAACATCAAGTGATAAATTATTTTATAAAAGAGTACGCTGTCCATATGCTTAGTACAGATGTTGGAGAAATGATTGGTGCAGGCCACTAAGTGCACCAGAAGATGGCAGCGTACGTACACCTACAGCTTCCTATTACCACCAATGTCTTTAAAATAATACAACCTTCAACTCCTTCTACACTGTATAAATTATTAGTTAAAATAGGCCTTTAGAAAAGCACATGTAATTTTAGTGTGATTTTAGATTAAAATTATTTTAATTGAAAACCCCCAACAATTTCTAGTCTCTCTAGCACACCAGTATTCCAAAATCACCTAAACCTTATTTCCCCACTTCCTAAAAGCTATAGACAAGGAACATCCAGAGGCACGTAATTTCTGTTAAGTCTCTAGGAGTTTGGATGCTTATCAGATTCTTTGCTTGATTTATCCAAATGACTTTGGCTGGAAAATCACTGGCTGGATAATCAAGCAGTCCTGGAGAATTTCATTGTTTCCTGGTTTCAGAAGGGATGGAAGTAACTCCAGGGAACTGAGGTACACTGGAAAACTGAACTCCTCTCCAAGCTGGTTTTATAATTGGATAGCTATCAAATATCCTCTTCTGCACAGTGGCTACAGCAGAAAGATAGGAAAATGTGGGGGAAGCTCAAATAAATAACTCATGCCACCAAGCAACAGTAAATATGAACAGGCATCGTATTACTGTTTTCTGCAGTTGCTAGAATTAACTTCTTAACCCAAAAACACATCTGAAATTCAGTATCCAGAGATTTTACTTTCCTGTATGTATTTTTTTTAATATTTAAAATAGCTGTTGTTAATATAATCCTGATACAATTCATGACAAAGTTCAAGGACTACTTAAAAATTACTCCCCAGCTAATGTTTTCAGATACTTTAATCTCAACACTAAGATAATATGAGGCTGAACTTTCAAAATGCACAGTTCTGTGCCTCAAATAAGGAGCTGGCTGAGTCACCCACTTCAAATAAAGTTGCTGACAAGCAGCACTTAATTCTGACTCTCCGTGACATGCAGGAGTACACAGTTCTCACTTTCCAATCTCAGTCTTGCACCAGTGCTAAGGTGCCCAGATAAAGAATAAATCTGAACAGGGGGGTGATTTCCAAATGTGTATGCCTCAAGTTCCTAGAGTGTGAATTTGGGGAATTACCATTTCTTCTTTCTGCTTTGTTTGCTTTGCACTGAATGAAAACTTAACAGACTTTTACCCACATGAAGTCAATGGTTAAAAAAAAAAAAGAAGCAATTTTTGTATAAAATAAATACATATGATTTCATTTTCAAATACATAATTTCATTGCATCACACAAGCAATCATAATTTTAAATTCTGTGTCAAGACTAAAAGAATAAGTGGCCAAACTCCGCTTATCTGGCTTAATCCATTAAGACAGGCATGAAAGAACTTCATGCAAGGAACAGAAATGAAGCATTCTTCTTCCCAGTGGAGAAACAAAATTTTTTGGTTCTGTCTGAGGAGGTTATCTTGAGCTGTAGAATATTTTAAAGAAGCTGCTTTTGGCTGCAAATATCAGATGAAAAGAGAAAGAAAAGGGGAAGTGGCAGCTGAAATAAAAGATTCATTTCTTTATCCTTATTTATTATTTACACTCCAGAAAAAAAATGCAACTATACTCCACCCAGTGTAGGACAGGAACTCAAAAATAAGACAAAAAAGCCCCACTGGGACAAATTCTAACTCTGTATTTTGCATTATCTGACTTCATAATCACCTTTATAGATTTCCCTGGAACTGGTCCAAGCGTAAGATAATTTAAAAATTTTAAAAATCAGTCCTGTGGATTTGAAGGTGTACTAATTAAATGGAGGGCACACAGAAGCCCGGATGGATAAGGAGGAGTGTCTGCTGCTGTTTGGGTTTTGTTAAGCCTTTCAGCTGCAGCCTTGAAAATTCCAGATAACTGTTATGATGATAATTTCATTATTAAGTTAAATATAAGTGGATGGCAAAGCCTCGGCTGTTTACTTTTATGCTTTTATCTCACAGTTTGTTCATTGACTTCAGGGACAGGAGATGAGGGGAACATGCCATTTTCTGATTACTTGCTCCTTGTGCCTGCAAGAAGGTTGTTAAGTTTCCAGCCACATAAGAGGATCAAACCCAACAGCATTTTCCAGCCTCCTCCTTTTCCTTCTTCCTCTTCCCCTCTCAGATCTGCAGCTCATCTGACACGGGCAATACACATTTGCTGACCAACAACCAACTCATGTGCCCACCACTCCTTGCTTTGTTTTATTCTGCTTTCTCGTTTATTTGTCTAATTCAACTAAAATTTTACATTTTACAAATTCACTTATACGGTGTGGAAAAAACGTCCGGAAAAAAAGAAAAAGCAGGCGGGTTGAGCAGGTTTGAGATAGTTCTCTACTTTTTCCCAAAAGAAACAAGAAAGCGGTGGCACAACACCAGATCTGAGTTTGCTTGTAAAAGAGACCGAACAGTTGCAGGGAGGAAGGAAAGAACGCAAGCTCTCTGTCGCTTTAAATGTTAAGGTAAAATACTTTTCCCATCAGCTACAGTACTCGCTACACTCAAGTCAGTGGCTCACTGTTAGTGCAAGGTCAAAACTAAGAAAGAAAAAAATGTATTTCCTATTACTGAGAGTACAGGAAAAGGAATCTAGGTACCATAACTGGCTTTTGCTTGAAGCAATGCTAATTTAAATTATATCTGAGTACAGTCAATTCTCTGCAGCAATTTTTAGAGCCTGAAAATTTGAGAGTACAGAATCAACAAATCATCCATAAAAATTATCCTCCTGGAATGGACAGTAATTTCATTATCCAGTAAAAACACTGACTCACCACACTGAACACAAAAATGTTATTACTGAGGGGATATTCAGCGCTATGCTTTCTCAGGCTACACAGAACACAGCTTTTCATGCATATGTTTCAGTCTCTGTTAAAAATAGTTTGACCTGACTCCCAAGTTCTAAGAATTATCTAAATCCTATTTTTTATTTCGCATTTCCATTTCTAATGAGAAAAAAATGCTGACAAAATCTTATTTAAAATATGGTAGGAGTACCATAAAAATGGAAATGTAATTCAGTTTGTTTGAAATAAATACTCTTTTTTCTTCATTGTCCTGGGAGTGGAGGGGGATAACGGAGTTGGATGGTTCATGTTCAAATTCTTCCTTGCAATTTGTGGAAATTGGGTTTTTTGCCTGCATAGTATGCCCTACCAATATTTCTAAAGCTGTCTTAAAATTAATACTGAGATAGGGAGAAAAACTTCAATTTATTCCTTACCTGGTTGAGATCAGAATGCATTAGTCTGGATATTATTACAGCACTGAGACCCATCTCTAAGCACTGTTCAGGCATATGAACTTTCTAGAGCACCAGACTCCTATTTTCATGGCAAAACACCAACTGCCCTCCCAAGTGATACTTCTCAAGCTAACTAAAATTTATACAGTGAGAATGAAATAGCTGGAGAACAGCCTAGCCTGAAATAAAAGTGTAGCTTGGCTGATTAGAACATGGGTTACTGGGTCAGCGGGGAATGTCTCAGCAGATCGGAATTTCTGCATCAGCAGTCATTGTAGTGAGACAGATTTGCATAGAGGAAGGAAAACTTTATTTTTGTATATGATAGCTTTCAATAACTTGGTTATTATTACTGGACTCTGGTATGTGGTGTTTGCAACCAAGAAAGACATGGAAAAAAGAGAGTTTAGAGGATGTAATGACTGGAGTCAGTATTGCAGGAATACAGGTTCATTAGTACGTTACAGTTGTCATGTTTGGAGCCACAAGGTTTATTGTGGGACGAAGATGAAAGCAAGACAGAAGGTATGGGATCTGACGGCTCAGCATTAATAAAGTGAGAAGATGAAAGGATAAGTTACCTGTCTAGTGAACAAAGGCCTATCTCACTTCCTTCCGTAAGAACTGAAGGTCTTGTGTCTTGATGGCCATGACCATCAGCAGCTCAGCACTCACCTCCCCTCTCCTGGGGGAGGATGGAGAGAGGAAGACAGAGAAAGAGAGATGGAGAGAGGGGGAGATGAGGAGAGACCTCAGGTCAGAATTCATTACACTGTCATCATGCAGATGTACTGTAACATTCAGTAATGGCCATATACTCTGGAAACATATTTAAACAGACAGATTTATTCATCTGCATATTAAAGGATGCCTCTAGGTACTTTGATGCAGGATGCCATCTAATTATATCTTATTTGCTAAGACAACAGAAAATTATTGGTCTTCTTGCATATTCTAGAATGTGTGCATACAGCTTATTTCAGAATAAGAAGTTTGGAATTTTGGTAGTCTTATAAGAGAGTTGGTTTTGAAACAAAGGTACATTCTGGGCTAGAAAATACTTAATTGCATATAGAAATTGGTTTAATCAAATCAAATGGATTGAGTTATGAGATTCTCCAAGGCAGGCCCCAGGTAGTATATTTTGATTTATCTAAAACTAAACACTGAATACTGTTGAAGCTCTGGAATGAGACGGAGTACAGGATATTAAAACCACCCTATGGAGAATATACAAAATGTGATGATACACCTATGACAGCTGAACCTGAGACTACAAAGAAAGTAGACAATAAGAGAAAGGAATGAAGATTCCATGGCTATAAATAAGAATAAAGAGGTATGGAAAGAGGACAAAGCTCCATTTTTCTGAACTCTTCCACTTGAATTCAGCACAAGATTGAAGAACTCTGGGCATATGCTACCAAACATCTTAAAGTTCATTGGGTGCCACGTGCAATCTGAACACACAGGGGCAAAGGTTTGCTAATAAGAAATTTAAGCAATGCTTTGAAAAATTGATTTGGAAACTATCCCCAGAGCAGGGCACCAGAAGGAGAACGTTCACTGAATGCATTTGCATTGTCGAGTGCTGACTCACTAGGACTGCAGTGAAACACCGACTGGTGAAGGCATGGCCAGGGCTTTCTTACATTTCTGCTGCTGGAAGAAGTAAGTGCAGCTCAGGGATAGGGTGAAGTAGATTCCAATTTCTTGACTTGAAAAGAGCTAACAATAAATGAGGTCTGCAAGGGACAACAAAGACAACCGCAGCCTGCTACTTTCTGCTTTTCTTATAGCCTACAGTCAACAAAGGAACAAAAGAAGAGCACACACTAGAAAAATCAACGTCCCAGTGACTGAAAAGATCTCACTTATCCTAATTTTTTTCTACTCACTCACCAGAGACCTTTCTCTGGCATTTTAAACAAAACCTCAAAGTCTTCCAACTGCCATTAGTGGCAAAATATCTGTCCATGGAGGGAACTCTGGAATCAACTCCGAGTGAGAAAATAACTGATTTAGACCAGGTGAAGGTCTGAAAAGACCATAGTTTAATTCGAGAACTGTTCTTCATGCCCTGTCTCCTGACACACATGGTTGTAAGACTGTCACTTTCCACGTTAACAGATCTAGACTCCTGGAATGAAATGAAAAGTGTGTGAAGCCCAGTTGACGAGCCTGCTTCCCAGACTGCTGTCCCTGTGGCAGTCCATCTGTGTGCTTCCGACAGGTGAGTGGTCCACAGTCCACTCCTTAGGAAGAGGTCTCTCCTTTTTCTGACCGAATGCCAAATTGCACGCCCCTGGGCACACCGTGATAAAACATGCGGTCTCCTGGTTACCTCGGGAAGAGACATCCCTGACACGTATATCTGCCATAGACCCAGCCCTCTGATGCTGCAGCCTTTGAGGCACAGGAAGAATATTCTACCTTTGAGCAAGAAAGGAGGGGACTGTGGCCAAAAGTATACTCAGGTATGTGAAGAGAAGAACACAGTCTTTTGTGGTCAAATGATGGCACCCACTGAAAGCGAATGTAGAGAACTTCAAGAGAAAGAATGGGAGGCACGTATGTCCCCCTTCTGGAAATGACTGCAGACAGCTCTAAGTTAATGGAACCTGAAAAGATGGCCATAGCACAAAGAGAGGAAAGGGTAGTTTGCAGCAGATTCCCTTTCTCACCCAGTTTCATGGAAGGACGCTGGTGCCGCAGGAAGTCAGTGCCACCTGGCTAACCTCTCTCTGATTAGAGTATGACAAACCTAAAGTCTAATAGGCAGAATATGTCACACACAACAGACACTACTGCACAGTAAAACCACTATGTTAAAACCCCAGGCGTAATGGTGTTTATGTTCCTTTGATTCTTACCTCTAAATCGTTAAAAAATAAATGTGTGTCAGCAAGATTAAAGATCATTTCTTCCATTCGCAGTCCAAGGGTCACTGCCATTGGTGGATCCTTAAAAAACAGAAAGCAAGGTTAACTACTTAAATACCTTTAAATTTTATCAGAATTACTTTAAAAACTGCTGTATACAAAGTGTTTTGAAAAATTAACGCTGCAAGAAATGTCTCTAAAATCCTTTCAAGGATTTTAAGCTATTTTAACGCAACACTACAAGAAGAGACTGCTGAACCTGTGTGAGAACATCTGGGGAGCTGGGGATGTTAAAACATCAAGGTTTTTTAAAGTCAAGGCATTTTTAACCTGGCTAAACTGACAGGGGAAAACTTGTTGGCCATATGTAAACCTGCATAAAGAAGGTGGTAAACAGGGAAGCAACTTCTCACACAAGATACATGTAAAAAACCCAATATTTATTATATTAAGAATACACAATATTTTTCATCCCTAAGCCTTTAATCATTTTATAAATACATAAGCCTGTCAATTTTTGGGCAGGAAAAAGCTGAGTCGTGGAGCAGTAATTAATTTTTCTGACCCAACGCACCGAGTCAGCAGCAGAGTTAGGAATGAAGTTACTCCACATGACGCCCACTCCACTGCACAATTCCTCTGATTTGTTGGCTTTTCTTCCCAACTTTTGGGCATACAGAAGTCCTCATCAAGGTCATGCTAAACTGGACTAGGAAAGGTAGTCATCTCTACCAAATGATTACTTTGTAAGCAATTATCCTACACGGTGATAAGAAAGTGTGATTTAAGAGGCCTTTTCAATTTCTGATGTCTCTGCTTTATAAAAATACAAAAAGTAGTCAGAACCTATGGCCGCTTTCCCAAACTGAGTTTCACTTGGGATAAAACATCACTGCCTTGCCTATGCTTAGGCCTATCTCACTTATTTCCCACACTTCTGCTGCTCCAGTATGTATCCTCAAACCCTGCGCTTAGTCCTTCTCCATCTCAGTCTTTACCATTCTTCCATGCAGGCACTCACTAATGAACTTCCAGGCTCTCCTTTACGATTTTATTGCAGGTATTCAATCAACAAAGTGCCTGTAAGTGTTCTTGTAAGTGTGCTGCAGCGTGCCTAAAATCTATGGCATGATTCTTTAGGTGGTCGACACGAATGGAAAAACATATGTAAGTTTGTTTGTTTGCTAGAGCTCATCATTTCTGATGAAACACAGGAGTCCTGTCCCTGGATGAGATTCATTCAAAATGTTGCCTCTGTTCATAGGGCAGCTTCCACACTATCAAATCACCACACCTCAGCAAGATACCACAAATCTACCGATCTGCAGTAACAGTTTGTCTGAGAGCAACTAGTGTACGGTAAAGGTGAGATGATGAATTTAACTTTGCTAGGCTTGGTAGGAAATAGATTAAGCCAATTTGCATTACCTTACGTTTGCTTTGGAATAAGAACGCACATGGACAGTTCCTGATGCTCAGCTGACACCTTGTAACTAGTTTTATTGTTTAATCATCTGCCTGAGCTTGTGGGGTTAATTTTTTTATGCTTAATGTACTGCAATGGACTTTTAAAATAGATGGGATCCTCCTCTCATTAAAATAAGAAAAAAAAAAATCTATATATCATCATTTAAACTCTCATTGACACTAGCAAGTTTTCAGAAATCCTTTCTTAAATACCCTGAGATTAAAAGTCTAAAAGTTTACCAGCATCTGGCAACAAAATCACACAAAACCTCAAATGATCATTTGTTAGTACGAGGATCAAAGGCTTCCCAATCAGGATCAGACGTCCGCTACTCCAGGGCTTCACAACGACAGAATAAAAGATGGCTTCTGCCCTCAAGCACTTAAAAACTAATGGTAAAATCTGAAACATAGACATATTTTGACCCTTGCTCATACGAAAGTCAGACTTGAAGGGGAGAATGGTGTACCAGAAATTGTAATGATCCAAAGTTAGACCCAATTATCTGGCAGCGAGAGGAAATATTTTTATGTTGACCCTTGAACTGGTCTAGACTACCTTTCAGAAGTCAAAATCAAATGCAGTGCTTAGTAACATAACTTCATCCCCTACGCCTTCTGCAATCATGTTCACTGGATCTGAAAGTCACGTGGCTGAAGGCAGCAGCAAGTGCAAAAGGTCAGTTTTCCAAGGGGATGATTAAGGAACACACGTTAACAGATTTGCAAAAACTCATGTAAGATACTTTGAACACAAATCATCAAAATACTCTGGACTCATGAGATTCCTCATCAAGCCATAATGCTTTTATCAAAATGTCATCACATATAAACATGTGTTTCTCTCTCCTTTCTCTATCGTTTTTTTCTGTGCACAGTAAATTATAAATTTTTCTTCCTAGATACAATATTATAACGAGTATTTGCAATATGCTTCTTTACCTCAATCCTATGAACACTAAGGCATGTGCATAACTTTATGCACAGGTGGTAACTCATTATTATTTATGTGAGTTAAGTTATTCACTGGAGTGCTTCCAAGACTGGAATCTCAGACTTTTGATTCTCAGCCTCCTTTTTCCCCTTCCTGGGTAGAAGCAGACTTAAATGCGGAAATTTGCTATAACATATTCCATTATAATCCAATTTATTTTAACAGAAACTACCAACTATGTATCACAATTTCCTGCCTTGCCTAGTATAGTTGAAAGACATAAATGTGACAAAGCTTTTATGATTTTCTTATTAGTAGTATTTTTGTAACCAACTATGCCTGACTTTATTACTGTTAAAATGAGATTTCCTGTGTTCCTGTTTTGACAAAGGCATATGTAGGATATTGCTAAGTACTATATGTAAAATAAAATAAAGCAAAGAGAATTCATTTCAGCTTAGCATGAAATCAGCCTGGGATCTCCCCATAACAACTTCTGCTAAGAAGAGTCACTGGAATTGAATTCTCAAGACGTGAACAATTGTTCCTTTAATAAATTGGCAAAAACTTGCACTGCAACTGTTTAACAAGAATTAAACATTATGCTCCAGCTCTTGCCATGTTAAGTTCATTCCTTCACATACAAAAATAGACTGAGAAAGCAGTGTTGCCAGGGTCCTGTGGTTTTATAATGTTTGCACAATGTGGAGGAACATCCTAATCATCATTTTACTGTCTTTCAACTCGAAGCAGAAGTAGCAGGCTGACTCAAGTGGTACAAAGAACTGAGTGTTGAAAAGAAAGCAAGAAACATGTGCAGCTGATACGGATTTGAGCAGAGCCAATTGAGAAACAGAATAGAAGGCAGATTGAACTTCTGCCAAAATGGTATTTTGTGCTACTCTGCACAAGCATACACAAAAGAGGAAACAATAAAAAGAAAAAAATTATCTGGAAGTTTTGCCCAGATAATTTGCAGAACAAAGAAGCACAACTCTTTGGCCCTCAGAGGCCTGATTTTAGCCAGATATCATTAGCGTGCAAAAGGGTCAAGACCAGCTACAGCACTTCTGTATACCAAAATACAAATGACTTTAGTTACGTTAGTATGAAGGCACTAAACTGGAGCCAGACTGTCTGTCTGTGGACTTCTGCACTACACTGGTCCATCCACTGGAATGCCTCCTGGGAGACTAGGTAAAAATATCATGGGAGGACCAATATTTAAATGTTTTGACCAAGAGGCAAGTGACTGGAATAAAGCCCCCAAAGCTCAGTGCCCATTAGTGGAATAAAACTACTTAATATTGTCTTGGAAGGCCAGGTTTCAACACAAGATGTTCAAGATAATTTCACTTCATGGAAAAATAATACAAACACACCAAGCTTTTTTATAAAATCTCAGAAAACAAATAGATAAATAGATTGTCAGCTAGATTCATTGTGACAGGAATTTGTATACATGAAGCATTAAAAATAAGCACAAAAAGAAGCAAAATATACAAATAATATTGTAAGAACAGATTTTCAGTGGGTGGCTGTCCTGAACAGACTTACACAAAATCGACCTCTGGAGAAAGTGGAAATGCTTAAGTACAGTACCAATATTTTTAGCTTAAAGACACTTCCCTAGATTATGTAGGAATCTCAGCTGCAAGTTCAGCTCTCACTCTCTCATAGGGGACACTTGTTCCCAGGAGAGCTTCATGTGGGTGGCAACGCAAGAAGAGAATACATCTCTTCTTAATAATGTATCTGGTGGCTGGTGAAGGAAAACTCACGTACTCCATATGGAGTTTCTGTTCCACGCTCTCTATAAGGCAGTAGGAAAATGGACTCAGCGGTCTCAGACAATGAAGGAGTGAATGGAGAGGACAACTGGAGGTCATGAGAGAAACACTATTAATACAGGCAGATAAAAGCATATTTATAAGTGAATTTGGGAATGTCATCACGGGTGCTAATAGTAACAAAGTTTTTCTGTTTAGTGACTGGACAAGCAGAGACTGAGCAACAAAAAGCTTCTGAGCCCTTTACAAAGAAGCATACAAGGTTAATGTGGCCTCCTCGACAGCTTTTTGTCATTGGCAATGCTATCAAAAATATCCAAATGTGATCAACAGTGTGGATCTGTTTTGAGTTTTGCACTTGGAAATGACATTCTCCCCCTTCTGAGGTCACAAGGGACCTTCATTCTATTTTAACCAGTTGCACCTTGAGTCACAGCATTTATCTGTGCATCCTTGCCCTCTGGATTGACCTGGGAGAAATGAATGAAATATAAATGCTCAGAGATAGATAAAACTCCAGCTTAATCAGTCTTAAATCAGCAAGAATAACTGGAATGCAATGGAACAAAGAATACACACTGTTCACAGGGAATAAGAATGTACCTCATAAACTTTTAACAGATGATGACATCTCCTAACACATGTCCTGTCACATCAACGAATCCTCACTTAAGAGCTCAGCATTGTA
This sequence comes from Rissa tridactyla, assembly GCF_028500815.1. Lineage (NCBI taxonomy): Eukaryota > Metazoa > Chordata > Aves > Charadriiformes > Laridae > Rissa > Rissa tridactyla. Next base: position 65,150,503 of record NC_071468.1, read on the forward strand.
GAAAACAGTATCTGCCAACTGCTGCTCAGCTGCAAAAACCATCATCAGCCACACAAGTCATAACAGAACAGCTCAAATGCCAATGTTCATAATTTGCTACTGCAGTAAATAATTAAAAATAGACATGTATTAGTTTTACGAAGTACGAAGTAGATGAGCAAATGAGCTGAACAACAAGAGGTTTTCTTACTGCTGGGAGGGACCATGGCTTCCCTGAGAACTAACAGAGGTGTAGTGTAGTTTTTATTCTCTTTTTATGTTAGCTCTGACCAGCCCAGCAAAATAACTACACCAAAAGTCAGACGGAAACACCCACAGGTAGAAAACAGCAAGCCACAGAATACTCCTCTGGGTAAGTGATGCATTGACCAACCTCTGGCCAAATCTCTCCCACTTCAGTGGAGTTTAAAGCTATACTCTACTGGTGCCCAGACAGGAAGCAGCAATTTGCCCTGTGTCTTGAATGAGGTGCTTACACCTGCATACAACAAGTTAAATCCTTCGTCAAATTACTAGTATTGTTTTTAACATGGTTATTCTAACAGCCCTATATAATTCTGAAATCAAATAATTATCACACCATGCAAAGTGCTGAACAAGTATATACCAAGGACAGTGTCCATTCTCACAGTCAGAAATCCTCAGGCATAAGTCATCTGTTGTTCTCTTGACAAATATATGACCTGAAGCTTGCCTACTGGTTCCCACATGATCTCTGCCAACAAATGCCTCCATTGCCTATGGTGATGTTGGTTTGCTTTTCCTTTTTTGTTCCTACTCCAACCACTTGTTAAACTGTAGAAATCTTCTGAAAGAGAAACTGCCTCCTGGTACCACTGCAGCTCTCAAGTGCTCCTGTACCCATATGCTGCTCCTTCTGCCTGGCCATAACAGCCTGACGGCCACCTCCACATGCTGCACCTCCCCTCACTGCATTCCCTGCACAGCCCGAATTGCAGCAGAGCAGAAAGATTAAAAGACTAATTTCTGAATGTTTTGTTTTCGCCCGGTTACTGCAAGAAATAGGGTAAAGAGTTTCTGGAAAAGAGGAATGAAAGTTTACATGTCGAGGAGTAGATGGAAAAGAACTGAAGGTGAATATTCTTGCCTGTCTGTACATTCACACCAGCTCTAAACTCAGCATCTTGCCTCTTGGAAGTATGAAGTGAGGACACTTGGTATAAGAAGCTGCCTTCCCTTAAAGCAATGTTCACTCACTAAAACTCACTAATCTCATCTAGAATATTTAAATATGGGGGAACGGGGAAAACTCTACTTTTCCTGTGAATTTTTTTTTTTGTTTCGTTTTTGGGAGTAACCTGATTATGTTATACACAATGGGCTCACAATAAACATATGGACGAACACAGTATGCTCAGCTAAGCATCTGTGTAACATTACATGCCTTTGTTTTTTAAAATCAGACAGCAATCACTGCAATTAGTACCACCATTATTTTACACTACCCTGATTTTCTTTTTTTTGTGAACTAACAATTTTATACCACCTTTTCAAGATATACAGGTCTCTCAACACCTTTGAAAGACCTATGTGCTCACAAGACTTCTGCTGAGAACCTCGTAATTCATGGACTATTTATTCTCGTAGCAACTCAATTCTCATAACAATGCAGACTTCAGTCTGGATTAAGGCCTTGTTTACAGATGAAAATCATATGCAGAAAAGATAAAGGCCACATCTGCTGAAGAGATGCATGCACCAGCGGCTGACTGAGGTCCAGCTGTGCTACCTTTCCCTTCTCCCATGGCTAACCTCTGAGGCACTTAGGCTTAGATACATCCCATCTCAAATTTAGGCAACGCTTCCATGACACGCAAAAGTTAAAGCCTACTCATCATTAGCTCTCCCTGTATTCCCTTTCCTACTGCTCTAGCCTCCTTGCAGCCAATAATATATATATTTGGATTTCATTGGCAATTACTCATTACTTTCCCAACGAGTTCTCTGTAAATATGGCAAACATAGTCACTGCAGGAGGGAAAACGTCTACATCTCTGGAAAGGAACTTGTATGGATGCCACACATCAGTACAAAAGAAAAAGGATTTTACTTTAAAATTCCTCTCCTTTTGCTTCATAGTTGTTCAAGACATTTTTTTACTGATGCTGATCTCAGCAGTATAACTACATTAATTTCACTTGCCCTTGAGATACTCTTGGTTTATACAAGCCAACTTTGCTGTCAGTACTACTGGCTGTTAATATGCCAATACTGTTTCTAAGGACGCTGTACGGAGAGTCAATTAGGGCAGCAGATATGTTCTTTAAGAACAATGGTACTGGGATTTTTTCAAATATCCTTACTTATAACAAAGTGAGAAACCAAGAGGAACTACGTTTCTGTCGCTGTCTCTAAGACACTTTTCAAAGTTACTCACAGATGTTTGTGTGCTACAAAATGTGCTCTGATTTTTAAAACTTTGTATTAAAGTTGACTTAGACTTTACTCATATATTATGTGAGATGGCATATGAGATGTAAACACCCTAAGGGCACAGCCAAAAAAGGACGAAAGGAATGACTATACCACTGTGGCAATTCAGCAAGTTTTGTGGCAGTCTATGGGCTACACTCAAAAGTGACATAAATGTTCATGTTCAGCCAGGTTTCTCTCTTTCTTGTTTTGATAACTACAAGTTAGAAATGGTTCTGAAAAAGTCACTGTCACTACAGTGTTTGAAAAACAGCAGAAGAGGAGTTTTTGACAAAATACTGAAACGTGCACTGACTTGGCACTGAGAAGCTGCAAAACAAGCAAGGCTGTTTTTTATAAGACATTAATAACTACCATTATCATAGCATTCAAAAAATTCATATTTTTGTCTGTGCCTGTGAGTTTTCATATTAGCTTTCTCTTTTAATGACCGCAAACAGCCGCCTCAAAACACGGAGGACTGGCCCATCAGTAGTTATAACCCACAGGTCAGGCTTTGGACATTTCTAACCCACTGGCTGGGAAGGGGTGTGTGTGTGTGTGGAAAGCATTTCTGTAACGTACTGCGTCTCACGTGCTTTTCTTGAGCGCCTGATTCTGGCTGGAATAGAGAGGCATGAAACTTAATGCTAAACAAACCCTTTGTCTGACATAGTATGGACATGATTATGTTCTTTGCGTTAATTACACCTGAATGGCACAACACTAGAAAATCTACATCCGTATGTAGGGTATGTACATGGTATGTACATGCCAATATTCTCCCTCTCTATTTTCTCCCCTTCCATACATTTGCCCTAATTTTTTGTTTTATGCAGCCCTTTAGCTCTGCCCCTCACAGCAGTCCGCTCCTGCTGCTACACACTGGACTTCCCACCAGTGCCTTCTCCCCTTGCCTGAGCACCATTCCCTGGGTGCCCACTGCCACCCCAGCAGCACTCACAGATGAGCTCCCAGGGGAGCTCCTGCTCCTGCAGGCTGCAACTGCCTCTCTCTGCCTCCGTCGCTCTTCCTCCTGCTTTCCCGCTCGCTGCTCCGTGACCTGAACTCCTTTTGGATCTCATCAGAAGGGAGAGGATGCATGCAACTGTCTGCTTGTGAGAGGGATTCACTCCCCAGCATTACTCACCCCAGAGCCAGCCAAGGGAACCAAAGATTCAACGGAAAAGCTGGGGAGTCAAAGAATAACATCTGCAGCTGGTGTTGAAGCAGGTCTGTCTCTTACTTGCTCATTCTGATTCATCAGTTTCCCTGTAAATTCACCCATTGCTCCAGTTTATTTCTTATTTCTTCCTCTACACACCCAAACAGTCGGTTATTTCCATTTGCCCACTACCTCTATTATCTCTCTGCAATGTCTCTTCCAATGTACCTCAGGAATTCATCCGTGTTCCTCTATAAACTCTTCCCTCATTTGCAGCATCTGATTCAGCCTTGCCTCGTATATTGTGCTTAGGGTCTGTGTCTCACTTCTCTCCTTGACTTTTTCACATTAACCCTCTCAAAATGAAGTTTACTGTACACTTTCTCTCTACCTTCACCCAAGCCATGATGAACACAGAAGGTGAAAAACACACACATGTGCAAGTCAGATAGCTCTGACACAGTGAATCAACGCAGAACTCATGGCTCACCTACCTTGCCATACTTCTGTGCGTAGGATCCTGTGAGCAGTGAATGAAAAACTATGATTGTTTCATCCAAATCCCAAACAAATACACGCTGAAAAAAAGAAGCGGGGACAGTATTGTTAAACAAATAACATCAAAGTCCCACCACCATCCCACCCAGCAGGCTAAAAGTCAACTCAGTCCTAGATTTCCACTAATCGCTTAAGCAAGCAGGTTTCCTCTGAAAAACAATAGGAACAGGGTATCACGCATGGTAAAAAGTCAGAAGAAGAGTAACTTTTGAACTCTTCAGACATTTCTTATTTGTCCCCTAAAAAGGTTTTCAAAACAGCTACATAACACAGAATTCAGAAACGTCATGGAGGTCAAACATAATTGATAACTTAAGGATAAACAGCATTCTCAGATACTTTTCTGTAAGTCTTACTGATTCAAGGTTCTTTATTTCTCTTGCATAGCTAAAATTACGCCTTGGGTAAAGTGCTATATGCCCCATATAATGTCATGCAGAATTTAAGTAATATTATAGAATAAAATGGGTAATTCCGACACAAAAAAAGCCGAAAGAAACTCCTTTTATTGATAAGGGGTTTAAGCTCATTTTCGTTGGTAAACAATAAGAGAAAAGGGAAAACTGAAATGTAAAAAGTCAAGAGCATTTTTTGCTGGAAAGATTAAATCCTTTGAAAAGCAAAAAATGTGTGACCATTTCAGTACAAAAGCAATGGCATTTACATTCAGTGCCTGGCACTGCAGCCCACCCTGCCACCCCAGGAGCAATTGTGTGGCCAGCCAAGTCCCAGCAACAGTCTTGTCTTCTGCTGTCCCCAGAGCTGGTCAGTGATGGCAGAGCAGTGGGGATGGCCAGGGCTGCTCGCTCCTGGTGCCGGTCTGGTGGCAGCAGGGGACACACAGCACCAGCGGGTAGCACGTTCCCCTGATGCCAGAGCTGGAGTGTTTCACACACACCCAGGCACTCCGCTTCCTTCTCCTCCTCCTCCTTGTCACTGCAAGGCAGCGCACTGCTAACACGGGAGTACTAAGACTATAATTACTCCGTTGCTAAGAGATCACCTGTGTTTTAAATCATCACCCCATATATTAGGCAGATATATTTCTTCACTAAGGCACTGATCTTGCACATACTTAAGCACCACCATAACTTCACTGATGTAAGCTGCCTCATTGAAATCCACTGACATTACTTATAAGCACAAGGACAGACCTGGGCATAACTATTTGAAAGGCTATGGCCAGATGATCCCGCATATTTACACCATATTCATAAATACATGTAGTTAAGCTGAGCAATATATTTAAGATTTCCTATTCTGCCTAATTTTGTCATACAGAAATGTCTCGTTGTACACGTATGTTAAATAGCAACTAATATCTGTTATATTCAGTTAGTGAGACCAAGTCTATGACGTTTTCTAAAATGCTTTAAGCTATTTCCACAGCTGTAGTTTTCAGAATTTACTTTTCATCAGAAGAAACCTTCACATTACCATTCATCAATTACTGCAGGCATACCTCCAAGTCACTGTCCGGAGGGGGTGATGGATTATTCTTCCGCCCTCTACCCCGAGACTTTGACCCAGAACTCCTACATGTTCTCTCATCAAGATCTTTGATTGGTGTGGAGGGGCTCTGCACTGTGTCAAACTCCCCTGTAAAGTCAACCATTCATGGCAAAATTAGTGATGGATTTTTAAAGAAAAAAAGTTTTTTTTTCTTCCTCATAGCTAGACATGTCTCTATGCAAACTCAACCACAAGATGCCCCTAAAAAAGTTGTATAAAATGAGTGATAACGTGGTTTGTCTTCTGTAGATGGAATCTGCAGATGCCACATACACTTTTGACTTTACCAAGGAAACATTATAAACCTTAGCAGAATAAGAGAAAAATTAAATGACACATACACATGTGCAGCCATATATATCCAAACACACATGAGCATATGCAAAACATTGATATATCCAAGGAAGATGTATTTTAGAAGTCATGCTAATGACTTCTCAAATCATTACGTGTCTTTTAGTTAATTTCCCATGTTTGGAGTTCAGCTAGACTTATTTCCAAGTCCTGCATTACTTTTACCAGAACACCCTTTGGCACTCATCCACGCACCAGGAGAGCCGGTCAGCTTCCTGCTTCATCTCCTCCTCCTCCTAGGTCACCTGCTCTTTAGTAGAGTTCACTTTTTTTTTTTTTTTAACCTTACCTCTGCCCATAAATTGTCAGAGGAAAGTCATAACGTTAAATGCAATATTCCAATTATGACTAGAAAGACAGTGAAGTCATACTTGTATTCTGACCATCTTTGTCAGACAGAAGGTGTGCTAGAAGGACCTTTGATCTGGCATGGCAGAGTTGTTCTTAACACTCAGGCCTATCCCTGACTTATCCATTTAATCTACTTTGCCTCTGCTGGTAACAAAGGACTTTAGAGGTGATCACAAACGAGTAGCTACGTAAGAGTGAAGAAGGTATCTCCAGGAAGGATGGCGTGGAACTTCCCAATACAAAGTACTGAGAAAATATCCTATTCTTCATAACACAGTACCTCCAGTGTCCCTTTAAAATCGTTAGCAATAAATGCAGTTTGGCTAGGTTCCTGAGTGCTAAATGACATAAACCCTCCTTCATCATCTATCCGATTAATGATTTGATTTTTCTCCGTGAAAAGAATGAAAGGGTACAGCTTAGATCTGACATTTACTACAGAGTTTGATTCAAGAGAGTCCTTGTGCTGCAAGTAATTGTGTGTTTCTGGGCCACTTTGGTAATATTTGTTAAAAGTGCTCATGATGGCACAGCTGCAGAAGAAAATAACACTTGGTACAAACATTTTGCAAGAATCACCTATGATGTATCTGATTTTGGGCTGGAATCTGAACATTATTCATTTTTACAAAGGAGCATCACTAAAGTCACCAAAGTCCACCAGGTAACACAGAAACTGGCCAGCTGATCAAGGAGAGTGTTGTTCCTGCTCTGTTATGAACTTGCAAGACCATGTCTGGAAAAATGTCTGGTGTTGGGCCCCCAAACACACGAGACTTTGACAAACTGGATTTAGTCCAGGTGAGAGTCACCAAGACAGTTAAGGGGCTGAGCACATAGGAGGAAAGGCTGAGTGACTCTTCACAGAGGTATACAGAGTAAGGACAAGAAGCAACAGACAGCAATCACAGCAAGGGATATTCCTGTTAAATAAAAGATAAAAATCCTTCACTGTGAGAGTGGTCAGGCTCTGGGACAGGTTCCCAGAGAGGCTGTGCATTCTCCGTCCTTGGAGATACTCAAAATTCAGTGCTAAGCAGCATGATCTAAGTTGGCTCGTCCATGATAGGTTGGACGAAAAGACCCGCAGAGGTCTTTTCCAATGTGAATGATCGAATGTTTCTGTGATCTTCCATGAGTCATTCACCTCATTCTCCCTCCACAACAAAGAAGAAAACAAATCTAGTCTAACAGGATCTAAGAGATCTAACAGAAGAAGATAGAAACTGCAGTCTCAATTAAGAGTCTATGCGTCATGTAACACAATAGTTAAATTCTTAATCTCTTCCATCACTTATTTATACCTTCCAGTGAACGACATACGGAAGATTGTTAAAATAAATACACTGGGAAGATATATTTATACATCTTGACTGGAAAAATACTGTTGTATTTCTTGGAAGAATAAGATTTAAGCCCATAATGTCACATTCCTGAATAGGAGCTCTAGACATTGTGAGGAAAGAATTCAAGATTCAAGGAAAGGGGAGAACAAGAAGAAAGTTAGTTTCCAAGCCTATTGGTTAGGACGTTTGCCTGGAGAAGGACATATCTACGTTCTACTGCCTCCTCCAAGGCACACGGGTTTATTTGACTGAATGACTGATATATATATGAAGTAAAAAGACATATTTTCACAATGCAGAATCCACATCCCTGTACCACCAAATAGAAGGTGATGAATCCTCCATGAAAAAGAAGGAAATAAAATCTGCCTCTCTCACTTCCTGGGAAAGTACTCAAATTATTCTGCTGCTGCCTGGAAGAAGATACTGCCATTTTTTTCTCAAACTAGGTGGTGACTACTTCAATGTCACAAAACCAATGTGCTTCTCTGCATACGCAGAACAGAGCCAAACTTTCCGGCAGCAGCTAAGAAGAGATTTCCAGAACTGCAATTTGAGAATTTATTCCAGATACCATTTTGGATAGGTCTGTCCTGATTTGGATAAGGATCATATGCATTCTATAGTAGTTTCTCTTTCAGCTAAAACTCTTATTTGCCAAGAAATGATGGAAAAATGGAGCAGCAATACTAATATCTAATGAATAACGTTCCTATGCTGTTTTTACTCTGTCCCTTCAGAACGGAGAGAGAGTTCTTGTTGACTAATCATTTCTATTCCCAGCATGGTGTTGATGTCAGTAAGGACACCGCAGGCAGTGCAGCAATCAATAAGGTCATATTTTCTTAGTTCTTTCCCCATAAGAAGAACAGCAAAATATACTTTGGTAAATGTACAAATGTACAAAAAGATGCTTCATAGCCAGAATCCTAATGCAGCAAAAATCTACACTGGCTTCAAAAGAAGTTGTGAGTGTGCAAGACTTCAGTACAAAAATATAATTTCCTTGATTTTTGTGACCGAGTGGAAAAAATATCCCAAAAGAAAACCCCAGAAATGAAAAGGCAAAAATTAAATAAGTAAAGATGAATATTCCCATTCTTACCACAAAAGTTTTCATATTTATAACATTTCAAAATTTTACAACACAATCAAGACACATTTCTATACTAATTTATTAAAACATCTGTTCTCAATGACTGTGTTTACTCTAATCTACCAAAAAAACCCGCCCCAAAAAACCTGTTATAAATCTTCTCAGAAAGTATCCAACAACTGAAGTAAATAACTTCAATTTTCATTTAGCATTAGCCATTACCAGTTGCTCCAGGCTTCTGCTTGGGTCAGCGCTGTACATGATTGCATAATTATCTGTTAATCGGTACTGTAACTAATCACTGTACCTTGTAACTTCTGGATATTTAAAGCCAACTTTATTTCATTACACTAATCTCTAAATCAGAATAAGCAGCTGTCTCTAACTTGAATGCAAGGTATGCATCTATTTTAGAACTGCAGAAGTCAGTAGAGCATGTTTTTTTGAACAACTGTAGGCTTAATTACTTGATTTGCTTTTTACTAACAGCAGGCTGTTGGTAAAGGAGCAACTGCATTTTCTTTTCCTCCATTTGCTTTAGAAATTAGGTCAATCCTGATAAACGGAAAACTTATTAAAAATTCAGCATTTAACATGAAAGAATGTGAGAAATTCTAGTACCAAAGAGTACTGAAAACCTTACCCTCGTGAAGAATTCCTTCATGCATATGAGTTCCTACGCAGCTCATAATAGACCAAAATTCTTATTGCAATGTTTGAAATTTTTTAGCTTTTCCAATATTCAACACATGTCTAATAAATATACTTCATAGCCTCCTCCCACTGGAACTATGAGCAGCATCAGAGATCCAATAAAGCAAGAGGAAAATGTTAAAACCAGAACATGGAATGACCACTTTATCACAGACGTTCATACACATACACTGGTTCATGTCCAGCATGAAGCCTTCCAGCCTGTGGAGACGGTGCAGCAGCTCCAGTTAGATGACAGGGAGTTACAGCACCACCGTTACAAATGAAGGCGGTCTTTCATATCCCAAACATTGTTTCCTACCTCTAGTTTGATGTGAACATTCCCTCCTCCCTGTTAAAACACCGTTGTGCCACTTAAGCAGGAGAAAAGAGGTGTGGGCACAGTCTGCATACAGACCTAATGCCATCTCCTGGAGAAGTTCCAAAGGGTAACTTCACTATGGGTACCAAATTATGAGAGACCGAGCTCTGCTGCATTCCAGTAACCGAACTGGAGATAATATCCTACGTGTGATTCACTTCACCTAACTCTGGACATATGAAAGTGAGATGCCGAAACATGAAGCTTTTACCCAGGCTCTCTACAGAATTTTATCCACCCTAGATTAAAAGTACTCATGTACTCACCGAATATACTCAAATGTACACATCTCCTGAGGCAGAATCCCTTAAGGATTCTCCTGACATCCCAATATGAGATGAATTGCCCCTATTTGTCTCACAGATACTCTGTGGTAACAAGTGCATTTGAAAAATCTTAATGTAGAGCAGGCAGAGTACAAACACAGAAGAGAAGTCCATGGGACAGGTAAGGTGCTGAGCCTTACATCGATGTGGGATGGGTGAAGTTTTGAGCCCTTTCATGCTCTCCTGATGGATTGACTTTTGCTGCGTATTCTTAGCAGAAAGAGCATGCAGAAGATGTCTTCAACATTACAAACCTCTTTTTTTTTTTTTTCTGGCTTGTAATGTGTTATTGCTTGTTACGAGCAGCATAAAGAGTAAAGTCTATTTCAATTTTCATCTAATTTTCCGTCTTGGTCAATAAATAAAATTGTGACCGATATTAGCTCTTGATCTGATGGGGCTTTATTACGAAAACAAGAAATCCTGTATATGGGGAGAGTACTAGAGGCTTTGATTCATTATTTGAATTAATAGCTAGCAGACATGGCAGAAGAGTGAAGTGCCTTGCTGTGTTTAATCTTAGGATTTAGTTGGAGTAAGTCTTAAGGACCGAGCGATAATGGCCTGTTAGACAGCAAGTGCACATTCTGTTCTGATTACAGTATGATCTACCGTATCCGAAGTGATCTCCAAGACACTGCACCTCACCGATGCAATTTTATTTTTACAGTGACACAGAAGGCATGCCATGTATTCTCACAGTGGGTGTTGCGCTCTCAGTGGAGGGTCGCGTGATCGATGCAACACTTCGCAGAAATAAGGACTACGTGGGCAGATTTGTAAGTTCAGATGCACAACCTACCTAACAGGAAAACAAGTTCATATGCTTAAACGATCCACAAACAAGAAAAATCCTTACTGTTTCATAGATGTGAAGCCTTCGATATTTTTTGAACCTGTTCAAGCTACGTAAGATTCTTTTTCTTTGTCAATCCTATTCAATACTAAGGGAGTTTGTAATACATGATACATTTATACAGCATTTCTAGGAAACACGGATACACAAGGGAGAGACTGTCTGATTTTCTCAAATAAGAATATGGAGGAATAACAAAGTAACAAGGAAAAGTACACAGGACATGCACAATTATCAAAACATGACTTTTAAGTACTCTTCACACTCTTTTACAAATACTTCACATATGATTTGCGTCTGTTATGCATGTCCTGCAACTGTTGAAATTTCACTTGATTTCAAGTTACCTCTTAGCTGTTTCTTCCTAAATTTTCATTCTGAGACTACTGAATAACATTTTACATGTTGATCAAAAACTAAGGGAATGCGTATCTCCCCATATCGATTCCATACCACAAACGCACGTATGCGCACATACGCACACACACACTCTTTTAAAGATCAACTTGAGGAATATATTTGACAAGGAAAAATATAAAGTCGTTCAACTAAAATTCCAATGTTTCTAGTAAATTTAAGCAGCTTATATGAAGTATGAGGCCTTGCTTATACTTTTCTACACAGTATTACACATGCTTTGTACAAAGTCATTATTATAATACATTAGTTTTTCTACTATACTTTTCAGTGAGATGTTGCAGTTGTTAGGATGAGAATTAGGAAGATTTATGCAATGAGTTGATTTTGTGATTAAAGCACATTTTCCCCCTATTCAGAACCTAATCCAAAACCCAATTTGTTAGTCCAGTGGGTAAGGCAGGCGCAACCCAGGCTCCACGAGTGAAGCCCGTGTCCCCGGAAGAGACGATTGCTCTAAGAGCCCTGGGCCAGACGGCTGGTAGTTGATAACCTCTCCCATAGATGCTCCACACAGCATTAGTGGGCTTCCGAGGTTATGAATATATGACATAATCTTTAAGAACTTCCTATACAATAGAAACAATATAGGAAAGTGAGCACGAAAAAGCAGGCTCTCTTCACCCAGTAAGGCTACCACCCTCATCTGACTGTGACTGCAAATTCCTAAACTCGCCCACCAAGATCTTCGTAGCTCTGCACTATACTATGTGTAATTTCAAATACATAATCTTAACTTTACTTTAGTCCCATTTACATTAAGTGGGGGAAAATACATTGGTGAGTTGTTCAGGAACTTAGAAATCTGGCATGGGGAAAAAAAAAAAAGAAGGAAATTCATATTAACATTTGTGTTTGCAGAACATATAGAATGGGGCAGGTAAATGACTGTGAACTGGATTATAAGGATAATGAGAAAAAATGAAGAGCTGCCACTAGCCCAGGAATACAATTGTGTAAGAAAATACTGTTCTGTAGGGGATGTGCACAAGGGGGCAGAGTTGGGCAGGCAAACTGAGTCTCTTGATGTCTCCTGAGAACTTTTTCTTTGCAACTTCAACTACTTCAATGCTATTTTTTAAAAAAGACTTGTGCTAATAACCGATTGCTCTATCCTTAGTTACCAAAATTAATGAATTAGCAAGCACAGCTTGTATACATTTGAATAAAACCCATGTACTCTTGCTAGCATGATTGAGACATAATTAAATGAACAACAGTACCTTGTTTTAAATTCTTTATAGCAATACTTCAGAACATGTAGGTGGATATAGGAATGTTCCACTGCCAGTAACAGGAGAGCTCATTGAATTTTAGTTTCAAAATTTACTAAAGGTTTGTTTCCGTACGGTTGTTTTCAGTACTAACAGATCCCTACCAGACTGTTTTAACATTTTTCAGGCCTTCTCTTTCCACAGACAACCATCTCAGTCTGCTTTATTTAGAGCTTTATTTAACTAACAAACAAACTAGACAGGTTTCCTAAATAAGCAAACAAAAAAACAAATAAAAAGCTTATTGTGGCTGGTTTGCATGGTAAAGTTTTCTGAAAGGCATGAGCTTAAAATGTCAACATTCAAAGAAGGTGGCTACGGAAATCTTGTCTTTATACAAGTACAGAATAAAATACAAAAATTGTTTTCACCTGAATGTAGTTCTGTACCTGGTTGACTAGTCAGGCCAGGGAGAGAGTCCTGTAACTGGTAGGTTGATGATGATGAAGTGCCATCAGCTGTGTTGTTTGAGGTCATATATGCACCATACGTTGATGCTGAGTAATACTGTGCATATTGGTTTTGGCCAAAAGCTGTGTATGATGGATAATCCTAAAACAGCAAATGCAGCAGAATACTTAATTAAGTAGAGTAATGAGTGATTTTTCCATTAAGTACTTCTAAGTGTGCAGTCATATGACTTTTGCAAGAGTTTTGGGGGTTTAGTTTAGATTTTTTTTTAATTTAAGGATATTTAACATTTTTCAATTCAAGGATATTTACTAAAAGACTACAGGGAGGTTGCTGAAGTATTTAAGTGCCAAAAGATGCAACTCGGCTTCCACTGGGATTTTGATTGTTTTCCACAGAAAATTGCATTGGACCACAGTGAATCTAATTCAGCATAACAGATCTAAATTGAAATAACATGCCATCATTTGAGTTATAGAAATCCTTTTGTAATTGACAAACAAATATGTTAATACTCATACCTGTTGTGAACTACTGAAATTTGTAGAATTTGAAACAGAATTGTTTGCATAAATAGTGGACGATGGTGTAAAACTAGAACCTAAAATTAAAAAATACAATTAACTGTGAGAAATTACTCGTGAATCAAAATAAAATTCTAAATACAGTATTCCATGTTAAGATACAGATGAATCAGCAGATCACACAACTTTTATTTTCTGTTTAAACAATAAGAAATTGGAATGAAACTTTAAAATAAATGAAATGCTACTTCCACGCATATAGGCATACATTCCTCTTCACACCATGCAAGGAAGGTATTGGCAGTAAGTCATTACACTGATCGAGAAAACATTTTTCAATTTATTGCAGTGTCTCACCTCTCCTCAAATATTGTTTTTCCCTTTTGCCTTCATTTCTAAGTCCTAATGCTTAAGTGGATGTTCACTTGTGAAACAAAAAAAAAATTTCAACAAGTATTTTAATGATCCAGGTGTTCTTAATCGATCTGTAATGAGGCATGTCCTTGTTTTCAACATCGGATGACTCATATGGTAATTCGTAATATTTAAAAGATTTACCATTGTATATGAAGCTTAAAATTTATCCAAATAAAACAGGTTATCAATGATCAAAGGGTAATAAGTGAATTAATAATTGAATAATAAATGAAAGAATAAATATGAAGTAAGGAGAAATTCTAATAAATTATGTTAATTCAATGAGAAACAAGTATCATACTCAGATGTGTCATACTCAGAAACATGGAAACAAGGAAAAGCGACTTGTGTCCTTTAACAAATAGAACAAATGCTTCCAGTCCTGCCATGTGACTTCACCCCATAAAAAAAATGAAGGTGCAAATTGGGACTGCATTACATGAAGAGATCTAAATTAACAGATGACCAAAATTAATACATATATGCCTACCAGTACAGGAAAACAATACTTAGCTTTAAATTTCAGAGCTAAAAGTAGTTGTCCGTGATAAGCGTACTTGCTGGAGTTCACAAAAATTAATGGAAAATGTATCATAAATATGAGGGAAGAGGGGGACGTTGGCAGCAGTGGGATGGGGTGAGCCCTGATGGTGGTGGCTACTCACCTGGCATCTGGTAAGAGTAGGGCGTTTGGCCTGGCTGTGGGGTGGAAAACCCGGGGCTGTAACTGAGGCACCCGCTCTGCAGTGGTGATTGGGTCTGCGAGAGCCCACTTTCCGTCTTGATGCCTGGCAACATTACACCCAAATCTGTATAAGAAATTAATTTTCAACCGATTCTTTAAAATATTTTCTTACAGTCGGGAAAATAAAAAAGAAAGCAAAAAACCAGTCACGTCGGCATTGCTCTAACTTCTACGTAAGGTGAAGTAATAAGAGCTCAAATACCGTAAGTGGGTAAGCTGTACGGCTGTCCTGTCTGTGAGTAGGCTGTATAGACCGCTGGTTGCTGCATTCCTGAATACTGGGTTTGTCCGGCGTAGGCAGACATTGTTTGAGCTGCTGGTGTAGAAAGAATGTGTGGATAGGGCCTAAATATCAGGAA
The DNA here is from genome assembly GCF_028500815.1 of Rissa tridactyla. Lineage (NCBI taxonomy): Eukaryota > Metazoa > Chordata > Aves > Charadriiformes > Laridae > Rissa > Rissa tridactyla. The sequence continues at coordinate 65,165,722 of NC_071468.1, forward strand.
AAATAGCATTACTGTGGCAACAAATACTTTGTATGTTGATTCAAGCAATAAAGTAAAGAAAAAAGGTTTAAAGATGTCCAAAGGCAGTTCATTATTCTGCCAACTGTTCCTCTTCTGGGATTTATTCCATTCCCCACTGAAATAAGCTGAAAACCACTCTGGCTCACATTCCCCAGGACACGGTGAATATTTTGATGCTGCCCCATCACTACAATTTAATTCTCGAGCTACTGCGCCCAGCTCTGGGTGGACTGTGCCACCGCCATATGGCTTTATCGGGATTTGATCCCTCCGAGCCAAGATCAGCCTGCTTAAATTAGAAAAGCCCTCATGCTTTTTTAATCCAGTGGAGGGAAATTCGGACTAGAAGAATAAAGGAAATACAGAGGTGAATGTTAAAGCTACTACATTATGTCCTCTGTGTATGGTTGTGCTTCAACAGACATCTAGCCTCTGGCTTCAACGGGAGATGGATCGTGCCCATTGAGAGCAGCATGAAAAATATTGACGGCAATACTTTGGTAACCAGATGGGCTTTAAATGTTTGGAAAATATGGGCTAGGGAAATAGAATGGAAATAAAAATGGTCTTTTATTTATGAATACTGGGGTTTTATAGAGAGATTGAATAAAATCAAGTTAAAATTTTTGCCCTCCAGAGTTGCAAAAACATACAGAGAAACATTTGTCTTGGATTGTTTTGTAAGTCAAATAAGACTTTATGGAGCAAGAGTTGAATAAACACACTCTGCAGAATTACGCTAACTGAAACCTGGCCATTAAAAGCCATGACCAAATTTCAGATTCTAATTTTTTTTTATTTTTTCTTTCTAATTAGTTCAGTACAGTTGGCAGCAGTAACTATCAGAAAAGGATTACTCATTAATGTAGATGCCAATAAATTATAATAGTAGATTAAAAATTCTATTAAACCTTGTAATGTATTTGGCCAAAAGTATCTGATATAGTTTGCCAAAACCTGTTTTAAGTGGAATGAGGGCTGTTCTTAGTTCAGGCACCTACTTTCTCTATCAATAAATATTGTCTATCATGATATGAATGCAAACTTTTTAAAGAAACTTGAAAAAGCCTAATCAGCTGCTACAGTTTCAATGTTTCCTCTGTATCGAAGTCACATAGGTAGTTGTACCAAATACACAGAAACAAATAGATGGCATACTGGAATCAAGCATTCTCGTGCACAACGCTGATCGTAACACAAGCAGACTAATATCCTGCCAACCGCAGCAGTTTCATATAACATCTTCGGTGCTTTTCCCTAAAGTTTCCACTCCTGGGTTCATGTGACTGCCCAAGAGTCTGTTTTCCTCAAAAAAAAAAGTGAAAGAAATTTTCTATTCCTAACAACGCCCATTGGCTTAAAAATAAAAATATGAGATTAAAAGCTAATCCAATTTATTTGATTTTTAAATCTTATGATACTGGAGAAGGAGGCGGAAAGGGTGGTTCACGACTGTGGAATGTTTGGAAGCGTTTGGCAATGCTGGTGCTGGGAGAGTCTGTGACAGGGTTACCCCTCAGTATGCATCTCGCACGTGCAATTGTGATTTCTAAATATAAACTGTCTTCTTCAGAATATGTCTGTACACACTGCCAGCACTGTTAAGGTGCTGATGTCTGAGAACTTAATAGTCGAATTTTTTCCTTCTGTTGCGTGCAGATATTCAAGGGTATTTGTTGTGCAGCAATACTGCACAGAACAGGATCTTACTCTGCAGCCACATACGGAAAAAAAAGTTGGAGAGCGCGCTAGAATGGAGTCAGTGCTGAGGCTTAAGTATTTTCCTTTCTCTCTGCTTCTTCTGCTGATGAACCCTTGTTTGCAACAAACCACAGAATTGCCTACAGCCAAGGTCAATTCCCTATAACAGACTAGAAGAGGTGCAGACACTAACTTGGAGGGATATAGCTGCGGAGAGTACTGGTGCGCTGATCTTGGGCTGTAGCCACTACTTGTTATTACTGCAAAACAGAAAACAAGAGTAGAGCAGTTAGAATCATCATGAGACCAATGCAGCCAAACAGTCTGAATACTAAGGAAGCAACATTAGCAGAGAAGCTGATTGGAACGGACAGCTTTTCAGCAAAGTAGATGGGCACCTGAACTGCGACATATTAATATAAAAATTAAAAAACTCCCAGATCGTTCATCGTTGTACAGAACTCTTTAGTTGGTATGGGTGTGTTGTGCTTTTTTAGCTTGACTGACGTGTTTCTAAGTATATCGCAGAGGCATAGATTTCACACATTATCTGTGATCCACACAACATAGATCTTTCAAATTTGCAAGTTGTATTAAAATTGGTAGTTAAAAAGAATCTTGTGATTTAATGTATGGTATTGCACAGGATTGCAATAACATGCAAATACTTTGAAAGTCTCATCTTAACAAGTTTAATTTTAATACTGTGTAGGAAAAATACGTTTTATGTGGGTGCAGTTAATTTTTGTCAGCTTAGGTGATGGAAGATACCAGACTGACTACTAGAAAACGAATACCACTCTTTAACAACAGGCCAATTAGAACATAGCCACTAACAGCAATGTTTCTATTTCCAAAGTAAGCATAAACAGTCCTGTCCAGTAGCCATCAAAATTGTGTATGTCTCTACTACTCACAGCCGCATTCTTCCAAGCAAGCTGACAGAACAATAGTCATATCCCATTAAAATTTCATTCAGAAGCGGTGCTCACGCTGGATTAATTCCAAGCGTTTGGAAGTTTCTCTTTCCTTTAGCCATCTGTCTTGACTAAGACAGATGTATTCCAAATATATGTACTCTAAAGTGTTGAACCAATCCCTTCAGAGCAAATCCGTACTGGGCAAACACAGAGTGTCTTTATTAGGCCATCTGCTGTTCATTCACTTTTCAAAAGATTAAAGTAGTACACAACGAAGCACTGGAATTTCTTCAGTCTAATCAATCATAGTTGTACTTCAAAGTGTACCCTCTTCCTGAGTTGTTCGTAATGGTAGGAGAAATGAACTTTCAGAATTATATAAGTGACAAATTGGTTTAGGTTCCTAACTATTTTATGAAACATGATCTATTTCTACAACCAAGCCTAATTAACGTCTTTGAGATCTATTGCTTTGAACATACGCAGAACTTCATATTTTTAAAGCTAGTTTAAACACATTTAGAACATGTACGACTTAAAAGGAAAGTACAGTAGAAGAAAAACAATTAGCTGCTTTTTTAAATGTGCAGTTGAGTATGGCTTGAAAATAAAGAACAACTGGATAATAATTGTTGGAACATGTGCCACCAGATTTCATAAAAGAGTTGCTGATTGAAAAGATATTGAGGGTTTGTCTGTGATGGAAATCTGCTGAATTTAATTTTGTATGGATATTCTTTTTTTTTGTCGTTGAGAATGCCTTTCCGTGGTTTAAACCCAATCCGCAGAGTCATCCACTAGGTGTGCATACAGCTGTTCCCAGAGTCAGACGGATCTATAGCTGTACATATCAACAGAACCAGTCCACAGAACTCTACAGGATGCTCTCATTTAATTAAGGCTTGAAGAGTAATCCCTGTCATATCCCTGTGACCTTTCTAAAGACAAACAACAGCTAACAGAGTGACCTTTGTGATTCTCAGGGCAAGGAACTTTTGTGATCCATTTTCAGCTTATCAGATCTTTTTTGCCTGTACTGCTCCACTTTTTGTCTGATCATTTGCTCATTTGATTAATCAGTTTGGTTAAAGCACATTTACCGTTCCACCACACCTGATGAAAACTACAAAAAACGAATGACTGTTCATTTAAAACCCTTGAGCTATCAAAAGTTAATGTTTTTCAGCAAAAAGTGTCCTGCCTGCTTTTTTATTCTTTCTGTATATTCCTTATTTCATAAATTCAGACAAGAAAATATTTTTTTTTTTCCCAATTTCCCTGATGATACTATCGGTTGTAGGGAAGAGAGAAAAAACATGCAGGTGCCCCCAAAGTAAATTGTGTACCTTTCAAACTAAAACGTCTGTTCCTTTTGCTCTTTCTCTGGTGGCTTTGATTTGTGCGCTATCTTTTAGACTGTGAGATGTTTGAGAAACACAGGGTATAAGACCTACCATAAGAGAACATTATGACTGACTATGGACTGGACTACGCTTGTATCTCATAGATCAGATTGGTAATTCTAAGGGTTATCAAACTTAAACAACTTTCACTGCTGGATAGCCTCCTAACCCTACTTCTGAGGACTGTTAGCAATGGACGAAATCATGGAGGCAGGTTGTTACAGTTTTTATAACTGCTTCACTTTATATAGTCATTTATATAAATGGTGTTAAACACTGTTTTATGTTACTTATATTAAGGAAAAAAATCAAAACTGCTTCTTCTCTGAAAAACTTAAATATTTCTAAGCCTTCACTACTTGAGGAATGCTCTTTAGGGCAGGTATAAGACCCTTGATTTCTCAAGTATCACTACGGTGCTGAGGGCATGTTCTAGTCCCCACTAACGTTGATTCACAGAGGGGACAAGAATCTGACAGCCAGCTCTTACCCGTTACCCTGTTAGCTCAACTGGCCAAGGTGGCTGTGGAGAATTTGAATGACCATAAACTGTTCCGATAGCATGTGTTGGGCTCAGTATATTAACACAGGCTGAAATTTTGGGTTTTTTTCATTACGCATCTGGAAAATTCTGTGCAAAGGCATTAGGTTAAAAGGATCTCATTTAAATAACAGATCACAATACCTACACACAAGGGGACCAAATGTAGGTTATACAGCAGTGGCGTTTCCTAACTTCGCCTTTATAGCCTTCAGAAATTCTTTTCTATATCCTTTTTGTGTAATAAATTCTAAGTAAAAAGGATGATGAGAACTTCAAATGTCTCTCTCTCTGCTCCATTAAAAAGGTTAAACAGTTCTCAAATTAATCCAGTATTGTAAGCCATATAAACCCAAGAATGCATGCACTCACAGTACAGCAGTTGCAGCAAATTCACAGAGTATGAAAATGCTCAGTTCAAGGCTGTTGTGCAGCTCCCCACATCCTGTGAATACCCACCCCCACGGGGGTCTGCTGCGGGACCACGAAGCTTCAAATGGATTATACCGAGATTAATTACCAACTGTCACCCTTTGAAGAAAAAAGGAGAAGGAAGAGGGGTGCGCAATGTGACTCTCCACCTGGCTAACCCTTGCTGAGAGGCACACAGTTTCTCCCACGGGCAGGTCTGCAGGATGGAGGAACCGTAGCCCTGAGCATGAGCTGCAACACGTGAGCTGCATCCCTGAGCAGGAGCTTGCCCAATGGCCTGGGCAAGGCCACTGTGGCAACTGTCACTCTACATTCAAGAGATCTACGTGCTTTATTTTTCAACTTCTCAATCAAAGATTGGGGTTCGTCAAAGTTCTCTGTGAAGCCTAATCTGTCTCTCCTGTGTCTGACCATCACTTTCTGTGTTACAGCTGGTTATTAGGGACAGAGCTGGCTACCTTACATCCCACAGGGCTTGCTCAGCCTTCTGCTCAGCTCCAGCACATGCCACAGGTTTTGATTGCCCTTGGAGCACGGAAATCAATTTTAATGGGTGGAATATTTGAAGGAGAGGGTTTCTGCATGGCAGACTCTCCAATGGGTCTCAGCACCAGGAGTTCTCTTTTCACCCATGTCTCATTTCATAAAATATTCAATAACATATCTAAATTCTTCCCTACTCAACAAAGGATGCTTGAGTCCTTCTGACCTATTCTTGTATAAGACAGAATAGGTGATATCCTTGCTAGTGGCCTGCATGTCTAGGTATCCTCACGAAATGAGCTCACAGGTGCTCTGAAAGCTGTGGGAAAGTACTAGCATTATCACCTTGTCACAGTTGGGGATAACACACCTATGTAACTGATTATTAGGAAAAACCAAACGGTTCAGTGTTCGGCTTTGTTATGCATTATTTTCAATTGCAGCTGGTTTGTCTGAAATGACATCTTTCTACTAGTCAGTATTTATTGTCTTTGGCAACCCATTAAACTTCCCAAATAACCAGTTAGGTTAAAAAGTCAGAGAAATAATTTTTTGGTGAGTTTTTATTGTCCTTTAGCACTTCTTCCACAAAAGCGAGCCAAACAAATTGTCCAGTTTGCAAGTGCCAGTAAAAGGCAAGTGTGAAAGTAACGGATTTACTCTTTATGGAAGGCTCAGTGCATTATCAAGGCAGCTCTGTGTCTTGCTCTGATGATGAAGACTGCACGTCACCCAGACAGGCAGACTATTGATTTCCCACCATGAATGACCACACTCATTTAATACTTGAATTTGTGGCCTAAACTGAGAATCAGGTTTGTATTTCTTTTGAGTTTGCAGGTGGCTAACAGACAAAAATTATTGTGTAAGGCTCAAATTCCTGCCTTTTTTTTGGAGGCACCAATTGTTTCCAAATCTGCCAAGTGTGGAGATGGCAACATTTCTTTTGAAGTCAGTGGAAGCTAACGGGTAAGTGGCACCTGGGGAAATCAAGGTGTTACTTAGCTACCTAAATCAGAACCGGAGGCTGCAATTTTTGGCACCCCTTCATGAAAATATTGCCTTAGACATCTTTTACACATAGAATCCAACTCAGATGTCTTAAATACATGGCAGAACCTGATGAAATTTCACCAGCAATGACAAAATCATATATATGGTTGGACGTTTTATAACACGTAGTCATTACTAACACAATTTTAGGATAGAATAACAACTGAGTTAAAAAAGAAAAGCTACTTTTTAGCCAAGACCATTACTTTTTCTTATGGAACTTGTTAGACTTTAAGTTGATGGTGTTCCTTTCATTATAATCATAACGAGGGCAATGTTTTCATTTTTTTCTAATTAGAAATGTTATACACTTGCTTTACATCTCACAAGAGACCTTTTCTTCAGGCACTACATTTGTTATAAATACTTTTCTGAATAACCGGCTTCAGAGGATATTTGCATTTACTGATGCCTAAAAAACAATTCCAGAAACATAAGCTCAATTTTTAAAACATTTTCATTCCACTCAAACATTGTGATTTCCAAAATATTTTAAATAGGGCTTAACTACCTAAGTCTACCAAAGTAATAGTACTATCAATGTGGAGTGGCGATTCAGAGACATTTCAGTCAGGCCATCACTGAACTGGTATTTTCAGACGCAAAATTTATTCTCTCTCCTCTCCTTGTTAATATGATTATTAGCAGGATTCAGCTTAATGATTAGAAGGCAGATAATCTGTACTTTTCCATGGTTCATCACCTTTTAATAATTTATAGGAATCTACTTAAAAATTGCTGTTTGTTTGAATTTTTTAAGAAGTAGTAACAGAATAGTTACTTCTTCTAGAAGTAGACAGAAGAACAGTAACTAAAATACAGACTTCATTTTCATGAAAATAAAGTAGCTTATGGCATCTGGTCACGGTTAAAACTAACACATTGCTCTCAGGAATAAAAAGATTAGCACTGAAATATAACCCTCAAGATTTTAAATTTTACATATTAGAATGGCTGTTACCATCACAATCCATTTTTTTCTGCCTAAGATCCTACACGACTGAGAAAAATCTACAGTATAATAAAACATTATTACTCTAAGATTTTTGCATACACTAATCATTTTAGGCATCATTAAAGCTTCTTTAGGATCATAGCTCATGAAAATTGTAGATTTTAATTTACAAAAATGAAAAAGCTATTGTTATTATTATGTATTAAAATGTTACTTTATTGCAGTTTTTTAAAGATTGCTTCCATGCAGTGCAATGTTTGTTAGTGAAAGCTATTAAATGCTACGTTAATGTGCATCTAACAATACGTGATCTTATTATGGCTTTACCTGACCCAGTAAAAGTGTCAAGCGATCCATCTCCAGTTGTTGTTGTTGTTTCACTGCTGTTCATGGGCTCTGTTTTGACTGCAAGAAGAGACACTACATAGAAGAATAAGTAGACATGAGAGTTTACTTCTAAATTTACACTGGAGTCTTCATGCCAGTCTCACTAGGGGTAGTCCAGCTAGAACAAGCATGCGGTGCAACAGCTTCTACCTTCGCTCTACCACCGTATTGAGACAATAAACACTTGCTCCGTCTGGAATCGTCATGCATCTACATAGCTTTTTATCTGTGCAATCCTCCATCTATTGGTTTTAGCAACTGGAATATCTTCTGGGGAGATTTCAACCTAAATCTAATTGATTCTAACAATTCCCTAAGAGTAGCAGAGAGGAAGGAAACATTAGCTGTCAAGGGATGTAGCACATAACAAAAATAGTTTTGCCTGACAAGTGAAACAATAATAATAATATGGTTTCATGCTCATACAGAAGCAAATTACTTTCACAGTGCCAGCATTCTGCCTTTCCCCTTCCCCTTTTACAGAGTCTGTGGGGGGCTTTTTGAGCTAGGTCACCAGCAAGCAATTTTCCATAAATGAAGAGAGACGTTTAAAAGAAAAAAAAGCAAAAGAACTAGATTAGGACACAAACGACAGCCACGACAAATCAGCTTCTAACTCAGAGGCTACCATACATTTGGGTCCACTCTGAACTCAAATTATTTCTTACAGATCATCATGCGCTCTTACCATCCAAGCTATAACTGAAAGCACCACAGAGGCAATCTAGATTTTATACTTTAATACGTTACCTGAACAGACCATCTCGCATGGACTTTTGTAATGGAGTTTGGGAATCACCCTTCTAATCGATGTGGTAGGAAACAGCAGCGCAGAATACACTGCAGCTTTTATTAGATATTTGGCTGGCAAACGTAGAAACCGTCGACATATATCACAACTGCTTTGCGAAGGTCAGTTAGGTGTGCGTGTGTGAGAGCATTTATCACATACACATCAGCAACCACAGGACCGGTCGCTGCCTGAGGGTGCAGAGCGAAGCGGCAATGAGGGCCTGTACGGGCCGCTACTGTGGTCGGACGCCAGGTATGGAAATTCCAAGTCTGGGATTCGTGGAGAAGCCTTTTCTGTGACAGCTAGGCTGGCAGAGCACCCCCAGCAGGTCTAACATATGCCAAGCAAAGGCATTTTCTGCCAGCTAGTTACCTGACGCTTCTGAGGGCCATCAGCTAAACTGACCAAAGCCCTCATCTGTCAACACCCCCGCATCCACGGTGGACTTCACTGGCAATAGTAAGGGGAGGAGGGGAGTTTCATATTTCTGAGCTGGCAACGTATTTACAAACTACGGCTCAGATTCAAGTCACCTAACTTAAGCACATAAATTAGGTGCATAATAATCTCCTTTGATGTCCAGTTGAGAAAGAGGTACTTCCAGAGGGCGACTCAGTCCAAATACAGCCTGAGCTGCCCTCACCATGCCGCTTACGGTCTGTAGATGAAAAGGCAGTGGATGAGCTAAATAAAGGGTTTGGTTTTCTCACGGGAAACATCACCCACAGAACCGTACTGCTGCTCCTCCCTGTGTCCGTGAGCAGCACGAGGAGCTCACCGGCAGCTGCACGGCTATCAGTACGGCCGCCTGTGGCAGGCCCTGCGCGGGTCACCTCTCCTGCGACATCACACCCCGCTTCCAGTCACACTGCCTAAGGCGTCTTACTTTGGTAAGTCACATGGGGTGCTGCTGATGTCTACAATTGCACAAGCGACCTATGCTGAATTCAAAGGGACTCCTGTCAAGCAGGGGACATTTGAGAAATCGGGATGTCTTTGTCTCTGTGACCGGGAGAGCGCCCTCGGTGCTCCAATGCTAAGGAAACCAAGCAGCACTTTCTTCGACAAGCTACACCGTTGTGTCTTTCCATTTACGGTGCGAGATTAAAAAATAATTAAAAAATATTTGAATGCGTGTCTTTTAAATGTAGACTTCTTTTCATTATCGTTTCTCTTTAATAAAACTGCCACACCCATATATTCTCCCTGCAAACAGCAGGATATTAATTCAATATGAAATCATCAGGGAAGAATTTTAGCCACATTTTTTTCAAGCTGTTGTGCACCCCTTGTCATTTTGCAGGCTATTATCTTCTGATTTTTTTAAAAAAAAGCTGTGACAAATATTACAAAAAAATTAACAAAGTAATTCATAAGAGTAATCAACCATTCCCATTTCTCTATTTAGATGAGAAAGATGTGATTTTATTTTTGTTAGATCAATAAAATATACATCAAGAAAAAGCGTAAGGGTCATCTGTCACAAAACCATTGCCTCCACTGAACCTCAGGCCTCTCAATTATGTGGAACATGTATTCTTGCCTGAAGAATTAAAAGTAACTAAATTTATTTCTTTTCTGATTACTATATACAGATGTCTGCATGTACTTCAGTAGGAGAATGAAAAATCATACTAAGTTGGAAAGATTTGTATTTTCCCCTCTGAAGATCTTTGGTCATGTTTTACTTTATAAGATGCATGTCTCTCTTCTCTGCGGAGTATCTACATTTACCTACATGGAAAAACCTACTTTTTAGTACCTTTATCTGTTTCTATTCAAGAAGGTATTCCACTATTGACCATACCGAGCTACAAACCTATGCTCAGGATTGCATCCAGAAAGACAATCCAGTATGTGCCTAACTGTTTTATTTAACAAAAACTTCAGTAATGAATTGTTTACTTTAGAGTTGGGTCTAGTTCTGGTTAATGCCAGCTGCAGTGCACTTCCATCAGCACCAATAGTCACCATCTTTTTCTCTCCCTGTCAAGCAGAAAAGGATCTAAACCAAAAGAAACTCTCTCATGTACTTAACTTGAGGAAAAACATCACATTGGCACTGTGTTTTGTTCAAAAATACATGTAGAAAGTATTTTTATATGTGCTTGATTTTAAACAGCTCTACTTTTTTACGTTCAGATTTTATCACAGAAAGGAATTCATCAAGGTCTTTCCTCAGTGTAGCTAGACATTTGGACTATTACCTTTCTTTCTTTATGTTGCATGTCATTAAACCAAGAGGGGAAAAAGCATAAAGCTAACTTAAAAAAAAAAAAAGAATTCTAACATCAAATCAAAAACCCAGGGACAGCTGAAATAAAATTAAAAGCACAGAAACATCCCTATGTTTCCCACATATGAGATGAAGCGTGGTTCTGATACTATGGCAACTGCTTTAGACGTAACACAAAGACTAAGAGTTTGAACCAGCACTTTGAATGCTTTAAAGACTATATATTTAATATTCTATTTTTTAAAGTGTGGATTAGTTTTAATTTTTTTTAACACATTGAAAGTGTAAAAATAAAATGAAAAGCAATCTCAAGCTGAAAATAAACATTTGAGTGTTGCTAACAGTGAAGACCGCATGTATTAACAGAGCAGAGCTACCACGATGGTCAGGGGCTGGGACATAACGGTGTACAAGGACAGACAGAAGAAGCTGGGCTTGTTCTGTCCTGTGAAGAGAAGGCTGAGGGGACAGCTAATTGCTGCCTGCAGCTATCTAACGGGAAGGTGCAAAGATGACAAAGAACAAAGGCACGCTCTTCTCAAAAAGTGCCTTGTGCTAGAGCAAGGGAAAAATCCAGTTAGATGTAAGAGGAAAATTCTTCACCGTGAAAGTAGTCAGGCCCTGAGAGGCCCAGATGCCCAGAGAGGCTGTGGCACCTCCACCTTGGAGACATTCAACACTCAACTAGACACTGCCTTGAGCAACACGATCTAACAGCAAAGTTGGCTCTGCTCTGAGCAGGGGCTGGCACAGCTGAACTCCAGGGATCCCTTCCAAATTTAATTCTCTGAACTCAGAACACAGCTCCCAACAGGCAACAGCTTCTACAATGTAAGTTCTTTACTTGATGAAAGGATTTAGCCGACCAACATGACTACTGCTCTGCCAACCTCTTTTTTTCCTAAAAAACCTCTCCATGTTAAGGACTAATAATGAACACAGAGTCTTAGGGGCAAGAGATTCTACTACTATGCATGAAGCAGGACAAGCAAGTGTAATAGCGATCAGAGCAAACAAGTCTGGCTAAAAGCTCACGTAAAACAATAAGCCACACAGCTTGTCATTGGAATGATTTTTCTCTTTCTTTTAGCAAGCCTTAAGGACTTTCCCAGGAATATACTCAACTAGAAGCACAGATCTAAATGTTCTACCGCTTACGGAAAACCAGATTTAATGCAAGTAATGCAAGGACTTTCAAATTACATTTCCTCAGTACTGATAATTAGTATGTAAATTACTACCTTCCACTTTTATCTGAACATGCTGAAGAGTTAACTGAGTGACAGACAGTTAGCTCAGTCCTTCCTTAAACTGAAATTCTTGTAAGTGAGCAGGAACATTCACATGGAATCAGTTATTCTAGTGCAAATGATCTTTTGTGCTCAAGTCTGAACTTTTTTGGAGAGTAAAGTCTCTCTGGATATGTGATATGAATGGCAAGCTAATTCTGAGTGTTTTTTTAAAAGGAAAGTTTTTGAGGTCTTCCTAACTTTAGTCCAAACCTGCTTAGCTTAAGCACTTCTGTAATGGCTTATAGAGAGTCATGGTGACACATGTTTACACCTATGATTAATCCCATGTGTACTGCAACAGTGTCACATATATAATTATTATTAGTCATTATAACTCATAACAATAATGCATGAGAGGAAACTCATAAATGAAAACAACAACTTGGAAAATTTGGCCAAATGTTTGTAAAGTGGCAAGTTACATGTAGTAGCACCCTAGACATAAGCTTTAATTAATTAATAATGAAAGTAGGAGTAGGAATAGCAACAATAATGTCAACCTTGATTTGTGCTCAGGTAATCATGCAATGTTGTACCTAAAAATAAAAGAAAAACAAATGGGCATTCTGTGGAAAATCCGCTGGCCTGACTTCCAGCAGTGCTGACTACTGGCAGTTCCCAGCAATGCTGATCACCACGGGGGTCTCCCAGTCTCTCAGAGCACGTAGACGGTTAAGCTAATTTCAAGTAGGTTAAATTCTCCTTGCTCATCTGATGACTTTCAAAGTTTGGTAAGATAATTACTTATTGCAACTTCCTACCAGTTTTCTGTCTGTGGGAAAGGCCTCTGAGCAGGGGTGGAAAACAAAAAGGGAGGGGGGGAGGGGGAACCCCATGAAAATGTTCAAACTGCATCACAAAAGAACAGAGCAAACCGAGAGAGATGTTACACAGCAGTCAACGGAGACACAGCACCACACACATGCACTGTACCAGGGTCTCTCATACTTGTTGCAGAAGAGGGGGTACTGCAACTCAGCAACCAGTCTGCAGTATTTAACACAGTCATGTTGTCTCCTGAGAACAGGAAGGGTACAACGGTTCATTCTCCCAGCGTCTGCTTAGTGTACCTGAATAATCTTTAAGGCAAGTAAGTGTTTTTGCACTTGGCGCCAAGTCTTTTAACTGCATTGTACTGTTTTTATGAGTATTATTTTAACTGGTTTATTTATACAAGAGTAATATAGAGGCATCTAGTTATTAGTGTTCTTTTAATGGTATGCTTGAAGTTTTCCCTTCTCTTTATGCCACAATAAGGATTCTATTTTGAAATACAACTAGGTTGAACCTTAATGGTTCAGCCCTTCTCTGCAGAGCTCTGTTACCCTCACAGGCCTCACACTTTTTATTGACATTGACATATTTTTTTACAATAGGGATAAGTGAATAAAATGCTTTACATTGTGGCCATAAAGAACAAACAAACAAAAAAAAAATTCTTGGTTCCAACTCTTAAAATGGACAACAACATATAAACTCCAAAAAAGAGGGCTGAAACTCTAGCTTGACTCATATCCATGGTGTCGCTCTCACGGGCACTAATGGGAAGAGGACTCCATCTCAGAATGTGGTACCCTGCCTCCCACTGCTCCAGTTCGGCTATGGCAGAACCTATTTTCTGAAAGCGTTGGAACATCTGTGTTGTAGCTGCATGGTAGTGCTGTCCCTACAGTAACAGACGCAGCAATAATAACCAGTAAATTCTGAGGAAAATCTAAAAATCTCTTTATGATAAACTTTCATTACCTGCCAACAAATGGAATTAGCATGTTCATCATGTAAAAAAAATTACCTAAGCCTAATTTTGATGCACTTCTTTTTACAGAGCTTTTAAATCAATCTAAATGGGTGTAGCTCAGGGTATACGAGTACTCAGCAATGAAGTATATGATGCAGAAAATGCCAACTATTTCAACTTATCATCAACAGGTATAACCAAACCTTTAACACTTTGTTCAAATCAACCATTCCAAGATTTTCCTTGTTTCAGCTTCGAACAGTTCTGTCCCTCACTTCAGCGGGTGGAAATCAAAGAAGTGCTGTTGGAATTAGTAGATTTATGCTGGTATGACTGTCATTTTTTCATAATTCTTGCTGGGTTTATAAATGGGTTTATGCTCATCCTTGAAATTATGTTCAAAAATGTGTAAGACTGAAAGCTAGCCAAAACTTTCTATGTGCCAGCAGTGTCTTATACTTACCTCCTGTTCCATTTGTTGTAACTGATGTGCTACTGAGATTAGGTTTATCCAGTTTGGAACTACCCGGCGCATCACTACTTCCAACAAGATTATGAGGACTTGCTAGATCTTGCATTTCCATAGACCTGTTAAAGAAGAAGGTGACAGAATTTAAAGGCCATTTGATACTATCTATAATAATCTACTTTTTCTACAACAACTTTTTTTTTTTTTTTTTTTTTTTTACATGGAAAGTTTGTAATGCAGCCAGATTAACAAATCAATACAGGTTCCTTTAAGGTCTTCTTTGCTTTTTACCAAACCTAGGAAAGCAGCTAATAATTTGATGTGAGCAACAATGCCAGCACTTTTCACTTCTCCTTTACGTACTATGAAGTAAACGACATAGGCTTATGAAACTGCTCAAAGAGCTTGTAAAAGATGTGGATAAGGGAGTGCATATATATGGATGGACAGATGGAGGGATAAATGGATAAATGCATTTCTTAGAAGAAAACAGAGAAATTAAAAGTCAGCCATTACACAAAAAATCTGAATAGGTACTTCTGCCTCCCATTATGTGTATTCCAACCACCAGCAGTCGCTGCATCCACACTAAATCATAGGAAGAGACCATACCAGTGAATGAACAGAACTTTCACATACATCTGGAAGATTCTTCACTCTTACAAATGCATATATTCGTACTAGCTCACTTGACATTTTATTTCTTCTGAGTCATTTCTAGGAAAATTGCAAAATTTCAAGTGAATTGAGACCGCAAAGGATTTCAGCGTCACAGTTCTACTGGGGGACTGTGGATGGCTTTCAGTCAGAGACAACACACCTGCCTTTCTCAGACAAAGCAGACAAAGCAGACAAGGAGCATTTCTTGTTAGACCGGTAACTGCAATCCAGTTTGCAGTGTGTTCTCGCCTATTCCTTGCTTCATTTATAAATTAATTACACAGATTTCTTCCCCAAAGAAACATTTTTGCTGCGTATAAGCAAAGGTGCCAGCCCATCTGCAACAGGAGAACCATCTACCATATGTATACTACAAAGGCCAACAGAAAGATTGTCTTACAGAGCTGTGAACACCCAATTACATTGCAGAAGACTGAAATGGCTAGGACAGAGATGAACAGTTAGGATAGTTCAGTAAGAATAACTGTTCCTGTATTTTATATTCTGACCAGGAAAATCAGTGGCAAACCGTTAAGGCAACACCCGGCACCTTAAGTATTTATTGCAAGTTTCACTTTGAAATTGCCTATCTTCTGTGCTCCACACATCCTCCTCAGAGGGAAAAATAAAAAAGCAAACAAAACCCCACCACCTTCCCATCAAATATGGGTCTGCTCTCTGAATCTATTTTTTTTTTTCTCCAAGATAAGGAAAATTAAAAAACCCCACAGAACAAAAGTGTCTCCCATTTTGCGCTCCTAATTCCGGTGCTCTCTGGCTGCTTTAGCTTGACTCTCATTGCATTCATTTAACCCAAGACACAGATTGCGAGCTCTCATGTCTTGAATCTCTTCCAGGAAATGTAGGAAATGCTACAGCTCAACTGGGAAAATGCACCAAGGCCTCACCCAAAGGCACATGAAGCAAAGGATCTCATTTACTCCAGTAAATGCTCCAATGAAGCCTGAGATGCACCGATACTCTGCTGGCAGGGCAGCCTCCCCAGCAGCAGTCTGGATGAGCAGGGGAAAGCTGATATTGCAGGAGGCCATGCATCAGCAGGTAAGAATTTTATAGCCATATTCAAGGAAATGCGAAGGCATAAACTGAGATTGGAACTGCCTTGACCCGGATTTCTTCATCTAATTGTATATACATTTCTACACATCTGTCAGCAGCGCATTATATTTACTGTCTACTGGAAATGTGATCAGTGTTAGATGAAATAAAACGAACCCAAGTGGTTTACTAGTCCGTTGGTTTTTGTTCAGTAGTTTCTGTACAAGGATGGCAGCTAAAGGTTAAAAAAAGTCTGTGAGTTTCCATCTTGTATGTATTTAAGGGAGCAGAAGAATGCTACACAAAATAAACAATGTGTGTTCCATTGCATATACAGTGTAATACTCCCCATGTGTTCACTTAGCAGTTTAAGTGTCATGATTTTCTCTTCAAGTATGATCAGTCTGGAGATGTCTAATAAGCAGTTCACAGGCTTAGACAATAGGCTCAGACAGTTCACATGTGCTTTTTCTCTTGTTTAGCATAAACATCCCAACAATTTCTTTTCAGACAGGCATATATCATGGCCACACATGTAAATGCTTCAGCAACATTTCATCAGCAAAATCACTGATTTACCGGACTAGTGTATTTAAGAAGTATCCAACTTACGCACTTTTCACACTCAAATGAATCAGATTTTCTTAATCAGAAAACTAAGTCCACTGGTTTTCCTTTGCTTGGCAAAGAACATAAACAATTTGACTTCGTAAAAGTAGTCTTTTACGTATGAAAAGTATGAAACTTTTTGTGCAGAACTGTATTATATTCGCCTTATATTTGTTTTCTAAAGCGAAAGGCATGCTGGTCCACAGCATGCCAGCAATGGCAAGTTAATTAATTAATACTATTTTAAAAGTAGTACATTTACAAATAGACGTTTTCTCTTGGTGAGTAAAAGACATCTTGCACTTATGGGTAGTCTATTAAGGATAAAAAGGATATCCAATCCAATAAAAAGTTTCACAAAACCATGTGTATACATTATACTTATCCTGGGTGCTCCACACTGTGTGAACAAGTAAAGGGCTTATTTTTAATATATCCCTGTGTGATATATTTATTTAAGTGCACGTTACCTTCTGTGTAACAGATGTCATTCAATTCACCTTTATGGATGCATTTAGTTTACCTTTAGCCTAAAAAATTCTCGGAAAGATGTAACAGACCTACTAAAATCTTACAGTTTCAGTGAATGGACGAATTCAGAAAAAATGCTTAATAAAATGGATGAAATAATTCCAACATCTTGAATTCATTTTGTCAAACTAAATGTTTGTCAGAGTCCTGCTTTCACTGACTTAATCAGAAGCAGGTTCAGGTTCAGTATGTGTTTTCCTGCACTAAGAAAAAGTAAAAAAGAGTGATCTCTGAAGGACCAATTAATACTTCTAAGTTTATGCAGTTATTTATTAAAGACTGTTTTCTAGTAAATGCAGTGTGTTTCAATTTAGACAGAATAAAGCCTATTGTTAAAGCTGCTTAAAAACCTACATCGTATAACTTTGTTTTCCATTTTTTGTTTCTCTGCCAGGCACATAACTGAGCTTTACGTTTCCCTCTCTTGCATTGTCTCAGGCTATTTTTTAGAGTAATTAAGTAAAATGCTAAATTGTATCAAAAGATAAATGTTGAGAGGAACAAGATTACTTGGTAAAATGTTTTAATTTTCTCTTGACTGTTTGTTTGAAGAAGGATAGCATGTTTCCAAGCTCCTCAGCAAAAATCGGAAATCTGGCAAGACAGATTTGTCTTTTATTCTGCTTTGGCTACACTTTAAATCTTTGAAAGTTGGTATTTGCACGTGCTTAGTGGATCATTTTAGAGGCTTACTGGAAAAGTCCCTAAAAAATCCCATTTGCACAGAACAGCCTCCCAGATCCTTGTAGGCTTTAACTCCAACCTGGATGTGGACAGCCCCAACAAATCAAAGCGGGTTTGTATCAGGAAGATGGCTGAGAGTGAATCCTGGGCCTTCCACATTTCCTTCCCTGGTTTGAAGGGACAACTTTTCAAGGGTTAACCTATATTCAGAAGCTGCTTAAGGAACGATATCCAAAGACAAAAATTTCCCCCCGCCCCCCATCTTTACAAGGGCAGCCGAACAGAACTGGTGATGCATCCCAGACCACCGAAGTGCACAGCCCAGCAGCATAACCCAACCTTGCGTAGGAAGGTCTAAGTATGGCTAATTATGATTGCCCAATTTCGAGCTGCATCACTGTATTTCTGTATAGCTTTTGTTTGCATTAACTTAAAGGTAAAAAGTTCAGGCCTTGATTCTAGGGTTGCATTTTTGAAAGTCCTGGTTGGTTTTGTTTTTTTTTTTCTCTCATTACATTCACATATCCATTTGTGCACTGCTTTTCTTCAGCAGAACTGAAGTCTATTTCCAGAAAACCTGGGTTGTTATAACTCTGTTTGCATTCCAAATTAAACTACTATAAATATGGACTAAGAGCTATGTCCTTGCACAACTCAAAATTCCATTGATTATTCATGAATTCTACAAGTAGATCATATTTAGGTAATTTTCTTATTTGAAGAGATCATGCCTTAAAATGTAAACTATTTGCTACATAATCTACTTTTACTATATTTCAAAGTTTTTTACTAACAAGTTTGAAAGTATGAAATCATTTATCAAAGATTTATAAAAGAATAAATATTCTAATTTGAAAACAAAGTACTTCAAATCCTAGTATAATGAGATCATTTTAAAAATACTAATTCCTCACTGTGCAGAATTTGCAGAAAAACCAAAATAAAAGAGAACTGAAAGATGGACTACCTAAAGGCTATTTAACATTGAATAATTTCATTTAGTTTATAAATTAATCAGAACAACTTTTTTTAAAAGGATTTCAAAAGACTTTTCTTTTTAAAATTCTTTGATAGGAAAATTCTCTACATAATTTTCTTTACCAGAATCTTTACTAAACTTCACTGTGGCAAAAATCCACGTTATCTGGGTTTTTCTGGTTAGTTTCCCCCCTGCTTTTCTTACATCCCTCCTGTTGAAACCCCAGTTCTTGCATATCCCAAACTTTCTCACGGACACCTGGAGCCTTGCCCAATTAAGATGTCAGCTACCTTGGAGCTTCTGAAAAAAAACCAAACAGGGAATTTCCCTTTATTTAAAATTAACTTTTAGAACAATACGAAAGCTGGGTAACAGAGCGGTGCAAACTCCTCTAGATCTGTTTCCCAGGGCTGTCAGCTCAGTGCTCTGACCAGCTACACAGTTTTGAAGACAAGTTGGGTGGGGTTTTTTTCCATCTCCCACAGAAATTTTTTTAGCCACATCATTCAGCCATGTTCTGAACATGACTAGCAAGCCCACCTCTCTTCCGTACGCAGTCCGAACTAGCTTACACAAGCCTTTCACTCCAACAAAGAAATCAGAATGGGTGCCCATACAGAAATCTCATCGGTCCACTACAATCTACATGAATCTGCAAGGAAGTTTAAAACAATCAATAACAATAGCTACATCATATTTCTTGACGTTTTTTCCAACTTTTTTTTTCTTTTTTAGAAAACTGTATTTTACACATTACATTCACAGTTAAGCCAGTGATTTTTCATGTTTACTTGCACCTACACAAACCGTAAATAGCACAATTAAAAAGAAGTTACACCAATCCTTTAACAGCCCTACAAGACTACAGTGGGCAGTAAGAAAGAAGGTGGGAAGAGAGGGATTCTGGGTGACGGACAGGTTTCCAGGGAATACACAGATGCATACAAATACATGTACACTAACACACATCAACATGCAAGCTTTTAATAATTCTTTGGTGCTAAATATCCAAACATACATGTGTATAAATGTATAAATACACAACAAAAAACTTTCCAACATCTTTCCACCAAAGACTTCGACAAATAGCGTAATACAACACACAGCCTAAGAACACTCCTCAAAATGAGTAACATTTCCAACACGAACCCTAAATACAGGTTAATAATGTTTCCTTTTCCAGGTGCTTTTATGCTGTGTACAGCAGCCTTTGTCATCTTTTGCCACTGTAAAAGGTAGTGAAGAAACAGCGAAACCAATGAGAGAAATTCTCTCCATTGAGATGACTGTCTCTCATGTTTTCCCAGGCTCACCCACCCCCGCTGTGTATCTTCTCAAGCTGAAATGATGGCCAAAATAGCAGATCTTTTGCTATTCTAGGCACAATCTCGCAAAAACATGCCCCTCCACCACGCGAGTCCTGGGAGCTTGCCAGAGAGTTAAAAACAAATACTAGTGCGGGACACTCGCAAGCCCTCCTTCCCACTCTCCTCGAGGCCTCATTTCTTAACTTATAAAGTGATCTGATACAGTGCTAAGAAGCAGTAAAAAATGTCATGTTATAGGGATACCACCAGCAAATGCTCTTCAGAGTTTTATTTTATTACTTTTTTTTTAACAATCCAGAAAACAAGTGCTAAACTTTTTGCAACCATTTGGGGATGGAAGGTGGGATTCTAGCTGTATAATTTCTATTTCTCATGGTTTTGTAAGCTGGGTGTCAACTTTCATATTAAAAAAGTAAGAAAAAGAAGCAAAACTAATGCCACCTTGATATTAAAAAAATAAATAAATACCTCTCCTCTGCCAATCTACAACCAGCCTCAGATAAAGGGCGTCAAAGGGAGAGCACCTTAGTGAAACAAAGAATTAAAACATCAACGTTTTTCTACCATGATAAAAAAGTACCACATTGGTAATAAATAATAAAAATATCATGAGGTCCAGCTTTGTGGAACTCTAAGTGTACAGTAAGTACTGTAGTAGACTTTTTATGAACACGGATGATTCATTATAAGTTTGAATATCATCAGGCAGCTTCCCAGTGCGTGAGTTCAAGCTCACAGGGAAATCACCTCTACCCAGGGACCGCAATAAGCGCAATGAGGATCCTTCTTAGTAAGAAGCGACACTAATTTGAGGAAAACTCAAAACTGACTGTTTTGTTTAATAGCCTTTTGGGTCTCAACAATACTGCTTATCTTGCAGAGGATGGGACTCCTCAGCTGATCCTTTGGGGCATGAAGTGGCACTGGTTGTGATTGTTTCTCAGTTTTGCTTCCATGCCTATTGTCTTTCTCTCCGCTATTCAAGCTCTAATTCCAGGAGAAAAAAAAACAACCACCATGCAGACAGTATTACTTTACAGGAGCTGTCTGACAGGCAGCCAGTGTCAGTGCCGGGGCTGCACTTGGTGCAGAGGGCTGGGCTGAGAACGTGGGCAAGCAGGTTCGGTGACAAAGGCCAGCATTGTGGTGTGCCTCCTCATGCCATTCACAGCTAGACAGAGTGAATGGCATGCATGAAAGGATGCTTCTTTTAACAGCACTGCAGATTCTTCCCCAGCCCCCCTTCCCCATTTCCCCAGTTAAGCTTTTGCTATCACCCTCCCTTTTTGACCCTGTGCCACCTTGAGATTCTCTGTGCTTCCTGACAAGTGTCAAGACGTTTTTTGTCTTCCTTAAATCTATGCTTCCCTCTTTTCTCACCACATGAGCAAACGCCAAAGGCCATAGCTTTTGTCAATCTAGCATATGGATATTGCTGCAGTAATAAGCAGATGTTGCTTTACTGAAAGGGATATATGCATTTCTTCTTCATGGGTTAGTGAGAAAATATGACTAAACGCTGTGAAAAATAATTGATTACAAATTCAAGTTTATTTTTGCCAGAAAAGAAAAACTGACATTTTCTTTTCCTACCTGAGGAATAAAATGAAAGTGAAAAGGTTAGGTTTGCTCCGGTAATGACCAAACACAGCAACGAATTTAGAAGGCTTGCATTGTCATGCTGTATAATTGTTGAAAGCTATTATTTGCCTAAAAGTCAGTAACTGTATGGTTTCCCTGATTTCTGATTGACTGAGACATTTTATTTCAGTTTAATGTCATTTAACGTGGTTTCCAGAAAACCACAGAAAACTGTCTACTCCACTGCAATTCAGTTGGCCACAAATCCACATTAAATTATTTTCTCACTGCTTTCTGACTTTTATTGGGAATGAATATAATTACCCTGACACAATTAAAAGACAATGTAAAATTGATTTGGATTTCGACACTTGTGGGTAACACATAGAATAACTTCTAGGAACCATTTCTGAATTCTCCTGTTAGACATGTAGTCCATTTGTCCAAAACCCAACAAGTATTAAAATTAATAGATAAAAATCAAGACAAACTGGGGGCAGGGGAGGGGAACTTCTTAAATAATTTACCTCAGCATAAACTTCCAGCTCACCCTCTCTATGCTCAGGAGATTTCTTCAGTTTCAAAACACAGATCTACACTAGCGAAATGGCAGGCTGTCACTGAAAAGGTAGATAATGGGAAGCCTTTTTTCCCATATGGCTCACCTCTCCACCCTGCAGTTTGGGACTGCTTTGATTTGACGAAGGCAAATGATAGTTTTTTATAGGAAATTATTATATTCTGATGTAATAAATGGATGCACACACAAAAAGCAAAGCTACACAGAGCAACACCTCCTGGCCAGCTGGATCCCAGCCTTTGAGATCTCTTTTCTGGGCTTTTCTAATGTGACAGCCACAGGTTTGATGTGATACGATTTTAGCTCAGGGTCTATGCTCCAGGCGCTGGAGGAAGTATCTGGCAAGAAGTAATGTGGTGTCTGAACAGATATTTCCCGTCCTCTGAAAGAAAAAGGCAGCTGGTTGGAGAAAACCACTCCAGAAGCCAGACAGAAAACATCTAAACTAATAAGCGGTGAGGACCTGGCACTGATGGAACAGCAGAGAGGACAGTAGGGAGCTCAGTTCTCTCAATCCACATAAAGGCTGGCCCCTCCTGGACCTGGGCTGTAGATGAGCACGGTTTAGCACCAGCTGGCACACACCAAACCCGTGCCCAGTGTGGCCCCAACGGCACCACGGATCCCTGCCACAGCTCGGGCTGGGGCATCTTTCACACACTGCCACCAGCTTGGCCACGCAGACCACAGGCTGCGTTACGCGGTTCCTGGTCCCGCTGTCAACAGAAAATATGTGAAGGTACACCAGAGGTTAAACTCATGTTTAACCGGCTACTTAAAAAAAGGTGACTAAAGTAGATTTTGAAGTCATTATGTGAGCATTTACATAAATCAAAAGCGATAATGACACTGCAGTTCCATGGGGAGCTGTCAAGTATCCAACTTACATGAAATACAGACTACCAGTTTACAGATACGTAAGACCTAAATGCAGGTTTTTGGATCACAGGGCCACATTTTCAAAGAGCAGTTCACCCAACAGCTCCCTTTTCCACTTCTGATCACTTCCAGATGTGATCGGCACTTGCAAATTCTGTGGTTCTTACAACATGATGAGCTGTGTCATAAACAAATAACAAACACTTCTGTGGGGATGGCTGGAACGCAAGCAGCAAGCCTGTGGCCTTCCCTCCTGCGCCACAACTCCTGCAGAACAGAATAACTGTCCAGAGCCCCATCCGAAAAATCTGCTGGGAATTTCAGAGTCCTTTCTGCATCTCTGACAGGTGACCTGGTCGCAGGTAAGGAACAGGTAACAAACCCAACGACTGGAGAATCTCACTAAGTCTTTCTTTGGTGTTTTTAAGTCTAATTTGAGCAACAAAGACTATTTCTCATATATACAGAGGAGCGTGGAGATGATCAGCTCTGCCAATTACTAGCCTGTTGCTAATCTGTCCTTTATAAGACACAGCCTTCGAAGCCACACTGCTTACTGCACAGAACTTTAAAACATCTCAGGAGAAACACAAGGCAGAGTTCCTCATCGCATGACAGTCTGCTTTTACGTGGAATGATGAGAGGACTTTTGTAAGGGCTGTTTGAAGCCTTGATTCCTATGGACAATGAGTATGGGGGTGCTCTAGCACCTTCGCTCTTGAATGGGAGGAAATGCCCTCTTCCAAACCACATGTAAATGGCAGACTGAGACAGAAAGAAGCACCAAAGCACAGAAGGTCCTCCAAATCCCTGGTACTCACCCACACCTGAGAAAAAGGAATTTCTAGGGATAACTTCATCACTATCTTATCTTCCAACTACCTTTTTCAGAGAAAAAGGGATATTAATTCCTCAAGCCCTGTGCTAGAGTGCTGGAGACCTGCTTTTGCAATGGGGGAGCTCTTCCCTTTAGATCTGATATACCTTTTTGGTACCTCTCATTCTGGGCTTCTCTGTGCAGTAGATGGAGATACACTCTCAGCAAGGGGGAATGTACTCATTCCCTTGACCTTCCGCATAACCACCACCACCAAAGATGAGACAGCTGCGATACCTGGGTCCAGATATTGGTGTCTGATCCATATCTGTATTTATTAATTGCAATAAAGTAATAACATCATTAACTGCAATATAATAATGTCAACTTTACTCATGTAAGACAATATTTAAACACATTGAAAATTGGGAAATCAAGCATGAAAGGATGGGAATTTTGCTGCTGGCTTCAATGGATCCTGGACTGCATGATGTAAGTATGAATCATAGAATCATATAGTGGTTAGAGTTGGAAGGACCTTAAAGATCATCCAGTTCCAACCCCCCTGCCATGGGCAGGGACACCTCCCACCAGACCAGGTTGCTCAAAGCCCCATCCAGCCTGGCCTTGAACACTTCCAGGGATGGGGAAGCCACATTTCACTGAATTCACATTTGCATAACGAGATAGCAGAACGTGGGTGGTGTCTAACTTACCCTGAATTGAAATGTCTGACAAATTTCAAAGTAGTTATTGAAACGTGGTTCTTCTTCGTCAGGGATTAGCCAGGGGAGAAGAAGCTCTTTCAGGTTTGCTGTATCAGAGTGACCATACCTCATTTCAAAGTAGTTTCTTTAGCCACCAGTACAGGGGCCTGCAAGAACTTCATCCATCTCCAGAACGGATGAGTTATGATGACAGACTGGGCAGAATACAGGAGTTGCCAAAAACTTGTAGTTTTCATGCTCCATTCTAACTTTACGTTTTAATGCAAACATTCTCAATCTTTTTTTTTTTTTTTTGTAAATATAGAATACAGAGAGTTATTGGCAAGCAGTCTTAACATGGGAAACATTAACGCATCACACTTTTAACAGTGAAGTTCCCCTTAAAAGTTAAACCTGATCTGAACTTTGGCTCCCAAGACAAATATTCTGTAGCTTACCTCATGTGGAGCACATTATGTTTGGCTCCAAAACAGTTTGTGTCAAAAGCAATTATTTCTGTTCTCTAATCGCAGTCACAACAACGAGCTAGGTTTAGAATAGAAAACAAATACATGCAACTTTCCGACTGCCTGATGCTTTAACTGCTTCAGCATCTGATTGTTCCTGTTAAGTAATAAGGTGTAGCTGGGTGTAACCATTCTGGGTGGCAAGGTATGTTAGATGTGCTGCACACATCCCTTTTCGTTTTGTCCAGGAGACCTTGTTACTTGTACACTTAAAAGAACAGGGAGATTATTGCATTTACTTTTAATAACTAAGGACATTCAAAACAAATTCTATTATTCTGAGCAAGAGAGAAAATGATGCCCTGCTAAATGTGCTCACGCTGGCTGACCTTTACAATTGATATCAAGTGATTACATTTCATTTCGCTTTGCTGTTTGATTTCCCCAAGTCATTTTATAATTTGAGACTTAAAGCATACACGCAGTTTTTATGCACCGTTTTAATTTGGGGTGAAGTAGGTGATTTTTCTAAGAGTCAATAAAGACGTGTCGTTGAGGACTCTAGGGCACAATCCCCCACCCCCGAATTATCCCCTTGAGCCACAAGAAGGGGCAAGTACCGGCTACAAATCTGTAACGCCTCCCGTTCCAGCTCAGCCTGCATGCTGACACCCCAGCCAGGCCGGGGGACACCTGCCTGCCCGGGCAGGGAGGTGGGAGCAGGGCACAGGCAGAGCCACGGCTCCAGCCCCTCACTGTCCCCGCGCATGCACGGCAGCACCGGACACCAGCCTGTCCAGTGGAAACCCTCCTTTATAGATCCCTCTGCTAAAAGCCTGGCTTACACCAAATGGTTTGACCTCGCTGTGACTTCTGACAGAGCACCTAGCCTTTAAAAATCATTAAATACCCATTTCTGTCAAAGTCCTGAGGAATCATAGAATGGTTTGGGTTGGGAGGGACCTTAAAGGTCTTCTAGTTCCAACCCCCCTGCCATGGGCAGGGACACCTCCCACTAGACCAGGCTGCTCAAAGCCCCATCCAGCCTGGCCTGGAACACTTCCAGGGATGGGGCAGGAAATCAGGAAAAAGCACAGCAGAAAGGAAAAAACTCCTGCAGTGTTGCTGGTTTTTAAGTTCACGCACATCCATAGTGCAGACTTAAGGCTGCAACTTTGCTGCATTTAGCACAGGTTCCCCAGTGCTTAAGAACCAGGTTTGTGAGACAGGGCACTGAGGCAGGAGACGTTAATAACAACATGATTGCTTTTTATAATTCAATTACTTCTCTTTCTCAGCACATTTTAAAATATTACTGTTGGGAAACACGGTATAATAATGAAATGCTAAAGGGGATGAATATGCTTCTCTAGTACTATTTTGAGAAAGTCATGAAAAGCACTGCATCTTTGAGAGCACAGGGGTTTTTTTCTGTTTAATTTAATTTACATAATTAGAAGGAAAATAAGACATAAGCCTGAAATAACACAGGAATAAAACATGATCTTATGTCTAGTCACCTGCCAATTACTTCTACACTGAAAAGCAAATAAAATGCCCAAACCCCTTAAAAATTAAAGTGACAGAGTTTCAATTGTAAATTGAAACAGAACTAAAATGAAATTCAGCAAACAGGACGTTCTCCCTCTCTTCCCTCTTCTGCACTCATGCCACACAATAAATAATTCTGCTGAAAAGTCGATCCGTGGAATTGCTTTATTTATTTGGGCACTGGGCATGCCAAATCTGCCAAACATACCTTCCCACAGACTCGCTGCGTCAGTCCTGGGCCCCTCTTAAATGACAGACAAGAATCCCCTATGAATTAGATTGAGACCATCATACTCATTTTCACATTTAAATAAATCCAGATTTGAACTTAGGTTTTCAAAGGTGGAAGGCTAGCGGAAGGCAAGTATATTTCATGCTTCAAGGAGAGGTAAAGTTACCTTTGCTCTACAAATGACATAAAGTAATTCCCAAAGAAATTTGACAATAATACAGACTCAGATCACAGTAAATTATAACACTTGGCAGCTAAACTGGAGAACTAAGTCCAGAATTGCCAACAAAGCTCAAGACACACGTTTGGATATATGGAAAGCTTTGCGATTTCTAAAAGAAAGGAGCCTGCACAGGCATCTTATGAGACTCATAAAGAACCTTATCAGCTGGAAAGGAGTGCGTAAATTCTGAGGATCAGATGAAAGTTTTTTGCCTTTTTTTTTTTTTTTTTAAATAAAAGCATTCAGAAGGAGAAGATAGAACAGACAGACCATCTGCAATGTAACCACATAAAAGACCCCGGGGCAAATCCAAACCCATTAGCAGAAGTGCTTGACAAATCTGCCAAAGAGCCAGATGCTGCTTATGGAGGAGTCTCTTTCCCTAGTTGTCATCTGGATCCTCTGACTTCTGTTCCCAGAGGAGGACAAAGACGACCGGTGCTCAGACTCAGACGTGTGTGGAGAGAGCTGAGGCACAGAATCACTCTCTGACAAGGGTATCTTAACATAAATAGAAGACACGAAGTCTGAAATACTGAAAGGAAGGGAGCTTTAACAAGTACATATGCCACATGTGAAAGATGCAGATATTAGAAAACAGAAAGAAAACTTGCAATTAGTTTATTTGTATGTGGCCTCTTTTTATATGGATTTTTTTGGTTCATTCTATTTTTGTTTCCTCTTTTTTTTTTTTCCTAATGACTGACCAGGATCTAGTAGGATGGGAAAGAGGTGATTTTTGGAACGCTAAGTACTAGCACAGCATACTAACTGCATAGCATTAGCTAAATGCTTACCGAGTACATAGACTGACTGATGGTATTTAAAATGTGTCTGAACATGTTGTGAAATATCTAGGCAAGAACTTACACTTAAAAATATTTGAGGAAAAAAGTGATTCATTTAAGAAGTAACCCGTACCAATCTCAGAATAGTCCTGGCCAATTTTTTTTAATGTCTGCATTCTTCTAGGAATCTATTCAACTGGATTTGAAGTGCAAAGTAGGTGGAACGAAATACTTTTACTGTTCAGACTCACCAATGGTAAAATACATTTGGCGTATCCAAGAGGTCAAAGAAGCTGGAACAGAGTCTGAATTAGTTCTCCTGTGTACTGCTGTAATGCGATATGACAGAGCAAAAAATAGACCGAGGGGGAAAGAAAGAAACAGAGCTCCTTCTCATTGTGATTGCATGTGCTGCACTTGAAGAACCAACGTTGTCATTTTATGGCTCAAAACTCAGTTCAATTTTAGGATAAAGTTCTAAGAAACTACTGGATTCAGTAAAAGTACTTGCAGGCATAATCTTAGGTTATTTTCTTTCACTCAAGAATAGTATTTACCCTACCCCAATATTTTCCTGAAGGTTCAAAAATGTTAAATTATGATTACTACATTATTTAATACAGAAATACATGCACTCATTCTCCCTCTCTTTGAAATCCGAGAAGACTAGGTATATCAAAAAGTACCGTGGCTTAGCAGATCAACAGATTCAGTATAAACTAGTCAAAATGCGGGGGTGAGTAGGGAGGAAAAACAGAGAGGGAGAGGGAAGTGCAAGAATGCTCAGAGAATTGTAGAACAGAATTTTTTCCTAATGGCCGGTCTAAACCTACCCTGCTGCAGCTTGAACCCATTGCCTGTTGTTCTATCACTAATTACCTGTGAGAAGAGACCAGCACCAACCTCTCTACAGTGTCCTTTCAAGTAGTTGTAGAGAGCGATGAGGTCTCCCCTCAGCCTCCTCTTCCTCAAACTAAACAGTCCCGGCTCCTTCACTCGCTCCTCATAAGATTTATTCTCGAGGCCCTTCACCACCTTCGTTGCCCTCCTCTGCACTCGCTCCAGCACCTCGATATCTCTCTTGGCCGAAAAAAGGCCAATCACTTGGACCTTGCCCACCTGCTCTGCAGAGCAGCAATACATTCACCTTAATTAGAAATCAATTTCAGCCAGGCCACTGACTGCCAGGCTGACATCTTGGAACTGTTGGCAATCCAAGGGCACTTCGCAGCGAGCTAATGAATGCTGGCTGGTCTATGATGCAGCGTGAAGAACACACATAAAAGTGAACTTAAATATCATCTATGTATGCAACTGGTAGTAGCTCAGGCTGTATGTTGGGCTACCAGTGCCCACACCTGATCTGACAGAAGCCAGCTGTGTCGCACACAGGAGGGGAGGACACTGGCCCGCTCACCCGCTCTGGTATCTGATCCATCCAAAATCGATGAGTAACAACCAGGGGCACGCTAAGCCCCTGGCATGGCTTTGGTCCTGCCTCCTCCATCCACCTGGAGCTCCAGGCACAGAAAGTGGATGGGGGAGAGCAACAGTGGCCTCCCAAATGGACTCAAAATTGCATCTAACTGCTGCCATCAGCATATATGTTACATTGTGACACCTGTTCATCCACTAGTAAAGGCCATAAAACATACCACAGAATCACAGAATTATAGGGGTTGGAAGGGACCTCTGGAGACCATTCTCGTCCATATATTGTTATCGTTTCTGCCTGGTGTAAAAATAGCTGCCGTAGTAGCCCAAGTTATGAGGTGCAACAGCACCCATGTACAAAAGGGATGACAAAAGGGAGGGGAGATACCGATGGAAGAACTGCACCGTGCACTGCTGTACCTGTGCTCCTAACAAGTTGTTCTGAAATGGTGACTAATGGATCACACTGATTATTTCAATGTGCTTTCAAGAGTCTTTGATTATAACATTGTTAAATTGTCCGTTTTCCTTTTTTGTTTATAGGCTGCCATTCCTGGTTGGAAGTTACGACTATGAGCAAGTTGTTTTCAGTGTGCTGCTTATATATGAAATTTTGGAAATTTTTGTTGCCTTCTTTTCAGTTCCTTAGTAGTCCCTTTTCTGGTTTTAGTGGCCAGGGGTTTTCTCGGTTCTTAACTGTCATAATACTTAATTACTGACACAGCTCCAGAGCTTCATTTTTGCCAGCTTATCCCAGACCTTATAAAGAGCACTAACACGCATTTGGGTTGAAGGGGACTCACCATCCCATTGCCTAGGATGGCAGAACGCAGATAACAGTAGTTCAGCATGTGTAAGGGTGGTTTCATGGCTGGAACTTGCACTCTTGAGCAGGCTCAAAACTCACAAGGCACTTCAGAAGCCACAATTATGTCAAAACAATTAATTATACAAATATATGGGGTGGTTCCAGTCCTCCTCACAATTAACCACAAAAATTCACATTAAAAAAACTTCCTTTCTGTGAAGAAGGGCATGTGGAAGAAGGAATGATGAGAAGACTTTAAAACAGAGATGTGGACATAGCAGTATCTTGAGAGTAATTGCCATTGTTCCTGTAATAGCAGTGCGTAAGCTAGGAATTACTCAAGATGATAGAAAATTTTCTCGCAGGTCAATCTGGGATAGCAAAAGTGACTAGATTTATGTGTGCTGGTTACAGGATATTCTGGTTCAAATCCTCACTCCAAAAAATATGTAATACTTGTACGAAGTGGAATGGATTTCATAACAGCCTAATATTCAGGACATTTACTTAAGATACGTAAAACATAAGGTCATATCCAACGAACATATATATATATAAAGTATCAACTGCTTTTTAATGCCTATATTTGTGTATTTGGTGAGTGAAAACTGGGAAAAAATAGGAGTCATGAAATATTTTAGGAATAGGTGGTTCAAGCCATTATTCAATAGGATTTAAATAATTTTCAAAATACACCTAAGCAAACAGGAATGACAGCATATTTCTAAGGAGACAGCAAATAAAATAAAACCTCTACATTTAAATTAGCACATTGCAGCATCATTTGCACAGTATTTTGTATTATCTCCTCTATTTCATAAATAGGACATATTCCTACCAACAGATAACAATAAACTCAGACCTGTTAGAATAGCATGTTTCTCACTTTCTGAGAGAACTTTATCTCTCTTCCAGATGTACTAGATTTTTTTCTATCTTTAAAATAGGTTTTAAAACATTAGCAGTGGTTGGTTCTTGCATTCCAGTGGCACGAATCCATACTAGAAAGCTCTTATCTTTCAAAGCATGTGACGTTAGACAAAAAGACTATGTACTTGCACTTAAGAGTAACTCCAAAATCTCCACATTACTTCTGTTAACACCTCTGTTAAAATCTTGTTTATCCTATTATTTTTTTTTTCAATAAGGTGATACAGATTTCCAAGAAGTGTTCAAAACTTCTTGGGTTTTGTTGCTTTCATTTATTCCAAAGCCTGACCCACCACTGATTCAGGTTAATGGAATTCTTAACACTGACATGATCTGGCTTGGGATCACCCAGATAAATTATTACTAATATAACAGAAAATATTTTATGCCTGATTAAAAAAAAAAAAAACCAAAAACACCACAAAAACCCAACCAGGAACATGTAACAGACCTAAAATATGAAAAATACATTAATTTTATTGTTAAAGCCATAGGGATCTGTTAATATAAACCATTCAAATACTTCCCTGTGATGTCATCAGTTACCATGTGTTTGCACTCTAAATAGATTATTGTAATTTCTGTAAACATATCCAATATATTTTTAGAACTCTTTGGCGGCTTGATCCAGAGCCAACAAAAACCAATGGGCAGACAGTGACCAGCTTCAATAGGCCTCGAGTAATCAGAAGACTGAATTTCCAAAGTTAACGAACGAGAACATCAGCGTAGAGCAGGCAGAGAGATACCACACAGGCTGCTCTAAAAATAGGAAAGAGTTGCACTGCCTGAAAACTACATGCCCGAAAAGACATCGTACATCGCAAGGCAACATACTCCTTGTAGTGACTGTCGTGCAATTGTCGTGGATGCTGTATGTCATTCAGCTACATGTATCTGCACAGTCATCTCAATAACTACATTATTTTGATTGACTCAAACCGCTTAAGTGGCACGCAGACTAAATACGTGCACCGAACCTTTAATAAGTAACAGATTTGTATAAAACATTCTTTCAACTGCAAGCTAAGCCTGTCTGTCCCAGAATGTAGCCTTTATGAGAAATCTTACTCCACAACATAGTTATTTTAAAATTGGAAAATTGTGATATGTTTTTTGCCAGCCACTGTCTTGATGGAGAAGTCTGGGCTTGATCCTGCCAAACATTTCTCCTAGGTGAAGTGTTTATAACTATAGTGCCCTCACCGACATGAATGCTCTATTCTGGCAGACATATACTGTCCCTGCTGTTGATTGGATTTTTTCTTCCAGTTCCCAAAATTACTTATGGCAATCCTTCAATTTCAACTTTATTTATTCTGTCTTTTCATAGCAAATTTGTGTTGCTCTACCTGTTCCTTTTTACAGTTTCCCCCAAACACAAGAAATACTAGCAGCTAGTTACAAAGTGTTTTTTCCTGGCTAAGGAATAATTTTACCATTGCAAGTATTCCCTTCTGGAACGGAAGAGTTTTGCAGAAAAGCAGAATCTGTAAAATAAAAATAAATGCTTTCATTGCCTTTGCTCATATTATGTATCTAGCTGGTCTTGTAGTAAGCCAGTCGTGTAACAGGTGATTGCTGGTGGAGTCTGCATGGTTGCTCAGAAGAGGGAGGCAGTAAGCTGTCTTCACAGTCAATAGAAAGCAGATCAGATAAATGGCATCATCTGGGAAGCACCTACGTTACACATCTGCTTCAGGGTGAGATGAATCTCACCTCCAGAGGCTGAATCAGAGTCCTCTCAGCATCTCATTTCCACAAATGATGCCCATTTATCATGCCATTATGATCTGCAGATTATTCAGTGTGAGATACAGTCGAGGCACACTACTCCTGACTCAGAAAAGCATTTAAATTACCCTCTAGCCAAGGTAAGCTACATCTGGTTTACAGACAACAGACCCTTACCTTCTAAAAAACCTTTTAAGGCATGGATGAGAAGAAAATGAGTGAGCATAATGTGGCTAAACAACCCATATGAAAGTGTGGTAGTCTCAGCTTGCCTATTTTTACTGCACAACCAATATTTTTTTTTTCCTGTTATAATTGCTGAAACATTAATGACAATTTCCATAGCTATTGCTGGCTTTTCTTGCTTGGCAGCTCAATTGTAAAGCTCCTCTTCACCATGTAACAATAAACATTTTGTTGTTCATCTCTTGAACTGCAAATGAATGAGAGAGCACTACTGGTCTCACTCTCCTAGGAACGGGAATGAAGAGGGTCAACTGTGTACAAACAGTCATGGAAAGGCACGACAGCTTCATCACAGAATCTGTCAGATGACCTGAAAAGCTTGGATTTGAGTTGAGGAGCTACAATGTTAGATCTGCTAAATATGGACAACTACATGGTATTAAAATAAAGCCAATACCTGACTGAAAGAATCAACCACCATCATCATCCTGAGATGTGAAGGTCTTGTTAAGGGAATTAGTCAGTGAAAGAGAAATCTCAGATGTATTTCACACAGTCCAAACTGCTGAGAATGAAACATTTTTGATGATCTCGTTGTCCAGAATAAGATACAGAAGATGCACGTTATTTTCCGTTTCATTTTTTGTTAAATACACAGATGGCCATGGAAACACTGTTCAGTAATGCGCTCATGCAGTATTAGCATAGCGCAGGCACAGTAAGTATAGTGAACATCGTATGCACAACAGTGCCCCAAACTGCAGAAGAAACAAACTTTGGTGGAGTGACCTGAAGGTGAAAACTGAGGCAGCTCTCGCTGGCATTCAACACCATCAATTAACTTGCGAATACATTAATGAGAGTAATTGTCTCTGGACACGTACATACACTCTATATCCTGACCAATGAAAAACCATGAGTAGGTATCAAAATGAGACCAGTGAGAAAATGTGAAAGCCCGTTTCTCATTCAGAAGTTTTAAGAGAGACTTTTAAGATGAAGAACCAGAAACAGGAATTCATCTCTTTTAAATCTTACTATGTGGCGCACTTCTAAGCAGTGTGGTGTGGAAGAACAGAACAGCAATCATCTGATGAACAGCTGCAATCTATGCTAAGAGCCTCACTGAAACCCGTATTAAATTGAAATATTGGAGACCTTTTTTAAACACATTAAAAAAATCCCTCTGTGCTTTTTTGGACAGCCTGTTTATCCGGCAACTGTGTCTGTGCATATGATTCGGTATTTACCAGTGATCACCATCGGTGAATTTGTAGTTCAGTAATACACAAGAATGAACTTTGTCTAGCTGGTACTAATGTAATAGCTATAATGCCTCGGATTACACTCTTCTTACAGCATCTGATAAAGTTTTGAAAGGGAGGATTTGCTTAAGAGTAGCTTGTTTTCCCTTTCTTTTGCTTTCATAAATATATAAAAAAAAAAACCTATTTAAGGGAAAAGACAAGTCAGGAAGAATTAATATAGCTGAGATATTGGATCCACAGGTTTGTAGTAACGATTATGCAATCAGAACGGAGCGCTGCTTATTCCATAGGGTGTAGCTTTAATTTACCAACATAAAGATCCATTGCCCTTCTTTGAACATACAAGTAAGGTCTTTTTCACACCACTATGTATTTTCACAAGCTAATTTGTCAGCTAGCTTTCATCCAAAGCTTACAAAACTGCTCGTCCCTTTTGTCCCCATAGATATTGTCTTCACAATATAAAGATCATGGTTTAAAGAGGGAAAGTATATGAAACATATGACCATTTTCCTTTACCCTTCCAGGAAGAAAAAGAAACTATGTCTCAGCTGTCAGAAAAATCTTCTCATTCTTCTGCAGACTCTTCTATCCTCTCCAGAGAGTAAAAAAGCATGATTATTTTCTTATGGAAAAAAATTTCCTTTTTTTCTGAGGAAGCAGCAGCAGACCCTGCTAAATTTCCATTTGCAGGGACTTCCTCTCCCTCCCCTCATTTCTCTTCTCCCTATTTCATTTTACAGCCCACCACACTCAATATTCCACTGGTCTTACAGTGGAATCTCTGGGGGGGAAGGGGAAGGGGAAGGGGAAAGGGAAAGGGAAGAGGAAGGGGAAGGGGAAGGGCAAGGGGAAGGGGAAGGGGAAGGGGAAGGGAAGGGAAAAGAAAACTTGGGGGTGACAGACGTGTTTTGTCTCACAAACATCTGTTGTCTCAAAGAAAGATGCTGCCCTGGGATGTGTGGCCAAACTGAACGTGCTGTAGCTGAGTGTGAGCAGAAGTCTGGGATTCAGTATTTATCATTTTACCAGACTTCGGAATCACACATATTATAGTGTTGAACTCATTTCCACAGCAAAGTCTTGGGGTATGAGGCTGTAAGTGTAGCTTACAAGTTTTAAGGCAACAAAATGCTCCCTTATTAAAATTACTTATTTGATTATCTATGTAAGAAGGAAGCTCGTTGATAACTGCAAACAAGTTAACTTTCATGCACTTCAGCGATTTTTGTATGACATTAAAGTCAAAGTAGGAGCTGTTCAGCATACTTGGGATTGGTACCCTTTTAAATTACACCCACCATGTAAGAAAATTAAGAGCAATGTATGTTTGTAGGCTCTGAAGACAGGAACTTCTCTTCCTAACCTGGCTAGTGAATTTGACACAGGGCCAGCGTGCCGGAGTTGTCATCCACGTGTGTTACTCCCGTCTCATCCAGACCTTTAGTACAACGGTTGGCGAGTCCCATCCAATTACTGCCTCTGTCTCACGTACCAAAAGTTCCAGAAAGTTGTAAGCATTTTGAATGACTGAACGGCTATCCAGGGGGAACTTGGTTTTTACTATAAAATGATGAAGAAAGAATGCCATAATATTGATACAGCCACAATACCACCATGATTAGGTATAATACCACCATTTAGGTATAATATCTAAACATTTGGGGATAAAAGGAAGTATTCACAACCAGTTCATAGGGATTTGGCAAAATAACTCCCAAGAAACTTTGACAGAATTTGTAAGACAAAGTCGTTTGTGAATCAAAATTTGTGACAGAGATACTGAAGTTATGCATGTTTCCTTTGCTGTTTACAACTCACCTGACCACCACGACTTCAATTCTTAACTACAGTTCCCTCTCCACCTGTGCAGTTTACCTGCCTGTCAAAATAACAACCATTTTCTATAAATAAATACTGGCAATGGTTGATTTTTACTGGATGTATAGCTGGACACTTCTGGAAAGCATTTTTTTTTGATATGCTGCACAGGTTAGTAAATTCCCTTAAAAAAAATTTACTAGTCACATCTGCAGTTTGAATGTTTCTTTCTAAAAGACAAACCAAGGCCAAGCAAGACAAAGAATCTGCTGATACACACATGTCACTCCAAGAATTCTCCTGACAAAGTTCCCACACCCAATTTAATTACTTCCCTACTGTAAAAACACTTTCCATCTGCATTTATTGTAATAGTTTCAAATCCAAAACCAACAGACTATAAAGCTAGCTAAATAAATGAATGATATTGGCCTTAGGTCCCAAGCCAGGAGCTATTCTGTAAGGCTGCGTGTCTCCAGCATTCATTTTTATGCTGATGTTTCATTTTATGTGCAATGTTTTCACTTAAGCCTTGTTTAGAGAAGAATTACCTTGCTCCAGGCTCTAAAGTTTTACGTGCCGCGCGGTGCCCTCTAGCGCCGCTCCAGCTAAAGGTCTGTCAGAGATTCCCCTGCAAGACCAAAGTCGCACCGCATATCGAGATCTGACCAAAAAATCCCACTCCAGGCTGGATACAGAGCATTGCACACGCTCAGGCCAGGAGCATTAATCCCAACTGTATCTGATATACACTCAAAGTGATGCCGCGAAGCTCGAAATGAAAAGCATTTTTATTTGAAAATGCAGCTTAAAAAAATGAAACTGCCAGATTTAGCCTCCAGATTGACTATTTGTAACATGGGTTCCCTTTGCACTTGGGACAAAAAAAGTATCCTGTTCCTCAGGCTTGGTATGAAGAATTTCAATATTCAAAATCCACCTGGATGCGTTCCTGTGCAACCTGCTGTGGGTGAACCCGCTTTGTCGTGGGGGCGGACTAGATGATCTCCAACTGTCCCTTCCAACCCCTACCATTCTGTGATTCTGTGAGTTAACCACAGCTCATAAGAAATTTCCTGACGTGCACAGGTAATGACAGTACATCGTATTCTGGGTCCTCAGGTTTGTTGCAATATTATAGTGTGATGATACTACATCAGACTATGGACTTCACAATTTTTAAAGATTTGAGACATAGCAGTCTCATTTGGACAAGAAAGACGCTTAAAACTATGCACATACTCAAGTGTTTTGCTAAGTTGGGATTCTCCATGCTGTCAAAGTACTTGTAAAGAGCTTGACATTTATAATAAATTTTAATCCAAAGCAGCAGCACAGCAGATACATTTTTCATTTAGAAGTCATTAAACCATGACTGAAGGGCAAAACATGCCTCCACTGAGGTCTGGGGCAAAACTGCTACTGACTTCACTGGAAGCATATCTGGACATTGAATTCTGTATTCCCTTACATACATTCAGTTCTTACCAAACTAAATGAAAGGATGTATTAATAACTGACATGAAAAGCTAATAAGAGAAATTCAGATGGGGCACAGTACGGCTCAAGCCATGGGTATTATATTGGCCTTGGATATTGCAGGTGACACCAGAGGATCCTGCCACAATAGTGCCACAAAGACATAGTTACAGATGGGATCTGGGGGCAAACCTTGAATTACTTTGCTTTTCTGCGTTTTAATCACAATATTAGTGTGACATCAGGGTTGTTTTGTGGCTCTCCCCTCCCAATGAAAGCTCCTGAGTTTTTGTGAAACTGAAATAGGTCTTCAAAACAGAAGCAAGACAAGGACAAAAGCACTTCAAGCCACAAAACTTGAAGAAGATCATCCACTGTTGCTCAACAGATTACTAATCAGCAAGAAGATGTGCACTTGATGGCACACCTAAAACAATTACTACTTCACCTGCTCAAAATTACACTTACACGTCCATATAAGTGCAAAACATGGAAATTAAATCCATTTTTCCACGTACATGAAATTAGCAAAGGCTAATTGGAAGAATTTCTTTATAAAGAACATATGGCCCCTTCCCAACTTAGGAACACAGTGGCATGTTTTGTATAAGTGAAAACAAAGAAGGTTTGATAAAGGTGAATTTTCCCAAATAAACAATATTATCAGTAAACTTCAAGACTCAGGTATGCAGAAAAAGGATTAACAAACAAAGTGACATTTGTTTACACAGACTTCCCTAAACTAATTAATAGGATTTATTTTTCTTTAAATTGAGGATGAAAATTATGGCAATTGAGGATGATAACTGAGGATGACAATGGCAATTATGACGTTGTGGCACCATCTAAACTCGACAACCTAGATGCTAGCTCACATCTTTAACTGGGAAAAGGGAAAAAAAAGTCTTCCAGAGTGAAAACCATTAATATTTATCCAACCATTCCTTCTCTGCAAAACAGGTCTCTCGTGCTCTGATGCTACATATCCCCAGCACAGCTCCGCCTCGCATCCCACTGGGAATGGTTCCCAGTGGGGAACCGTGCTGCGGGCAGTTGGTGCTTGCCCCCCCGGTACCGTACCTGGGATTCTGCGGCTCTGAACCATCTGACTCTGTACACGGTTTCTTTACCTGCAAAAGCAAACGAGTACCAGTTACTCTCATGTGAAACACAACTTCCTCGCCCACGGTTCACGCACTTACAGTGCTTAAAGTGGACCCAGCTCTGCTCACCATGATCGCTATAAAATACTTCCCGCATTTTACAGCAGCAGTATGCAGTACTAAACAGTGTGTTTCATTATTATCCCGTGAACAGCTGCCAACTGCACTTCCCCAGGCTCCATTAGTACGTAAAACGTTCAGCTAAAATAGCTTGGGAGTAGTCTAACTAGGAACAAAGAAAGCTAAGAGCCAGGTTCCCCACTTTGCAACGAGAAAGCCATACTGTTCTCAGCTCGGTAAAGAAATGTTTTCCCAATTGATGCTGCTTCTGTTTCCTGCTAAAGCTCACAATAATAAACACCAGATTCTGGGGCAAAGCGCAGCGTTAGCTAAATAATTCAAACATTAATTTTCATTTTGTGAATCTGCTAACTGTATGTTAACTGTGTTTTCCTAATGCATCAAAGAACACATACACCATTTCCACACATGATTGCAATATATAACTACATAGAAGCTATTTCAACTTCCGTATTAATCTCTGCAACACATTGCTGTTAGCTAATTGAAGGGAAAAAAGTTAATCACTTTCAAATAAAAATAGAAAACTGTTCTCTTGCAGACTAGGTATCTCTTTGGGATCTTCAGGATTTCCTGCAAAAATTTAATTGCACCTTCTGGTAACCTAAATTTCTCGTACTTTCATCACAGAAAAAAACCCATTTTGCTCGCCTGTGTGCTAATGCAGAATCCAGGGCTGTGTGGGAGGTTTCAAAACTCCATTTTTTAAGCCACACAGAAACATCATGGTCACTCAGACCCACTTGATGTGACTGACACAATACAAAGAACATTCCCATTACAACCAGCAAGCGTTCAATGACAGTTTTCGGGAATACCTTGCGTCAAGAGATTCCTCTGTACTTTTTTGCTACTATAGAAGCATTTCGGAGAAAAAAAATTGTGAATGTGACTCACTTCTATTGAAGCCATTGGCAAAATACTCATCAACTCCAACAAAAAAAGGATTAGGCTAGTGCTAAGTATTTTCCCTAAATACCTCAACTGAATGCCATGCAACATCACTTATAGATGTGGGAGTACAAGCATGGTTCTATAGATGGTTATTTTTATTCATTTGTGTTCTAGATACGAAAAAACCCAATATGGTTGCATACACAGTTATTCTTCGAAATCAGTTTTCGGTAGCAATAAAAAAAATTTCCCCATGACGATAACTTAAAACTGCCTTTATTATTGTAATAAGCGTTACCCGAAACACTAAAAAAATAGCAAACACTGAGGATCTTCTAAATATTATGTTTTGCTTGATTTTTTACTACGAAACTTTTTTCAACCTATCCAGTTATTCAGTTTTATCACCACTAATTTTCCTCCTTTTGGATTATTTCTTCACTGTCCCTACTGTGCTATTCCATGGACTTGGGAGTCACAGTGTATCACGGAGACATGCCGGGGTGCAGCGGCTCAGCATGAGAGACAGCAAAAGCTCATGTAAACCCACAACTCACAGGCACTATCTCATAAACAATCAGATGCAAACATCATTGCTATGGTTTTATGTACACTACGTTGTTATTAAAGTAACCTTAGATTTGAAATGCGGTAAAAGAGTTGAGATACAAGCACGTGATCGAGTACTAAGAAAAATGCCTGCAGTGTGCGATAATATACAAACATGAGAAATATTAATTCAAATTAGTGTACTGAGTGCCAACATCACAGACAACTGTTCAAAAAATAAATTCAAAATCATTCAAAGACACTGAAACTGAAACAGCCCTTTGTTGAGAGGAAGTGTGTACATTCAGAAGCAGATTGTCTCAAACGAATTACAGAGGGACTGGGCCAGAAAAAGAATATTTTCATTATACATGTAAGATATAATTACAAAGAATTAAAAAGATAATGTATTTAAAACTATAAAATATAAAATATAATAACATAACATAATTAAAATTAATCACAAATATAAATGCATCTCATTTGTTAAAAACCTCTTCCCTTTCGCATATACTCACTTGCAGGCTATTTTTGCTATCACTGTCCTGCTAAATTTACTGGCATTTATACATTCCTTTCCAATTCCTTTGCCGTCCATGTGGTTGCCACCAGGAGCACTGTCTGTCACATTTGCACTGGGGCTCAGATCTCACTCCCCAGGTCAGGAAAGTTCAACCAGCGACTTTAAGCAGTTGCTGGAGAGTCTGACCGTCACCCAGCACATCCCAACACCCCGCGTTTGCAAAGTGATGGCAGGTCCTTTGGTGGGCAATTACCACAGAAGCCCAAAGATAATTCAAACATACACTAACGCTATCCCAGCACTTTTAAGATCCACAATATATTAAGAGCCCTGGTTTTCCTGGGCAGGGATGAGAAGTGCTTCTTCTCTCAGTTAAGCAATAGCTGGGTACTCACAGATGAGTTGTCCTACCCCTGCTCACACTCCTACTGTATCTTGCTTCGACCAACATTACCAAGTAACTGCATTACCAAGTAACTGAAATGACTGAAAGATTATGCTCTGTGTGGTGAATATTAAAAAAAAAAAAAAAAAAAAGAAGACAAAGTTTGGTACACCTTAAAAGGGAGTAGCAGAAAAGCCACGGACCAATTGTTATCAACAAGACTCACCTCCTGTGAGATGGAACAAACTTGGGAAGAAAAAACTATTTTATAGTCAAGAATATTGCAATGAGAACAAAATATTTTTAAAAATAAGAACATTTCAGGTTTTCAGCTTGGTATATAGATGATACAGTTAGTCTATGATCATCATCTAAGGAAATGTGCAGCATAAGCACACAATATAGACTTATCTTCTTTTGTGAGACTAAATGTAAATTTCACTATGTATCTTGAGGATCCCTCTTTGAGAGAAAAGATTTAATAACTAAAAATGTTATTTCTTAAAGGAGGAGCAGGAATGTGATTTTCTTTCAAGTGGCCATATGGAATGAACACCATTTCTCTTCAGGGCTACTCAAGTAGCAAAACACATTTTGTTATTCATAAAATTATGCCACCCTTGAAGGTGAACAGAAAATCACTGTGAAAACTTCTGATCAAAGACTAAATATCATTTCCTTTGTCTTCAGCTGCACTGTTTTTATTCCTAATCTGCCTTGCTGACTGTTTTCAAAATAATTAACTTTCACTAACACCACATTTATTTACATTCTCATGTGCTAAATGCTATAAAAAGAACCTTTTTTCTTTACTCCTCTGTTTTCCTTTTTTCCCCCCCTCTCTGTTTACACAGGTTTTCTCACCATTTTAGTTACATGCACGTTGAGAATCATTCACAAGAGTAGTAAGGTATCAGTTCCAGTTTGTTTTGAATTTTGCCAAGCTGTGCTGAAATCTCCTACCCTGGCTGCCTGCTAAAAAACGTTTGAAATGTTTCAGCTAAAAATCCTAAAATTGCAATTTTTGAGAAAACGTGCTCTTGCGTTCATATTTTTAAAATCACACCAGTATGCTGCTGAGCAGCTTTAGTGCCTGCAAGTTTGGAGTCAGAATCCCAAAACTGGAAGTGGGGGGAGTCCAAGGTGTACCGGTACCCAGGAATCACATCTACGTGAAATGGTGCCCAAAGTCGTTTCAGTGTATAAGCTTCTAAAAGCCCTGTTTTCGCACCGTTAGTGGACTCCTGTGTTAGTCTGGCTCCGGAGTTTCTGAAGACTCTATCTGCACTGAATAGTCTCAGAGATGCTGGTGCTGAGTAAAACCTGGGATTACTGCTCCTGAGTGCCTGACATCAGGAAAGGGACCAACATTAGCAAAACTGTCCCTCTTGGCTCTGTCAGTCCCGTCTCCTGCCGTGCAGGTACCCGGGCAATAACCTGAAACAGAAAAACCCTGTAGGCCCAAACACAGGGAGGAAGAGAGGAAAAACAGGAACAGGGAGAGGGAATGGAAACCGGGGGAGAAAAGGAGAACGGGGTCTGCAGGGGGCAAAACTAGAGGAGAGCAGAAGCCAGGTGAAAAAACTGTGGCGGATGTAGGGGGTGGGGTGGGGACAGTGGAAGAGTACTGGGGCTGGCTGGGACGGGCCAGCACAGCGCAGTTTGCTCTCCTTTCCTCTAATTAGATTTGGGACTAACACCATAAACACAAGCCTGAGCATTCATCAAATATCTGTGAAACTCACTAGTAAAGTCTTTAGCGACCAGTCTGCCCAGAGTTACAGTCTGGTTCTGCTACACCAGCTGCACTGCAGACCTAATTAATGACCCAAGCTGGGAAACTATACTTGAAATTACAAGATGGTGTACAAATGTTATGTTTATCCAGAAAAATTAAGGTCTAATTTGATTCAAGCTGGGGAAAAAAAACAGTCAATACTTTATGCAGCTTCTGTCTTCATCTCTGCCCTGGCTCATCAGATTTCAAATATGAACACTGTTTTAAGTGTCTGATACTACGAGAGCACTGTGAAAAAGAGGTGCATTTATTAAACACTGAAGTTCTTAATTTAATGTATAAGAGAAATATTTACATGATGAATGATTTTACAGTAAGTATGGACTTTGGATGCTTCATGTTTAACAAATATAGGCTGAGGAACATC
Organism: Rissa tridactyla; assembly: GCF_028500815.1. NCBI lineage: Eukaryota > Metazoa > Chordata > Aves > Charadriiformes > Laridae > Rissa > Rissa tridactyla. The sequence goes on from NC_071468.1 coordinate 65,209,241, forward strand.
AAAAGAAAAATCTAACTACACATACACTGAAAAAATGAGACATCCTTTGGAAAGCCTAGTATGTCATGTAATAAGAGCTGGCCCATAATGCATGAGAGACTGGATTTCCACAGACCATATTAATTCTGGCATTTCCTTGCTTCTGATGTTTTCCTTTGCAACGTTAACATCCTTTCAACATTACTTTATTGGACCTCATTACACTACATGTTAAACCATGAACTGGTCCTGCTCTATGAGGTGTTCTCGCACACGCACTCATGGTATTAAACTCATAATGCAACACAGGTGACAAATCTCTTGTAACACTTACAATAAGCACTGCTGAAAAATGTTGCAACATCAGCAGTAAATAATTCTGGCAATGAATCTGCTGAGCTCCCTCATCTACTGCATCAAATATGGTCTTGAGCACCCCTCCCGAATTGGTAGCTGTGCAATTGGGCTGAGTAGCGTCTGCAATGCTTTGGGTCTGGAGCAGCTCTGCATGGTGGGAGCTATGGAAGCTCTAACATCAAGAAGACAAGAATGAGGAGGGAAAAGCACTCTTTGCAGACCCAAAGACATCTCAAAGCACATGTATGTGCTTGCTCAGCCTGTGCTAATGCCACTTCTGACTGGTCTGCAGCGCGGGCAGAGCAAGCGCACTTCTGCTGCCTTCATGCTTCCCGACAGCAAATTACCCTGGTGAAAGTTCACCAGCTTTGACTCACAACCAAACTGTGAATAACGGTTTCTACTCTCCACTGACTGCTGAAGGGGACAGGTAGTGGGGAAAACATTGAGGAAGGGGAACAAACAGTGCTGGCAGAGAGCGAGGGAGTGCCCACTGTCCCCACACAGCTTGTGTGTTTCATTATATCCTCCATGAAATCCTCTTCGTCTGCAACACTGACTACAGCAATGAAGAGAGACGCCTCCTGCTAAAGTTTCATGTTTTAGAGCCTCAGCTCCTTTGAACCAGTCATTGACTCTAATCATTTTAAGAAGGAGCTATCACTTACAAAGCATACACTAATTTGCTAAATGCTTCCACTTCTTGAGATTACACCCTTCATCACTGTCACAACATTTCAGATTTTCTGTATAAACCTCCGCAGAGAACAGCGTGGATGAAACTTCTACAGGAACCAGGCCACCGACAGGCGAAAATTCTGCAAAGCCACGCTACATTTCCCCTGGATCCTATTTATTTCACCAGGCGGGGATGATGAGTAGTGACACACACGAGAGACCTTGCTGGTGTGCACAGTGCACAGAAAATAAAGTAAATAGGGATTTAATCAATCCAGGTAAATGTCTTTTTCATACTTACAACGAGACCATAATGATTGTTTCTTTCAGGAGCACTGCACAGTCTTAGCATTGACACGAGCCTTTGTGCTACTTAAATCAGAAAGATTTATCCAATATAAAACTGTGTTTCTATTGAAAAGTTTTACAGAAGGAGGACTCATTAAGGTGTATTTGTAGCATAAATTGATAAAATCTGAGACAACCTTAACTCCTCAATTTTCTCATTCGCAGGCTATCTTTCGGGTCAAAACTTACCTTCTTTGGTACTTTCTTACTCGTGGAGGGATTTCCTAAGTGTTTGTTTTTGCAGCCTGATTAATGGGTTCACTCAGTTCAGAGCTCTAAGCTTCTTTAAAGTTTTTTTTATACCTGCAAACATTTCTAAAACACATTTTAAGTTGCCTTTGGCACAAGTACATTTTAAAAAATATCAGAGGGTGTGATGGTCAAGTCATAAGGTAAGTGATTGCAACCTATAAAGTACCATCTTCTACATTTTGAAATGCATTTATACATGCACTGTGGGAAAAAATGGCATTCTTGTTTTCTTTTTGTTTGTTTGTGTTAGATGAAAGAAGGAAATATGCCTTCCCTTAACTGGTGGGGCAGGCAGGGCAAATGCCACACCACAATAGCACTTTTTGTTTCAGCCTGGGTTACCTAATAGCTCAGAGCTCAGAGAACACTTTCCCCTGCCCTGCTGGGAGGATGGGCCATCAGGCTGGCTCTCTTCCCAGAAAGAAAAAAGAAAAAGAAAGAAAAGGAGCTAGCTCCCCATTCAGCAGTTGCAAAGGCAGGGAAGCTCCACCAGTCTGGAGCTGGGAGCAGCTCATTTATTGTCCAAGTCAGATTCAGGAAGAAATGCAAAAGCACTAGCACTGGAAATACCTCGTCCTCTTTCTTCTTCTCTCACACAGTCTTTTTCTCTCTTTCACTCCCTCTCTTTCTCTATTTAAAAAAACACTAAAGACAAACCTGTGGCCTTTTTTTTGCCTTTTCAAATGTGTCATCACAGCTGAATCTGCAAGTATACCCTTGGTGTCTCCCCGGTATTTCCAAACTGGAAATCAACTAGAAGTTACTGTTCTTAATCTAGACATGGAAAAATGCTTCCTGTTTTTAGGTCTGATATGGTCCCATGATCTCCCCCAGCTTTGTTGTGATCACCCATTTTTATCAGTCTTAAGTGTTTGCTTTTTAAATCTCAGCATTCCCAGACACCATTGATCTCTTTTCAGGAGAAAAACATACTGAGATGCAGGAAAAGAGCCACGCTGTGCAATGCTTTCTAGATTTAATCTCGTGATTCCCCAGCTCCACAGAAATATCATAAGCAACCTAGGTGTATCAAAACTGCTTTGGAGTTATCATTTAATATTCAAAGGAATAGCAAGTCATCTCCCCTTATATGCATAACATTCAGTGCCCCCTCAGAAAACCTGAACTTATTTTCTTTCCTCCCGCTTTTCAAAACTAACCAGGGCCAAAAAACGCAAAGAAAAAAAAAGTCAACTTTGAAGCTGAAATTTAAAGCCATGAAAGTCAGGAAGTTCAAAAGTTAATGCTCCTACGGCTGTGTTAACTTGGCCATGTTGCAAATACATCATGCAAATACTTCAAGCTATTTTGCTAAAGGCATATAGTACTGCTCCATAAAGCATAATAAAACATGCTGTTTTCTTTTCATGTGGAAACCATCTTGTATGAGCAACAGTACAGTGCATTTCTGTTACTAATGCTGATTTCTCTACCACAAGTCAAGTGTCTCTGCCACAAGGCGCCTCTGTTCTGAAGATGCTGGTGCCTCATTAGGACCTAGCTTTCTCTTAGCTCACCCAAGAGCTTACATACTGACCTCCCGAGTAACAAAGGCCAGTCTCTCCCGAGTCTTTTGCCTCACCAGAAAATAATGTGTCTTTCCGCCTTAAGATCAAAGAACACTTGTCACAGCTTTTCCATCCCTCACTTAGAGGAAATTTAAACAAATGGCCTTGTCGATCATCTCCTCCTTCCTGCTCTTCACTATCCTGGTTTCTACCTAGGAGCATACCGATACCCAAGTGCAGTAAACAACATGATCACGCATCTGTCAAATACTCCTCCTCATCACAGATGGTGAAAAGCATATATGTAAAATATTCTGTTTTAGCAGAGAAGTCCTTTTTCTCTCCTTGTACTCTGTTGTTTGTCTTCCATATTTGTAATAAAAGTATTGCTATGTGCTAAGGTTAAAGGATGTGCCCTAGGCTTGGTCAATAATGTCCAGTTTCTGAGCTCCACTGAGAGTTCACTCCCAGGTGCTGGGTCAGCCTTCAGGAAGAAATGTCTACAACACCACCAGTTTCACTGTCCTCTCTGTCTCGGAGGAGCATACTCGTCAGCTGCATTCTTCATCCCAGAGCTAAAGGGACTTTAAAAACAAGAATTGTGGTTTTGAACTATATTCAAAAGTTCAGGAAATGTCGTTTGGTGGAAAAAAAAAGACAGCTCTAATGTGTTCACAATACCCTGACTTGATTTGAGCTTTGTACTAATTAGTTTTCAAGCACCAAAGTCTTCATAGAAGTCTATCTCATTTAATAATGAATGAATACCTGACTCATATAATGGTCTGACAGAATGGGATGGAATAGTTTGGGTGCATTGAAAGCACTGTATATGGATTCAGCTATATGACAACTTGGTTTATTGACAAGACAAAGAAAGTTTCTAGGTTAAGACTTGAACTATTGAAAACAACGTGGTAGATACAAGCTCTTCTACGTGTAGCCACTTGTTCATCAGTACCAATTTTACTCTTGCGCAGATACACTGTTGGCCAACTTCTCTCCACTGCTGGTCTTATCAAAGCATACATAGCCATAGCTATACGAGCCAGAGGTAATGGTAGCAGATCAGCATATTACCTGCAGTGTCTGACAGCACAATCCATGCTGTGTGACTAGTGCAGCACATGCATGTCACCCACAATCAGAAGAGACGTTGATCACAGCAGATGTACTTCAGAAAAAGAGGAAAACTAGTGCTGTACTGCAGCTTTTCCTTATGATTTTTAGCATGTACCTATTAAGAAGGACTCAACTCACTTCTGTGCCTGCTGGATCCACCTTCATCTCTCAAGACAGATGACTGTATTCAGTGGACAGTGTCCACAGAGCACCAAAATGATGAGAAAATGTAACTGACCGTTACTCACAGATCAAAAAAGATCATCTGACTTCTTTATTAAAGCAATTCAGTTCCACATCCTGACCTGAAGTCAGAGTGTGCATGCTCTGAAATGTCAACTTCAATTAAATGATCTTGCAACTCGCCATTGGGTAGTTTTACTGTGATCAGGCTCAGGAAAGGAGAGGCCTGACTGTCGCTGCAGGCAAAGATCACTCCAGAACATTGGCTTCTTCAGCTCCGGTTGGACTCCAGCGTGTTTGACAGAAAAAAGGAAAATTCCTGCTCTGGATGTTGTCAGGACAATTTTGCCCTTTCTGACTAAAATAATCAACCGTTGTCGATCATATAAGCAGTTGTTCACTGCTCTCCTTCACAACCCTGAAAGGCAGGACTACCTCCGTGTTGAGTACATGTACCGAGAGCTGGGAATGGAAACAGGCTGTTCATGACAAACTGCTGTAGCTGCAGAAAATGACCCAGTCCCACCTAGGCTTGCATGGGGTTCACTGGTGCCTTCACCTCACTTCAGCAGCAATGAGGGTAACAGCAACAGCTAACTGAGGCTCTGTTCTGTGCGGTCCTTCAGCAAAACACTCCCTGAGCTTAAGAGTTGCCAAGCTTGGAACAAGCCTACAAAGATTTAAGCTTAAGTCTAAACAGGATCAAGGTGGTTAGGCCCATTATCTTCAATGAAACGATCCAGAATAAAGAAGGTAAGTATGCGAATACGCTTTTGTAGGATGGGGGGCTCAATTAATGCCAGAAAGCAACAGGTGGACAGAGCAAGGAGACAGGTTGTAGGGAGGATGAACAAGGTAATATGAGCAGGTAATATGAACATGACTTTAGCTCGGCACCTGCCTACCCATTATCAGCTGGCAGAGTCCTGTAGGCATTGTAGAAGGTGGGAATTAGATGGAGACCACTTTAAAACAGTATTAAAATAAAATAGAATTAAAGAAAAAAAAAACAAACCAAAAAACCCCAAACAAAAACAACAACAAAAACTCCTGGTCTCTTATTCCACGGTAGTTTTTCTCCTGGTAGTAGACTGAAGACAATCAGCCATAAATATCTGACTTTTCAACAGATGATATCTATGAATCTGACCATGAACAAATTATTTGGTCTATGAACATAGCCCAAGTTGAAGTCACGAGCTAATTGTACAACACCAATATTTTTTTGTACAATGCACTGAGGCTATTCTAATTAAAACCACCTACTTAAAATGTATACAAATGACTATGTTGCAAATTAAAACCAAAGAAGTTCAAAACCGGGAAAAAATGGAAGTAGAAGGAGAAGGTAATAAGCAATTGCTCATTATATTCCACCTTGAAATTTACCAAGTAAATCGCCTGTACATTTACAGTGAACAGCTGTCCTTTTTCTTCAGTTTCATACATTTCTGTTCTTCCTCATTACTGAAGCTAATTTGTTTAGCATTGTAGCAATAATTTCTAGCAGCTGTTGTAACATTAATAAACTACATTAGATAACCAAAAACTTTGGCAACCTACTTCTATTAGAGGAAGGATGCAAAAGATTTTTTGTAGCTCAAACTACTTGCTGCTTAAAATGAAAGAATCAGTTCTTTATGGCCCCTCTGTTGTCTAACTCGTGAAAAAGTAATTTGTTAGAGGAAAGATAAAATGACACACTATGTTGCAATATAAAATCTCACAAACAAGTGGATATAACCTAAAGACCTATTCATATGCATTTGTATCATCATGCAACCAAATTTAGTTTGTTTCTGGTTAGTTTAGTTTTCAGTGCCTCTAGAACACGTCAATAAAAGTGAAGAAAATGCTGCTAAGAAATAAGTCGTTTTTCTTTAAAAGAAAAAGTAGGAAAAAAATAATTTATCAGAGGCAAACCACAGACAAAATACTTTCTAATAAATGCTAGTAAGTAGCACACACGCAAAATCCTATTTAGTGAGACTGCTTTTTATACATATGATTTACATTTAATTATTCAAGTATTAATGAACAGGTAAAATCCAGGAACATTTACAGTACAACACTCAGTAAAAATCCTATTAATATCATAGTGTTAAAATGCCATTCAGGGAAATTAATCATAAAAGGATAAATGATTAATTTCACCTACACCCAGGGATACAACATATGTTTGCTTGTATACTGGTAATAACAAAAGCTACAATCAGAAAGCACATTAAACATATTTACCATTCTTTTTTCATTTTGCTTTACGCAATACTTCTTAACTCTAGCCAGAATAGCTGTATTTACAGTATAAAGTACGTAAATAAATCTCAAACCGTCATCTAATAATATATTTTTCATTATTAGTCAATGGGGACAACATCAGAGGCAGTACAGCTCTTAAAATGCCACAAGAAAGAACCACTTGATAGATCATATTTCAGCTCACATTTTGCCTCTTTTTTCAGGTTTGTAAATTTGACTGGTTTATCCCAGAAAGCAACTTTATCAGATCCAAATAATTTTTCCAGATTTTTTTATTAATACTGCTATATTAAAATATATATTTTTTAAATATTTAAAAGTATGTTTTACTTTTAAAAATGTTCTATAAACAAAGTAGTTGAACTAGCTTTCCAGAAGCAATTAATTAACTGGTTAGGGTTGTTTTTTTTTTTCCCCAACTCATAGCATTTTGTTTATATTTGCAGTCCTCCAGTAAATTCCTTAACCAACGGGCAATTACTTGGAATAAGGAGTTCTTCCAATGTATTTTGGATGGTTTTATACAAACATCTCAAGCACCTCTTTAGTTTAGGAAAATGTAACAACCAAGATTCTGTAAACTCTGAAAGCATTCAAAACAAAAATAAAAAGAGACAGCTTCACAGCGAAGGATGAATTTCATCTACCAAGGTCAACGGTCAGAAATAACAATGAAGTATATCGCGATGCATCCGCAGTGCTTTCTCCCGCAAGAGTCTATGCGTTCCCCAGTTTGAGACAAACAAGCAAGTGTTCTTTGTCTCCGGCTTTAACGTGCCAAGTCTCCTGCATCTTTCGACCCCCTCCTCCCTTCTCTCCTGCCTCCCCAACCTGATCCTGGAATGTTTTGGCCAGGAGGTTAAGAAAGATTCCCCCATTTATCACAACCTGCCAAGCACAACAGGGTCACAGTCCCAGCCCCAGTCCTACCGCTTAACTAATCCAGCCTCGGCACAGGCATGAAACTTCAAAGATTTTTAGCCACAGGCAAAAATTAGTCCTTATTTGCTTTAAAATCCAAGTATCAATCAAGTTAAACTGTGCTTCAGTGGAGCTAACATTTTGAATGTTCAGAGCAACATGTACATTTGGTTCTTAGCTGTGACTCTAATTGAATGCAGAACTCACCTGGAATAGCAGTACAAATACTTTAAGTACGGCAAAAACCTAATCGTGAGATAATTAATTTTATCTAGAAGAACACCCTTGATAGAAAGAGCTGTTCAAACATTCATGGAAACACACAAGAATATGCTTTTGTGCATGTGTGCAAATGAATATGTATAATACACACAGAATCTCTGTTTATGTGAAATCACTTCAGATTATTTTACCCTTCGAAGGTTTTATTCTCAGTTATACCAGATGATCAGCCACAATTATGTAATTGTAAAGCTCAGTTAATGACCTTTAAATATTCCTGAAATTAATTTTGGAGAACAGTTAAGAGATTTACTATGAGAACATACAGAGAAATTTGCTTTGATATTTAGGAAGCAAACCTTCAATTAACTAAAATAATACATAAATTCTACTGTTTTGGGATACTGCCTACCACTTTCTGTTCAACCCAACGCAAACAATAAAATGATCATGCTTTTTCAATCAATCCAGGTTCTTCAATATGTATTTTTAAATGAATCCTTTTGGGACTAAAATGGGATTCATTTTAAAATTAGCTTTTTGAGAAATCTTCACATTTTCTTCAGATCTTTACTTACAACTGATAACTGTTTAATTGTGTATTAATTCAGGGCAATCTTTAAATATTGCATAGAGAAATAAACCACATATGATACGAAGATATTATATTTTGTGTTAAGCTATTACAAAATTTATTTTTTTTATTTTTCCAGCAGTATAATTGAAAATAGAGTTCATAAAATACAAAAGGTAAATAAGTAGCATATTTGCTAGAGCATTAAATTCTATGAACTACTCACATACCTTTTATATGTAAATGTAATACAGACATGCTCTCCTGTTTAAAGGTACTGAAATGACATATCATGCTAAAATTTTAATCCCTTGTAAGTAACATTTACTAAATAAATTTTAAAATTCAAAGTTTAAAACTTAACAAGGTGCGACTTATTTCCTATATTCTCCCAAAGTAAATGTAACTTCAACAAAATTTAAGTATAGCTTGCAAAGAAAACAACAGAAAACAAAGGATTAGAAAGACAGGCACGTGAATGAGAGAGATGGTATATAGTGTAGTTTTTCACTTGCTTCCTCTATTTTACAGTATACTCAGACATTTTATCGAAACACAATCTATTTAAGTTTAGAAAATAACCTCGACCTCTACTTTCTCTAACAGATGAATTCTCTTCCCTGCATGGACACTCTAACATGCGTATACGTGCTTGCATGATCACACAAACATACAGATGTTTCCCCACAGCCAAATTCAGGTTCTTTTGCTTGATATTATCCACCTTCATACACGGGTGAGGCTGCCTGATTTGTTGTACCATTTAACAAGCTGTACGAAGCACTTTAATAAATCTAAAATTACCTTGGAAAAATGCTTTGGCAAGAACTATATTTTTAATTCATGAGTTTAAAATATTACTTGCCTTATATAACTTTTTCAAATCTACATTTGATTTACTTCAGAAGATAAAGGAACTATAATGGCTCAAAAGGCAGCGAGACAGTTAAAAGCTGTTTAGCTGAAGTGCATTTCAGAAAACAGTGAACAGTCCAAGAAAAGAAACTTGTAACTGGATCCTGCTGCTTGCTGCTCACCAGACCCCAGGCACAAAATCGAAGAACTCATTGGCTGTGATAATTTACGGTACCTTTCTCCCAAACAGGTTCCCTACACATTACAGTCCCCTATAGCAATGCATCGCTGTTCACAGATGACCCAGGGCCGCTGCTTCGTCCCTGGGACTTCGCTTGCTGCGTCAGGATAATAAAGCAGCACTTCCAGAGTAAACCCCTCATGCGTTTCCCTGACTGAAAGGGACATTTAAGAAGGAATCATCCGTATGCCAGCTCCCATCGCAGCCCTCTGAACCCGGCACGACAGCGGCATCGCTGCACTCGCTGGCTACACGCAGCCCAAGGCAGAGAAAAGCATCTGAGTGCAACAGCAGCACACCCGCACCCACTGCCTGCAGCAGCAAGGTTTTAATCAGCATTTATTCTCCGAAAACGGCCCGTGCAATTGCAAAATGCATCACACAGTTTGAAACGACTTCGCAATGAAGTAAGACTCGAACACAAACTCTTCGTGCCAACTGACGGATAACATTACAGAGAAAGTTAAAGCGAACTTTGAGGGGGTAGGACTGATGCTTTAGCGCAATTGCACTTCAGCGGCTTTTGTTCCAAACCAATGTCTAATCAACTTAGAAATGGCCTAAATGGGCTCAAATGAAGTATTAGAAAATTAAATTAACTTTATTTGTATCCACAGTTTTTGTAGCTTAGGGCTAATTAATTTGAACTCAATTTACATCTAGACACCTGTCTCAGCATACTGGCCTTTAGGTGTCTCTAACAATAACGTATTGAGTAACACACCACCGAACTGCTCACAGATCTGACAAAATATAACATTCACAGCATATTACAGAATGATACATTTTATTTCTTACAGCACTTAACAAGTAACCTCCTCTCTCAAGAAAAAGCTGCTCCTGAAAGAACATGACGGATTCAGTCCTATGACCTACCTAGACTCCTGTCCTCTAGAGCCACTGTGGACAAACGCGTTTTTCCACAAACAAGTTCGAAACTGCTACTACAGAAATGAAAACAAAACCTTTTCAGAATAGAAGCTGACTGTGCAACTAATATCCACTTATAGTTCCCATTTTTTCACTAAATGGCGTTTGCATCAATATTGCAAATTAAAATCCATCATAACCTTACCTCAGTTGTCTCCGAAGAACAGAAACGAGTTCCCCAATTGTCCAAAGTCAGTTTCCAGGGAAAAAAAATAATAAAATTAGTACCTGTTATGCTTAGCACTAATTAACTTCCACTGTACAGCACCTATGGAGCGCAGATAGATTTTCGGGACCAAAAAACTCTTGCACCAGTCAGCTGGGATTTTTTAAACTCGCAAATACTGAAGACACTTTGTTCTTCCTTGGACTGTCACAGGGAGCCTCGCACAGCCCGGTTACTTACGTTAACTAAGAGGAGATGTGGATAGTAAACAAGCTTGGGTCTGTCCAATGGCTTTCCACACCCTTCTGTTTATAGTTGGATGACTTGCATTCAGAGGTCACCCCATCAACAGCTCCTGTCTTTCAGTGGGTATCTAATGTGCTGCATTTATCCCAAGGCTCTTTTAATGAAACCACCTTCCTGGTCCCTGCTCGCCTGCTGTCGCTGTGACACATCTGCTCCTTATTGTGCAAAGTCCTATTAAGTGTTAAAATATACAGAAAAGACGTACCTGGGCATATATTCTGCAAGTAATACGGATTTTTATGGGCGCGAACCTTGTCTGTGAATATTGACAAAATAAAGTCTTTTTAAAGATCAAAGAAAGAATTTTGCCAGCAACATTCATCTTGCGAATAAAAGAAATTCAGGAGGAAGGAAGATGGATGCCATTGTTTGATCTGGACTTTAAAACTTTTACAAATACTCCCCCAAAGGATAATGCATGTGCCTGTGCCAGATAGTATTTACTTGACTATGTTAACATGCTGGAAACAAGAGATGAGGAGTGTCCTCGAGCTCTGCTGCAAAATGACACAGAGCCAAGAAAAACAAGGGTCAAGTGCCAGGACCCCAATGCAAACCCCAAGCCAATTCTGGGCTGAAAGAATACATGGAACTGATGGCTCTTACAAAACACAGTAAAGAGGCAGCAGCCTACAGACTCCTAGCTCGCGGGTTTTATGCGTACAATCTGCTACCGGTTACGAAGGGTTTGCGATCCAACTGGCAATTGTTATTTCCTTCATATAGCGTTGCAAACCAAAAGGACAAAGCCCAACCTTAGTTTTCTTTACTCTACTGGAAATTACTCATCACAACAGACATATCTAAATTAACTATATCTTAAAACAGGAACAAGAACATGGTGTTTAGCATTTTTCTTCCCAAGTCTCATAAGAATTGAGAACTGTTTCTAAATTTCTACCGATACTTTTTTCCTCACTTCTTAGCCATCGGGCAGCATTAAGGGTTCAGGCTTGTTTCACGTGGAGATGTGAAACTGAAGATGGCACTCTCTCCCCATGCAAACGCAAACTCGACTGCTGCTCCGAAATGCTCTTTGAGTGAAAGTTACACCTGCAGAACATTTTCGGCACCAGCTTTTGTCACCACTGTAGCATCAAAATGACAGATAGCAGCTTGGCTCTGCTAAAGCTAATAAAACATGATTGATGAACTGGGCTAGAAAGCCATGTCAGTTCAGATTAGGTTATTTGTGCCATCATTTGACAGGTCCCACACTTTATTATTAGAATGGACTGTCAGGACTGTAAGGGCCACTAATAAATACATCCATCCAAGTTCCCTGATGCCTTTTTTGGTTCTTAAACCTATTTATGAAGTTCAAGCACAAACGTTTTTTCAGATGAAAACTCACTTAATTTTTGAAAAATACTTGTGTTTAGGAATACAATATACTACCTTAAACAGGTGCCTGTCAGCTGCTATTATCTCATGCACTGAAATCCAAGTAATCCTCATTTTACTGCATTATGTGGCATAATAAAGGCCCACCTCTTTGACAATGAAAACCCACTGGAGCATATATAAAGTACTGGGGAGGGCATAATCAGCTTTCAGATGTTGTTTTTGACATTAGCATTGGGCACAACCTCATTCTTAGCTGCTGAAACAACTAATACATCAGATGGGGAAGGTGGCTAATGCAAGACTGCTTGCAAGCAATTGGTTTTTTCACCACCAAAAAAAAAGGGAAACAAAGGAAAAAGTTATCACAGAAAATGCTTCCAAGAGAAGACTGAAAGCCACGGGACATACATGAACTATGAGCTCTAAGGCTCAAATCCTCAGACACTGCTCAATGAGCTGCAGAGAGGCATCACAGTAGCAGATGAGGAACAAAATTTGCCTCGTCTTCTACCGGGCATCAGGCAGAGGAAAAACAGCCTGGTTTTAGACTCCACAAGCAGTTAAGGAGCACGCCATCACCCCCTTTGCACACCTCCGTACGCAGGAGGTCTTCACGCAGCAGCTCCAAACCAGAGCAGACTCATTTGCCACCCTCTGCCACCACGTCACCTCTGTCCTCCTGCATCCTGCCACAGCAAACATGATCAGCCTTCCTTCTTTTCTCAGTAAAACAAGATGGTTTTATTGTTTCTCAGGCCTAGATACCTGGAGGTGAAGTACACTCCCATACACTTTTAAAGGAGTTTATCATATAGTGGCAATAAAAAAAAATTCTACAACATAATTCTGTGTACACAGCAGTAGTGTCAAGAGATGATCAGAGAAAATTACTACATCTAAAGCATGAGCTCCTTTCTCAGGCTGACAGGGGAAACCACTGTCCCAGCATCCCTGTGACTGATGAACTGCTCTGTCTGCAAACTGAGATTACCAAAGAGGAGATGTTTTCTACGTACACATAAATCTGAATTTTCTTCATGCCCTTTTCTTCATGCACCACCGTCCTAAGGACACAAATGTGACAGAAAGGAAAACAGCAGACATTAGTGAATAAAAATTTTACTCATTTGATAAAATATGAAAGCATGAAATGCTAAATATTGTGAATTACTCCATTAGTTCTGCAACCAAAAGTGTTTGGTTTAGGACCACAGTAGTGAAAATTACTTCATAAGCTATTTTTCCTGTTCTACAGTCTGCATTATACCTTGTTGTTCAGTTTGCCTGCAATACAGAGAATATCACACCCAAAAGAAAAACTTACCAGCAGGCATTTACCTTTTAAGTATTGTCACAAACAAACTACGCAGGACCACATAAGCTACAGTTACTGTTCTACCAACAGCTTTGCAGACTAATAAAAATAGTAGTGGAGGTATGAAAGATTTCTCTACCTTTTTTTTTTTTCTTTTTCCTCTAGGTGGAGAAATTGGAGAGGAGCAAAATGCTCTATATTTATAGAGCAAGCGGTAATCTCTTTTTAAGATACTAATGGGAATATAGGCTTCCCTTGAATGCATATTTGCAGTCGCTATTTTTTTACTATTCCTTCTGGTTTCATCGCACGGCATGAAGCACTTCTCAAGGTACATTAGAGGAAAGAACACACAGTAGCAGCAGATTTTGTTGCTGTTGAGCAACCTTATCTAATACATTCTGAGTGCCACCACAACCACTCCACATTTAGAGTCAATAGCGTTTTTTAAGCAATACAGTGATAAAACTGACAAAAACGTGTAAGAAGTAGAGACACTTTTTGAGAAAGAGCTGCTTGGGAGATTTTGGGTTGGTCAAGAGTTTCATAACTGGCGATCAAATTCAATGCCAAATAAATATTTCAGTGGACTCTGATCTTGCATTCAAAGAGGGTTTGAAGGTGCTTTGATCAAGGGGACCGCGCCAGCCCCTGACTCTCCCCCTGGGGCCTCTCGGTGTTTCCCCGGTGGCTGACTGGCTCTGACGGGTCACGGCAGGCCCTGGGGGTATCAACCTTCATCCACATAATGGATAATGGTATAATGGTGCCTCCAACCAATGCAGCTTTGTCAAAAAAACTAACTCACTCAACTGCTTTTACGTTTTTTTTGTTAGTTTGTCTTTTTAGTTACAAAACTGTCAGAAAGAATAAATTCCCAGATCCAAACTGCTCTGCTTTTTCAAGAAATTTAAAATTAAATTTAAATTTACAAACACACCCCCTCCTCTAAGATGGCTTTGTTGTCTTGTATTTTTTGTTTGGTTTGTTTGTTTTCCCTGATCTGTATCTTTGGCAATCCCATAGACCTTATGGGAAGACAAACCGTCCTTTCACTTCATGAGTGCCTCCTACCCGCTCCATGGCTTGTCTGTAAAGCCGAAGGAGTGAGACAAATAAAACCATTACCATTATAATACTGCCATCAATATGCGATACTGTATTTATTAGACTCTCCGGCCACCACTAATGTTGAACGCTGTGTTATATTCTGCTTGGGCACTCACCATCGTGCAGGTCCTTAGAGGAAAGTTTGTGGTTTCATCACAGTCCCCATCACCTTCCCTCTCCTTTTTCCCCTCAGCCCTGCAGAGGGTCACTTCTCGGATACAGAAAACAACAACAACAAAACAGCGGATGCCAGCTGGATTTCAGGATGTGCACCTTTTTTTCATTATTGAATCTGCTACCAAAACCTAAGAGCTGTATGATTAAATCTTGAAAAAAATGTTGAAAAACAGATGGAAGCTAGCTAAATTCCAAGTTCAAAGAAAAACAACCAACATCTGAGTATATCAGAATTTCAAACAGCAATAACTGAAAAAGTTTATAAACATAAATGAGAATTACATATTGTAAACATAAATTAATAAAAGCAACAAACTACACATATTTACAAATCACATTCCTGAAAGAGCTTTAAAACATCACTTTTTTAAAAAAAAGTTTTGAGGTATTCTTAATTTGCCTTATGTTCTCTCAGCACCCATATTTTCCAGCTTACTTCTGCAGTCTTACACAGAACTGTAAAATCCAAGTATACATCTTCATGCCTTTAACTTGAAATATTAAGCCTTTATCTTGAAACATTAATGCCATAAAAACAATAAAATTGTCTGAACTGGCAACACAGTATTTTCTGCCTCAACACCTCCATCTCGATTTCTTCCATTGGTTTCAATGAAATTTTCTCCAAAAAGCACTTATTTACATCTCATTTTTACCTGGCATTTTAAGTGTCTCTGATATTAATTCTGGTTTAAAACAAAGAAATAAATCCTGAACTTTTCAAAATGCATGTCAAGTTCAAGGTACAAACTTTGTGAGAAGAGTTTTCATATAATTTCTCCTAAAGGGAAGCTGTCATATAACACCTTATCTTTTGACAGCATTCAAGGTAAAAATAATTATCTGAAGTGTTAATTCAAGCCCCCACTAACTATTATGTGGTTTTATTACCACATTTTCTAGGGCTCCAATCAAGATGAGTAAGATGTCAGTGCTGGGCACAAATATGATCTCAACACTGAAAGCTTAAAATCTAGTTTTTCTTATGGCTCTAGAGAGTCAACTCTAGTATAATCTTCCAGGTTTATTTTATGACCAAATAAAAAGTTTATTTAAATAAGTACAGGAGAGAATTACAGTTATGTGAAAGTTGGAAAGGAGTTTAAATTTTTGAAACAGACCTTGAAAGCTGCAAGGGAAATAAGAGGTCAAACCGTTGGGAGTTTTTGACTTGAACTTCTGATCAGCAGACCACATTTTCAATCATTTTAACCATTATGTGTTCAAAGACACTCAGTAAGACCATTTGAGTATCCGACTGCTCTGAGCCAAGCCTCCTATCCTAGGTAACATCCAGTCTGAGTAAACAAAATGCTGTCCGTTTATAGCTCTCATTTTTTCGGAGGGGTACGATACTCTCGTACTGAGCCCTTGTTTCGGCTTTTGTTCCGCTTCTGCGCCAGGACCATCCCTCCTCCCTTTTCCCCCTCCCTCCCTACACACGTGGCAAATTGACTGTACGTACTGAGAAATGATGGTTTGAGGAATGGCATGATAGATTTCTCATAAAAAACAAGGGCTCTACCCTTGCTTTAACTTACTGTTTATTTTGCAAGCTGACTGGCACCTCCGTAATTACCGCGGATCTCCTCACCAGAAAGCCAGAGCAATATCAAGCCCCAGACGAAGCAAGGCAGGGATTCCTAAGCTGTGGTATGCAAACCACTTCAAGGCACATCCCTTGTGCTGGGGCAAGCAAAAATGGGAGCAGCAGCAACAGATCCTGACCTTTCTGGGCACAGGGCTAGGACCCACACTGTTTATTTGTGCCTGGAGCAAAGCCTAGTGTGGTAGGGGAAGTGCTTTTTGCATAAGGGAAAAAATGGTGTTTAGGTTCTGACTTGGGAGACGTGGGAATTAAGGAATGGCTGACTCACCCTGAAAGAGATCATCCATATACGCCTCTTTTCTAGCAAAGAATCTCTTTTAGGCTATCACTTTAAGGGATTAACAAAATCGGCAGTTTAACTGCGGTCACCTCTTTTACTAAGACTGATAGGTAGGTACGTAGGAAAAATTCCATTGTCCTGTTTTAAAAATATACACTTTCAAGCAACACGATAAATTTTAAACTTTTAAAAATAACAAATTACAAAAGAAAAAAGAAATTACAGAATTTGTAATTTTGTAATTGCCTGTACAATAACTCCCTTAAACAAAACTAAATTAAAGCTCTGGTTGTAAGTGAATGAAGTTTACCTTTCATAAATTTAGGGAAGCCAGCCACTTTATACAGAAATGTTTTTCACTGTATACAGACCTTGAAAGGGAGCCTTAAGCAAAAATTAATGGTATACATGAGTTATATAGGATATTACAGTGAAAATTCTTGGGCTTCTCCATTTCTGGCTAGGGGTATTTCAGAGAGATACCTAGTTTACCTGGGCCGGTTAACTTTGTCTTTACTGAAAACAGTTATTCTCAGACAATTATATGACACTCTCTTAAAAAGGTCTTTTAAAAATACGGACAAAAGATAAATTTATAGATTACTTTTTTTAGTACAAAGTTTTTATAGCTCTTTCTGTACATTTATGCTTAAAGCCACCAATAAAGAACCAATACTCTGAAAGTATTGCGAAACCATACTAACTATTCATCTCTCAGTCCTTTAATCTAAAAAGAATAACAGATAGCTAACAAAAAACCTCAGGTATCACACAGAAATAAACATATTTTAGCCAGCTCTCCCCCAAAATTATGGATGACTCTGTATCTGTGAGGAAAGTAACATTTTTTTATGCGCGCATCAGTTACTAAAATGGTTCCTTAGATACATAATTTTTTATTAAATTTCTTACATGCTTTCTTGATTTGGGTGAGATGTCGGTCCTTTTCCCATAACGCTTACAAAAAGCTTGTATCAAACATGATGCTGATAAATCTGTTCCTTTGAATGTATATGTTCTTCTACTCATCAAAGGAGGACTTGCACGGAAGTTTCCATTTTTTCTTTTGTTGGTGTTGGCAGCTTTACCATTGGGAATTACAAAGAATTTCACAGGCTGGCAAAGGGAGGAAGTGACATCTCTATATCCCCAAATTATCCAGCTTTCAGCAGCTTGCTCCTTTTTCTGCTGTGCTACACTATAGGCTTTTATTCCTTCTTCCTCCAGTGACAGCTTACTGCTTAACTAAAATACAATCCTCCCTCTCTGTAATTTTATTATATCCACCCTTTGCTTTAACCTGTTGCATCCTCAAGCCAAAGTTAAGTTTTCAGTCCTCTGCAACAGAGAAAAACGTAAGGGCGTATTCTGTTCTCTAAAGGCGCTCATCAATTTTGTGTGGAATGCACCACAAGAATCAAGAGCAGAATGTGGGGTTTGGCTTCCACAGATAGTTTTGCCAAAATATCATTGTATTAAATATCATTGTACTAAGCTCTACAAGCTTTTTAAATTTGTAAACCACCTTAAAATTCTACATTGCTTCATATGCAAGAATCCTCCAGTATTTTTCAAACATGCAGATTCACAATTGGAAATGCAATGGTATTAATGTCCACTTATGACAACAGCCTCCTTTACTGCAGTGTCAATCTAAAGCTATCCATGACATAGCAGCAAAATTTGTCCCTTGCTGTATTTTTTTACCTAGTATTTCTATGTATAAAGAAAGTTTTAAGTCACTGTATCCGGTTTTCTTCTCATCACACTTGGAATTCCGATACAGTCAATGGGGTTGCACTGTTGTAAGTGAGAGCAAAATTTGGATCAGGATACAGATTTCAACACCACCCTACTCAAAAATATAGTGTTTCAGAGGTTTTACTGCAACTTCAAAGGTGGATCATCTTACAAGTGACTAGTGCTGGAGAGCAAATATCCTCCATCATCGTAACCAATTTCTCAGCACCAGCACAAGCTTTTGGAAAAATTACTTGGTTTACATTGTGATCTCTATTTCTGGATACAAGTACAGAAATGTAGGTAAGTTGCTTTTACATGCTACTTAGATTTCCATATAGAGATGAGGAATAAAATATCACAAATCACAGTATTTCGTAACATGATTTAGAACCTTTATTAAAATCAGATTTCTGTCACTCTCATGCAACATTAGTTATGCCGTAATGCAAAATTGATAACCATAAAAAAAAGGCAATAATCTGAAAAGCCCATGTTTTTTCTTGTATACCTATAAATTTATTTTCCTAAAACAGACCTCTAAAAACTTACATTATGCCCTAAATAGGGAACTTTGTATTCTGCTTCTCCAACTGGGCTTGTGATCATTTCCAGTAACCAAACAGTACCTTTTCAAGACTGAGACTAAAATGTAGAAGTTTCAACACTTTTTCTGTGGAGCAAGAAATGAACTGAAATACACATAAAATTAAAGAATTGGAAAGAAAACTTGGTAACTTTTGCAGGTGAACAAAATTTCTGTCTGAACTGGGAATGAAGCACCAAACCCTAATGGAATACAGACAAAAAAACATTAATGGTATTTCCTTGTAGTATGCCTAAGTGTTTTTTCTCAGCTTTGAAGGTAAAGTGGTGATTCTGGTCATTGGCCCTAAAAAATAAGTACAGATAAACCTTTTTCTTCTCTCTTAGACAGACGCAACAGTATTTTGGTAATTTTTAGACTATAAGAAAGTGTTTTGGAGATACACCTTTAAGCAAGGCATTTCTTTCAGAATATAGGTTTCTAATGCTAATAAGAGTATTCAACATAACCTATTAAAAAAATTATGCATGTGCTTATTTCTTCACATGTGAATTGTTTCACTGGCTTTAATAAGATTATTCACAGTGTGCAGTCAGGCATATATGTAAATCACCACACGAATGGAACCTGAACTGAAACACTGTTGAAAAGTTTCTGGCAGGTATTTCAGGTCTTTTTTCTCTTCCGGATTTGTAATACTTACTGTTTTCAATGAAGAAGACATCACGCTGTAATATCTGCAATTAGAAATGAGACTTACTCCTCACACGTACTTCTAGAGATCTACAAACACCTTGAGATATTACATAAAAAAACCTCTATAGCGCATGAAAATATTGCTTCAGCAATTTTAAACAATTCGGTCACACCTATAGTCATTCAAATTGAATCCACTGTAAATATCTTCAGTTTCAACATGAGTTCAAGAGAATATTAGGAAATACTAAGGAATATTTTAAATACATTGAGATGCACATCAGAGAGAAAATATGCAAGCTGGTAACTAAAATATCTAGCTATACGAAAGCACCGCTTTTTCACTACAAGAAAAATTGTATCACATATTCAGGGTGCATGGCATTACTGACCGGCAAAGTCACGTAGTCAAGGTTTCTGCCGATTTAGCCTCAAGACAATCACATCTGGACAACTCGTACCCTGTTACTATATGGAAATGCAGTTCTGCTTTCTGTCCCTGCTGTGAGTGCCCGAGAGCTATATTAAAAGCACTGAGGGATAAAAGGAAGTTTCAAACAACCTCCCCAGTGTATTTTAAAAAATTAAATAAACGCCTGAGCTGTGCCTGCACAGAAGGGCAGGGTAGAAAGAAAGGGAGTCACAAGTGAAGTCCTCATGACAAGAGGGCCTGTTTGAGAGGGGAGCAGAGACAATGGCAGGAGAAGAAGGAAGAGTTTGGGTTTTTTTTTTTCCCCCCAGTGACTACTGCATTCCAGAGCTGGCTGAGAGCTCAGTTTAGAAGACATCAACCATGCTATCTGTGCCTTCAGTCTCTGTTATGAATTAGATTACCAGATTAGATCTTTGGGTTATACAGGACACAATGACATATTTATAAAAAAGGATGTTACTGATGGTTTAAAAAGCAGATACAAGAGTCCCGCCACTGTCTCATGAAATTATGGAACAAGCTGCCAGGACAGGGACTTCCATTTTACCTCTATACTCTATGGATTGTTGGTGCGTGAAATACACATATTTATACTTAACCAAAATAAAGCTACTTAATATTTGCAGATGGTCTTATTTTTCATGAAATAATCTTAGTAATGCAAAACCTAAGCTTTTAGCCTCCCTGTTCTCTAGTGGCAATGAATTCCAAATCTTTATTATGTGTTGGTAGATAAATATTCGTTTTATTAGTTTGAAATACATTTCAATTTCTCTTAATACTCCCTAAATTGCAGCACTTGACTTACAGTCTCTATCCTAGTCATTATTGCATATGCATTACTGCACTCATCTGTCAACTATACATGTCACAGTCCATAAAGGAGGGTTGGGTTTTTTAATGTCTTTATTAATTTTCATTTCCCATATCTGAATTCTGTAATTCTTCCAAATCCATAGCAGGTTGAGCAAACAGAACTGAACGGAGAGCATGGATTTCCATCCCTCCCTCCCTCTGTGTTCTCCTGTGGCAGCACATGACGATTGGGATAGACTCAAAACCAACCACTGGGTAACCTTAACAAAGATTTTGTGTGAGGTATTTATGCTGTCCTGTAGAGTACCAAAGCTCTTACCTACCTAAGTGGCAGGGCAGAAGGGTCTACTCACATTTTAGGGAACTACAATACAACTCTACTCACCCATTCTTTCTGAACAGTTAATAATAAAGACTGACAGCCCACTTCGGAGAGCACTTCAGTCCTGAAACTCTGCCAGCACACAACCCAGCAAACCAAGACCCGATTCGCTGTTGCAGAGGCGGCGCCTCTTCATCAGCTGACTTCTAGCTTGGGCTCCTCAATGGGGACATGCAATTTGGCGGGATGAATCTGAATTTTGGTTCACTAAATAACTACGTAAATTTAGATGCCTGAAGCACTGGTGCGAACACTCCTTTTTTAAATATTTAAGCAGACAAAGAATTTTGTAGTGTAAAGATTTTGCTTTAGTGAAGAAGAAACGCAACACTGGGAACCTTGAGGCTGTTTCTTTACTTTTTAGTTAAACAAAATCTAAACTTCTGGTTTCTATAATAAGATTTGCTATATAGACAAAAAGGGAGTGACAACCACAGAATACTAGGTTAGTTTTACAGCTCAGAGGGACACATTGTCTCAGAGCTGGTTATTGGAAAAGGAACACAAATAGGACCTGGAGGTACACCAAGTTTAAGAATAAACTAAGCAGCTCTAAGAGGAATTCTAGGGGGGACAAGTAGCTTGACACATCTACTATTTCAATAAAATGTAGGAAATAAAATATAAAAAAGAGCTGACAGACTGTTTCAGAAGAACATGTGTGAATGAACAATTAACCTTGAGCATTTGGAAAACATTAACTAATGTCTTCCATTTGACACTATGTGAAAAGATCATATAGCTACTGCATGAAATAAACCCTTTGTCTTGCTTTTCCCATGTCTTCATCACATGAACTTCATTAGCTTACCAGCACAGATAAAGATGAAATTGGGGGGCCTTAAAGCTGAAGACAGAAGATGGAGTTTTTCATTATGTCTCTATTTTTATGACAAAATACTACAGAGATTCTTAGACTTCTGGGGTTCAAAAAAATCAGTTGAGGAGTTGTTCTGGAAAATTAAGTTAACAGAAGCCATTTTCTGAAGGTTGGAGAAGTTTCAAATAGCTAATTCAAGTCAAAGGGAATTAAAAAGAAGAATGAATATAAATAGGAGCTGTGATAATGACAAAAAGGCAGAAAATAGAAATTACAAGCTTCTTAGAATTTACCCAGGAATTTGGGCACTAAATTATGCAGGTTTTTGAAAGTTCTGTTTCAAAGTTTTCGTAGTCACTGATTACACTCATTGGGTTAAACAGAAGGACATACAATTAATTTCATCCACATGAAAGAATTGGTGATGTGACGCAGAAAAAACCCCAAAGATCAAATACTTTGATAGAACACAATTAAAATTCACTAAACATTATGACATACACCCTGTTACCCAGAAGCAACTTTCAGATTTTGTCTCAGTGTTTAAGTTGTCCAAGATTTGAAAGTTACAAAGTTATGAAGAGCTGATAAATGAGCTGATTCATGTGATTCAGTGCCGCTCCAACTTTAGGAAGAAGGTCTGAAAGTCTACCAGGGTAAGACTGAAGATTGTGCTGAGGAGGAAAGGAGGCCTGGTATTACTTATGCAAACTATCCAAAGGTGTGAGGAATATGCCTATCTTTCTACAAAATTGTCTTGCTACAGAGACAGACAGATTCTTTAAAGTGCTATTATAGCATCTAGAAAGACTAACACAAATAATTGGAGGTACCAAAACATTCCGAAAGACTTGTTTCCATTATATGGAAAACTGTCAGAGAAGCTACATTTTAAAGGATATGTATTTTCCATTTAAACAATTTGTATCCATTGTGTGTTTTAAACGTACAGAATTTTTAAGCATTTTTGAATGGTATTTGGAATTATACCATTCTATACTAACAGTAAAACTTTCTACAATTATTGAGCAAATAGGATTTTTTTAAATAGTGTTATTGAGTCATTATTAAATGTATAACAAGAATACATATAGGAAGAAAATATATAGTAAGAAAAACTTGTAAGTATAACTCAAGATTAGAAAGTAAACTACTGAATCATCATATCCCAAATAGGTCATTTGCATTGTAATATACAATAGATAAAATGTTGGCAAATTTTTTCAGATAAATATTTTGTTTTCACCTGCACAGAAATGAGTTTTCCTAGACACTTTAAGTTTTAGTTTTCTTACCAAAGGAAATTCAGTTTTTCTACCTCTAATGTAAAGGAATTCAATTAAGATATTAAAAAGCAGGAAATATTCTCATTTCCAATCCATATAGCAAATAAAACAGTAATAGCTGAGCTTTACTAGTTAAACTAATTTTTGAAGGTTTCTGGTACACAGAACTTCAAAGGTGTCTAAACAAGAAGAAACCTAACTCTCAATTCAAACTCATTTTTTCAGAGGTCAGCAATTAATTTCATTTGTAACATCTGAAAATCCTTCTGTATACCTTTCAACTCCTTTATGTATCCAGACAGCTTTGAAAATCTCTCCCAATATGACGACTTGTTCACTTAGTAACTGTGATTAATAATTCCCTTGTATAACAAATCCTTTAGACTTGCATGAAAATATCTTTGTTATATATTCAACCTATTTAAGTATGTTTTATTTCAATAAGAGAGATTAAATGTTGGTTTTCTGCATTTTGGTGGAATTCTAATTTGCATCCAAACTGCAAGTTGATGCAAACAATTTAAATTTTCAAATTTAAATTTCTACAAAGTAACAACTGTGGTATCCCTAGTTTAACAAAACATGAACTGAGATTCAGAAGGTAAGCCCATAAAATTACTTTTCAAATCCCTTTTTTCCCTTAATGCTTGTTTTTCAGGTGTCATGCAAGACAAGTCCACATTTCATGGTTACTGTCAATGACAAGGTTTCTAAAGAAAAAATAATTTTAAAATACTCATAAAAAGCAAGATAAAGACTTTTTTTTCCTGATGAATGGTTCAAATCATGATTATAATTGGTGTTTTAAATCACTTAGACTTAAACCAGACAACCTTGGGAAGTAGAATGACTTGAAGGCATTCTAAGAAATCTTAAACAAGAGCAAGACGACTATTATTCCAGAAGTCTGATCTTTCACCACTAAAATCAAGAGCAGGTCTACAACAGATCTCACAGGCCAGACCCACAATGCTCCAAACAATCTGGGGAGCCTTTCTGCTTGTTAGCTTGATTTTTAGTCTCGACTCTTGGGATGGCAGAACAGGCCTTAAGACTGAAATGAGTGAATCTAGAATAATAAAACAGGCAAATTTATATCCACACTCATTCGCAAATTGTAGGTTACATCTTTATATGTAGTATCTCCAAATTCTAATTAGTAAATATGTTTGAACTTATAAAGGTGTTGCTGATGCACTGAACATTCAGGAGAGAGGCTAAACAGGTAATGCAACTAAAAGGAGCACACATTAATAAGTTAGTTATTCACTCCTATAGTAACTTACACCTTCTTCTGGTTCTTTGGTATGCAAATTAAAGTGACTGAAACTAATTTACATTCACATGTATACATCAGAAAGTGGGTGGAAATCTAGATTGGCTGAACTTACAAATTCCAATTTCTTGGCAAGTTAGATATCTCACCTAAAATCTCCTTATCCATTTATACATTAGGAAATGTGGACAAACCCATTATGGAACAGACATAGACCCAATGAGATCAAAAGCAGATCAGTATGCAAGGGCGATAAGCCTAATGAAAACATGGTTTCAAATGGCATATTTTATACTCAGTGGGAGCCAACCGGGACTTCGGAACATGGAAAAAAGTCTACAGGGACAAGTCCAAATGCACAGGGCTTAAGTCCACCTACAAACTGTGGGGAGCAGACGCTTCTTAGCAGCTAAAAAAAGGCTAAGTTAATGGCCTGGGGGTTATTTTGACTTCATGCCAAGGCAATTAGGGGACTGCACAATATTATGCCTGTCCTGGCCGAGAAGACTACCAGAATGTTCTACAGAGCTGCGCTCTTCCAAGTAGATCATGTCCAACTGGCCAAGGTTTAATTTTGCAACTTAACAATGATATTAAACATTTGTCCAGATCTCAGCGTGTGCTTGAAGAAAGAATGGGATGGAGTGTTAAATATATAAAGACCAGCCAGTATTACCCTCAAATCTGTCATCTATTGAATGCATCTGGGAGAAGCTGGACAGAAAACTAAACCTTTTAAAATAAATCCACAGATCACTGAAATCTTGCAATAATTCTCCCTGAAAGCTAGATATGAATTGGATCAGCAGACAACTTCGCAAACACATACACACCCCAGTGTGGGTGCACACCCACCCTCAAAAACAGACTTCCCAACATCTGCCAGGCCACCACGCCAGAAGTGAGTTTTCTCTTTTCTGACTGGATAGTATTATTTTTATGTGCAGCTGTTGAACAAAATATTCTCCATAGCGCTTGGATAATAAATCCTTTGAACACATCTAAGTGTGTGTGCATGTGTGAAGTGGTGACTCTTCTTTAAATGTTTCCAGCCTGCATTATAATACTCAACTTGTTCCAAAGCCTACAGCAGTTACTTGGAAGACTCCTCTAAGCGTCAGTGCGTTTTGGATCAGCTCCTGGAGAACAAAGCCAACTTGAAGTTTCACTGCAATGCAGAGATGTATGGAGGAACCCACCAAATACAGAATAAACAACCTGGCTGCTAACACACAGTGGAACATCCTGCATTTTAACAGAACACAGTGACACAAGGGCTGACTGGCTGGCACCGGAGGGGTTACGTCACTGAGATCAGTGGCTCAAAACCAAGTGAAATGTGCCCCTCTGGTAAAGCACAAGGTATTCTGTTTGGCGGCACATGCAGATCCCAGATGAATACACCCTGTGCTAGCAGAGTGGGTCACACTGCATTCCTAGAATGTGTGATCTCCCTGCAGCCTCCTTGGGAGATCACACCATTGCACCAAGCTCAAAGAGCTTCTCAGACATGATCCAAGTTAACGTAAACTTTTCTACAGCAATTCATCTTGATTTTCTAACCAAACCTCAGACAGCAAGAAGTTAGTATGCTGATGCAGAAATCAGGATATTCATTTCTGCCGAAGACAAAAGCAGAAGCACCAACACCTTTTGTTTTGGTATTAGAGCCATATATATGACCATACTGCAGCAAATGGGTGCTTGGACATTTGCAAGTCTTTTCTTAAGAACTTAAGAAGATCTGTTCAAAATAACAAAAAATGCATGGGCCTCAATATACCACCTTCAGCAGACACTGACAATGTGTAAGAACAGAGAAATCACACAGTGATACTTGACCAAACTACTCTTCAGCCTTGCAGCACTTGTTGGACTACATTAGCTGAGGGACACTAACGAGTAAACTTCATTAGCTAACAGTGGGATCTCTAAAAGTTAACTTTTTGGACTGTTATTTAAAAAAAACAAAGTAATTTTTTTTTATGTCATCCAATCCCTTTTGACTGTTTCATTCCTTGTTTCCTATCTTCTAACCAGAACTTTATCCATGTGAGAACCTACCCTCTCCTCCTAAGCCTGCTGAATGTCCTCAGAAGCGTTCTATGAAGAACACTACTGCATGCCTTCTGGAAACGTATGAAAAGCTGGTCAGCCACACCTCTGTCTCTGGAGAGAATTCTAAAACAACAGTGAGGCATGAGAACCTTTAACTGTCTTGCTTATCCCTGCATAAAAGAGGAATTTGGGGGGGCTAAGATTCCTACTAAATTAAAAGTTTATTTTGAATTATGCATACCAAGCAGATACTATAGTCACATATACTGCGAAATTTAGTAAAATTATGATACATCAAATTCCAATATTCTGATTCTAGTAAAAAACAATAGGAAATGTATCAAGAAAAGGACCTTGAGTCCCGCCCATGGTGGCTGCAGAAAAAGGAATTCCATCAACTTAGAGAGAGGGGTCTGTTCACGTGCTTACTCATTCCCTCATCTAATGGGGCCCAAACATGGGCTGAGCTATCAGGCCAACAGGCTAACGGTAGCCTACCAAAATTGCATTAATTCGGGAACTCCCGTACGTGGCAGGTTGTTACCGATACTCCTCAGCATCAACAGCTCTCGCTCTAACTTTGGTACTATTATTCTATCTGAAGTAAAATGTTTTTTCAACAGGAAACAATGAAGGGAAACCAAATATTCATGGAATGCTGGAGCTAAAACAAATGGCAGTTCCTTCAAAACAAATACAGATGGCAGGTAACGTGCACAGCCCAGGAGGTCAAAGAAATAATCACTCTGTGAGCAGCAAATAATCATCTCTGGCCTTGTGGAACCAGTCTGCATTTGGCAACGGAGAGCACAGTGGTGTTCTGCTTGTTAATGGAAGTAAATGCAAAAGTGTTCACTCCTGTAAGAGAATTATGACAAGGCTCACGGAGCGTTTGTGGCTGGTATCCGTAGGGATCATTTCTCCTATGCCAGCCATCTTCCCAGATGGACTTCTGTTATGGCCGAGCAACAGAAGTCCTTATAAACAGCATGCATAATACAAGCGCTAATGTAATCCACATGAAGATGGACATTACAGCAGAACATGGGAGAAGCTGCACATGTGTGAGCTCAGGTATGTATATAAACATAGGTGTGAGAGCACAGACTAGCCCAAAGTACATTTTGGGCACAGCCTCAATAAATTATATCTAAATTACTTACGTCTAAAATATACTTATGATAATTAACCACCATAGATGCAAACAAAACCAGAATTTATTTCTGGAATAATTAAGGTGACTGGTTATATAATGACCGAATCAAATGAAATATTAAAACATCAAGAGTTAGTCATGAACAGAAACAGGGCTAATATTCTGCCTTAAAGTTTGAAACAGAAACCAAACTCAACAAAATAAAAATTGTGATAGCACAAAAAAACCCACCACAGCTTCATGAAAAGCACTGCTCTTCTAAAGTAGGTCCTTTCTTAGAAACAGAGCAGACACAGCTTTCATTTATTATTTATGGTGCCTTGTGCCCATGTCAGCTCCTGATTAATAATTAAAATTAATCTCATTAAGGCAGATTTCATTACAGGATAATTTAATTAAATGATGAATTGGCTCCCAGATGTCACCATTTGTGCCATCTTTTAAAAGATGCTGCTGATGACACAGATTTACAAGGTTTTAGTTCTAACCTGAAAAGCCATATTATTTAACGGAATTATAGGAATTTTTTGCACAGCAAGGCACACAACCTGAAATATAATTCAGATATGGTGTGACAGGCACTTCCAAGTATAAACAGAGGGTTATAGCATAAGGAAGGATGAGAAGGTCAGCTTCAAATTTGTTAAAAAGAACTCCAGTGTCAATACTTGTGAGGATCCTACATATCAGTATTTTGAGGAACTTCTTCCCCATAGCCCAAAGTGGCTGAGGCAGCAGCAAAAAAAATTATTTCAGATAGGTTTACAGAAAAATACTTGGAATTTCCAAATTCAGTGTCTTAAAAGAACCAGAGGGGACAGATGAATGAAAAGAAGAAATGTCACTGGCGGCAGGAGAAGATTAACCTGGCTGTACCATACTTCTCACTACCCTTTTCATAATGCTATGCAAGTTTTCTCTTGGTAGCTAACTAAAAATGCCTGCAGTGGAATATCAGTCGCTAGTGAATTAGCACTATTAGAACAGGCCAGAAAGAAAGAGCTAATGAGGGTGTTTCATAAGCCATAGAGCAAACAAAACAAAGAGCAGAGAGGAAGCCAAGTAGTGACATAAAATACTGTGACAAAAAGGCTCAAAACAGTGGAAAGGCATTTTCTCTAATATTTCTCCAGTGTACCATATCTTACACTGACAGGTTACATTCCACAAAACCTCAAAGACCTCTTTAGAAGACTTCAGTGCAAGAAAAATGAAAAAAAGTATGAAGCTGAATTATAAGAGTGCACCATGCCAATATGCGCATTTGTGGGCTAATCGTGCTATTTTTAGGCAGCTACATTTGCCTAAGGCATGACCAGCAGTCTGCTCTCGATCTGCTGCATACTACTGCTTTCCCCAAACAGTTTAGTGTACAAAAAGCACCACAATCTTCAGTTCATGACCACCAAACGATACTTGAATGTATCAGACAGAGAGAAGGCGGCATAGCCAGAGTTCCCACTCCAAGCAGTATTCTGTTCACACCAGAGATTGCTCCAAGTAAAGATGCAAGTTCACCATCAGTATGGAAAAGCTTTAGTACTGATGCTTTGGATTAAAATAAAGGAAACCACCCAGAATACTTTGAATGTTGAAGCTGCACCTGACCCATTCAGACCATCCAAACTCTGCCACGGGACCGCTGTTAACAAAGCCCCCAGTGGAAGGAAGATCATTGCTCCTGTTTCTGTTCAGTAACTAACAAGGTAGCACTTCACTTACGGGTGATAAATCTGGTGGCCGTTTCGATCACCAGATAATCTCACTGAACAGCTACCAGTGTTACCAAAACTGTAACCAACCAGGTACCAAGGGCAAAGGTATTAAGAAGAACAGATGCAGGTATTTAGAAATAAGTACAATCTTGAGCCCTAACTTACTTTTTGGGCTCCACGTACAATGCATTGAGTGAGAAACGCAATGCTAAAGAAGTCAGCGTACTGTAGTAGTCTATTCTGTGGGAAATGCTGAGCAGACAAAATGGGCTTGATTGATAACCTGCTATTTACCAGATAGATCAGTGATCCACCACTCTGTGGCTTGGCTTCTCTAACTATGAGCCACCTGTCCCAGTTAGGTGCCTAGGCAAGACTGGCCTTTCTTTTTTATTATTGGGAGGGTGTTCTCCAATAAAAAGACAAGGAATGGCCTGCAATAGATATACACATATTTAAGTTCTCGGTCTGTCTGATACGCAGCAGAAGGTTTAGCATAAAGGGTGCTCAATTCCCATGTCCCAGAGGAATGAAAAAACCCCACAGATGGACACATACAGACATATCCTCCAAATATCTTAACTACCTACTTTACTGTTTAGAAACTTAGTGCTGAGGACAATATGCAAAATTGGGACAGGTACCTAGAGTGAGACTGGAGTAGTACATGTCAACATCTAAAATTGCACTCCTCAAAACCCCCGCTTATTCTTCTTGACTGTAATTCTTCTTGACATTGTATCTCTGCTTTTGCATAAAGCCAGAAATGTCTTCTATTGAAACAATGACAACTCTCCTATCTTGTTTTATTTCCATGGAGCATCATGAAATGGTGCGTCTTTGGTATTCTTGCAAATACCACAGATTCTGCTTTGTTCCTTATACAAACTGTAGAAAATATGTAAATCGTCCACTTTTTTTGGAAAAAAAAAAAAAGGTAAATGACTACATTACTGTGCAATTCAGGAAACTGCTTATATACGTAATGTTCTAATTCATAGAATATCTATGTGAATTTTTAAAGCATTCATATATAATTTATTTTTAAATATTACAGAAATAAACACCTTTGTTCTATATATCTGTTCTAACCCTCTCTTACCATTTGCAAAATTAATACCTTAGTCCTTCAACACCATATGACTAGGCTTCCAGCAACAAACTACTACCTGACCTGTGAAAGACAGAAAGTCACTGTTTATTCTTGTCAGTCCCATGGTCCCACTGCACATGGTAACACCTTCTTTTCCTACAGGTAGAGTTTAATTACCATGAAGCATTGGTTTCACTTACATTATTTAAGTTATTTAATAGCTCATCATCAAAAAAATATATTTTGCAATGACTTTAGAACCGCTATAATTTAGCTGTGTATGTGTATGTATATGTGTATGTATATATACAATATAAGGGATGATTCAACAGTATTTCCATGCATATAAACCACAGTTACGACAAAACTCTGTGATTTAGCAGAAGAAACTCACCTCCTTTCCCTAATGACTTACCTGCCTCCGATCCCTCCTCTCCACTAGACAGCGGAGAGGGCAGGAGGGAAAGAGGAATACCCATCTCCTTCAATAGCTGCTTTGCTCTGCTTCCAAACATGTGTGGATTATCTGAAAAATTATAGTCAAAGAGCTAACTGCTTTATATTCTTTTAAAAGGGATGTGGGCTATGTGGTTAAAATAGTATAATGTCATGCTGCAATTCAAAATTTGAGTATAAAATAGAAGCTACGTTCTTTCATTGCTTTTCTATCTTGATCTCTGATTTGATCTGTGATCAGCCTGATCTAGTTGAAGATGTCCTTGCTCATCGCAGGGGATGCTGGACTAGATGACCTTTAAAGGTCCCTTCCAACCCAAACTATTCTATGATTCTATGATTTCTGGGGAAATTACGACCCCAAATAATACATAAAAAGTAACATGCTATTTTAATGCCATTAGGGAAAATTTCCAAAAAGCAAGCCTCCCCACGTGAAATCCTTCATCAAGATTACTACGGTCTTTGTAACCCATGACTTTTTGAGCAGTATAATAGGGACCTCCTTATCAAAATCAGAATTTCTCTGCTGAGAAAACTACCCACAAAAAAAAGGACAAAAAGTCAGATACGTTCTTATTTTCTGGAATTCCACGGCTCTATTCCTCTGAAAAATGAGAAAGGAAAAATATCCCTCTTAACCGTTCTTATGGTTTCAGTATTTTTATTGACAATTTTATTAGTAGATTTATAGAAAAAACATAACATATAATTTTCTGGGATTTTCCCCAACCGTTTGCCTGGTTGTTAAAGCTGCTGCTTAGTGTCTCCACTTTCCCACACTATCTGCCTTTCCACACATCTTACCAGGCTGGGCTCAGCATCACGCTTCCAGTCTGTTCACTAGCACAGACACCACCCTGTACTCCGACTTTGCACCGCTGCACGGTGCAGGCATGCCCAGTTCTTCCAGGAGGTAGCCTTTCCTGACAAAATGTAATTCCAAGGGGAAAAACCAAGGCAAAACAAAATGGCATTCTGGGCTGACAGCAAACCCAGACAGAAAAAAAGCATCTATTACAGAGCAGTTGAAAATAAAGGTGTATATATATAGAACACACAGATAAGTGATTTTCTGCATCTTACTGCTGCCTTTAACATAATATACTAGTAAGCAGATTAAACGCTATTCTTGCTTCTCTTTTTTAAAGAAGCCTTTAGCAAAGTTCTTTTGTACTTGCCAGACTACACACCCTCCCTCTGTCTTTCCTCGGGCATAATAGGAAAAAAAAAAAACCAAAAAAAGATGTATAATTGGGTGTTCAGTGCTATGTCTTCCTATGTTCTTGAAGAATTACAGAGTGTTCCTTCTGGTGATTTAACCCCATGACCTTATACTAAGCTGAGAAGACATTCTGAGGCATTATCATGGAGTTTTAAACACAATGATGCTTACACTCCAACTTAACTGCTGTACAGGTAGGGGAAAATGCATTGATCCCTTTGATTTGAGAGTGCATATATCAATGGTGGGTTTTGCCTAATGTGTACTGGTAGTTTAAATGAGCAGCAATTACTAATTTAGTCAATTCTACTATTATTCTGGATCAAAATGGATGCACATCATTAGTGTAACTGGGTGTCAGAAATCATGCTCTGGTCACCAAACGAAGGTGGAGAAGGGCTGAGTTTGCTTTCTCCCACATGTACCTCCTTCACTCTTGATTCCATCTATACTTATGTTTTTCTTATAGAAAAAATATTTTCTCTGCCAAGAAATGAATGCAACTGAACATATGCAGAAAATATGCAAAGACACAGGGAAAAGACCTAGAGAGCCCACAGCTACTCCACCTTCAAATAGATAATTGCAATTACTGCTGTCTGTTGCAGAGAAACTATTTTATACTAATAAGAGAAAAATCAAAAGGAAGAGAGATGCCACATCTTAGTGGTCAGATGCCACACCTTAGATGCCACACCTGAGTGGCTTCTTGGACCAGTCAGAAGAGGACAACAGTAGCTGATGTAGTATTCAGGTTGCTTTACCTGAATAAATTTGCTTTGTTACTCATTCCCTGCCCTTATCCCTTTTGAAGCAAGAGAGCAATACTCACCAGTGACATCAAACAATGCTGTTACAGAAACGAGATATACAGCTGTTTTCCACCAATTTACTGCTAGACCCACGAACTCCAAAGGACAGAGGCTGAAGGGGAAGAGCAAAAGGACTGGAGCGGGAAGGGGATGCATTTGCTTCTGTAATTTTGCCCTCGGCTCTCAAACCCCTGTCTATTTAAAAAAGAATAGCTTATTTCACCTGTGTTAGGAGCTTTCCATCTACTAAGGACATTGATTAGAATTGCTTTTGATTGGTTTCCTGGAGCTAATTTTATTTTATACTGTTTATAGTTATGGGAACACCACTAAAAATTAGACTAGCTTCTTATCAATCTAGCTTTGAATGACTTTCCTGAAGTTTATCAGTTCAGCAAATAAATGTAATTCTCTTAGCATAAATTATAACCTCATAGAATTGTACAAATTACCTCAGTTCATTAGCAGGCCAAGGAGCTAATAGATATTTACTAGTTTTGACATTTCATCTTACAGGCAGAACATAGCTCAGCATCTATTGGATACAAAGTGAAACAATAATACATTTACATTTTGATGTAATTATTTTCTCCTCAAATACACTTTTTCTTGCATCCATTGAATAATAAAACCAGCAGTCTTTCTGTTATTTATTCAGCAATGTTCTACAAATGATCTAAAAACTTAATTGTTAGTGAAGAGTTGGAAGTCTGTTAGGATGACATTGATAATCCAAAGATTTAAAAAATAAGGACGAATATTTTTATTTCAGAATCTTTCAGTAGAATATATGTTGCTATATACATGTGCCACTTTGTAACGATGAACTTACAGAATAGTAAGCCTGAAAGTTGAATTCACTACAGTTATTTGGAAAGTTTTTTTCCCTAAAAATTAGGTTTTTAGTTAGGTCCTTTCCAACAAACCCTTGCCACTTTTACAGGAGTTAGGTGAATAGGTGAGGCTTTTCCCATTTTTCGCTCAGCTGGGAACTTAGGCACTGCTTCTCCATTACCACAGTCTGATTCTAAAGCTACTTTAATTCTTAATGCCTTAATCACTTGTGCTTATTAAATTATTTAAAATGTGCTCTGAACAACAAAGAAAAGAAGGATCTTCCTTTGCAGCTGATGAAGCAAAGGAAAGTTCTGGTTTCACAGAATGTAAAGGGTTGAATGGGCAGCTGAGGAAAGTTTTGTTTTATGCCTTTTGCCTTATTTTTCTAGTCACAGAAGCAGGTAATAAAAAATGGGTGAAGTAGTAGCAGCAGAGTTACCATCTCGTTATAAATTTCGTCCCAAAAGGAAATAATTATTTTTCATGGTTCTGTTCATTCATAATGTCTCACAATCATCTTCACATTCAGTAATTCTTGTGCCTTGAGATGTAGGTTACAAAAATGAGGCTACTGCTCCAGTGTCGTCACAGCACCACATGACCTAAAGGTTGCATAGGGAATCTCCATCGTTACGACCACGTTAATCTCTACAGTTACCACCTCATGAAAAGCTATAAAACAGGCAGCAGGTAGAAAAATCATAAGGGAGGAATCCAAAGCCTTTTCTTTGGTACCAAGTATGTGAGCTACCAAACAGTCACATCTAGCAGGGGATAAATGTAAATATGAAAAGAAAGGGTCAGTGACCACATAGGGGTGGTACATGGGCATGGCCGGCAGACCGGTGATTGTGTCAACCCTTTGAAAAACCTGTTTTCCACAGGGTTGGAAAGCAGTGTCTGTACATTAACAGTTGCTAACTAGGGGAAGGATATACTCCATCTTACCTGCCAAAAATGTTCTTTAATGAGACTAAGCACAGAGATGGCACCATTCAACCAACAAGGAGTACCAGCGTTCACAGAGAACGTCCCACACTATCACACAGAACACAGGGGTCTAGGGGTGGGTTTCTGGTCACTCTCCTTTTTATATTCTTCCCTTCTGCTCACGGGCTAGTTTCTCTCCTAAAAGAATTGCTTTAGCAAGGTTATGAAGTATTAAGCGTTCTTCAAGAAAAAATGAAAAACAAGCCTACAATATTAAGATGTGTCTGTCTGAGCAATTCAATAATTAAAAAGGCTATTAACTTTGCGACCAAAAGATAATTTGGAAGAAACGGTACAACTATGAAGTGAGCATAACCACAGAAGACCACAGAACAGCTTTAAAAAAAAAAAACAACTTAAATGACTTCACCAAAATAAAAAGCCAACTTTTTTCCACTCATCCAAAGATCCTTTTTGATATATGTATTTTGTAATATTTTATTACATTGCCAAGTTTAAAGAATATTTTGTTTCATGAATATAGAGACAAAGCTTCTTGATTCCTGTGCGTTTTTTCTACTAAATACTCAACAGAGACCTCAAAGGAAACACTGGAACCTACCAGAATTCTCAGAAGTGACAAATAACATGCAAACGGCGGAGTTTATGTTATTTGAATAACCTCCCAAAACTAGACACCAAACAAGTCTTGAAAAGTATTTGAATTTTATGTATATACAACTACTTAGGTGCGATAAATATATTAAAATTTGTGATTTTGTGATTTGTGACCCTTTTTTTCCTTAGTAGGAAGGCAACAACACTAAATCAGCAATACATTATTACTACACATTATAGAAATTATCAAGGGTGAAATCAAATTTATTGCAGCTGTAACACTTCCAAAAGAGAACAGGAATCTGGTTCTGTGCCAAAGAACACATTTTGGGCAGTTGATCACATGATCTTTGAAATAACTAAATTAATTTTGTTGTAAAAATAAAAACTAAACCTCCCTAAATATCAAAACCGAAGAGTACAAAAGTGATTTCCAGATTGAGAAAAAGGCTTTCTTTAATTTCTTTAACAGCTGCCATGGCATCTAGCTTTCTAACATGAAATGCAAATATAGTTTCTATCAAGTACAACCTGTATTTATTCAAAACAAAGGGATTTAAGTGATGAATACCATAAATATAAAGCCCAATTCAGCTCACAGATGAACGCGGCTTATCAAAAACTGAAATCATCTAGAGTAGTAGGAGATTTCCAGAAAGCAGGAATAGCAGAAAAAACCCCTAGTTTGTCTTCTAATATCCACCCCCAGAATGTCCCAGGTGGGAGATTACAGCCCACATACCAGTTATTCTTATGGGCCCCAATTCAGAAAAGCATACCTATTCAGGAAAGCACTTAATTAAGCACATGCTTATATGCTTTTCTGAATCAGGTCCATGGTACCATAGGAAATGGGTATAACAGACATAAAACGCATGAGTAAAAGTAACTGAGAACTAGCATAAACTTTCAGTTATGTACTTTTGTATTTTTAAGATATGATGCACTGCTTAAAACACAACACAGCTAGGCATACTCAACTCTAAAATGCAGTGTGGCCGAAAGGAGATCTGAGTATAACCGTATCCCAGGACCCATTCGGTATCTCACATGCCTAGTCCGCTGCCGAAAGTGTTACAAAAGGTGCAGAGTATTCTTTTTTCACGTTATTTTATTTTCCAGCAGACGGGCAGCTTCAAGTATATTGATATAATGGGGATAAATGGCAGGTGGCCAAAGAGCTGTTGGTCACAGTGGTTTGGAGATACTGATACGTATCTAGTCAAGAGTTAGCAAAAAAAGTGAGCAGGGAAGGAAAGAGCTCTGTACGTGTTAATCGTGCGCAGGAAAGATGACTTCAAGAAGGTCATTCCTTCTTTTTCACTAGCAGCTGTGCGGAGCAAAAATTTTGTATTTTTCCTTCCATTCAATGGTGCTCTCTTCAGAGAAATCTGAAGCTGAAAAAGGTGGTGGCCACCAGCAAGCAAGGTTGCCCAGCAGCTGCTTTGAGCAAAGCAGGAAGCTGACCGAGGGCAGACATGGATCAGATGGATGCAGAACCACTGGCAAGGTCTGAAAAATGCTGAGTTTGGCTATGCTGTCATATCTGCATGTGATTACCAGCCAGCAGGACAACCCTGCGGTCTGCACTGGAGAAAATCAAGCCTAAGAATGGTAATTATGCTTATGTATGGGAATACCAGACCCCGTATTTGGTTTCAAATAACTGTTTTGCTAAAAAAAAGTTACTTTTTTCACCTAGTCCACATTAATTTTCTATCACTTAAAAATAATACTAAGCTGAATGAAAGTACTTAATAGCAGAACCATTCAGAACATTACACTGAGAACCACAAAGTTTAAAAATGCTCCACTGTCCATAAGAGCTTTGATCAAAGAGATAAAGGCTAGACCTGCAATCTCTCTCACTGCAAGATAACTATAATTTTAATATAGGAAAACGAAATTAAAAACTGCAGTTTCATTCCTTGGCAATTTTTATCAACACTAGAAATCAGCAGAAACTTTAGTTAAAGTACCGGCTACTCTGAACTTTGGACTTAAACCAGAAGCTACACAAACCCTGACAACATTACTAATGTATTTTGCAGTCAGCCAATCTGTCTAAATGCAGAGGTTTTTGTATAATTCAATTACAGAGTTATTAAATGTAATTCTGTGAAATAATCTTGAAAGTTAAAATAGCCAGGCTAATGAGAGGTCATTTTCTACTTACACTTACTAAAACATAACATCATGCAGTGAAACCAAAGGAATAGCCTTTGAATAGGCAGCATTCGTGAACTGAGAACCTGTTGGTGAACCCAACCCTACGTAATGGAAAGGTGTGTAGAACCTGAGCATACTGACAGGGCTGCAGAGGTATTTCAGGGAGGGAAGGAAGGTTCTTTTCAAGCCACAGCAACATGACAAATAAGTAGGAGAGAAATAGCAGAGGGCAGCAAATTGTGCATACCAATTAATGCACTGCTATCATAGACTGACTTACAGTTTCCGAAGGCTTTGCTTTTCATCCTGTGACAATCACTGAAGGATCTTTAAAGTATTGCATATGAAATCACAAACCCATGCAATCATGCAGTGGTTTCTTTACTGTGTGCTTTTATTATGCCGAATAAGGATGCAGGAGTTAACTCTTCTTTGAGTATGAAAATCGAATACTCTGTCAGGGGTTGTTTCTCTCCGCAACCCTCAAAACCCATTACCTCCTATACCCCTACTAATTACAAATACTCTGTAGAAGCTGGGTTGGACTCTATTTTTTCTACATGATTCTCTATAACTCATTCTTTGTATCAGTTTCTCTTATAGCCAATATACATACATAATGGGAATTTAGAGATAGGTGGTGGGCACACCCTCACCACCCCATTATAAATTGAACAAATGTGATCAAATCTCCAAAAACTCACCAGATTTTCTCTCATCCTTAGACTAAATTTGCTCAAATGATAAGCATTTCCAGTACGAAGTACAAAACACCAGTACCTAAAGTGCATACACCAGTTATTCCCACTGCATAATACAGTGGAAGGTCTGTAGGGTTTGTTTTGGTTACCATATATTTTGTTTCTTTGTTTACTGCTGTTTGGGAGCCAAGAATATTCTGCTAAATTAGCAGATGTCTACTGGCTTATCAAAATTCAATATTTAAAATATTAGCATATTTCATTATTTAAACAGTGACTTTTTTTGCTGGAGATGTAATAACAGGTGTTTAACCTGATTCATAAAAAGAAATCTTAAAATCATTTCCACTAAATTTTATACAATAAAATATTTACAGTGACAGCAAGCGTGAAAAATGTATTTCTTCATACAATAAGTGTAGTTTTTAATCCTCAAGCCAGCTCTTCCCTTACATAAAAGCAAACAATGTTAAATTACATGTAGATGGAATAGATGACTCCAAGAAAGGGCAGGATCCGCTGTAAAACTGTGGTGGTCCTAATTTTAATCTATGATTTCTTTCCTTTAAAGAGAGTTTGCAAATTACCAAAGTCCCAGGGAAGCAATAACTCTTAAGCCAAAAAGCAATACTGGTCTTAGGCACTCAGTCCTCCATTCAATATATATAGTAATAACATTTTAATGCAGATGACTACAACTATTCAAAGGAGTCTAGTGTAATATGAATGGTGGAAATCTTTAACTGATGGTAGAAAAATGTATATATTTCTTTTTAAAAACACACAGTCATGTCAAATTGTATATATTGCATAGCAAGTAGGATAAATTCTATAAGTTTAATGATTTAAAAAGTACAATACTGTCTCAGGCAGTGTAAAATAGTTCATAATATATGGCCAATTATATACGTAATGACGACCACTGTTGTCACAACTAGAAGACCTCTGCTAGCATAACAGCACTTATGCTTCTCACTTAATACGTATTTCCTCCTAACTATAAACTTTCAGTTTGCTCATACTCAATACATGTAAAGACTTAGTCATTTCTCTATAATTTTAAAAAGAGGGGACTGTACACTTGAATAAAATCTCAGTCTTTAGAGTATTTAAATGTCAAAATTCAAGGACTTGATTCTTTATGAGGGCAGAAAATGGATGTCATGATCTACTGGAATTATACTATAAATCTCTTGGTAGTAAGACAGATGTTGGATGTTTTTCAAAATGTACTGACTGGAGACAGGATCCAGGATATGCAGGCGTACAATGAGACTACTAATGAACCTTAGACTGCTATTCATCATAAACTAGATTCTGGAAAAATTTTTTGCCTTCTCCCAAAAGATTTACTCAAATATATTTCAAGCAAAGTGAGCTTGTACTGAGTGAAGGAAAAAAAAAAAAAAAAAAAAGAGAAAGACACAACATCCCCAACAGCCTAAATGCATTACTAAAGAAATTCAATTTTTTTCTTCTACGTACATGACTTTATTCTATTCTTTTAAGGTAGATGGGGATAGAAAGACAGTTGGCCGGAGCAGAGACAGTATTTCCCACACTTTCTTATTATATCACCTACAACAGAACCCTTTAATGCTAGTTGTGCCACAGTGATTTACATTTCCCTGCACCAAAAAGGCACGTCTGCTTTATTACATGTCACTTGTACAGGTACTGGCTACAGCAAGCACAGCAGTTATCTCTCGTGTTCTAGTACACTCTGACATTAAAATAACGTCTAAGTAATAGCTTCCTTCAAGCAATTAAGAGAAGTACAAGAAGCACAAAAAAGCTGAAAGATGGTTGCAAACCCACACAGCACCTATCCAGTTATATGTCCTTTCAGTGGAAAACAGTGCCAAACACTACACACGGTACAATACCTTTATTACACTTTTAGTATTCACTTTTTATTAATGCAGAATAGTCTTGTCAACTCCCGAAATGAGAGAATGATTTATTCCATTTTCTTTCCATTTGGAAGGCAGCTACAGTTTCTCTTTATTTCTAAGATGAATCTTTTCCCCATTTCTCTCCTTTAATTTGACATCATTAGGTTTATGACTTACAGGGCATTATAACCTCACAGTATGTATGATATGATGTCAAACGGGAAGCCCTGGGAATGAAGCCAAGTTCCAGTGGAGCTCATGGATGTCAAACTCACAAGCATACCTTAGTTTGGCCTTGGGTAATTCACTCATTGGGTTCCCCTAATTTAAATGGAGGCATTTTTGTCTGGGAAAGCAGAAAAGTCGCACGTGAAAACTTACCAAGTGACATTAACATTTATAGATAAGAAGACAGCTTAGTCTTTTCCCCCAGGTGGACTGAGCTTACTGTAGACCAAGAAATGGAAGATAACAGCAGAAACATGTTTCTGGTCTTCACATAAGAGTAACCTCTTTAGTAGCCAAATGCAAAGGCCTCATCTCTGTAGCAGTAGTCATAACACAGACAAGATTACTGCAGAGATCTTCATCAACATCATAAAAAAATCTTATTATTACAGACAGATTTACACACAAACCTTTGCTGCCTGCTTCGTACTGTGGCATCTCCTAAAGACCATTTTCCAAACACGAATTTCAAGGGAAACCATTTACACTCCACTGAGAGAGAACAGTCTTATAAACTACAAGGAAGGATTGAAAAAACAAAACAAAACCAAACCCAAACCAACCAAAATGAAGCAGCCGGAGGTATTCCCTGCACAATCTAATATGTCTGTGCCCCTAACGAGCTTCAAGACTTTTATAATGGTCTGATTGTCTGAAATAATTTTTGTTAATATTAAGCTCAAAAGCCACCACTGAGCAGCAGCAGAATAGCAGGGACTGATTCTACCATTCTCTCCCAGCAACCAGTAGCAAAGGATGGCTGAATACTGGGAACAGACCAGGTTAGCTCCAAACATCAGGGGATGTTGCACGAGCCTCCCCTAGACAACATTTACTTCATTTTTCAAGTAGAAATCATAGAATCACAGAATGTGTTGGGTTGGAAGGGACCTTTAAACGTCATCTAGTCCAACCCCCCTGCAGTAAGCAGGGACTTCTTCAACTAGATCAGGTTGCTCAGAGCCTCATCAGGCCTGGCCTTCAATGTCTCCAGGGACGGGGCCTCCACCACCTCTCTGGGTAACCTGTCCCAGTGTCTCACCACCCTCACTGTAAAGAACTTCTTCCTCATGTCCAATCTAAACCTGCCCTGCTCTAGTTTAAAACCATTGCCCCTTGTCCTGTCAGTCATGGCACTTTGATGTTTTGTTACTGCAGCAGCACTGAAAAGTATAAAACATGAGAAGTTAACAGAGCGGCTTAGCGAAACCAACAAAGAGCTGTGTCTGAACATTTTGACTGTATTATTCACCCCAAAAGGCAGCCATGCTGCATCTCACATTTCTACGTTATTGTAGATACTTGGTCAAAGTATCCTCACAATCGTCATTTACACATTTGGTTACTCTTTTCCCCCATGGATGCTATTTTCCATCTTTTGCCTCTTTCAGCATTAAAAATTGGCAAGAAAATCACCCATAATCTACATGTTTCTGTGCATACTCTCTATCAAAAATTTCCTCAGTGAAAATGTAAATCTTTCACAAGAACTGAGCAAAGTATTAAAGATGGTACGGTTTTATTTATATGCTAAATAAAACAGAGAAAAGGGTTCACCTTTCACCTATGTAACTTAACCATGTTCTATGCCTCAATGTAATTAATGAAGAAACAACATTGTGTCTTAACAGTACAGCGTATAGAATATTTGTCATACACCAATGGGGTATGGACAACACTTTACACACCTCCTGTGTGTTGAGAAAGATACTCCACATGAAACTGTCAATGCTAGCATCATTCTTCTGCACTTCAGACATTGTTTCTGATCTATCTACTGCAATCCTGCTCTTTAGAGGAACTAACACGTGCTGTTGCTACCAGAGCCGTGCTACAAAAGAGAAGGTGAGAAAAAGTCACAGAAATTCAAAGCTGTCACAGTATTTCAGTAAACAACCTTGTAAACAACCCCATTTTAGCTAAGAGCTACAGAACAGCCTTGCCTAGTAAAAATTTTAATATTACCGTGCTTAAACAGTGATGTCTCCAGTTAAATCCTCCCAGTCGAAGGGGCCAGGTAACTAGTGCTGCATAGATGTAGAAAGGAAACCATGCAAACCATGCACAGCCAAAACTCACAAACTGAGTCTCTTCATTTGAACAACAGCTTAAAATATTACGCATGAAGAAAAACAAACTTTACTGTATTTTCTCCCTCTCACTACCCAGGGAATGGTTCATTTGGAAGAAGACAAAGTCTGCAGAAAGAACACTGGCTACTACTAATGGCAATAAAGTTTCAAACTCCAAAAAGGGAAATGTCCATTTCCATAGAATAATAAAGGGGAGATTTCCAGTGGGGTTTATCAGCTGTGTTGTTTTTTTTCTTTCTTTTTTTTTCCCCTTTTTGCTGAGTTTTATGGTGTACTCATTATACACAATGTTTTTAAAAATACACCCTCGATTGTCAATGTTGATATTTTCTCTAATCTTTTTCTAAAACTATGCTCGCAGCGAGTATAATGTTTGAGCACTGCGAAGCACTCATCTGAAAATTTCAGACGTTTTGAAATACTGCATCGTCCCTGGTTAGACGCTGCATCCCGTATTCACCAAGGGCCTCAAGAGCGTCCCTTGAGACTGCTGGAAATCGGAGGAGGACAGCTAGTAGGTCAGCTCCTGCTCTTACGACATGCCAGATGGGTTTCTGTAGCTGGTGATTTTAAAGCAACCACGCTCCAGCCCTTTTACAACCAGCTGGCATCCTTCCTCTTCAATGCCCGTCACGTCAAGTGAACCCAGACAGCAAAGAATAAAGCACTGCCCCTGCGATAATTATAGTTATTCATTAGCTCCCCACCCTTACAGGTAAACTGGGTGAATTTTGCAGCACGATTTGCAGACCCACAATCACGCCATATCTGCAGCACTGACCGAGTATTATTGCAAGATCAGTTATAAATGGAAGTAGATTTAGACATAAGATTTTACAGAGATCTTTTTGATGCACAGTAGGCTTTTCATCAACATGAAAAATTCATTCATCCATGAAAGAATATGTAGTACAAGCTCACTCACCATTATAGTCTGCTTTTTATCATTATGTATTTTACCATGTAGACCTCGTCAAGATTTCCTTGTCTGACAAAATATACAATTTCCCATACACCACAGAAGATGAAAAGTAGCAATTAGTACAATCTAAACACACCTCTTTTTCCTCCTGTCTTTTTTAAGTGCTCACATAAGCTCTTTGCACAGTAGCTCTGCTTGACACCCTACTGATAGACTTTCAACAACTGGTCAATTTTACAGCTGCCTGACGCAGAAATAATTATGTTCGGATCACGCTCTAAATACGTATTCAAATTTTGTAGACCTAAAAAAGAATCATCAACCAGTTAACTATAGCTGCATGGCTACTGAATGCGTAAACCACCAATATTCTAAATAATTCAAAGTCCTCTTTTTTCAGGCATTTAGATAAAAATATAAAGCAGGTCTGTAGACTTTCCAAATCTATCAACTGCAGACGAGTAAGTCACTTCTTCAAACCTTATTATATTTGGCAGGATGACCTGTTAGGCAACTATTCAGAGTCTTACTTATCACAGCTCAACACCAGGACTTTCAACAGAGCTCTTTATAAGGTTAATGTCCAAAACAGAAGACATCCAACAGCATCAGAAAAGCAGCTGAAGTGTACTACTATTAACTGTAATACATCTGCTACCATAGGCATATCCTAAAATACAGTTTAAGTTAGAACTTAGAGATTTTCAGTAAATAGTTCAGGGTAAGACTCTCAAAATGTTAGCTAAATCTACCCTGTTCAAATTAAAATTACACATAATTTCAACCTGGAAAGTTCAGGCCAATGTTGACTCTTAAGGGAAATCTTATCAGTCTGTGTTTGCTTTTGTGAAAATTACGTTCTATTGAACTCTAGTACTAACAAGAAAGAACAGAACAGTTTATGAACGATCAGCCAGTGACACATCACATAACTGCTCTTGGTCC
Source organism: Rissa tridactyla (assembly GCF_028500815.1). Classification (NCBI taxonomy): domain Eukaryota; kingdom Metazoa; phylum Chordata; class Aves; order Charadriiformes; family Laridae; genus Rissa; species Rissa tridactyla. The sequence continues at coordinate 65,253,829 of NC_071468.1, forward strand.
TACAAAGACTATTTCTTCTTCTGCCGATTTTATTTTGCAGTTATCTCCAGATTAAATTTAGCATCTTGCAAGAAAAATGGAAAAAATTCCTTCAATTAATTAAACTCTGGATTCCTTGACTTAAAAGCAAGTCATGGGCGAAATTCAGTAGGGTGTCAACTCCTTGAAAGCCTATGATTTTCTCTTGTGATGCCCTGAAGAGTATGGTTTAAATTGTCATTTACTACATTTATTAATAAACATACGAATGCATTCCATTTGAAATAATAAACAGATGATATGAGGCCCCTTGCACCTTCAAAGCTATGGGAAATGCAGATAAAATTAGTTTCATTTTTATGAATCTTCTAGATATAGGTGACACATTACAGACGCTAGAAGTTATTTCTTACTTTTACAATGAAGTACTAAAAAAACATGAAAACTCACTATCAGAACTACTTAACTTGGCCAACGCATTTGAGAACATGACAGACAAGGAGCGAGATAACAGACTAAAGAGCAGGATGTCTGGATGTTTGTAGCCCATCAAAGCTCTAGCACCACTACAAGAACCACTGCAACTACACAGAAGAGAATGTATGGAGAAAGAAATAAACACATACAGCTCTTAAGATTATTTAACGTAAACTGAATATGTGAATGTGCTAATGACTGGCACTCGAGATTAGTCTAAGTAATTAATCACTTGAAAAGTAGATAATAGATACGTAATGGAAGATGATAGCCAGTAGCTCAATGTATGACTCGGTGTACAAGAAACTGATTAAATGTATATAAAGGTAAAGTGTGGTTGGATTCAAGCTCCTGGACAGTTAGACATAAACGAACTGACAGCACACAGCGTTCCCTCTTGCTATCTGCTGTACTTCCCTGAGAAGAGAAACTCCTGCGTCCAATGCAGTGAAGACTGAGCGAATCTGGTTCCTGAAATCAGTGAGATTAAATGCACCCTGGAATGGCCCATGGCGACTAACAGGTAAGCAGGTGGTGCCCAGATGCCCATAATGGGTCAAGGTCCCTCAAGGCCAATACCTGCCAGCCTGTTTAAATAAATGCAATTAATAGTGGTTGATGTAAAACATAGGATAACAAGAAAACTAATTCCATTAACTATAGAACACATTTCTCCCTCTGATGGCAAAACCCGCTGAAAGGATGGAAATACTCTGCAGATTTCATTGCAGAATTATTTTAATCTCATTGTTTCAAAAATTGTCACACTATTAGGTTTACTTCATACCTAAAATAAAACAAGCTAAAAAGGAGGAGAGGGAATAACAGCCTGAACTGCTGGGAAGCAACATGCTGCACTCAAGGTACTGGAAGAATTTTAACAATACAGTAAGAATCTTTCGATGGGGGTAAAAAAGAGCAAGTAGAGATTTTACTAACTGCCTGGGAGCCACTGTGAGGATGACCATTTAGTGAACAAGTTCTTTCCTCCACATAATCCTACCTGGGCTGATAAATGCACAAATCCGATTTATGTATACTCAGTGAAAAGAATGCCCAAAAACAGTTTAAGCACACGTTACTCGCTGCTGGTTTCTGAACTACAATCACAGTTGGACTTTTTTAAAGGAGGAGTTTAGCATCTACGCTGCCGTGTCCAGCAACACGAGGTTCCCAAGCTGTGGGTGTTTACGATGTAAACCTCCAATATGCTCGGGTGCCACCCCAAAGCATCTCAGTACAAAGCCATGAGCAGTCCCACAAGGAAGGTGACTGCATAACAAAATGAATCTTGAAAACCTGGGCTAATTTTTTAACAGCATTGCTAACTGCAACAAGAAAACCATTCTTTTTCATTTCAGAAATGTGAGGTTTGCTTTGACTCCTTCCCTTGTATCCTTTGACTGAATCACATAAGCAAAAATTTCATGTGGCCTAGAACCAAAGACTAAAAATTTAAAGCCAAACACTGTTTCACAGAATCAGGAATGACTAAAGATTTGCACTATAAAAGATATATTTAATAACAGAAATCCCATTAGTCACTGATTTAAAAAAAAAAAAAGAAAAATACTAAAAAGCAAAAATCAGGATCAGTTAACATTCATTCCTCTATATTTAATCTGTGATTCAGATTTAACACTTCAGCTCCACATTGCCTTATCAAATCATATCATATATGCCTCAAAAATTCTATGTCCAGTGTTTTCCAGACCAGAGCCTGTGAGGGCTGAGGACGGGAGGCAGAGCATTAGGGATCAAAATGCACCTTTCTTCCAGGTCCTCTGTATCAGAGACACTCTCCCAAGTACCTTCCCTGCACCCCATCTGCTCGTTGGATGTAGAGCAAAGAGCACACTGAAAATACAGATGAGAATGCCAACCTGCGTACACCTGAGCTTAGCAATGAGTCCAAGCAGGATGCCTGAAGGATTCCAAGGATAAAACCACCACGTTTAGTCACTTTGAAATCTGTTTCACAGCAGAGTCTCTTCCTTTTGATGCTACCGAATTCTAAGCTCAGCAGGTGTTTTCACAAGGACAAAAGTAGACCCCCCCACATACTCTCCACTAGCATTAAAAAAGCATGTCAATTGTCACTAGAAAGTAGTATCTTATAAACTTCTTTCAGAATTTGGTCAGGAAAGCCAAAGTAAGCATAGTAAAGTATTACATTGGTAATACGTATATAATACCATAATACGTAGGGCCTTGTTACACTGATATCGTTATTCCTGTTAAACGATTAAAAAAAAATTACCATACTGTTGCTATTTACTGTAAAGATTTGTTTTTTCTCATGCATACCAGTGACAATTCAGAAGATTCTTGAGAGCTCTGTATACAGCTTTTTCTTTCGCTACAGGAAAGCACATTAATCTTTTCAGATTAGAATTTTTGTCAGTCTCAGAAACAGAAAGAAATGTCTTCTCTGCGTATTGCCCAGGTACAGCTCTGTCATCTACTGGTGTCAGCAAAGGAACAGACGTGCGTGAACCAGCAAGTCCTACTGCATTTGAGACTCAGGCTTATTCAAAGGCACCCAGGCAAACCACTAGACTCCTTTTCCCGCTATTTTTTTTCCTCCTTTTTTTTTTTGTTTTTGCTTTAGGCAATGCACCTGGAAAATGGGAAAACCTCTTGATTCCACTGAAACACAAAAATTTTACTGTAGGTGTAAGTGAATTTTCTGCAAAAAAACCTTCAATTTCAGGTACAGGTTCTTAAACACAACAGGACTATAGACCTTTTCACAGTATTTCTCAGCCCTTGTTAGTTGACAAATGACAAACACACAGCTTATTAGTGGCTCTGTTCAACAACATTCTGGCCTGGTTTTGCCTTAAATATCACGAAACCAGTGTCAGCATGCAGTTAACATAGATACAGAAAGAAAGAGAAAGATGATAAACTAGGTCTGTTGCCACATTTAAGAAAAGGCTTGTTCAGTCAGCTCTGGTCTTGGCTGAAACAAATTCAATGTCTCACCTAGAAGGTGCCTTTAGAAGAGTAACACTCCAACACAAAACTCTTGTCTCTCAGCTGCAATGCTGCTCCATGTTCGGGTCGGTGGACCTCCTGAACTAAAGCGTGATGGCTGCTGAAGCCCAAGCACTGGCACGCTGCAGAGCACGCCACCGCAACAATACTCTCATCGTTCATCACCTCTTGCTTTCAGGAGCATGGAGGATCAACCAATCTTCAAACAAATTATTTTACTAATTAATAAATAATAAAATAAGCAACCCAAGTTTTGCATGGTTTCTTCAATGGGATCCTCTGGGATAAGCTGTGCCTTAAGTTATATTACGGCAAAAACTATTTCCATTCACTATAGCCATAACATTTTAACACTTTTAACTTTTCCTGCTGCTAGAGATGTAACCTAATATAAAAGGACAAGGATGTGACTGTGGTTTAATGAGTCTGCATGTGCTCAATGTGTTTAAGACATACTTTATAAAATATGAAATTAGATTCTTCATCCAGTGTCATTTTATTATTTAAAAATGTAACGCTTCTCCCTGTCATTCTTCTCTTTTTTAATAGGAGTTGACTTGCAAGTCAACCACTCAGATACTGAGGTAGGGCTCAGAGAAAAGTTACTACAGGGAGAAAAAAGAAACCATGACTGTTATATGATGCTGAACAAATATTAACCATAACCACAAATCATTCAGAAGTATTTGCTAATAAAATATTTCTGTGCTTTTATTTTGTACTGTATTTCCAAGTCTTTTCCAGAAAAGTATTGAAGCACATGCCTAACGTAAAGCACATGAGAAATCCCATTGATTTCAGTGGGCTTAATCACATCCCTTACGTCCCTCACATTCTTCAGCACACTGCCACATCTGGACTTTTTACAATAATCAAATGAGAATAAACCAAATACATGTTCAGTGTAATCCATACTTTTCACGTGAAAATATAGACATAGTCATTTAATAGACAGGAAAGCACCAGGCTTTTAGCCTCACGAAATGAAAAGGCTAGAGAAGATTGGTTCACTATCATATTGTCAAATATTTTATGCGCATTATAAAACTCTGGCCTCTTTTTACTGAAGAAGAAAGTGTTTCTGGATGTGTTAACATCACCTGGACACTGTCAAAATCAGAAACCTAAGCTGATGTACAATCACTGTCCTACAGAAATTATTGTATTTTCATTTTGCATTCACAGATAGGACTGACATGGACATCCTTGGAAATTTTGTGAGTAACTCTAAGTCAAAATAAAACATTAAGATTAAAATTATAGCACTTATAAATTTGGCATTTTAAATGCTTGAACAAGTATCATATCTTACAAGCAAAATCCATCTGCAGTGCTTGAAATGTGTCTGTCAGATTCTGATGATTTAACATAAAGAAGTATCATTTATAAGGACAGGCAATATCTTTTATTAGACTGGCTCATATGTTCCAAATCTTACGTATACATGCATATATACAAACCTTTTCTTAGGTGAATAAGCCCTTGTTGAAGCTCCAAAGAAGATCTACATTGGCCCAGTTTTCAGGCCCCAAAAAGAAGATTTTGTACCGACAAGGTTTTTCCTTTTTTTTTTTTTTTCTAGTGGTATTATCTGTTATAACAAAATAGAAGTTGCCTCTGATATTGCTATAGCATCAGAGCTATAACATCACTGTTAATAGAAAATTCCATGCTCCAGGAACCCTGGAGCCATCTGTGCAGAAGGCAGTATCTACCTTGAGGGAGGTTCATGTAGCTTATGAAGTAGCAATTTTCCCAACTAGCTTTATCCCTATAGTTCCAGTCTGGGGCCTCTTTGGAGCCAGGAATACCAGTCATAGCAAACTATATAGTATCTATGTGTCAGTCCTTGTCAGCACTCCAAGGACGGGATGTGACAACAGAACGTATTTCTTTTATTGGTTCCCCTTGTTATTAAACACAACTCATACAACGCCTTTCCATTTAAACCTTTGATACTGACTTAGTAACATCTTCCAGGAGACAGGTGGAGAGCTGAACCAGAGGAGACGTGACAGTGCCGATGACAGGAACGTTTCCATTTGTTTGCCAGCCCTCTTCACACCTCGCCTTGCAAGGTTACAAGCCATCAACGTTATTCTGTCACATCCTCTTGGATATTTTTTTGAAGAGACAGTCTATTTAGCTTTTAAAGAAAAGTGCTTTGAAATCATACTTTTAATTATTTCAGAAAGAAATGCACGTTTCTATTATGTGTATATCAACAGTGAACATTTGTTATCTTTGACCAATGCCAAACTGTATTTCTCCAATCATATGCGATTCATATGAAACACATGAAACATCTGAATCAGCTCAGTTTATTCCATGTGTCAAAATGCATTATTATCTGCTTCCGAGTTTTGTCTTATTTGGTCTGTTCCATTTGGTAAATGGGGAAAATAAAACATAGACACAACTACTAATGTCATTTGGAAAAAGCACCTTCAAATTTATCACTGGTGGATTACGGTATAGAAATGACAGAATGCTGAAGCTGTAGAGGGCAAAGTAATAGAAAAACAGCATTTATGTGTTTGCAGAGGTTGTTATGCCATATGTAAAGGTTTACAGCAGGGAGAGAACAACAGGGATGTTTCTGCCTCAAACTTGTGGGAATGTGGAAGATTCAGCCCTGTCAATTTTCTATACTTTCAATTAGATTATAGACAATGGATTATGGTGTTACACTTTATTCTTGATCAACTGTAATTCAAGGCGGGTCATAGTTTCAGATCATCTGTGGCAAGCCATCTCTCTGTGCCAATTTCTCTATCTATAGAAAGGGGGTAATAAAATACCTAAGCAACTCTCAAAAAATGCTCTGAAACATACCTTGGAAAAGACATGCTGGCTTTCTTTTACTTCAACTGACTTCAAGTTATGGCATTTTTCTTCAGTGATTGTTTTTAGTTAAAAGCAAATAGTCACTCATTAAGGCAACTATTTTTTGCTTGCTAAACCCGTAATTTCTTCAGAAGGTGCTCGCTTACTGATACTTAATGTAGTTCACTGATTTCATAACAGTGAAATATTTGCGCATACTGCCAACATTTCATGACCAGCAGCCAGACCAGGCAACTTCCAGAAGTCTCTTTCAACCAGCATCGCCAATTTGACAGGATGAATTGCCTGCAATATTCACACCCTTACAAATACTGATAGCGCAGAGATAAGAACCACAACATGCTACCCCGCAGTACGGAACACTCTTCTAAAGCACGACTGACATTTAAAACCTGGGTAAAAAGAGTTTAAACTGGTTTTCATTTCATTGAAAGGATCTCTGTCCCGAGCCCAGCGCTGGGGGTCCCCGGGGTGAGGAGGGTGCCCAGCCCGGAGTGGGGGCTGCAGGCACCGGGCTGGAGCGACAGGGCAGTACCCGCACCCGAAAACTGATCTGCGAGGGGATCACATCTGACACCTTCACATGTTAAAACAACACAAAAACGGGGGAAACAACACTGTCCGGAAAGGTTGCCAGGTTGCCCAGCTGCAAGTAGGGCATAAATGCAAGTAACAGATATCACAGTCTGTATAATCTGATGAAAAAAAAACAAACAAGAAGAACTTACCCAAGGCACAATGGAAATGATTGTCCGAACGTCACAAAAATGAAAAACCTGTTCATTCAGGTTTAGCCTCACATCTGCTAGTGTCCTGTCCTACAGCACTGCAATCTATTGTTTAATTCTAGGTTAAAATGGAGTAATCTAAATATGCACGCTGTTATATAAAAGGGCCAGGGGATGAAATTACACCAGTTTCTAATAAGGCCCTTTGAAACCCTAAACTAGCAAGTTAGCAGCCAAATTATTTTTCGTCTACTAATACAGATTGAACAGCAAATAATGACTAGAAGAAGATAAAGAGTGTAAATCATCTGTAGTTCTCAAACTCCTATGTTTGCTTGCTATAGCAAGGCACAACAGAGGACTATTTAGGTGCTAAACATTTATCATTTTATTAAGCATCTCCAAGACCAGTCTTAAAAAAAAGTTTGCCTCCCAATTGCTAGATTCTTCATAAATACAAGATCTGTAAAGTTTCCTTCTCTCCCATTTCAAAACTAAATAGAAGATTTTTTAACATGCATCTTTTGAAAGAGTATTTCTAGTTAGAATTTAGTAAGAAATCAGCATATTTATTCTGAAGGATAGCAATAATAGTAATAGAAAATCTAGCATGTTCCGTTATATTTCCTACTTTTGTTTTATTTAGTGTATATAAAATCTATGGCAATCACAGTTATTAAAATTACATTTTTACCTAGCTACATCTGTCCGTGTAAAAACAATTTATGTGGCTTTAAGTATTCTTCTACTTGATAAATAGCAGCCCGCACATGGTGACAGACATCACACCAGAATATAAAAAGGACCGTTTGGTTATTTTCTTCGACCTGTGAAATACACGTGCTACTATTTTCTTCTGTTTCTTTCAGAATACTCATAAACAAACTTCCTTCCTCTGCACGATGTATTCTGCATCCGAATTGGGAAAGAAAAAGAGAGTCGTGAGCTCTTTAGGACACATACACACACCCCGTCCCCGGAGGGTACCGTACCACTGATGAGCCCCAGCCCGCTCCATGCCGGCATGGAACTCCCTGCAGGAGCTGCAGGAACTCCCTGGATCTCAACCGCACCCGATGGATCCCACCTTCCCCTGTGTCAAGTAGCAACTTGCATTATTTTCTTGCTGATTTTCAAAATATAGCTATTTACTTATGCGGTTGCATGTAAAGCCAGGAAAACCGAAGTGTAATAAACTCCACTCTGATTCCGGCTCTTTTCATCACCGTATAATCTAGATTAAGACTGGATTCCCCCACCTCTGCCAGACAAGACTGGGTGAGAAGGCAAAGGAAAACAAGCACGAGAGATTTCTCAGCACGGAGGCTGAGAAAAAGCTCAGCACGGTACGACAAGCAGGCAAAGAGACTGACTGGTAACCAGCTGGTGCATAAGGATTAAAAAAACTGTAGCGGGGCAAGGAATTTACTACAAATAAAAATAAGGAAAATAAATAAATTAGCAACATAATGCAATAAATGGTGTATCTATTACAGCTAATCAAGCTGGCATCTCAGAAAACACAGCAGCTGCTCAATTCAGTCAAATGCGATTCTTTAGAGGCTCAGAGAACAGGGGTGCACTTCCATTTCTGAAGCAGCATGTGGTCATGCAGTCACTGCTCTGAAACCAAAGTGGAAGAGTTTATTTCTTGTATGGCAACAGAGATGCTGTGGAACTGCTCATAACTATGATCATATTGGTTTCACCTGGCTGTGATATAGTTTAAGGACAGGAATCATAGAACCAATCATTTCTTATTAGTGTATTTTAAAAGAATATAAGACAGAGTAAACAAAAAACTCGAGTTAGAACAATAGTAGGGATCTCAGTCTTACAGAGAAGACTGTCATAATAAAAACTACACTATAGTCCATCATACTTCATGGGATGACCTACTTGCAGATATTAGCATCATTTCTTTTCTTTTAAAATAAAACTTGAAAACTAACCTTGTTAACTAACCCAAGTAAATGTGCCTGGCCTCCTTTCCCAAGGATGAAAGGCTCTTAGACCACCCAGGGAAATGAATTCAGTAAAGGAATCTCTCTATTCAGAAAACTCCACTGTCCATCAAACACATTCTCCAACAGCAAGCACCTTCTAGCCCATCTCGGTTGCAGAGACAGGCAGACTTTCAAATAACCAAGGACTAGAATATTCGGGGCAAGGTGCCAGCGCAAGTCTGAGCACAGGTCTCGCATTCATGCTTATTCACACAATCTAATACACTCGCAGCAGTGGCTAGATCCTTTGGCTCCTTGAATTTCCATGATCTAAATCTTATGCACCCAGCTCCCAGAGAGGAATCCTGAAGCCAGAATTAAGTACGTAGGCTCCCTGAACACATCAAGAACCAGAAATCCTGCACGATGAGCAGAAATTGCCTAGGGCTAACCAGTGCAAAACACATTAACCACTACAAAACACCAGGGCAGGACAAGCAGAAGGGCTGTAGGATACACATCTGATACTTTCCTAGAGCTTAAACCACTAAAGCCTCAGCTAGAGAACGCCCCCTTCTACCTGGGATCTCTAGCCCACAGTCCTGCCCTGTAGCTTTTAAAGGAATAAGCCAGAAACACTATCTTATTTTTTAAAACTTGGCTGTGAGAGGAGTTTAACAATGGTATAATACTGAAGAGACTTTTGGAGTGGGGAAATGAAGGTCCAGTATCTGCTCTAGGCAGATGGGCTTCACTCCACTATTCCTTTTCCCAGGACAGTGCCCAACACCTGGGCGAGACCTTAGTCTGGGTACACACCTGGATGACGGGAGTGATGAAAGGGGCCTCTTCCCACCCATTACATTGAAGTTCTGACACCGTTCAGCAAAGAGTAAGAAGAATAAACTCTTGTGTTGCATCTCAGTTTTCTGTGATGCTAACAACAGTGTAAGGACAGCAAATCCTAGGCACAGATTTCACCTCACTTTGTAATCTGCAAGACTGGTTCTCATAAAGCTATGTAGTAACTATGAAAAATACTACAGAAATTAACTACAATAAGGCAGTAAAGTGGCTACTAAAGTATGCATTTATCAGGCATCCAGTGGTGCAAGAACATTTTAACTACTACGAAAACACATTTTTGTACTAAGCTAAACTGGCTCATCTACTTCCTATTAATAACCATACTATGAATACCGCACAGAATAATTGTTTCACAGACTGTGAGAGAAGAACTTATGTTTAATCTTTTATGACCTTTATAAAACTTTATTAAATTATGAAGCCATCTAGCTTTTACATGCTCTAAAGTTTTGGTTGGGAACAGTTTAAATACATAAATACGTGCAGCTGTCCCAAATAGTGCCACCACGGTTACTTAAGACACCGTTAAGGCTTTCCAGTTCTGTACCATTTTAAATCAGCAATAAAACTCTAGTCCAAGATAAAGTCTCCGATAGGAACTATCCAGTCAGGAGCAAAGTACTTCTTATTAAAGTAAATTACTGACATTTTAAAAATACATGCAAGCTCTTCTCAGTTCCTTGCAATTGTGTTACGTACTAAAGTCTCTGCTATAAAAAAAGATATTAAAACTAGTTTATTACATGGATAACCTCTTTCAGCATGTCAGAAATAGAAATATGAAATCCCTTTATTGATCTTTGGTACACTGAGCCCAAGCTGAGTCTCGTGGGGATCATGGTACTCACAAAATCTGCCAGTACTGTGACCACTAGAAATTTAGATGTTAAAAACAAAGCCAATACTTTGGATGGCAAGCACAGCCAACTTTCAATTCGATCGGAGCATGCTGCCTCCTCAGAACTGCAGCTTGGTGGTAAGGAAGTCTGGAGACCACATCCTTAAAGGAAAGGAAAAATTAAAAAGGAAAAAGGAGAAAAAATGTCCACCTTGTTGTTCCCAGCTACTTCATCAGTGACCAGGTGAATCTCTCTGACACAGGACAGGGAGATACATGGACAATTCTCACAGTCCCCTTGAAATCCAAGAGAGTCCTGAAACAACTCATGTATGTCATCTGACACAGTCTGACCATCTGAAACTTCTTGTTTGCATTTTTGTTAACTCCTGCTTTGCTAAAAACTTACAGACTATGGATATACATTTTGATACAATTATTTGAACAAGGCGTACCACTGTGCAAGTTTTTAAGATTTTATTCTTCCAGTGTACCTTAATTCTATCCATCAGCCCTCCAACAATTCTAGTTCTGCAAAATCCTATAGTACTATGATCTTTTACCTTCAATGGGTAAAAAAGAAGATTAAAACCACTTATTTCATGTACGAACTAAGAAAAGTTTTGAATCTAAAAGTTCAGAAGCTTTCCCCAGATCTTGCTATAATTCTCAAATCCTAAATCAAATCCCTTCACACACAACATGAACAGAGTTGAATTTATTTCATTCCGTTTAGCAACATTTGTACTTACTGACTGTTCACTTAGATCCTGAGAGTCTTCCATGGAGGTTATTCACCTTTCTTTCCCCACAAGCAGAAATTATCTTCCCTTCAATTTACAGCTCAGTAGTCTAAATTAAAGAGAAGAGAGAAAATTAACATGTTATTCCGTGGTCGTCACTTCTCAGGCAAATCTGCAATAAACGAACACCCTAAACTGAGGCTGTGGTTCCACTAAAGTCTGCAGCAAAGTTCCCATTGACTTCTGTGTAGCCCTATTTCATATAAAATGTTTCAACGCCTCCAGTAATATTTTGGGAAGCTATCTAAAACACACCAGCAGAAACAGGAACACATTTAAATAATAACTCTTCCACTCCTGCAAGAAAAAATAGTTGAGAAAACAAACCAATAAAAAAGCTAAAATGTTTAATACGGGCAGCTGTTTAAGTAGACAACAAAAGATAACCCTTGAGAGAACATATTAGAAAGACAATTATGGAACACTGAACAAAACTGCTTAATACACTTTTAATGATAACCTCTTAGTCATTAAGTGCCTGGCAGAAAAAGGGTATTATGCAATTATCAGCATGAAGTCCCCTCTCTAAGGTCCATTAAATTCCTTTAGGATTAAATAAAATACACAAAGTGGTTTATAACAAGCAACTCCCTACAAAGTGCCAAACGACAGACATTACCCTAATTATCCACTATGTCTGTGCCTTCTCTCATAGGTGAATCACTCTCATAAAATATTGAGATCTTCAATAAGAAAATTCTATTTTCTAAGAGTTCTGCAGACAATGATTACGGTAACGTTAACTATAAAGCCACACAATTATATTACAATCTCCATTCTCAGAAAAGATCCACTTTGGAGTTATGCAAATTTGCATAATTTAGAACAAAACAAGTGCCGGGGTTATTTCATATATATAATAAGCATAGTAACATTAATCAAAGCTAGTATTACATTCAAAAGAAAAAAAAAATACAAGTATGCAAGCACATAAATTAAGGAACCCAAACAACCTGGATTTGTTTATCAACACTACCTGGATTTGTTTATCAACAAGGCACCCCAAGAAACCATTACCTGGGAGTATGCCCAATAACATAAACATATTATGCATCTTTGTTTTAATTTTTGACCTGCAAGCACTTATACCTCACGCTACCTCCAACCTGCGTAAACGTAACCATTACTTACCCGAGGTTGAACAATGTGTAGCTCCCTTGGCACTTGCAGAACATTTGAAAGGAACCGGAGCTACAAGCCATTGCACCCACATGTCCCCCATCCAGTGCCTTACGTTGCCCTGTGAATACCTCCTCTCTTAGTCTGAAGTGCCTCTTACTTGACATACATCCATTTACTCCCCAAAACGTAACACCCAAAATTTCCTTTGCATTAGGTATTTCCCAGAACATACACACACGCACTTTTACAGCCCCAGTCTACTTTCTCTCCACCCTCACCTTTATTTCCCCTTTTTCCTGCCACAAGATTACACCCCCCCTGTTTTCCCTCCCTAAGTTTCAAAAAGATTTTCATTTGCATTTCATTAATTTTTGCCATGATGGAAGAGACAGAAGGAAAAGACCAATTGCAAGCAAGTCGCATTGCATCTATGTCACCTTATCAGAAAGCTAAAAATAATTCCTGATTTTCAAAATGGCTTCAGTTTTGAGCTCAGAGGGATCCAAGACTTTGCCCATGATGCCTTCACCAAAACAGTAACCACCTCCCTGTTTTTTTGGTCAATGTGGAGCACGCACCCTTGTGTTTGTAAAAGTCTTCTTCAGTCTTTGTCCAATGGAGACAAAAGGGGAAAAAAACTGCTTCTTTAAAACACCCACTACAGGCAAATTTCAGAGAGGAGCCTACCAAGAACAATGGGTATTTTGAGAGAAAGCAGCTCTACATGGCATTTCCTGTGGCAGCCCCTGCCAAAGGCAGCAGTTCCAAACATAAAGGCGAATTTCCACAACTGATCCTAAAATATTCCATGAATAACTTAAACACAAAATCTGCTTTAATTTAATTAAGAGTTTGAAGAGTGTGCATGTTATTGCATTAGTAAGATTGCCTGCGGAAAGAAACAGTCAAGCACCCAACAGTAAAACACGAGATTTCGAACAAATTGTTTGACTAGTTTCTAAGTTTACTGACTGGCTTTCATTCAAACATTAATGCTCTAACTCTGTCTGTCAGTCACTGAAGATGACAGATCCATCACTTTCTGTGGGAAACTCAACTACAACTCAACTACGGAGCCATACCATAACAGACAGCCCCGTATTCATGTTTCTTTCCATATCCATCATGATCCTAACCAAAGCATACTGAAATCAACGGAGGGGTGTCACATTTTTCCTTAAAAAACAAAGCGTATCAATATTTTAAATGCATCCTGACTATGTAAGTCCAACAGGAGTTTTACTATTAAGAACTGCCCATGACCGACCCACAATGTGTGTGTTGTATCCCAAAATTCAGATGGATGTATCCACTGGAACACATCACTGAATATGCCACTTGTATTAGTCACCTTCTAAAAAAGACTGACCCTCAAGAATTTTTTGAACTTACTTTACTGAATTGCAAGACAAAGAGAAGCTTGTTTAATCTTTGCAGAAATACACAATGTGTTAAATATATCCTTTGCACAAACATGCCATATCATACTAGTTTCTAGGGCTCTGTTGTTCAACTTCACACTGCCTCAAAATTCAAATACTCTTACTGGAAATGGAGCTTTTTAAAATAAAATTTAGAATTAATATTTTATCAGTATTCTACCTACCAACAGCTAAATCCTGCAACATTTTGAGGCCAGTTAAAGCGGCTGATTATAACCAACTGCTAACACAATGATTTTTATAATGGCAGTTATGCCAATTGCACTTAGACCAAATCCTTTAGGGTTTAGTTTTATAAATTTGTAAAAGAGGAGAAAAACCATTAGAGAAGTCAGTGATTTAAATAAGACCAACATTACTCCCTAATAAAGATATAAAATTAAAGGATAATAGTAACCTCGTGCTGTTTTATGAGGCAATAATCCAGTTACCAATTCAACCTTGTAGTTTATCCCATCAAGAGAACCAGATTAAAAACAGAGGGAGGGAGGGCACTCTTATCCCTATTATATTGCAAGTGTTTCTAACTGGGTTTAAATATTTTTTAAAACTGTTGTTAAAAGTCTTAAACTCACAGACAAGCCAGAATGAAGAAAAATGCCTGTTTCTGCTCTTGATCCAGTCCTTGCAGATGTGGCTTTAAAACTGATGAAGTGTTTTATGCTCCCAGATAAAAATTTTACCTTTCTAAGAAATGTCTTAATTAGGAGGATTCCTGACTTTCCTCATCAACAAATGCATTTAAATCTAATTTTTTATTTATTTATTTTTATCTGGGGGAATAAAACACTTCATCAAATTTAAACTGCAACTTCCAGGACTCGACCATGAGGAGAAACATGTGTTTCCTCCCAGAGATACACCCATAAGTTTAAAAAAAACAAAACAAAACAAAAAACTACTTGAGGATCTGCTGCATACTGCTTTGTAAATGACTGAAAATGTAAGACATCTAAGACGTGACCGCTCCCCTTGCAATGATTTCTTCAGAAAATTAGGGTTGCAACAATTAAACAACTGACTGAGGCAGTTTCATTTTCTATGGGATTTCTAGTAAGATCCTGTGCTGCAATTTTCACCAGCTCAAGGCAGAATGCGAAGCTTGGGGATCCACAGGTAAAAAAAAGCCTTAAAACACTTGACGTTTCCCAAGAGTATTTCAGAGGCTGCTTCAGGCCCTCCAGTCAGCCAGATGGAGAGATGGGAGTTCCAAGAAGAATCCATCATCTGGAAGAGGAGTTTGGCTATCAGACAAAAATTTTCCTCCCTTTCACTTCAACCCAAAAACTTAGGAAGAAAGTCCCCTCTTGATTCACTAGCAGTTGGTCTTCTTAAATGAAATTATGGGGGGGTGGTCCTCAGTTTCTACCACAACAATTTTTTTTGACATGATAATCCCTTTGGGCACATTGTCAGGTTCTCTTTATTCTGTTTCATCTGAAGAACACCTATTTCTACTGAGGTTCTATCATGGTGATGCTCTGGCAGCACAGTACAGGGGGCCGCAGGATCCCAGTCAAATTTACTATACTGTTTTTTTATGTTTTGAAACACGCTGATAAGAAGCCTAGAGAATAAACAGAAAGGATGCTGCTGTGGTTAACACAATTAATTCATAGCGACAAGGAAGAACTCATTTCTACCACAGCCACAGGTTGAGAGTCAAAATGTTCAGTGAGAAGTGGTGACATCTGAGGCACTGTGAAAGGTTACGCAAGGCAGGTAATGAGAAAATGAACTGCTCTAGAATCAGCGCAAGGAACTAGTGCGTATGCACTGCAGTCTCACTAAATTAGATGATTTCATACTAGTTGTTTCCCATGACACCCTTTTCTTTGAAGGAGCAGGAGAGAGGGTACGGGCAGTAACAAACGGGCACCGCCTAACATTCAATCTTTTCTTACTTAGGAAAACTTTCTTCTAGTTGTCTGCATGCATATCACATGGAGTCTCATGTGAAAAAGATAAAATATAACCTGAATTAAAAGTAAAGGAAACCAAATGCAGATATATTAGAATTTCAACTTAGCCTGTATCTACAGTCCAAAACTGTATCTTGGGTGGTAAAAGCATACTGCTTTCTCAGTCCCTAATTGTATCATATTTGGAAAAGAAGAAAGATCCATGCCCCAGCTAAGGAATGAGATTGATGTGCTTTATAACCTAGCTTTCTTCAAAACTCAAGTGAAACTACTAGCAGGCAAGTCAATAAGAAAAACATACGAATTTAACACTTTTAAAATAAAAATAAAAAAATAATTGTAAGGCTTTCTAGAAACAGGAGATCACTGTCTGTGCTTTGTCAGAAAAAGAAGACGTCAGCTTTCTAATATTGTAAGGCAAAATGAAAACTCACCTCTCAACATAATCTCAGAAAAGCTATTGCTTGATATATTTCTAACTGATTTTAGAACTAATTTAAATTTATATGCATTTATATTAACTAATTTCTAGCCTCACTGGCTTTTGTGTTTTCTTACACAAATGCTGTATTTTCTTGAAAGGAATGTCAACCCTAATAAAAACAATCTTCCTTTAGTGGAAAAAACTCTTAAGAAACATTATCATCTATATCTAACTTCAAGGGAGAGCAAATGACTAACAAATTTTAAATACCATAAACATCGTAAACAGTTAAAAAGGCAAGCAAAGCCATCCTGACAGCATGACCTAGTCAGGGACACGTACTGCTTTCCTGAGGAAAACTGGCAGGTGAAGAGAAAGCATGCAGATTGTTTTTTAATTTCTTTTTAGCTCTCAATTTTTGCTTTTTGGATTCCTTTTAATCAGAAGGATTCTTGCAGGAAGTAGAAGTGGCTTGGGAATCTTGCATGCCTCTTTAGGCTTAGCTGAGGTAACTGTTCTCCACCTCCTGATACGAAGGAGAATGAAATAAGCCTCTTGAAAAACTCATATTTCATTGTAGACTCAAATCTTGCTCCACAGTCTAGAGAATTCAGGGAAATATGGAATGTCTGTCTTTCCCTTCCTCCTCTCCTTTCTTCCTCAGGCCATCATTTCGAGAGGGGTAGATACGGCTCTCATCGGATCAGTTTGGTTTCAGTCCACTTTCAGCGTGTTCAGGATGGGAATTTTACCCTTAGAGAAGCGTCAGAGTTTTCTGGAACTCTTTGTAGCACACCGGGGACCCACTTCTCCGTCTGTTAGTGGCCTCCAAAACGCTGAGCTCCTTCCTTACCCGGCGCCCGGGGTGCGTGGCCGGGAGGCACGGCGTGCCCGCCACCCGCCCGCTGCCGCCCGCTCTGGCGGTGAGCACGGCCAGCGGCCCCTGCTGGCGGGAAACCAGCCGCGCGGGGTTCCGTGGCCCGCCCGGCACCTGCCTGCGGCAGCTGGCACTCGCAGATGGATTGCTTACATAGAGAAGACGCGATTTTGAATTGCATCAATATTTTGAATTGTCGGAATTACTCTAGGAGCTCGTACGGCAACTCACGCAACTTCCGCGGGCGCCTGAGCACGGATGAATTTCCTGCCTGCACCCTGTCCCGCTGCTCCTTTACGGGGACGGAATACGGGAGGAATTCCCAGGGTATGCTGAAAAGCAAACGGACCCAGACGCTCCCTCTATAACAAGAGCCCTTGCCCTGATAGCAAATACTCGGGTGAGAGCGTACCAGACAGACGGAGGGGGCTGCGCAGGGCACCCTTCAGGATCCACTCGGCATTCTCATCCCAGCGCAGTACCCGGCATGGATGTGCATCAGAACATGCATATGTCTAAACTGCATATACAGTATAGATTCCAATGTATATACTGGCTATACAATATCTATTCTAATGTATACAGAGACCATGCTTCTGAAATGAATACGTTTCAAGGTGCAATGTCAGATGTTATTATCACAAAAAAAAAAAAAATAAATTAGTAATTAAAAATAAAATCCTGGTATTCCATCATCAAGACACTGATAACCCCAAAGCTCAGATTCACAAAGATCTACGGTCTGCCTGTTATCCCTGCTGGAGATGAAAGAGCGTTTGTTCCTGGTAATACAGCTCAGCCATTTCCACATCTTGAGACAAAAGAATTATCCATACTGGGTTATCATGTATGTTAAGAACGGGGAAGGGGTCTTCAATACCCATCAGGTGTTTATAGTTCTGTGCTTATCTAGTTTCCTTTTACCTTCTCCCTCCCCTGAAAAATTACACACCTATAACTGGGACATAATTAGTTATTTCCATCTTCCCTTCTGAGCATGTGAATTCATGCCAGACATTAAATATGGCAACGAAAACAGACACAATTCATGCCACCAAACTGTAATACACTGAAAATCTCACAGAATTCAAGCCTAATTGTCTTTTGTGCCAGTCACTATACATTTGTTACACAGAGTCTTGCAAATTCTGCATGGTCTTTGGTGAACACCTGTATATCTGTAGGTTTAGTGCAGTTTGCTTCCTCGAACTGCGTTTCCTGAAGGGTGGCATTGCTTGTGTGGTGCTTGTGGACATTTTATTCAGGAAAAATTAAGATGATATTCCCACTCTGCATCGGGTACTTCTAACTTAGAAACAAGTCGCACCACCCCAAAACCATTTGGTACCAGGCAAAAGCAGGCAGCAAGACAAAAAAGCAGAGCAACACAGATCATGAGGTCTCTGCATCGGTTAGGTACGTACACCAGGTAAGAAACAGAAGGGGTCTGCGACAAGAGATGTGCCTGCTGTCCCATTATCATCATACAACAAAACAAGCGGGAAAACAGGAAAACAGAAAGATTTCTTAGAAAACTGTAAACAACTGCAAGCACTGTATCTCACTGACTTCAGGTAAAATAATACTTCAATGTAGCATTTAGCTCTCTTGCAAAACCGGCTCCCAATTTTACAGGTACCCAAATATGTCTAAAACCGACTCCCCTCCTCTTCCTACCACTCTCCTCCCATACCTGTGCAACAAACAAGAAAGATTAGCTTTAAGAATTTCAGCGTACAGAATTATAACCTCAGCAAATCCTCCCTTATCCTAACATTGCGCAATACGCCGTGAAATTGCCGAGATTGAAACCAGAGCTGCAAATCCACCGATGCTTGGGGGCTTCCCAACTGTGAGAGACCTCTCCACTCACGCTTAGATAAGGCATGCAGCTACACAGACCTCTTCTGACTCATTCCAGATTAATCAATTACAGATTATTCCAGCCAGAAATAAATAAAACAAATGCCGAGACTGTTTCTGGCTTGGATTTGTAAACAAATCTAATCTAGAATCCCACTGTGTCCCCCTAAAAATAAAGGGAAAACGAGTTGCAAAAAAAATTAAACACAGTGTTTTTCAAATTCTTGATTGATCAAACCCATGCAATCCTTACCAAAAAGAAAGACAGTTCCCAGGGGGGAAAAAAAAAGAAAAAAAAAAGAAATAATGTAAAGATGCCACAGATAGAGAAGCATGCTCTTTTAGAATTCTAATAAAAATTTTAGTTTTATTTTCCTATGAGCTGGCCATTTCAATGTTTTGAACAACTAGATTTTTTGGGGGGGAAGGATTTTGGTTTTTACTACATGGCATATTTTCGTTAATTTCTGAGACATTTTCCTTCTCTTTATTGTAGAAAATAGCTGAATACAAACCAAATAAAACATGTCAGTTCTTTATAAACAAGCCACTGAAAACAGAAAGAAAAAGACTATGCTTGGTTAGCTGAAATATTTAGAGACACTGTCAACATGAAAATATTAATTATTTATTATTTTCTCTCCCCAAAAGACATGTCAAGTTTACCTTTCACACATTAAAAAAAAAAAACCAAAACAAACAAGACACCTTGTGAAACAAAAATAATATAAGGTAATAATAAAGGTTATTTCTAAAACAGAAGCCCTACTTATCATTTTAGAATTTAGGCGAACCTAAAAATAAGCACATCCTCTAAGTAAAAGCAAACAGCAGTTTTACAAGGCTGGATAAATCAACCCAAAGAATCCAATCACATGTTAAAAAGAAAGTCGTGAGAGCACAGTATCTATACACCCCATTTGTTTTAAAAAGCCATGCCACAGTTTGAAGAGTGTATTCATGAGGATGAGTATGCAATGATAGTTACTGAAGAAGCCCAAATACTCTCTAAGATTCCTAGAAACACCCTGATGCAGGAGGAAGCTCGTGCCCTTCCTTTTCAGCTGTCAGCCCACCCCTGACCGGCAGCTGCCATTCCTGTTACTGCAAGTGTTTCACATACAGTTCTTGAATGGAACGTTTTGAAATGCCAGAAAGAAATACAAAAATAAAGCCACCGAAAATAAACATGGGTACTTTCGTTCTGGTTTGGCAGGAGAAATGCAACCTTTTTCTTAATTAAAGTTGACAGTAACCCCTAAATACTGCGTTTGAGAAAGGATTCCATTCTCAAGAAATTACTGAACAACGGGAAACATAAAATGTGAATGCAAAACTGTCCCAGAAGAAGGAAGTCCTGCTGGTGCCAGCATGCAGCTGAAGTGGTTTCTGGCACAACGGAAGGACAATTATTGCCCATCAAACCTAACACTGCTGCACCACAGCTATCAAGTTAAACTGAAACCACCAGAACACAACGAATGAAAAATAGCAAAATTCCTATGTGCCACCTTTGGGCAGCGCAAGGAAAACGCTGAAACCCATGTTAGAAGTGCTCTGTAGTCCACATTTTTTTATGCTGCTGATCTTCACAAGAGCTATCTGCACCCACCGCGGTTCCTGGCCCATCAGCAGCCTCCACACGCAACTGAAATGCCGTAAAGTTCATGGAAAAGTTCCCCATCCCACAGGTGAGGCTCTTTTACTAAGAGCCCGCACTAAGCATGCAACACAAAGTCACTGCGAAAAACAGGTATTCACAGATTTTAATTATGACAACTGCTTTGACAACATATCCTTTACCAGATTTCCTTTACCCCATTTAGATATTTATTAGCAGTGATCAAACCATGCTACGTTCTCCTTTGGTAAACCAACATCTGCTCATCCTCTG
Organism: Rissa tridactyla; assembly: GCF_028500815.1. Classification (NCBI taxonomy): domain Eukaryota; kingdom Metazoa; phylum Chordata; class Aves; order Charadriiformes; family Laridae; genus Rissa; species Rissa tridactyla. Next base: position 65,274,858 of record NC_071468.1, read on the forward strand.
GAAGACACGTTTTCCAATTGTTTAATTACTCCTCTGATCTTATCTCTGAAACTTCTCCAATTTTTCAAGCTTCCTTTTCAAAGCTAAAAGAGGGCACAGCTTTTCAGTAGTAGCTGCGCCCATACTATCTACACAGGTAATGTAACTACTCCTTTTTTTGGCTCTGATACCATCCTGATCATTTGCTATGGCCTCTAGTTGTTTGGTTGGGTTTTTTTTAAATAAACCGCTGACTTGTAGTGGAGCACCTACTGTCTGCTTCCTCTTAGTTTGCTGAACAAGCCAGACTACTCTTAGCAATCTGCTCTCTTCATTATTTACTCTTCCCTCAGTCTTTGTAGTAGCAGTATTGCTGGCATTACAGTCCTACAACAGAAAGAAATTTTGTAAGAAGAAAGATCTCTTTTGTTAGGTCAGCAATTGATCTACTCAAAGGTATTACCTCTTGTACAACTGACTAATCTTTGTGTCACAGGTAAAATAATAGTTTTTGATTTGATGACAAGCCCCTGAAAAACTCTTTGCAGTACTGTCCTCTTTAAAGACTCATTAACAAGTAAGTACTTTTGAAATCTATGCTTTAGTTTCCTGTTTAATCCATTTCATTTGCGCCAAGTTCATTTGGTATCCTTCAAGTTTATTAATCAAAAACTCACGTCAACTCAAAACCCTTACAGAACTTTATTACATCACTACTCTTATCTCTAGAAATCAAACTTGTACTCACATCAAAAAATAATATTGCTGGTTTGGCATGCTTAAGTGTTCATAAACCCGTGGTGTGGTATAGCATGCATACTTCAGTGTTATATGGGAACAACATACAAAAGGCATTTGGAATGTGATAGCATGTAAGTTAATACTTTGTGACAGTGGAGACTAATCAAAAATAGTTGCCATAAATTGAGCACTTGTCTACAGTGACAGCTAAGCAATGGCCACTTTTCAGAAATTATTCCACATTTTCCCCAGGAATAGTGTTAGACGAATGCAGCCCGTCATGGGTGCTGCAGCCCTCAGCGGTGACATTCTCCTCCTAATGCAGTTACGCTCTGCCTGTCCCCTGTGAGCCCAGCTTTGGGACAGCAGTTGCACAGACCAGGAAAAGTTCTATCATCCGGTATCCCATTTTGAACTCCTGCCTTCCTTTGAGAACATCATGTGGTACCCTCCAAAGGTACCACAACTTTCGCTATTGTTTTAACCTGCTCATATATCTGCAAATCATTTGCAGCGCCTTCAGTTTTAGTTCAAAAAGACCACATCGACAAAACCTTTTGGTTAAATATCAAGGGATCATTTTTGTAGACACTGTTTTCATTCTGAAAAATTCCACCTATCCCGCAGACTTGACCCTGCACTTCAGTTAATAGAGGTGGCAGATTAGGTAACGGAGACTGTGGTTCCGCAGCTATTTCTGCGGCGCCGGTGCCAGGCTCGGCAGCGCGGGTGCTGCCACTCATTCCGACCTTTGCTGTGTTGCCAGCACAGCTGTTTGTGAACCACGGCAAGGAAAGGATCCAGCTTAAACGAGTGGCCAGCAGAGGAGGGGTAAAAGGCTGCTTAAGAAGCACTGCCACCAAATGTGAAAACATAGCTTCGCGCTCTTCCCTCCTCTGCCACAGAAAAGGGATGGACGTAGGAACTTCAGATACAGTTGGTCACACACAGCAGTGGGTCACACACAGCTTACTGCTAATACGGACCAATACACCTAGCAAACTATGTAAAACCAGAGCAAAATCATAGAATCATAGAATGATTAGAGTTGGAAGGGACCTTAAAGATCATCCAGTTCCAACCCCCCTGCCATGGGCAGGGACACCTCCCACTAGATCAGGTTGCTCAAAGCCTCATCCAGCCTGGCCTTGAACACTTCCAGGGATGGGGCATCCACAGCTTCTCTGGGGAACCTGTTCCAGTGTTTCACCACCCTCAGAGTAATGAAATTCTTCCAAATATATAATCTAAATCTCCCCTCTTTCAGTTTAAAACCATTACCCCTCATCCTATTGCTACACTCCCTGATAAGGAGTCCCTCCCCATCTTTCCTGTAGCCCCCTTTAGGTACTGGAAGGCTGCTGTAAGTCCTCCCTGGAGCCTTCTCTTCTCCAGGCTGAACAACCCCAACTCTCTTAGATGGACCTCTTCCTACAGACTTCACCATCAAACTGCTCCAGGCTTAGTCCTGATCTGACACAACCTCTCGAGCTGCAGTTCCAATCCTGGACTTCCTTCAATGCAGATCTAAGCAAGACCCCCAAAAGATGAGTAGTTTCACAACTATCAAGGAGGAACTCCTTCCATTTCATTTGTCTTAAACCAAAAAATCTGACTACTCAGCTAGCCCTTTGAGAAATTAGGCTATAGTTTAATCAGAAAATTGGAAAACAAGTCGAATCGTAGCTAAACAGCTACCAGAAATGACTATGAAACACACCAAATGGCCATTTTAGCTGAAAGACCCTACTCCTCTCCTTGCAGGTGACTCCCAGCCATACTGCTGCACAGTGAGCTCAGCATTCGGACGGTGCTTTGAACACAAAAACTGCTTCCCTGAAAGAGCGATCAACTCAACCAAATTAATACGAACATTACACCAGCTCCTTCTATCACACCAGATTAGAATAAACATAAAAATAGGTGGCTGAGTGGAAAAGTACTTTAATCTTTCCACTTGGAAAACCTACCACAGCTCCAAATCTTGCCTTGGGGTAACCTGAAATTTTTATTTTGGAGACCCTTTCCCAGAATATAATTATTCCATTTGTAAAACCTCTGTACCATTTGGCCTTATTAGTTTCTAGCTCCCCAGTTCTCTGCGTTAAGAAGACCAGAACAGGAACGTGAGGCTGAGGCTGAGTTGCATTGCTAGAACTTGGCAGAAGAAACGTGCATAAACTGCCTGAGCTGTGCCTGGTTTTCTGAAACCACGTCTACGCTGGGAGACTCAGGAGAGCTGGAAGAAAGACCTCACATATAGCATGATGTCAGGATGCATAAACAGGGGTGTAGAGAGGCTGGTGTAGCTTCTCTCACTTGGGAGTAAGGTGAACTTCATTTTCTGTGATTCTCTGCAAATATACTACAGTAAATAAAAAGGAACATCCAAGTAGGATTTAACAAGGGAAACGGACTTCACACTTTTCACTGAATAGGCTTGGCGCTCATGACGTGTCCCTGAGTAAACCCAAGGCGAATATTCACTCCTATGAGCAACAAAGTTGCCTGAAAGGAATTAAAAGTACATGGACAGTTAACAATATTTCTAACGGCATCATTTTTAGGAATGCATTTCTGCAGTCATTTATAAAGTGCTGTAAAAAATAAAAAGATATATTCTAACACAGGAGTATGAAAACATCTTAAAGTGGAAGAAAACATGAATATATGATTTGGAGATTTATATTTCACTTTCCTTTGTTTTTTTCTAAGTATTGCAGGATCACTCCTCTGTGCATGTGATCTCACACATATAAAATATCCTCAATACCCCCCCCCCAAAAAACAGACTGCACTAAGAATAGAGGACTAGATACTCATCTGGCATAATGTGAGACCACTCCAGTAATTTCAACATTCCTACTCCAATTTGCAACAGCTAAGGATCTGGCACAAAACATCAAGCTAAGTTTCCAATTACCTCATGCACCAGCATTGATTTCAATAGTTACATACACATAGTCATACAGGAGAATTATTTGAGAAGTTGCAAACTCAGCTCTGTATTTCTTTTACTTTTGTGGTTTAAATCAGACCCTCCATGGTATTTTAATGTAGGTTTTGTGGTTTAATTATATACGTGTCAACAGCAGAATACATACTTGCTGCATCTACCCAATTAAAAAAAAAAAAGGCAGCAGTAATTTTTTATACTGCTGACAATGTCAACTTATACTGGGTCATGTCACAATAGTAATAAATTTTAACGTTGCCAAAAATCTATTACATATGAACTTAAAAATGTAAGTAAAAAGTTATCGACTATATGAAAATTAGTCTTCTACATGTGGATATTTTGCAGGTTGCCTTGGAAGGTCTTTTCACAATTTGCTGCTCGAAATTAGTATAATTGTATATATAGTTCAGCCACAATAGGAGGCTACCCTGGTGTAAAGACACAGTATTCACTCAGCCCAGACAGACTCAGCTCTTCAGAGACAGCACTTAAATTACATACAATTAAACAGCCCTACACACAGTCCTGCAACATTACTCACTACGCTGTACTTCTATGGACAGCTGCTTAATGAAAAATTGCCATAATTTTATTTATTTCTTTTAATTCTAGGAAAGGGTCACAGACCCCCAAAAGAATTTTAGCACAGAAAACCTTCAAAATCCTGCTTTTCAAATCCATGGCAACTGCAGTCTAAATCAGAGTTTAGCGTTCAGTACCTGAGCCTAATAGCTTAAGACCGAATATATCCTAGTCTCGCTGGTATAGGGACCTCCAAAAGTTCTGAAGAGAATCACTCCCCATTATAATCTTCCCTTATCGTGAAGAAATTTTAAACAAATTGAAAATAAAATGCTTAAACTTTAGTATTCCTCAGACAGCCGTTAGCATTTGACATTGTGCTCAAAAGTCTGACAGCTAGCCTGTATACAGTCTTGTGAATGAGACTGCCCAGTGATGCATTTTGATATAGGATAATCAATCATCAAAGTAATTTTACTGTTTAACATTAAAGCAAAAGGCAGGCCAGCTATTTGACACACTTCTCAGGCTTAGAGACAAAAAGAAGAAACTGCTTTAAAATAGTTTTCACCAGGGTCCCGTATTACAGGCATCCCAAAAGGAATCCTTCTGGCAGTATTACAACCTGGACTAAAAATGTAAGTTTTATTGCCTTTTCAAGTAAATTTTATTCTTTACTTGACAGATAAGCACTCTTCACATCTGAGCTTTCGCACTGCAAAGTGCATCCAAGTTCCTTTAAGCACTTCTGATTTAATGACAGATTTAATAACATTGCAACACAGAAGTATGGACTTGGCCAAAAAAATTATTTCATAAAAATTTGATTTCTGTAAAGCAACATCTAAAATGTCACCTAATACATACAAGTAAAGCAGAAAGTTTTTAATGTCTATTGTAAAGCCTGGGGCTTCAATAGATAAAACATTTACTGACTTTAAAAGTCCCTAAAAGATAATTTATTTTTAATAACCATTTTTATTTCATTTTAAAAAGAGTAGCAGTTTATGCCTTCAGTAGAACCATGCCCTGAAATCTCAGGGGTGATTAAAAGGGCTATGCCAAAGCTGAAAGGTTTCAAATATCAAACTATACTATTATGTCAGGGCCAGCAAGATCAATTAGCGCTCTTCAATGACAGAAAAGGTTAAGTTGGACACACATTTACACAATATTTAAATAAAAAAAAAAGAAAAACAGCACATATTAAGTTAATACCACATATTAAAAGCTTACTTGTAAACCTCTCAATCGATGACGAAATAGCAAAACTCTTCTTTCACTCGCACTACATAACTACTGCTTTTCTAACGCAAAATGGCAAGAAGATTATAGATACCTTAGACAGTAGAAATAACATTGGATTCTCAAGTACAAAGTAAAAACCAAAAACCAGAGTGTTTCTGCTGCCAGACCTGGTTTAGTGCCGAACTTTCAAAAAGCTTTAAAAATACTTGATAAACGTGACAGATGTCTGTTAGTCTGATACCCCCGTGTTTGCATTCTTCTTGCAAATCCTGACAACACTAAAAATGAATGATAATGAGTAAGTCACCCTATTCCCACGTTCAACTGAAAGACAAACAGAAAACTACCATACGACAAAAACTACAAATTAAGAATGCTACTCTCTAAATTAACTCATCATAAATCCGGAAAAAAGCAAGTGTACACCTTCTGCAATTAAAAGCCATACAGAAACGCATACCAGGAAGCGAGAGAACTTATGTTTCAGTTCTTAGTATCAGAAGAATACTCACTGGAAGTACAGGTATGCTAGAAGCTAATTTGATACCTCTTAATATAAGCATTGCCGCAGTAAACATAGCTTGAACAAAGTAGCAGGTCATGATATCAAATAAAGTCAGTAGAAAATCACAATAAAAGTGCAGGAGATGAAGAAAACTTAAGGAAAAAACACACTGTGTTGAAATCGGTGATTTATATTGGAATTGCATTATTTTGAGTAAAAGTAAAGCAAGATTACTTCTGTTCAATGATGTATTTCAAAACGTCTTTTTTTTTTTTTTTTAAAGCCCACTTCTCTATTTATTTCTTCAAGGAGTGATTTGAAATATTTACTACCAGACAGTACCTAATTTTAGGTTTTAAGTGCTTTAACAGCTCTATGAAATATGATCAGCAGCTGCAATATAGAAGTATGCTGAATAAACTCTCCTTATAAAAAGGGAGACCTGTTTTACCCTGAGTTCATAAAATCCCTACTTTCAAGAAAGAAAAAGATAACACAGAAAAAAATTAGTAGTTGAGTCCTAAAGCACTTGACAGAAATTCCAGGAATTTCTTTCTTCTTTATGAATTAACTTTCATATTTAATAGAGGAAAAAAAAGCAGTTTGAATTTTAACACTGGAAGATTGCATTGAACATCGTGTAATACCACCAGGTCATCAAGGAAACAGACAGGTACCTTTCCCATACCAAATGCCAGTGTTTAACACTGATTAATTCTAGGACTGAAAGGTAAAAGTTGCATAAAGTTTAAGGAGTCGCTCTCAAAGCTTGCATCAGAGGCTAAAAATATGCAAGAGGATACTATCTATAGCCGTATTTCTAGTTGCCTTGTTTGAAACATTTTAACTGGGAACTGCAGTTAACTGGGAACCCACCAGTTTCCTACTCATTAAATTCTTTGTTTAGAATTTATCTATCCCATTGGCATTATCTATACAGCAGAATAAATTTCTTTTGCAAAGTGTTGTGAAGCCATTAATAAATATAAATCCGGCAAGAGTAACCCTCAACTGAATTTATTAGCAGCACAACCATATACGCACATAATTTATGACTGCGTATGAATTATGTGAACAAAGATGCATAAAAGATTAGTCAACATACTCCTCTTTCATTTTTATTACATTTGATTCATTTTGATTACATTTGGTAACATAAATGTAAGAGTTTTCAAAACAAAGCAAGAAGAGCCGTTTCGGACGTAGCCCAGCTAACGTTAGATGTCAGATATAGAGAAAGAATCACGGGGAAGAGAGAGAAACGTCAATCTGTATTTCCACTTTACTCACAGTATGATACACGTTGTAGGTATGCAAACATTTGTTGTTCTGCAGCATTTTCAGAATTACTAGGAAAAAAAGTCAAACCCAGGAAACTGCTCTTTTGAGGGTTAAGGAAATGAAACAATGATATAAGCTGAGCTTTAACGTAAAGTACACTCTTCAAATAACAAATAAACACTGAGGTCAGACCAAAAAAATATTTACTATGCAGAAAAGATGCTTGCTTTGTATACTTCACTCTAAATCTACACTGTTGATTAGTTTAGCTTAGACACACTTTGTAGTCTCAGCAAGTGGAGCGCCTAAAACAAAATTCAGAAAACCGAAAATACTGGTTTCTTACTGTTCTAGCATGACTTCACGCTTAAACTCGAATCGGCCAAGGCTCTCCCTCGTCTGGTACAGCGTGCCTCCCAGGAGTTTTCCAAATACCAGCTATTTCACATCGCCACTCGCCAGATAAACGTATACCTCCGTCTGCTCCGCTTTAAATCCTGCCCGCGGGATAACGGGGAGGCAGCACCGTACCTACTTGGCTCTCAGCGGCAGTTTCATAAATGTAAATGAAACTTTAGATGCCAATTACTGATTGGCAGCGGCTGGGCCGTGGGATCCCGCTCTGGCTTCTCGGTGGGAAGCGCGGCGGGGCCGCTCCCCCGCGGGTGGGTGCCGGGCGGCGGACCCGGGGCACCCCCACAACCCAACCCCCCCCCCCCCACCCCCCGCCGCCCGGGCAGGGCGCGGAGCCCCCGCGGCTCGGGGAGAACGGCCGCCCGGAGCCCTGTGAAACCCAGCCGGCGTTTTTCCGCGGGTATCTGATTTTGGAAGTGTCTGTAATGACAGCCGGAGAGGCAAATTAATGGCCAACAGCCCACTGGGTTTGAACACGGAGAATCCTGTTACCTCCTCACGGATCAAGTACACACACACATACAGAGGCTTCCCCACGTGGAAACGCTTTCAAACCAAAACACAGGACCCCGCATCGCCGGCGGAAAGGGCGGCGGGACCCCCGCGCCGGGGCTGTCCTGCGCCTCCGTCCCCCGGCGCAGCGGGGACCCGCGGCGGGGGCGAGGTGGGACAACCCGAAAACGCACCCGTTTTGTCTTTAAACCACAAGAAAAACAAGCCGGGGCGGGGGAGGGGAAGGGCAGGAGGGATCCCTCAGGGAGAGGAAACAGCGAGGAACAAAAACAACGGGCAGCTCTGCCCCGGCTCCCCTCGGACACCGGGGAAGGCGGCTGCCGGCCGGGAAGCAGCCTGCCCCATCCTCCGGTACCCCGAAGGCCGCACGCCGGCGGCGCCCCGCCCGGAGGAGGGAAGGCAGCGAAGACCCCCGAGCGCTGCCGGGGCAGAGCGGGGCCCGGGGGTGGCCGGCGGAACCGACCTCCGCCGCCGCCTGTGCCTGCGGGTGCCGGCCGAGCTGCCTCATGACCCCCCACCCCGCGCTGCCCAAACCCCAGCCTTGCCGGCAGAAACGGGTGTTTCGGGAAGGTGCTCGCTACCGTCCCCGCCTGTTTTAATGCCGCTCTGGCCGGAGGGGCTCCCCGCCGCCACAAAACTTCTTTCCTCCCAAGCCTCCGGTGGAGCCGCCGCCGGCCCCGGCTCCAGCCCCGGCCCTCCCAGGCGCGGCAGGGCGACCCGGCGGCCGGCTAAGCCCTCCCTCCCTCCCGCCCGGCCTTGCCTCCCGCCTCGCCCCGGTGGGCCGGCATCCCCCCGGCTGCTGGCGGGGCGCAGCCCGGACCCCCATTCCCGCTGCTACGGAGGTGGGCGGGAGGCGCAAGCGGGGAACAATGCGATAGCAGCCGGCACGGCTTGCGCCTCTCTCGGAGCTTCTTACCCCAGCAGCCACGGTAACCACTAGTCGAAGGGGGGTGAGGGCACAACAGCGGGGACTGTCACCTGGAGAGAGGCAGAAAGTTCGCCTGGGAGGGCAAAAAGTCACCCCGTCCGCACCGGAGACCAGTCTGTGGGGTTTTTTGCAACTAAACTCGCGTGGGGCCGGGGGCGAAATCTCGTCTCTGCCCCGCGATGCACTGCTCCGCCGCTCCTTCCCATCACGTTTGTTTTACAGCAACTTTTTGTTGTTGTTATCGCACCAACACGAAAACAATGCTAAATAAGCCCTAAACACAAGCACACACATACACATACACACACACCCCCATCTCCGCGGACACATGCACATGCGACAGGGAGCCGGTTTCCTCCACCTCTGAGCAGAAGGGGTGGGAGGGAGACGCGGGGACGGGGAAGTCAGAGACACTCACCTTCTCGCTGCCGGGATATGCCGCTACCTTTATTTTAGGGCTGCTCCTTATTTATTTATTCTCGTCCCTTCTCCGAGCCGAGGTTCCCCTTTTGCACTGTTCCTCTGGCAAAAACAGGACATCCCCTCTACAAGTCGTCCCCCCCCCCCGCCCTTTCTCTACACACAAATAAAGCGCAACTCGGAGCAAAACGGGAGGGGAGACTTGGCGGGGGGGGGGTAGATGGAGGAGGAGGAGGCTGGTACGGGAGAAGCCAAACACTCCTCGCACTTCAGCGAGTGCAACTAGTTGCCTCTCCCGCACAGGCACGGAGAAAGTTTCCCTAGCAAGGGACGGGACTTTGCTAAGGAAAGGTAACCCCCTCCCTCCCAAAAAGGTCGTGCTGGGAGCGGGGAGGTGAGGGGCGAGGAGCGCAGGAGGCGGCGCAGCCCCGGGGCTCCGCTTTGCACTTGTCCGCCGGGGCTGCGCCCTGTGCCGGCCCCTGATCGGTGCGGGAACCGGGCTGTCCCCCGCCGCCCCCCGGGCCGCCCCGCTCGGCACGCCTGCGCTGCCGCCCCCCCGGCCCCCCATCACCCCGCGGACCCAAAGTGTCCCTGCCCGAGGCCGGGACCCCTCACCTTCCCTGCTCCCTGGCATCCACAGCCGGTAGCGGTGGGGGCAAAGCAGGAGAGGGCCCTGAAGAGCATGAGTCGCAAGTCAGCCTGTGTTGACTAATGGCTGATCCACTCGAGTACAGGTACCAAAGTCCACGCTTCACTTTTTACTTGTCTTTCTTCTACTATAAACCAACGCTGTAAAGTAATCCTGACATTTTGGGAAGATTGGGAGTATATGAATGATCAAGTACGCTCAAGCACTACATGACAGGACCTGTTGCTGTACCCTTTTATAAGTTGCATTTGTCTCCTTCCTCTCAGGCTCGTCAGTGTGGATGGAGACAAAGTCCTTTCCTGCTTGGAAACTGAATGCTCTTTTCTGCTGGAAATTCAGCTTCTGCCTTTGGTCCTCTTTGCTCTACCCAGTGCAGGGAAGCAGAAGAAAATCCCTAATGGCCTAGTGACATTTCACACTCTTGTCCTTCACCTTGTGTTGCCTCTTGAGTATTATTTCACTGGGTTAGTGACTCTTGTTCAACCAGCTGCATCACCCTCCTTCTGTCAAGTAACTTCACTCTCCAAAGACTGTAAGTCAAAAATTCAAAAGAGGAGGCAAAAGCTGGGCCATATAGCTGGAAGAGAGATGTGAGAGAAAAGTCTTGGTTTTCTGAAGTACTGAATGTCAGAAGCTTTTGAGGTCAGCAAGTCACATGAAATGCTTTCCTACCTGCCTTCTATTTGCTTACTTTGCCATCCGGTGATACTATTTAAAGTATACCTTTACTCAAACTCTCTGCCTTGGAATTTCATAATTTGCATTCAACAAATTGTGCTAACATGGTCATCTTTCTCCTAAATAATTTCAGACTTAAGATGACTAAATCTTCATGAAAACAAGTCTATAAAAACCCTGTATTTGCTGTCTTGGGAGAGTCGCCACTCAGAAAGAGAACAGACTTGGAAAACTCTTTTGACCTACACAAATACAGCTAGAAAAACATTTAAACTAAAAAAGCCCCCAAAAGCCAGCCTTCAAGTTGACATAGTGTAGGACTAGCCAGAAATATGAAGTGAATTTTGAAACAGAGTTTAGAGAGTAACTGACAGGGGGGAAGAAACTCAGATTTGCAGGAAATAATTGCGATTGACAACCCTGCGGCAGAGTAACAGTCGAGACTAACGCCAGGACCCATCTTGCTAACAGGCTCCTTCTGTAGGAACACGTGCTAACAACTCCTTCCTTTCGAGAGGACTTTTGTGAACGGCAGCGGTCTAAGGTGAGGTACTTGAAACAATAATGAAGGTTTTCTGAAGTCTGTTTTCCTTCCACTTTACTTTAGCAAAGCAAATTCCTGTTACAGGGAACAGTCCCTTAGTAACATGGGTTGTTTTAATAGACATATCACTTGAAAGCAAGCTTTTAACCATCTGTTGCACCCTCTCTTAAAATGTAAGATACAGCTGACTTGAAAAGAGTACGCATGATCTTTGTTTGAGGTTACAGGTTTCAAATTGAGGAGAGATGGGAGAATCACACTCTGTTACATGATGCGGACCCAAGGCAAGTCTCCCATTAAAGGGTCTGGCCTTGCTGTCATTGAACCACGTTACTATTTTGCGCTCAGTTTCGGTGAGAGTGATCAGGGTCGTGCACAAAACTAACGAGCATTTGGCCTGGGTCCCATGTACCAAAGGAAGTCCTACAGAAACTGATCTCATAACCAAACACTAATTTTTCACAGTGTTTTATTGTACATATGGCTTTCACAGGTAGGAATTAAATGGCTGTTTTGGTTAAACCGGTGCCTTTGGGCTGAAGTAAATTTCAATGAGCTCAGTGGAAGTGATTTCAGAAGATGGCAAATCCAAAAATCTAGTACAATATACAGAGTCATATAAATGACTCTGTGTGACCATATAGAGCCCTGCATTGAGAAGGTCATGCTAGAAATAGTCCTAACAGAGCCCAAGGAAGGGCTGTAGGATCCACTTTTACACAAGAATAGAAGAATAATACCTTATCCATTTAAAGCAACAGGGGAATGTAAGTAGGCAGGATGTAATTATCTAGATTGGTATTTGGCCAGGCACTCCTACACTTGCAAAAACTACCATAGGGTGTTTAATGACCGCAAGTGCTCGGTATCCTTGGTTTTACCTCTTATATAAAGGCAGCACTTGTGATCATATACTTTATGCTGGTTCAATACTGAGTCAGCAGAAGAATGTTGCCCTGCACAAATACCAGTTCATACAGTAACTTGGAATTTCCTTGGAGGTCTTCCATGCAAATAAGATAGACCCAACCCTACTTACCTTGTGAAATCTAATGAAATTACAGCCATAAGTAGTATGGTTCCAGATAATGGTGGTTGTGTATGTTACTACAAACAATATGGGCTTTAGATTCTTTATAAATCATTTTGAAAATAAGCCAATGTACTTTTACATTGCATCTCAATGACAATAAGATTGTGTTGTTGTATAAGCAAAGGGATTATACTTAGTTATTCTGAGAAAATCTAATGCCTCTATTTTGGCAACGTATCATTATTATGATTTATTGAAGTGCTTGCCATATACCGCATCCAGTTTAGGTACTTGTTGTAAATTTTGTTTTACAAAAGCAGGGCTTTCAAATCTGGTTTCTTATTTTCAAGTTCAAGTATGAAATCCCAAAGTGTGTTAATTAGGCAAAGTTTGTTGATCTGTAAACTTAAGGTTATTGTTGGTGCTTCATGGCTTTATAGTCATAAAAAGAAAGAATGAATGAGGGTTCTTTTGCCCTGGTTATCAGATTTCAGGTTTAAAAAGAAGGTGACCCACCCTTTTCAGTAATTCGACATGCAGAGTTCAGCTGTGGGTTCAGAAGCAGGTTACAACTGGCGAGTCATTGTGAACGTGAAGTGCCAACTGTGCCTTTAACTATCTTATATAACCTATTTTTCGGTTTCAGTTTTCAAGTATGCCATCGTTTCATTTATTATTTTTTTTTTAATCCAAACAAATCTGACCTCAATCATAAGGTTCCGTGGCTCCAAATAGCTGAGCTTTTCTAATATTTTATTTTGAGTGCCTACGTTCAATACTTCATCGCATAGATATGTGCTGCGGGCAGTGCCAAATGCGGTGCCAGGGGTGTCCTCTATTATCGTCAGTGCTCACCAGGAGAGGGCTCTGTTCTGCATCCCATACACAGGCAAAAGTCCCACTGAAATTAGTTTTGCCTTTAAAGCTTGCTTGAAACAAAGCTGGCTAAGTGCAAAGGAAAACCTGTGTTTTTCAGCTGGCTGTGCAGGCAGAAATCAAGCAGGTGTGCTTGATAATTTTAATTTGCATCCTACAATTATACCAGGATCTTTTTTTCCTTCCTCGGAGAGACCCACTCTGCTTTCAGCAAGATAACCATTTCTCCATGTTTCATGGATGTTTCATGAAATTTCATTTAAGTAATATATGGAGCCTACTAGAGAAAATGCTGGGCTATACACATTTTTTTGATTAATCACATCTTTTGTGGCACTGTGGGACACAAAAACTGTGTCTGCACTGATCAGGGCTAGCACGCAGATCTGTGAGCTTGCTTCTTGGCATGGTTTTGCTCTCACCAGTTAGTGTTCTCCTAAAAATGTTCTGGCGTGGTTCAGGGCATGGTATGGGCCAAGGACCATTCCGGGTGCTTCGTCTGGTCCAGCCATCCTGTGCTGGAGAAAAAGAGGGTTGATAATGAGAGCTTTAGCCTTACAGAAACCCTTCTCTGGCAGATGTCCCGAGGCCATTTACTAGGGCAGATGCAGCCTGAAAGTCACCCTCAGACCTGCCAGTGTGTCAGGGTGTTGGGAGGTGGGAGATGTCGGGGCTGGTGTTACCTCACCTGGAGAACCTCTGACACTGGGGGAGGGCTGAGGGTATGCCCCACACCCATCCGTGTTTATTCTGGCAGTAGATCCTTGTTTCAAATTTCATTTCACCACAAATAAAATAAAGAACAATCCTTGGATGATTTATAAAAATGTGAACATTTTAATCTGTACCATTGAACATTAGTTCTGCTCCACAGTGTAATGCCCTTGTATTTGCTTTTTATCAGTTTCACGTTAAATGTAGTTTCCCGACTTTCTGATTACTTCTAGGAATTTTGGCCATCTTTTAAGACTTCTCTCTGCTTATTTATATCCATTTGCAACTTTCTTCAGCAGATTAACTTTGAGATGGCCGCCATGCTATTTCTATAAATCTATTTAAAGAATCCTCAAACTCTGCGAGACATAAAACCCAGCACTTTGAAAATATTTTTCAGTTATAGGTAGCACAAACCAAAGACATGATATAACCATTTTACTGTCACTGATCAGAAGTGGTCTATGTCAGAGTACTCACGTTTTAGTCAACTATCAGACATGTCGAGGTTTCCAGTGAAACCAACGGCAAAGCATTCATCAATGGTTTTGTCAGCAGGATTGAGCTCGTTATGCAATAAACTCAAATACAGATTCACGCCAAGAACTTTTTACTACCCTGTATCATCATATTGTTCCTGTATTGCATTATAATATAATAACATATATTCAGTAAAGAATAATTGGCCGTGAGCTTTTTCACATCTTTTATAAAAGTAAAAATGTCATTGCCAAATGACTCTACAAATGATATTATGTATTACTGTTAAAAAAATCTAACATACTAAAAATATCTTTGTTTCTTCCAGAAGCATGATTGAATTCGATTCTCCTAGTAGTATAAGATTAAATGAAGCTCAGGCAATTTCACTCATTTATTTGCAGGTGGTGTGCAGTAGAGGAAGGAAACACAGAAAAGCTATAAAATGAAAAGCAGGGATTCCAAAAAATTATGTCAAAGAGTGTTTTCAGAAAACCTGTTTTATTTCAAAGTACAAGTTCCTTTCCCCTGTTAAAATGTTCTACTCAAAGACTTTAGACATTTCTGAACTTGTAAATTACAGCTCCAAATGTATATATAGATTTAAGCTGCTGGTTTAGTTGCAGCACTGTAAGTATGGTAATAGGCAGGATGCCGGGCACAGCATTTAGGGACCATTATCCTTCATTTTCAGAAAGTATTGCAATGTTGTCTTTTGTTGGGAGATCCCTGACCAGACTCTTCAGGTGTTTGTTTCTGTGAGGACCTCATCCCGAATCTCAGAGATGCTGATTAGAAATACACTGCTTCGGTTACTTTAAGGACATTAAAACAGCAGTTGTAGAGCTCTGTTTTGTACCCGGCTGTGAGTTAATCCTGAGGGCAAGCTCCTTATTAAATCATTCTTTGTGCACTGAAATCTTAAGACATCCAGCAAGAGGAAAGTTTGTTCCATTCTGGCTGTGAAGTAATAAACGTACTCTGAAAGAATCATTAATTTTCATGGCTTCTGCATTCTTCCAATGGATCCAGCCTATTTATGTAATGTATTATTAGTTATTAATGTAGTTATTAATGTTTAGTCATAATGTATACATTCTGCTTGGAGGTCGCATTGCACCCTGTAAACACAGAGACAGGCGCGGTCCCTGCCCCAGGGATCTTACAAGCTAGCCCCGTGTAAATTGCACAAAAGATATTAATAAGATAATTTCATCCGGCATGGTCATCCACCAGTTGAAGTCAGTGGAAAGAGGCACTTCAGTTTTAGTGTTAACTGGAACATACCTTGATGCGTATCTCTAGCTGTCATGTGGATGTTATTACTGTAATTGCAGTGGACTGCATACATGATGGAACAGACTTTCAGTAGAGAAGCAGATAACAGTTTGATGTACTTTCTGAAACCATCTGCCCCGAATTATAAGCAAGGTAAGAAGATGCTAATGTGAAACTATTTGAGGCCATATTGCCTTGTTTTGGCTAACTGGACAATGTTGATACATCCAGAGCTGTGAGAGCTGCCTGGGCAGCAGTCAACTGATTTTCCCAAATGGGACAAGTAGACTTTACGTGCCTTCTCAGTTCCATTTCTGGGGGAAAAGACCTCGTCACACAGATTGCTGTGTGTGACTGAGTATTGGTGCAATGGTATCTGCACATCTTTCTCTCCATTAGTTAGCAGTTGGGCAACAGCAGTTCTTGGGACAGGAAAAAGACATTTTTGACAATGTTCTCCAAAGCAGTTCTGAGTTGGTTAAAACAGGGGGCAGAGAGGGTCATCAAGGTAAATGTGCTCTCCTGAACCTCTATCCTTTCTCACCCTTCTACCATTATATTCTGTTTTTCCTAGTAACAAATAGTTTAAATTTTTTTAAAAGAACTAAAACCAAATGGTGTAGGTTTTGCCACAGCTCCTAAATTGTTCTGAGACCTACAAGTGGTCACTTCAGCTCTGGTTTCAGAGCATCTTCGCTATTACAGTGAAAAAGAGAGGGTGCAGGAAAGGGATGCGAGGGATGTGGACCACAGAGGAGAACAAAGCAGTTAATGTAACTCTCTGCTCCTTGCCCTGTGGTACACCTCCTCATTAAAAGACATAAAGTTCTCTTCCTCTTCACCTTTTCCATTAGTTGACTACACTTGGGATTGGCTGTGAGTGTGAGTACCTTATTAGCATTTGAATGACCTGTACTGCTATGTAAACAAAACTGAAGATTGAACGTCATGTAAAAAAAAAAAATATATACATATCCTAAAAGGTGGCAACCTGTGTTTCATTTTCCCTGCCCCATATCCTGTTCTGGGAAAACTTTTCTCCACTTCTGACTTAATAAAAGCATATACACATTATGAGCTTTTTTTTTTTATATATATATTTTTATTATTCACACTTTTGAAGCACAGAGAGGGACCAATTTAAAGGGCCTAAAATCTGGGGAGAGTTTTGCTCTGGAAACAATTATTTTTGTTGAGGACTATTGATGAGGTGATTACCTAAGAATTCAGTGGTAGGAAATTGAAGAGGAGGCAATTTCTGAGTTTTGAAAGATCATCAATAACAAGTGAAAACAAGTCAGGTTTCTCCGTGGATTGTTTATACAAGAGCGGTTGTTGATAAATGAACTTCAGATTGGGTATTAGAGGTACATAGTGTGCGAAGTGTAATAACAGTTTTACTGCTCAGAGCTTTGAAGACTGTATAATTTACAGGCAATTTACTCAACCTTTGCAAACAAATAGTAAAATCCTTATAGGAATCCTCATCCTTTTGTATCCTGTTACCAATGTTTTTCTTTTTTTTTTTTTTTTTTAATGTTTATCTATTTTCCTTAGTTTTTTTTTTTTGCAAACAGGCAACAACAACTTTGAAAGTAACTTCACTCCATTATGGATGGAGTTTAATATTATCTACCCGGGGGGAGAGGAAGAGGAATTAACAAATGAATAGTTCCATATCTTAGGTAACATAAATCACAGTTAGGATGCTCAGATATGTGGTATCATGGCTTTGCTCTAACAGTGTAGTAGTTAAAGCTTGATCTTACCATAGTTGGCAGCAAGAGGAGATGTTGCTGTGTTAGTTGTGTAAATACGCAGTTAGTTATGCAAAGTCAGAGACGAATTGACTGATACGGAGGGAGGTGGGCAGTGCTGGAGCTCTTTCTTCGCTCTGCCAGTTTCAGTGCACCTTCCTCGTGCTGTGGCAGAGATGTTTTCCCACATTCCTTCCAGGTACCTTCACTTCTGAAGGTGAACACTAATGGCATTTATATCATAGTGCCAGGAGAAAAACAGGAATATTGTATCAGATTTGTTTGCACCTATTTGAAAGTTTAAATAAATGTTTTGTCATGGTGAAGGAGTTTCAGGAGGAAACAATTAACAGAGGGCAAGTGAAGTAGTTTGCTCAGGTATCCAGGAACCTTCTTACTTGTCCTGTTAGGTGCTGTAAATGAATAGTAACATCAAACAGGATTTCTGGAAGGGAGAGGTAGTGCTGAAGTAATTAATAACTTCTTAAAAACCAGAAAGGTTTGAGTTGGAGGAAGCATGAGGTTTGTTTCAGCAATTATTCTCAAGCAGAACAATCTGGAAAAGCAAAGCAATATTGCCCTAACACACAGCCAAGTGACAGCCAGGAAGGATAAGTGCAGCGAGTTCCCTATAGAGGAGCTAGATTTCCTCCATCAGAAAAAAGAACCACAAAAAGAAGTTTCTTAGCCTGTATAGGTAGAAATGTGGCTTGTTTTTTTTAACTGTAACGTCACTAATATTTTGATGAAAATTAGAGTAAGGAAAAATAATCTCTATAATTTTGATTCTGGGAAGTACTTGGCAATTAAAATTCTTACAGATTTT
Organism: Rissa tridactyla; assembly: GCF_028500815.1. Taxonomy (NCBI): domain Eukaryota; kingdom Metazoa; phylum Chordata; class Aves; order Charadriiformes; family Laridae; genus Rissa; species Rissa tridactyla. The sequence continues at coordinate 65,293,203 of NC_071468.1, forward strand.
AATGCTGGAGAAACTGGTCTAAAGAACAGACTTAAATAAGATCTTCAGTAGGAGGGAGTTCTTGGTCTGAAGTCTTCCGAGGTTCTGCAGTAGTTGCAGCCTGTATTATTGTCTGCAAGAAATGCCCATGGAAGGAGGAATTACACTCTTGTAACAGCTGAGTTTGGTGACATTTATAATGTTGAGATAACAAGGTGTTGACACTGGCCCGTATTTTTTCCCCTTGTGGTCATGTTCTGTTTGAAGTGACTCAATATGTATCATATTTGTATTGCAAATACCACATTTGTAGTTTGTACACAAATGCTTGAGAGATTTATTGTCCATGTTATATTTAATTCTCTAAATTTAATATATATATTTACAGTTAAATTGGAATTTTGAGGCAGTTCAATAAGATTAATAGATAGCTTAATAATACTTCACATTTAGTAGAATTTCAATGAAGATGAAGGCACCCTTCTTTAGGTCTTATTTCAGTCTCTTGAGAGCTGACAATTAATTTCCTGTTGTGTTTCTCTAGATTTTTTTAGTTTGAATTCTGGCATCTCCCACTCACGATTTAAAATAATTCAATTAGTATTGTCATATTGTAGAAGCTATATTCTATTAAAAGAATACTTAACAGTTTTTTGAGATTTCCCTGGCATTTATTCATACATCAGTGATGTACAGTTTATTCCTTGTAATGTGCGTAAGTATTTCTAACACTATTTTACAGAAGACAAGAAAATAAAGCATGAGTGATTCTTTTCGGGGAACCGTACGACGTCAGAGTTTGACAGAGCTTGCAGAGGAACAGAGCTTTGGTTACCCAGGTACCTCATAGCATGAGGCTGTAAACAAATCCTCTGTCTACAGACGAAGCAGGTGGTGTATGTTGTCAGCGAGGCTTCTTCCACTGCCACAGGAATCCTAAGCTTGTGTTTGCCCTAGTGTTTGGGCAAGTCACAAATCCTAAATATATGAAAAAACACACATGCGAAAAGTCAAGAGAAGAGGAAGGAGAAAAGCACAAATATGTAAAAGAAAAGAATCTTTCAAACGTCTACAGGTTTAGTGGTTGTTTCGTCCTGTATGTTGTTTATGCTAAAATGACGTAGGAGGAGGGTAAGTTTGCATCCTTGGAAGTCTCTATCTTTAAAAGAAATTGCATCAACTGTAATAATGGCTTCATGACCTCATGGTGGTTATCATCTGACAATGTTTTTCGGAAACCAGAAATTGATTGCGAGCCTCAGGTCCCATTCTCACATGCCCTGTGGTAGCTGGGGTTGGGGAACCTGTGGGAAGGGTACACTGCTGTCACTCAGCACTGGTCTTTCTGGCTAATTAAAGAGGAGCACTGACAAGCTCTGAAAAGAATCCTGTCAGCTCCCATCAATTAGAACAATGTGACATATTACATGAGTCCTGAGAAAAGGTTTTTAAAGAAAGAAAAAGCAAAGGTGAGCAAATAAAGTCCCCGCAGGGATAATGGGATGATCCTGCAGAGGCAGCTAAAGTGATGCTAAACAGGACGCTGTCTTTCCCTAGCTTCCATATCAAAGCTTCATATGTATCGCAGAGATTTATACAGGTCCAGTTAACACTGCTGTGGGAAAAATATAGAGACTTGCAGAGAGTAGAGGATGAAACAAAGTAGTGGGAGTAAAAATATGACTGCACTGGGTTAATTTATGAGTAGGGTTGGTTTGTTTGCTAGTTTTTCAAAGCACTACCAACTTGCCCACAAAGCTTGAATGGTCAAGATGTTTTGTAGGAGCTGGTGAGAACTAGCCCCTCGGTCCAACTGACGAGGTACCTATTTCCCTTGGTTAATTGGAAGATTGTCTTCAGCATAATTTAAACTCACACTTCTGGAATTGCAGCAAAATAACTTTACCACCCTGCTGGAAAGCTTGTCTAAATTGTTGCCTTTGCTGAAAATCTTGGCTGGAGTCTTCAGTTACATCGTCCCTATCTCCCCATTATTGCTGGTAGCAGATTATTTTATTTTCTCCAATACTGATGTTGATTCTGATTAAAAATGAATTTTGTATCCAATTATCCTAGTTTTTAACACGTAGACTGCGCTGAGAAAGGCTATGTTTGGTTCCTATATGTACAATATTTAATATTTGGTTCCTATATGTACAATATTTAATATTTTGGTACATCTTCTAATCTTACTGAAGCTGAGCTTTCTACCGTTAAAGTTGCCTTGAAAAGTCTCATTAAAAATCCTTTTAAAGCCTTTTAAAGCCAGCAACACACAATTTTTAAGGTGGAAAAAACTCTTGAAAGCATACAGACCTAATTGTTGGTTTAATCTAATTTTTCATGTGGTGAATTAATCATTTGTAATTTTCTGAACACCAAAGGTCCAGGGTGTTTTTCAGCCTCCATAAAAGTCTTCATTTTGTTTTTATGAAATATAGCAAAGATGCTTTACTACTAGGACTGTTCAGCCTTTTGTTTTCTTTCCGTCTCCATCTCTGCAACACATCTTTTTATTTTGCCCTTCAACACAAAAAGCCTTTTAATTTTCATCCATGCACTGAAATGTCTAACTGGAAAAGATTTTTATAAATTCTTGTGCTTCTCCTTCTTTTTTCTTCTTTATTTTGAAGTCAGAGAATTAAAAAAATACAAATAGTAAACTCACCAGGAATTGTTTAAATATGAATAAAAACTATTTTGCTCACTTACATTTCATTTTTATGTAAAAAGTGAATCTCATCTTTAAACAACTGAGAACTTGAAAGTGTTACTTGCTCACTGTCGATAGCGTAAATAGGTGTGAATGTATACAAGTTTGCAGTCAGCAAAGAACTTGTGGAAGCCTGCAGAGCACATACTAGCTAAAGTCTCCTGTTTAACAGCCTCTGGTATTGTCTTTGTATGTATAAACCCACTATTAACTTGGTGTTTTGCCATTATTCCTCAGAAAAAAAAGATGAAACCAAAGACAAAGGATTTATTTGATACAGCAAAACGGCAGAGACAGATTCTTTAACATAATGCTTGAATGCATAGTATACATTATACTCTGGCTCTTGAAGTGCTTTGATACTAAACTTCTTCAAATAATTCTGCAATATAGGAAAGAGTGGGCCTTTTATTAGCTTCAGTATGAGTATCAACAAAAAATGCATATGATTAAAGGCATGACTGTGCTAAGAACTTTTCTTAGATATCCTTCTTCGCCCATTAAATAACTTGGTAAAAATGTTGCATAAGCAGGGCCCTCCTGGTGTACAGCTCTCCTGAAATTAGATCACTTCCATCTCATATCACAGTTGTCCTTGCACTAGGGCCCAGCATTATACTTTCTGTCCCCAGCAACCACCTTCACCAGTCCCCAGGATGCCGGAGGACTATTTCTGGCAGAAGGTTCGGCAAGGTCAGGAGATCTGAAAAGGTCTGATGCCTTTTCTGGAGTGAGCTACTGCCCTGAAAACCATACTGAGATGGCCAGTCATCTTCTGCCAGCTATTTGGAGAAGAGGGTGCTCCAGATCTACAAAGCAACAGTGGACTGTGCATTTGGAAGATGAGGAGATGCTGATCAGCAAGACAGCCTGATCTTCTACCAAAAACCAGGCCAGACAGCTTGAGCTACGTTATCTCTTTTTCTGTGAACAGTCCCCTAGATTTCAGTGGGTCTCCTTAGACTGTCTTACAGAAGCATAGCAGAATCTGGCACAGGAGAGAATTTCTTTTAAATCTCCACTTTATTCCTAAATCCTTTTCTTCTTAGAGTATGTTAACACCATAGGACTACATCTATATTAAGGGAAGGTTCTTGCCATGATGGAGTTGCGAGAACAAACTTCAAAGGCATATCCTTAGTGTTGCAAAGGTTCACCACTGGTGGATTGCTCTTCTCTCTTTCTAGTAAGAAAGTATGAAACTGCTATGAGTTGCGAACAGAGATAGATTCCATATTAGAAAACAACACTGAAACCATGAAGACAAGTGCTAGAGACAACGTTTGGCCATTTCATTACTATGTGCTTGCAGAGGGAGAATAGGATGTCTCAGCACGGAAGAGGAATCTTAGATACATTCCAGGGAACACTGATTTTTTAAGTCTCCCTAATACTGGTGAAACCTGAGTTTATGGAAGAAACCAATACTCTAAATAGCGATTTTTTCCCACTACATATAGTCCACAATAGTTGGAAAATAAACAACAAAAGCCAGAACCACTGATCAGCAATCACCTGAGAAAAGGAAGTAGTGTAACACAGCAGCTCTGAAAAAAGGAATTAAAACCCCACCACTGTATACATTTAGAAACACAGGATAGGAAGTCCTGGGCCAGTGAAAAATCAAAAGCAGAAATCCCGTTGACTTCTGTTAGATCAGAATTTCACTCAGTGGGACTTTAAGTAAGCAAAACTAAATTACCTGTATGCTAGCTAGGCCAAGACATTGTAATTTACACTTGTGAAAGTGCCATGCCATTGATGCATCAGCATATGTATAGTGCAAATTCAATATGTATTTAATTAACATAGATAGCTGTAGATCCTTCCATGAATTATATGAATAGTGAAATCAAAGGCAAATGTAACTGTAGGACAGAAACAGCTTATACTCACACAAAGCTTAGCATAAATTCTGTGTTCTCCAAAGAAGTGCAGAACTGCAGTATACATGTGGTGTTTGCACAATGCTGAACTGAGGAGTTTCGTCTTCTTATCTGAGTGACATGTTTGTAATCAAAAGAGCGAGAGACAACTTGAAGCCCATCATTATTGTGGGCTATCTTCAGTACACTTCCCTACCAGGTGAAGTGGAGGAGGACCATTTACAAACACGACACTAAGATGATGAAACACCTCAGTTTCATCATCTCAAAGGGGACCACCACTTTGAGGAGGACCTCCTTCTCAAGAAGGACATCCACTTTGCCTGACATGGAAGTGTACATGGAAGTGTACTTAAGTAAGATTTAGCAAGAAGAACAAGTGGTAAAAGTGGGCAACAGCTTAATTTAAGATCTCCCCTGAGGCAACTGAGACAATGAGTTTTGCCATTCCCATTCAAGCAAAAAGTATTTAACACAGGGCTGGAAAAAATACAAGAGTATAAAAAGCTTTAGCCATAAAATTGTAGGTATCTTATTGTAGTGGACTATAAAGTATTGTAAAGGGCAAATATCTTAGCATTCATTAACACCCAAACTACTAAATGATAGCTTATACTTGTTATGTTGCACAGAAATCCACTATCTGTATAAAAATCCACTCTGTGTAAAACTGGGTTTAAACACACTGCTGTATAAATAAACCTATTAATGGAATATATTTGCTATGAGCTTATATACTATGACCAATAGGCAAGTGACAGAAGAATGGAACTAATAAAAATGTGCCAGTTAACTTCCCTTCACTTTCTACTTTTGCCAGATTTTGCCTATATTTTATCTGCTTGCAGAGCAGTACTGCAAATAACTTTCCCGTGTGAGTAGTTACGAATTATCAGGGTTTGCAGGCGAAGACCCTTTGGCTGTGATCTGTTGGCAGGGGGTAGGCTTGGCTTTGGATCCCATGAGCTACCATGCAGGCTGCTGGCTCGGTATGTATCGTAAACTCTGATGGCTTTCTCTTTCTTCCCCAGATCTGCCTATCCAGGGCTGTCACATGTTTGCCACTCTAGCATAAATTCGTCATGTAAGCGTGCACTGTACTAGCCCGTGAATTTGTTAATCTCAATACAGAGAGAAAATTGGAAAGAGGGTTTTTTAAAAATAAAATCACCATGAAGTACTTACCATCTATTAGAGAGACGCACATGGTGAACATTCCAATGTATTTCAATACCGGTGTTACATCTCAAGAACAATCACACTAATAGGAAAACCCGTTAAAATATTTTCCCACCACACAACCCTCCAGCCGGAGACCGTTTCAGACAATGGTTTCACTTTTTTAGTAATGATATTCTTAGCAGTCCCATTGTTCTAAACTGGTCCCACAGATATCTAATTTTTAGTAGGATAACACACATTATTATAACATATCAGAATTTTTAACCAGAAAATTTCCCTCTGACTTTACAGACTTAGGGGCACTATGTCACCATATGTGGTTTCTTGCATTTTTCTGACTACTGTATTCTAGGACTAAACAAACTTTGTCACACCAGCCTTATCCGTGACAGATTTCCACTGCCTGGGGGTGTTTATGGACAAGAAATAAGCAATCTGTTTTAACTCATCAGAAAGTGAGCCTAATGAATAGGCTTAAAGCCTCATCTGTTTACTAGCGTTTTATTATTTGTTAAACTGACTCGTGGTGGTTCTTACTGTAGCAGTGCCACTCTCACCACTGTCCTTAGCTAATGGCCTATCAACATTTCCATTCGAAACTCTTTTTGGGAAGTGGGTGACTTAGCTGTGAAAATTTACAATAGTGGTGCCGACCTAGAATACAAGTTCCCAGATGCGGTTTGAATATTTTTATCAGATTTTTAAATTAGATTACACAAATGTGTGTGTATGAATGCTAGCGAGGAATGTTAACGGCCTTATTTATTTAAACCAGGTCGGCACTGCACAAGCTTCAGCTCCCTGTTGCTAAACTGGCGCACCTCGGGCTTCACGGGCAACACCTCTATTATTTCAGTTGCCAGGTTCTTTTAAACAGCGAGGTGCCTTAAATCAAAACCCAGGGATCTACTATCCGCTTGAAACTGGGCCCAAGTATGCTCCCAAGGTTCATGAACATCATGACGGGCCAATTCAGGCAGCGCTGCCAAATTTGCAGCCGTTGGGGACTTCCTGATGTTTATTAGTCATATTCCAGTGTCATGCGGTGTGCAATATGAGCCGCTTCTTGCTGACTGCAAACTCCAAAGTGGCGTCATGAGCCCTCTGGGGAACACAGATATCATTCCTTTTATTAAGGACCTGGCTGGGACCCATCACAAGTTCTGCCTACTTGTTATTTAAGAGGAAATATCTATGTGGTCTTTCCTTCCCTCTTTCTTTAGAAATTAAGTACTGTAATCAGTTCTGAATATTTTCCTACTACTACTGAAAACAGAGCCTGTCAGGAAACTTCTTCAACTTTTATAGGAGCAGAAATGTTTAGGAAAATAATTTTGAACAGCAACCACAATGGTCTAGTCTGACTGGAGGGCTGTACAGCCGTATTACAGCAAGTACATCACAAAGCAGAGGCAGTTGGCGCTAACAGGAGAGGAGAATAAAACCCCTTTGACGTCCCTTCCCCGGGTTAATCTGCATCTACTGGACATTTCACTACAACCCAATGGTTTTGAAAATACAGGTTTTCATGAAGCTACTGGGAAAGCAGCTGTCCTAGGGATACCATGATGTTCTCCCCAAATATGCCCTGACATAACCCAAGCACAAGCTACCATGGGTCAAACCCATGCCAAGTAGCCAGCTAATGCTGGGCCACGGCTGGGCAATGCTTGGGCCTGTGCTGTGCCGCCGTTTTGTGCAGATATAGCCATTGAGCTCCAGCTCAGCACGTTAGGAGATGGCCCCCTGAAACAACGAGCAATGACTGCTATCTGCTGCAAAGCACACGGGACTGACTCCCGACAGGTTGGCTTTGCCCACTTCTGCGGGGCACTCAGACCCTCCCTGGGTGGGACTTTGTTTAGTCTCAGGAAAGGTTTCATGGAAAGGATCACCTCCACACCAGGTTTTGATATATTGTTGAAAATATCTCAGTCTGGTTTATACTGAGGGTTAAACTGTCTTTAGCACTGTCTAAATTTCTAGTATAGTCAAAATCCATTGATGGCAACATATGACTGTCTTAGATGGCAGATTGTACCCAGGGGCACTAAATATCACAGTGAGGTCCCGTGTATAGAACGTGTGAGATGCAATCATCTCTTTCTTCATATGTTGTCTATGATGTATGCAATTTGTGCTGCTTAATACAATTTGACATTTAAAAGAAATAAAATGGTATTATTTATTATATCTAAAGCAGATTAAAAATCCATCAGCATGTAGATAAAGAATTAATTTGTATGTCTTTCTAAATTATTTTAAAAAGATATCAATCTAAAATGCACTATCTTAACTCTTTATTAATTTCAAAATGAGATTCAAGCAAGCCTAAGGCTGCATTCACATTTCTTGCTTGATTTTGATATAACATTTAGGCTGAATATTTTGCATTACTGGTAGTATCTATGGGCATCGAAAGATAATCTAATGTTTTTATAGGTGCTCAGACTATTCAGTTGCTATACACTTGTAAAACAAAATATAAACAGGCACTGGAGTCAAATAGGAAATAAAATTTCTGTTTCATGCAGTACTATTTCAATGAAGAATTAAGATTTTATAAATTGTCCCAATAAAAAACTTTCCAAATGAAATTTTGCTCTACATAACAGAAATTTCAGATTTGAGAAATCAAATGCTGTAACGAGAATTAAACTACCTCAGCTTAATGCAAAAGAAACTCAAAAATTATGCTAGAAGAGACTCCATGAAGTCATCTAATCCAATAAGTGTAGATTTACATAAGCGCGCATGGGGCCAGAAGACCGCTGTTAAAAGGCTCAATCCATCTACCCTTAAAGTCAATAGAAAGACTCGTTTGAATGGGACTTGAAATATGCCCTAGAGCTAGCTACTGTAAAATGGTGAAGACTTACTATAACATTCTGGCCATATTTTAATCATACAGACCCATCTTTTAGGAGGGGCAACTTTGGAGGGTAAATGAATCCAGTGGGAAAGCCTTTAGTTCATTCAGCTTTAAATACCTACATGTAATGTTCTGGTATGCACTTTTTTATGACCTTCACATTTTTCCCTCTAGAAGGATTGTCCGAGCTGACTAAAGGAGTTAAAATAACATCTATGATGGTGTAGGATTTCATGGCTGAATGCAAAGATCATTCATTACCATATATTTTTTTCATGCCCAGGTTGGAAAACAGCATAAGCTCATTCGAAGTTTATATTCCAAGTTCTTTTTTTTTTTAAGCAGATGTCCTTTCTGTGATATTTAGCAGTTGCATTTTTATTATATCTTTAGTTGCTGCTGTGTATATGTTTAAACATATTTTGGTAATTGTCAGTATGCAGCCTTTGGTAATGTGAGGACTACTAAATGAGTAGTTCATTTAGTTTCTCTTTCCATTAGATAAACCATGGCTCAGCAAATTTGTGCTCCTATAAACACACAATGACACCTCATACCTTTTTTCTCCCTGGAAAACAGCAGCTTTAGTAGGGGCATTGCTTAATGTTAGCTGGCTGAGCCCTGGCTCTGGTCCCAATGCCACAGGGGTGTCAAAAGCCTAGGCACCAAGTAAGGTAGCATCAGGTGACATGAGAAATAAACACCACTCAGGGTTTCTTCAGGTACTCCTTGTCACATCAAGTTACATGAAAGGGAAGGGCCCGTGGTGCTGTTTGGGAATTTGCCTTTGTCAAGACCCCTTTTACTAAGCAATGCACCCCTACTACAGCACAGCCTTTCATCTTCTCCATGACCCTATTCCCCAAGTGCAAATAGGAAGCAAATCATAGCTCAAAGCCAGCCAGGAGCGTCAGGAACATGGGTCTTGGAGCCAGAGGGGTTCTCCCATGCTGCTCTGTGACTACATGATATACAGGTGATTCAGAAAGTAGAAGCTGTTATATGGCCCAACAAAAGAAATATGTGTATTGGCGGGAAACTAAAGGAGATGAAAGAAAACCAGGGGCAGTTGAAAAAGCTAGTTGGAGAAACAGATAAAATAACTGCTGAGTTAGACCTTTAACTCTCAGAAGGTGAGAGACGTTGAAGCTCTCCATTATGCCGGCTTGGACGCCTTTACTGTTTGAGGCAGCCACGCGGGAGGAGTTGCAGCGTTACCCTGAAAGCGTAGCGACCACATGCTTTACACATGAGTGTTGCGCAATACTCCAACAGCAAGCACTGGGAGCCCATGGGAGTCATGGGCCCACATTTTGTAATCCCAGTTCACAAGCTATAAATAAGCATGTAATTGATCCATCTTCACAGAACAAACTGGATGCCTTCTGGTGTCAGCTTTATGTTAGGAATAAGCTTTTCATTTTCTTCCCAAATATTCAAGGATACTTGACCAATTTTCATTAGTTAAGGCAACATCATTTATTTCTAGGAGGAATAAATGGAGAAGGGAGCTTAATAATGATCTCACAGGCTCTTTTGCAATATTTTTTTACTCTTCATTTTTTCTTATTCATTAAATTCAAGATATTAATTCCTATTTAGTTGTGGCTTTTTGGCCCTTCCGATTGCTTGCTTTTCAAATCTTAGAACTGCTTTGTTATCCTTGACCGCATGCAAAGCATTTTCTGCAAGAGCCTTGGGCTTTGGTACAGTCTGAACTAGATGGAAACAGATCTCCTTCCAGGTACACAAGCAGAAAACCCAACTGGGTTTTAGCATTTGTGGAGACTGCTGATGGTGTGCTTCATACTGGCAATGGTCAGTGCCTGGGCACTTTCACAGGGAGGGAGAAATAAGAAGTACTAGATACCTACTACACCCAGGAGGAAAAAAAAGTAGGAAGAAAAAATGGGTAAAATTTAAAGCCATTCAAGTTGAAAACCACATATTTTCAAATGTAAGGGAATAAGAAATAATAAAGAAGTAATACCTGCACCATCTCCTTACATCTTTCTAAACAAGTCTGGATTCTGTAGTCAAAACATTATTTTGATTATGAGTTATAACTACATGAAATTATATAGTTTATGTCCTTTTAAGGTCATCATCCCTCATTGTCCCTTTTGGATTTAAAGTCTATAGATCTTGCACATTTGTGATAAAGTGGGTAATAGTAATTTGGTGGTTTATTGACTGGTTACATTCCTGTGAAAATGAAATTTAATACAACTGAGGTTTTGAGTTTTGTTTTGTTTTATTGAAGGCACCATGTATGCATCTTAAATTTATTTAAATAAAATACATATTGGTTTTAATGCTTTTATGTTATTTACTTGCCTAGCATCTCTCCACAACTTTGCAAGTAGCCTGAACATAATTTAGACAGAAATGATAACCAATTACTGGGTGTAGGATGTACCTAGCAGAATCTTTCTAATGAGGAGGGAAGGCGTAATGCCTGGGTCTGTACCACCTGGGGTTTGGACGTGCAACGCAACCACAGAGGAGTACTGGTGGGCTTTTCAGTGTAAAATTAAGTTATGAGCCCAAACAGAACTTGCAATGATCAGATAATGATCTAAGGAAGATTTTCATGGCAGGTCTGAAGATTAATCCCTAACACGATACCTCTTAAAGGACAAGACCTGCATGAAATAGGTAGAAAATGGAGTGTTCTCCCTTTACAAAAGGGGAACAGAAGCACTGGGAGACTTGCCCCAGGACACATGGGAGTTCAGTAGTGAGCTATGAGCAGAATCCACTCCATGCCTTAACAAGAACCCTATTAACCAGCATTTTTGTTACTCTTTCTGTTATTACAAACAATTATAGCAGGTCTGGAAAGAAAACTAAGGGAAAACAAACAATCAAGTTTATCAGTCTGTTTTATTTTATCTATTTCCGTATAATTGCTACTACAATGTACAAACTCTGAACAGTACATAAAATGTTTTAATGATCAGGACAGAGGGTTACTAGCTAAGGAACAATTAAGCCGTTACCTCCTAAGTCGCCTGTTATACATTCACATCTGGAGGGAAATTGTACTCTAAAGGCTAAGCCTGCAAAGGGTTCTTGGGCAACACTGGGCAGTGCTCTGCCTAATCTCAAGCATCCTAGGGCCAAAGCCAAACGAGGGACTTTGGCCTTGTAATTCTTTCCATGGCAGCGGAAGGCAGGCACCTCGCTCCAGCAGCGCAGCGTGCCCCCCTGCCTCGGCGCCCGGAGGAATTCACAGCAGCCAGCACGCTGAGCAGGGACCCGGGCGAGCCTTGAGGATGTGGTGTATCTTAGGTGTCAGTACTTTCTAGGGCACAGATGCCTTCCACTCACTGCAGGGCAGCAGGATTCGTAGTCTCCCCTCCTGGAGTGAGGTGTTTATGTATCTTTTTTCTTTTTTGACAAGCAAGGATTAGTTGTTTCATCCTTCCTGAAAACTTCATCAAAGGAGCTGGTGGTACTCCCTGTGTTGCAGGAGTCATAAAACCTGGCAGTATGCTGGGAGGAGCAATAAGTTTGCCCTCAGAGCCATGTTTGTGTAGGAGATTCTTACATCTATCGCTGTTACTGGTGAGGTCCCCCCAAAGGCTTCGCACAGTCGCTTTCAGAGGCTGTGTGGGGGAGAATCTGCAGGCTTGACAAAACATATATGCAAGGAAGATCCACAATGTGTGATATTTAGTGAACTAGAAGCTTCTCAAAGATTTAGGAATGTGTATTAGGCTTTCTGAAGTGGGATAGCTTGAGGCTGAAATCAAAATAAAACAGAGTGAAGTAAGAGTTGCTGATACCACATTTATGCTGAGTGGACCTGGGCAACTGTGGGGAGGAAGAGGAGAAGAAGAAAAGTACCCAGAACTTGACCCAGAAACACCTCTGTGAAACTTCAGAAACTTGCTCCTTCACCAAGTGAACACCGTAAAAATTACAGGTGAAAAAAACTGGAATAACTAAAGAGGCATTTCAATAAGTACAGGCTTAGAGCTGATGAGTATCGTGCATCTCATTCCTTCTTTCTTATTAATCACTCAATGATTTGAACACTCTGAGGTCAACATCTTCCTTTGCATCCTCAGGAAAATGTTACAACAGACAGACCAGATGCTATACTGGAAGAGAAAAAGAGATATTTTAATTTACTGGTCTAAAGAAAGAGAAAGCGTGAGTACAGCCAGAGGTGATGACAGGCCACCTGAGATAAGGAAGGAAGCCCTGGATTCCAGTCACTACTAGTGACGACTTAGTTTGAAAGACTGGAGCTGTTTCAACAGGAGGGAATTAGATATTCCAGGATAGCCAAAAGTCTTGTCATCTGAGATAGGCAGATAAAGGATAGAACTGAGGTTGCGTAAATATTTTAACCACTACTAACCTCTTTGGCAGCCATAATTGTTTAGAGCTTGAATATTTAAGGGTATTAGAAAACTGGCTACCAGAGTAAAGCTCATTTAAGAGCTCAGTGAGGCAACGACTAATTTGCAAATCCCACTGAGCTTCAAGAATGAGTAAATTACCAAATTACTTGGTCCTGTAAAAAATGGCTGTGGGCGTATCCAACAGCAGATTTTTGGCTGTTTAGAAATTTTAAAATAAAACATTTACATGGGATTGGGCAAAAACTGACCAGGAGATTGAGAATCTCTGGGGCAGACTGAGGTCCTGGAGGGTGGAGATAGCCTTCTATTACTTCATGGATGTGGCTGTATCTCTAAAGTGGCTCTGTGGTGCTATCTGTGAATTTCTCACATCCATGATTAGATCTGAAAGTTGGACATGTTTAGATCTGAGTTTTTCACTGAATAAAGAGAATAAGTTCCAAGCTCTCCCCTACCCATTCCAAATAAAACATGGGTAGATTTAAATGTGTTAATTCTCATTTAGCAAATATTTAGCCAGGATTACCAATTCTGGGCATTGAAAAACCTGGATTCAAACAACCAAAATGGCAAAGTTCCTTTAGAAACTCTTGATTAAGAAAAAGGATAGCCAGTAATGGGATCTTTTTATTGCCCCTTTCCTTTGAGGTTCTTTCCCTTATCATTTAGTGCCTACTTAGTTTACACTATCAGACTCTTCTTGGCAAAAAAAGAGGTGCTAGAAACTCCCATTATTGAATAAAAGAGAGAGATTCTCTCAAACTCACATGGTTTTAGGGCCTAGGGTCCCTGAAAGAACTCTAAATATGGTACAAATAGTGATGTAAGCCTATATTTTATCTCATAACTGTTAAGGCTGGCACCTCTTTCTTAAGGCAAAGCAAAAGGATGCTATGAATACAGGTAAAATTGCCATTGCTGTGCTGGGGGAGCACAGAGAAGGCTTTCTCCTGATCCCAGTGAAAGAAGAAATCTCCCTGGAGCAGACGAGAAGACAGGCATCACTTTTCTTCCTTTCTTGGACACTGGGCCAGCCGAGCTGTCTGTACACACGGGCAGCGTGATTCCCAGGGCAGGGGATGGCACAGAACTGCGTGTCTTCTCTTATTTAACCGGGTTGCTCCTTGGGTTAGGAATACATGCCCTAGGAAACTCCTTGAGCTGCTTCCTTACTTACATTGAGTGAGGCCCTGCACTACCCTAAATCAGCCAAAATCTGTAAGGTACAAGCTGGCCTTGAGTGTTGTATTACAAATAACACACAACAATATTCTTTCAGAAGGGACATCCTCCATTCTGTAACCGTGTAATTCCTTCTGCTATTAATGGGAGCTGCTAAAGAGAGAGGATAAATCTCAGAAAACAGTGACTACAGCATGACGCATATGCTTAGTTTGGGGTGTGAGGAGAATGCAGAATGCTTTTTCTCACTTCAGGGGCCATAAAAACAGTTGAGGGAGACATTATTATTTCCCAGGGCCACCAGAAGTGAATAAAAACATTCAGCAAACATTTTCTTTTCACTGTATACTTGTGTCGCTACCAACTCCAGTGAATTTTTAGTCCAATGTCTCTAAAAACCTGAAAGGGAAAATACTCCTGCCATTATTGCTATTACAAATTCTCAATGATGTGAAGGTGGAAGGTAAGCCATACTGGACACCATAAGCATCACACTTTTTTACCTACAACAACAGAATTAAATGTTTTTTAAGTTTCAAGGAACAAATGAGAAATTTTCAAAAATTTAATTTTTTTAGCCCACAGGAAAATATTCAGGGGAATGGAAAACTTTGCACAGTACCACACCAGTTCAGTACAATATTTTGGGGATCTCTCTAGTCGAAAACTTGATTTCTTAATCAAAACTAGAGAGCAATGAGAGGAAGTGATGGGAAGAGAAAGTGCCAGAAACCCCAGAATAACAAAGAGCAACTTTATGAGACACTGACTTGGACAGAGAAAGATGCCGACTAAAGGTTCTGCTCCACTTAGTATTTACTTATTACATAAACTGAGATAGTTCCAGCTGGAAAGGTTTCTTATGATAAAAGTAGTGGCCTATTCTTTAGGGCTGTTCACTTTTCAGATAACTAGGACAGCATAAAAGGAACTGAAACTGTCTCTCATATGCACCTCAAGCATGCAAAACAGTATACTTCTATGATGGATCACTTTTGACTGTATTTTCCTTTACCTGATTTTATGAATAGAGCTTCAAAGAATCTTGATTACATGGGGGGAATGTTTATGAAAACTTGAAAAGTTTCACAGGACAAGAAGTGTGTTTCCTGCCCAACTCTACGGCAGGTGTTTATTCTTTATTGCAGCGTGATAGTCTGCAGTATGACATTCTTTTCTGAATACTAAAACCAAAAGTTTCCCCCAAAAAAACCCACTAAGTGAGCCTTATCAGAAACCAGGACTGTCATAATTATGATTGTCAGGATCCTCAAAATTAATTACAACTTCAAGCTGTGACAGAGCCTAAAATAGCAAGAGCTGCTGGTGATCCAAAAATCACTCACAGCATGTCCAAGCTAGTATTTGGCAGAGAGCATATGCAACTTAAAAAAAGAACATAACCCTTTAGGCCCATGCAAGCAATTAAGCTCTTTGTGGAAATGTCAGGCCATAAGTATGAAAAGACCTTTCAATTGTTTACATACAATTTTCCTCTAATTAGTGAGAACTGATTTTAATTTTTCCCCCTTCATTTTTCAAATAAGACCAGATGGGCTTAAGTTCGGAGGGCAGCTGTTCTGTTCAAAAACAAAAAAAAACAAAAAAAAAAAAAAAAAAAAAAGAAAAAAAAGATGTGATTCTTGCCAAGTCAGACCCCATGATTCTTATAGTGAGGGGGGTACAAGTAAATGCCAATCAGCTTAGCAGCATTTAAAGATACGTAAGGAACTTAGCCTGGGAGCTCTGCTGATGACGTAAAACAAGAAGACATTTCCAGAAGTGTCTGTCAAACAAAGTATAAAAATAATCAGAGACTGATGGCACAAGTTTCTGACACTCTAGCTGATGTGCAAGTGGGTGAAATTTAACAGCACTGTACTAACTTTAATTTCATTGTTGCAGTGCTTCTTCCTAATGTTCTACATGCAATGATCAGTGGGTTAAAAATATACAATGCAGCCCTGTTTGATCAGAGCTGCCTCAAAATGCTAATGGGGAGGATTTTTCTGTCATCGCACAAACTGTTAAATCACTGCCGTCATGTTAACTCGTGCTGTCTGTGCCCTCTCGCCACTGCTCTATCTTTTATTTGAGTGACAGTGACTTTTTCCGCTGTCTCCATCCACTCTTCCTGCTCCTCCGAGCCTACAGCAACATGCTTTAAGTCTTGAGCCTGATGACCCTAACGGTGTCTAATACTAAATAGGTCAGTAGAAGGCTAGGCAACTGTCACCTAGCTAATGGTCAAGACTGCACATCTTTGCTCCTGGAGTTTTGCCTCAGCTTGGATCCGTTAGGAAATGCTAAGCCAGTCCCTTGACTTTCTGTGCTTCAGTCTGTAAAGTGAGAATGGGGAGGCTCCGCTAAAGGGTAATTGTTTGAAATCCTTAGGTAAGGAGGTTCTTATATAAATGCTAAGACATAGACAGTCTATTTAGAAGAGGGAATAAATAACATGAAATATAGTGATTTTATTTTCTTATTTTCTTTTATTCCCAATGTCTTTCAAACAACTTTATATATGCCTGCTAAAAAAGCCCAAATGTAGGCACTTATTTAGATTTTTGGTTATAAATATAGATCCTCAGAGGTCACGATGTTACTCTGAGCTCTTTTTGGAATTTAGATGTGTTATCTTTTTTCACTTTGCTTCTGTTTTCCCTTGCACCTGTGGTCTGTCTTATCTATTTGGATTGGAAGCTCTTTGCAGCAAGGACTATTATAAGGTGGCTGTGGTACCTAATGAGTCAATCTTTTTTTGGCCCCATTGGCGCTGCCATAACACATAGCGCTAAAAATTAATCAATTTAGTGTTTAGATTTACAACTGCAGTCTGATGGAAACTTACAGTCCAGGAGACAAGTGATATCCTCTTACACTGGCAGAGCCTGCAGAAAAGTGTTCCACTCAGTAGGTCAAAGCAAGAAAAAAAAAAAGTGAGGGAATGTGTGTGATGTCCATGCTGCTGCAATATAAAGCTGAGACAGAAGCATACATCTCCAAGAAACAAGTTAATAAATGAACACTTATGACATCAAAGTAGATCCCATTGGATCCCTGTGTTGGGTGCACTCTTTATGAGTGTAACTGCTAAGTGCTACCTTTCTCTTCAGCTCCCATTGAATTTTGTTCCCTCTTCTCATTTCTTCCTGTCACGTTACTTGCTGTATCTTTCTTTTTATATATAAGAGTAAGCAACATTGCCGAATGTTAAAATCAATCCAGGACACATATACCAATATTTGGTGGATGACACAAAAGGAGGCAAATAGTGAGTTCTTGTTTGTTTCACTACTAAAATTGCAAAAGGATGGGATCATCAGTATTCTCCATGTAACGTGGCAGCTGGGGATGGCATCTTATGGGATTGGATTCTCAGGACAATGAATCATTCAGTCCTAAGAGGGACAAACCACAAGAATATTCAGCATTCACACAGGCATGGGTGATGATTTGGTCTCAGAGGTTATTAATTTGCCCTAAAAAACCAAAGAAATGCAGGTTCATAACAGTGATGAGAAGCTGGTCAGTTGAAGCAGCAAACTGGTGGCTGTCCTGAATGAAAGAATGGCTGGTAGGGCTGTGTTTGAAATACCAGAGCCAATGCTATGGCACAGAGTAAAAACAGGACTTGCTGTTGTGGCAGATGGACATAGCTATGAATGCAAGTATCAGTCCGGAGAGTTTCTTCATTCATGCTTACATTTACAATGTAGTAGTATAGGAGGCAGTAGCACAAGTTGGGATTCATTACACTAACTTCATCACAGTTTGGATCTGCTCTGGAAAACATGTGTCACCAGAGACTTAGGAAGGTGTTAAAGCACTGGCTGTAGAGTATCTCCATTCTGCCTGGTGAGGCTCAAAACTAGTGAAGAAAGAGACTGTTCAGTCTGCCCTCCTCCTTAATTTGTCTGCAGAAGGAAGGGTGCCCAAACCAAGCCCATTTCACACATATCACAGCAGCCTGGCCTGGGGCTGACCCAGCAAGACCAAAGCAGAAAGCTCTGTATCCCATTACCAAAACCCTGAACCGTCCAACTCACTTGACTTCTCATTGTATAGACTATAAATAACTTCATTCCAGACATTGCCAGGTGGTGCAACAGGGTGAAGGCCACTACAGAGGAGAGTGTGCTCTCCTCAAAGCCTGTATCCGAAAGCTTGCTTTCAACTTGTACATCCAGTGGTTTACCTTGAAGGCCACCTGCCAGAGGTGGTGTTTTGCTGACATGCCAATGGACAGTGTCTGTTTTTTGACTAGGAACTGCATTTCCCTCAGGCTTTGGAGTGAAACAGTGACATACCCTCCCAAGGTTTAGGGAAGCCAGGGGGCTAAGCAAAAGCACACAAGTGCCAAAGAGCTGACTTTGATGTATTGGTTAGGACTCTGCAGGAATTCCAAGGCCAGATCCCGTGGATCCTGGTGCCGGCACGCGGGGGAAGCTTTTGCTCTGGCTTCCTCGCTGCTCTCAACCTCTTTTGCAGAGGCAAGAGAGGCAGCAAGGTTGTTGGGCTGCCCTTGGCTCCTGGCCAGCACCTGCACACTGAGCCATGGGCTGAAGGTGACGGACCACAAAAGGCTTGCTAAAGCTGCTCCCAGCATAACTAACATATTCTTCACTCTGAACTTTCATTCCCGTAAGAGCAGCGGTTTCAGTGCTTAGTGCATTTGTTTATTGATGCCTCCTCTCGCTAGCGGGCTCCACCTTCAGCATGGCCCATGCTTCTGCATATGCCAGCTGTACCAGTTTGTCTGCTTTGCCCTGCTTGTTGCCTTCTCTGTAGCCATGGCAATGGATGTTGGCGGGGGGACATCTCCTAAAGCCATCTCTCCCATTTGCAAAACCTGCGGTCTTCCCACATTTCTTTGCAGTTTCCTTCGTAGCAGGCTTACTTCAAATTTGCCACTGTGGGGTCTGATGCCTTGTGCTCTCAGCGTGCTGCACAGCAGCTTAGGATACTGCTCGCTTTGTTGGGAGCGAGAATTGGACTGATGTTGGATTGTATTTTGTATTATTTTCATGCAGAAATGGAAATAAATGTTGTTGTAGTAGCTTGGATCATTTACATGAACACATCGTTCTTATGGAAGCTGCTCAATTAAGAGAAAGTGATTCAGGAGGCTGTATTTTAAGGTTAGTAATGGTTAAATCACCGCAATGGTCGACAGTTGTGTCTGCATTCTATCCCAGTAGTAAGGTACCTAGAGGACATGATTAAATTAGAAGATGAGGCAAAAAATACAGAGAATTAATGTAGACATACATTTAAAAATAAAGTATTGCAGTATTAGCAGAGCAAGTCCTGCTTAGAAAGGCTTTTAACAGTTATCAGCAATTCTTTCAAAAACAGCCACAGTTTACATGTGCAGCCAGTTGCTTTCTAATTGCTACAGCAGGCTACCACTGGGAAGAACAAAGGAAATATTTAGCACATCGTAAATTCTTCTGCAGCCCTGCCGAGTGGCTGGAGTTCAGATTACACGTTTATAACCAACATTTGAGAGCAATTTCTCCTCCACTTTGAGAAAGTGGGTGGGGAAGCTGTTCGACACTTTCTTCAAATGCCTGAAGTAATGTGTGTCTGAAAGAAACGCGGGTCCAAAATTCTCTTCCACTTGTCTTTTGATTCAGGCTTGCAACGTACTCTAACATATATGTAATGCTCAGAAAAACTTTCTTAAAAAACAGATGTATGTCCCATTGATGTTGCTGTTACTATAACTGTTAGCTTCCAACTTCACCGCTATTGTGGATGATTTGCTGAAATCTTGCAAGCTCTTCAGTATTTGCTCCCACCAATGCTTAGGATCTTGCAAACGCTGCAGGGGGCTGTGCTGGTAACTGGATGGAAGGTATTAGTCTCCCTGAGTCGGTACTTAATCATGTCCCTGTCTCGTGAATGAGGTGTTGAGGCTCTGACAATTGTAAAGGTTTCATGATCTAGCAGAAAATATGCTGGTGCCCTCGCCAGCTCAAAGTCCCCTTTTAGTTTCAGGTCTAGGTGAATTCAGATGTTGCTCAAGTTTCTCATAGCTTCACATGGATAAAATATTCTCCATTAAATGTTCTTAATGAGAAAGCAATATTTCTGTCTACTCAGCAGCTGCCAGTAATGAAAAGAGATGTAAGCAAGGGAATCTTCTGTGTTACAGTTACTCAGTTTGTAACCAGTTTCAGTGCTAACCCATAACTTTTATGAATTTCTCTTGAAAGAAAAAATTGTCTTAGAACTTAAATCATCTTAGATGTTTGTCTATGTCTACTTTGGCATGCCTTTTTTTTTTTTTTGGGGGGGGGGGCAATGTGTCAATAGTCCAGTACGTCAGCCATTATTACAGCTGCAAATGGGACAAGGACAGCTGTTTGCTTCCCCCCTCCCTAGTTGATTTAAAAACGCAGCACACTTGGAGCTAAAAAGTTGGTACTCCAATACCTGTAGCCAAATTAGAATAGAAAAATGAGGAATTAAGTAAAATTTAAAAAAAAATCAAAACAGTGCTGTTGACCGTACTGTGTCTACATGCTTTGCTGTATGTAATATATTTTTTACATTGCTGGTCTGACAAAAAATTCAGCAAACATTCGTATATTCTATCTAAACAACTTAGTATTGATGCGTCACAGACACTGTCAGTATCTCATTTAAAGAGGAACAATGCATTTGTCCACCAAAAGTCCTCCACCGACCTCCAAGTGTATAGCTCTAAAATAATGTATTTATAAAGCCTACTCTCAATCACTTGTGTAACACTTTTCTGGGGATGTTTTCCTATGTGGATAAGAGCAGCTGACAGTCTAATCATACTAAAATCTATAGGAGATATAGAAATCCAAGGAAACCAGTACATCTGTAATGGAGGGAACAAGGACGAAATATGATGTTGCTAGGAGAACACAGGATGAAATCATACCTCCTGCCAGGTAGTTACCTTAACTTCTGGGTTATCTGATCACGGTGGGGTTAGCTATAAAATGTTATAGTCACACTAATGCGTTAGCTTAGAGTCAACTCTTTATCCAACTTTCTTCAAAGTCAAAATCATTAACTAAGTGTATCCTTTAAAAAAACTTCAACTATCACAAAATTCTGAATTCTGTTAATTGCATTAAAATAACGTGTTCAAATTGCTCCTTGTCAGCCCTTTAAAACTAAAAAGGGGATAGCTAACGGAAAACAGTTCACAGAATGAAGACATAGTAAGACACAGTGTATTCTCCAGTAACAATAATGTACAGCAATTGTTCTAAATCCTCAAAAAAAGAAGTTACTAAATAGTTTAAGCCCTGCTTTTAACTTCAGGAAATCACAGTGTCCCACTTCGGAAGGACATTTGTTTCTGGGATAGACATCTATGATGACCAGAGCAAAACGCTGCGTACAAACACAGCAAAAGGCTGGGCGATACAGGGACTGATCCGCATCGACAGGAACTTGTGTCTCTACTTAAAAGCAGCCACTGGTTTAGTATGGTCTGGCACCATCACTGTTACTCCATAAAAATTAAGTAAGATCAGGTAAACTTTTAAAAATAGTTTCATGACGGGAGATACAGCAAGCTGGCATCATTAGAGGAAAAATCCCAGCACCCGGCCATTACTGGGAGATTTAAAAGCTTGAAGCAGCAATACAATGGAATGGCTGAGGTGCTCCGTAGATGTCTGTTTCTATTTATGTCTTTCTATCATCAGCTTTGCACTCTCCACCCCCACACACATTACTCCTCTTCCACTGAATAAATGGAATATTTCACCCATGAATAACAATGTTCTTTCACTAACCTAGAAGTGCCACACAATGCCTTCGCACCTGCAGCATTTATAAATTGCGGGTCCTGTGGTCATGAAAGGAACTTAATAAGCACACTTCACAGGTGAGATGGCTGTAGGTTACAAGCAAAATGTTGTGCTAAAATCTGCTGGATTTTATCATTACAAAGCGTGTAGTTCCCCCAGCCTCACACCCCTACAGCCCACGGTCACAGCAAAACTATTTCCGTGGCAGTAAAGCTATCTAGAGGGCATATTGTAAATGCATTTACTTTTATAGTTTGTTGCCAGTTTGGTAATCCATGTTTATAAGAAATTGCAGAAGTGGTTTTAAAGGTTACAGAAATATGCAGACTAGGGAACGGGACATGGAGGGTCTGCCCCCGCCTTCTGCCATTAAATGAAGTGACAGATGGATGAGACCTGGTATCACAAACATAACTGGTACTTCAGCAATTGATGTTATTGCCACTCTTTTTCCATTCCTCTCCTTCCATTTCCTCTCCTTCCCTGTCTCTCCTCACTATTTACTTGTTGTGGAGCGCTTGGGTCTTCGCTGGGAGACCCAATCCTGCAAATACTTTGTGTATGTGAAGTATGTGTTTTTGATATGCATTAACATCATGGTATCTACTTGCCTGAGTAAGGCAAGCAAGGTGAGACCATGCTGATGACCTACCGTTGCTGGTCTTGTCAGTCCTACTGTTTTCAGCTGAATTTCCTGTCAAGCAAAGTATGAGTCTTATGCAAAACAAGGTAACATTCAAGGGGTACATTCAAGGGGTGACACAGGACAGTGGTAGGAGAGATACCTTGGATCTCTTCATTTCCTTTTCTCTGATGACCCTAAATTTCTTGTCCTTTGCCTATTCTGGCCTTCGTAGCTGTGACCATAGGATTTTCCGGTATTGTGAGGCGTAAGGGTGAGGGGCATGGAGACTTCAAGAGCAAAAGACGTGGCTGGATTAAGAGATGTCAAGCCCCCTTGAGGGCTCGGTGGCCATGTAGAAGGTTATATCTCATAACAAATAGGAAGTGGGACCTGACAGGGTAAAACTGAACGGGAAAAGCAGCAGCCACCCATGTCAACATATATATTTGCACTGCAAGTGTGCAAATGTATGCATGTGCACACAAAACAGAGAATATATATTAATTAATGGATAGAATATATATAATACTGTCATGGTTTAGGCTGGATTGACCAATGACGGATGACATCCGTAATTGTTTGGATTTCTATCCATAACCATGTGATATTTAAGTCTGTGTAAAATGTACATTGCATTTGGAAACTAATTGCCTGTTGTCCTTAATTTTTATCTGTTATGCTGCATCCCAGCTGGGAAGATGCGACCTTGCCATGGTGAGCTGCAAAGGCCATGAGTAGTGAAATGCCTAAACCCATGCAGAGCCTTAAGACATGAGGAATTTGGATTATAAATCAGGAAGCATCTTAAATAGCAATATAGTAAGAAAGATGAGACCTGCTGATGCATTAATGGAAAAGCAGTAAAAAAACCAGCGTCTTTGCTTTATGTTATTGCTGGTTTGCCTCTTGGCACACTATCCCAGCTAACCATTGCATGCACCAGCAACCCTTGAGTTTTTTCCTCCCAGGAGACACTGTACAAAGCTAGCAATGGACATAAACCAGTCAGCCGGTATACAAAGAGGTGATGCACAGCCCAGTGAGAGCTGCAAAAGACTTGTGCAGGAAGGGAGTTTACTATCTGCTGGGCGCTACCAGAGCTTGTGAAGGTACATCTGCTGATGAAAATCCGGGAAAGTCTCACAGCTGGTTAGTGGGTCAGACGTTTTCATGTCACGAGGGACTTTTGGAAGCATCAGATACTAAGTGATCATGTAACTTTCAGAAGGCTGAAGTCACCACCATCTGCATGTCAGCTCCCTTTTGCTGTTGCCGTTCTTCTGAAACAAAGCTCATATTAAATGCTTTGAGTCTTGGCATAACACAGATCCCCAAACCACACTTACTTATCCCATGACCAGTGATGAGTATGCAGTTCTATTGTTAGAAGCAAACCACTTCAAAATACCAAAACATACGTTTTACACATATTTTCAACTCTCTTGCATGTGAACAGCAAAATCTTCTTGGGCTTTTTTTTTTTTTTTTTGGCTTTTTTTTAAAAAAGTTTTTAAGATCTCCACTGTGAGATCTTGGGTAGTTTTTATCTTAGAGTTTTACACAAGTGAGTGTGTTTTGCCATCAGTTCTTTCTCTTGCCAGGCCTAGGAGTTCTGGGTGCAATGTGCTCCCTGAATTAGTTATGATGTCACCGACACCTAAAACCGGGCATTTTTCTGTCCTGGTTTAGGTGTCAATGACATCATCATCTGCTGCAGTGGAAACAAACCCCTAAAATTTAAGCCTGGCTATGTAAATTGAGGAGTAGCTGTTTTTTAAAATATTTTGCTTTAAAATGTAATATTTAGTCTAGACACAGATTCTGTTAATGATTTGGGATCACAAATGTTCTATGTGTGGGAGAATTGCTGTTAACCTTTAAGAGAAAAGACAAAAAATATTCAAGGTTATAAAATGCTTTTACATACCTGAAAACAAGAACTGCTCCCTAAGTAAATAGGAATGTAGGTGGTTGTAGAAAATGCTAACAAACTGCCTCATAGGGCAGACTAATCCGATTTGCTTTATTCAAGTTTATCAAGAAAATATGAACCAAAATCACCTGAAAATCTTTAAAATTCATAACTGTGACCTCTGAAACAAGTGGAGCTACGGCAGAAAAAAAATTAACGAAAAAGACCAATTGAGTTCTATCTCCTGGAAGTTGTGTTTTCAAAATACACTCAGTGTTAAGTCTAACCCAACCTCTCACCTTGATCTATGTGACCATAATAGCTTTGGAAATATCCTAATCCAATTTTAAAAAATCATCATATTAACCATGATGCTAACCTGTCACATTTATGGACTAAATTAAAGCTATTTATTTGGCACACTTTCTTTACAGATTATTTTCAAAAATACTTAGTTCATCCTCAGTTCCTCTGCCTGCAGGGCGCAATCTAGTACCCATTGATCCCAATAAAAAAAAACCAAGCAACAAACGCAACATAACTAGATGGTGCCCGTTCAAGACAAGACCATCTCTGAGGTGCTTGTCACCAATAGAGCAAGTAGTCCCCATCAGAATCAGGATTCTAGATGTGAAAAGCAGCTGGTTTCATCTAGGACAGCAAAACTGTAAAACCCAATCACTTTTTCATTCTCAGATGACCTAAACAGGACAATGGTAGTTTAAGTACAAAAACGTGGGCTTCCGTTTCATGTGACAGGGCTATTACATCTGATTTGATCAGAGATTTCTGAAAGCATTTTAAAGGAGATTAAAGGCAATTCCATAATTTTCAGTAGAACACACAGTGAATTAGACATTGTCCTCACATGAATGCTGCTGTTGTGTTTCTCTTCGTTCCTGTGCTCAACCTGCTAATTTACCCAAGAAGAATTTAATGTAATCTACATACATAAACCTTTCTCAGGGTGGAAGACAGCAACCTGATGGACAAAGAGTCAAGTTAGGAAGTGGGAAACAGGGGTTAAAATCCTGTGAGCTAAAGCCAGGAACTGAACCTGGGTCGCAGATTTCTTTGGTCAGCGCTCAGACCACAGTGTTATGGAATAAAGGGAACGTGAGAGTGGTGGGGCTCCTCTGCCAGCTATTCTAAAGATGTACAGAAAGTGCTGCTGTGTTTTATGGTTGACTGTTCCTTACTGCTGTGCCTTAGGGGTGAGTTTATGCAATGTATTTTAATGAGCCCCTCAACGAATTTAGCAGGGGTTCCTGGATGCCAGGCAGGCTTAAGTGTGAAGGTGGAAGTGAGCAGCTCAGCTTTGCATATTAAGAATGAGACATTTTCTGTCTATAGACAGGAGAAATGTTTTCAAGTGCTTAGGCATCTTTCAAGTTGCCAGCTACGATGCCTCAAGCAGTAACTCAGAGGGAGTTTCGGAATCCCAGTATTGCATGCAGTTATCTACATTTTTGCCCAAGTCCATCTTTAAGACCCCAAGTCCTTGTGGGGGAGTGGATGAGTACAGGTCAAGACAACACCACTGAATGAACACAAACCTCATTTTTGACAGTGCTTATTTTAACTTGGTGCAAAGTGACACCTACTGTCTCTCTATATTTGTATTATTATCTGGAATTTATTTGTGGTGGGTTTACTTTTGTTTAACAGTCAAGCCTATACTTGTGTAGAAGCAGTTTGAAAATAAAAAATAAAGACAAGACCATCTCAAAAACATCTGTGTACATTAGCTTTTAGTATTACTATCACTCACAGATATCCTCACAGCAGCTTCATGCCTTAAAGGTTCTGGAACTTGATTGATTGTTCCCAAGCTACTACATAGTTTTAGTTGATTAACCACATATATATTTTTTTGCCAATATGTCTGGCTACCTTTTAGAAGTTAGTGCATTGCTGGCCGTATTACAGAAACACATTTTTTTAAGGATTGGAATCAGATTTGGCAGTAAAGGGTTCAGTTGCAAATTCATAGGTGATCTTAAAATTTCATTTGACATAAAAGAAAACTCTTTGCAATGGAAAAATAAGAGCCTGGATTCTATTTAAAATGACATCTCTACTTGCAACCTTTTTTCTTTTTTTAAGCTTTAACATAATCCCTCTCAGGGACAGCGCTCACTGAAATTTCTGGTATTTTCCTTGTTCATTTGAGATTGTCTTCCTAGGAATGAAGTAACATCCTGTCTTTTTAAAAGCAGC
Organism: Rissa tridactyla; assembly: GCF_028500815.1. NCBI lineage: Eukaryota > Metazoa > Chordata > Aves > Charadriiformes > Laridae > Rissa > Rissa tridactyla. Next base: position 65,319,952 of record NC_071468.1, read on the forward strand.
AAAATATCTGTTCAAAAAGTCTTCTCATTAAAAAGTCTTTTGTCCTTTTCTTTGGCTTTTTCAGTTTTTAACGAGTTGTTTATATATCTCAATGGTTTGAAAAGACAGATGTATTTTGTGTAATCTTCCGTGTAAGCTTTTTTCATTTCACTTATAAATTGCTTTTCCATATTTTAAGATGCAGTTATGTTTCCATGGAAAAATCACCGAAAAAAATTGTGAGCAGTTATTTGTTGCCCACGATGAACTTCCAGATAAAGTGGGTATAAATTGCAGTAGGCAATAAAATCCCAACTTATAAATAAGCCACAATTTTATTGTAGAAATAGCAATTACAACTGTGTTGTTCTGTTTTATTTTTACTATAAGACTGTAATATATGAGTTTCATTTGGATAACAGTTAAATAGTTAACAGCGCGCACTCTGTTTTGCTCTAAGGGCAAGTCTAGGTACCGAAGTTAGAGACCCCAAGCTGCCCAGAGATACGATGATGAATGGCCTCCTTATAGCAAAGGGCTTCCAGAGCCTACCAAGAAAGGCTGTAACCTACGCATTATAAACTCGGAAGGAACAATGAGAGACAGAGGTGCCAAAACTGTGAACCTTGTAACTGAATAACAATAGTTTAAGCCCATATGCCAGGCTGTATATCGTAGATTTCTGCTTCCTGAAGGACAAACTTGACCAAAATGGTGTCCTATTTTTTCATCTCTATAAACCTTTCCTCAGTTTACTGTCAGATAGGCTTTTGAATTTTACAGGTTTGGACACAGTTCAAGCACAGAGCCTTAACCGCACATTGAGCCTCAGTCTGCAAGCAAAAAAAAGACAAAACAATTGTTTTGGTGGTTTAAACAGATGTGCTAATGTGTACTTCGTCTGTTGATTTGGAATGCTGATAAATGTGAAAGCTGTTTGACCTGTGGCAAAGATCCCAAATCTGACTTTAAAATCACCAGTGTTACTTGACATTTCTTCACTGAAACAGGCGTTTCATACCAGAGAAAGATCTTTGTTGTTATGACTTGATATGGAAGCGGTATCCATAAATATCCTAACCATACACTTAAAAAAAGAACGTATACATACTCCTAGTTGGGAACAATCAAAATCTGGTGTCTGTGAAGCTCCCAAAGCAAAACGCAAGGCAAACCAAGGATGGGCTTGCTATTTGTGTTTTCTCTGGTGGCTGTGGTTAGAAGTTGTGAGGTGGTTGTGTTTTTTGCTGACTCTTCCTCTGTTCAAGTCCTTCTCTTGTTTACGTTATTGTTTTTAAATTTGATGGAGTCAAATAGCTCAGCCGTAAGTAACAGTGCTTCTGCTAGCAGCGCTAACAGCCTTCTTAAGCATAGGGCTTAAGTACTGTTTAGGGTTCATCGTCATCCTCTACATAGAACTGCGTGCCATCAGACCAAAAGTCATATTTCTAGTGCTGCAGAGGTGGTGAGGTATTTACAATAAAGTAGCAGGAAAAAAAAAGGAAGGGAAGGGAAGGGAAGGGAAGGGAAGGGAAGGGAAGGGAAGGGAAGGGAAGGGAAGGGAAGGGAAGGGAAGGGAACAAGAGGAGAAAAAAGTAAGAAAAGAGACAAAAAAGGCAAAAAAGAGCTTGGATTATCCAATTGGGGGCTGGATTTAGCCTAGTGGTTTTTTTATTAAATTTAAGCTGATACCACTTGCTGAAAACTCTTCTCAATTATCCCATTGTGTTGATTTCAATATAGTCATATGAAAGGGTGAAACTTTGTCCAGTATACTACAGTATTCAATACACACAAACTGAACTAATCTACATGCAAATAAATTATGTGAGTCTAGAGTTAATATATATTTATAGAAACATTCTTTTTTTTATTTAACAAAATTTCTCTCAGTTAGAACAATTGTCTTGTGTGTATGATTTTTGGAAGTAATCCCAAGTTTTCAAACCATCACCTAGCCATAAGGAAGCTGTTGAGAAAAACAAGCCAGACAATGAATTATACTATGGTGAGATAAGTTCTAATATCACTGCCACATTATAAAAGCATCTAATGAAAAGATCACATAGTATGAAGTCAAGAGACCTCTGATTCTCTGGCACATGTATTATGAGATATATTGGTATGCTATAAAACTCTACATGAAATACCTTGTGCAGTTCTATCCTTTAAGCATATAAAAATACTTTATATAGTTCAGAGTATGCTGACCACATATGACATTTCACATAGATATTATCAAATTAGCAAAGTGCTATTGTTTTAATGCGTACCTACTGTATTATTTTTGTTGACAAGGAGACGCACAGATCAGATTCTGCTCTTGACTATTCTGTTTTTCCATGGTCATCAATGTGTTAGTGTACCCTGAAGAAGAACTTAGTTCTCTGTGTACTGGTGATAATGAAGAATGTTCGTGAAGTTTCAAGTAAAATAAAATAAAACATAATGGTCATGAACTTTTCCTTATTTCTACTGTAATTGTGAGAAATGGACAAATTTAATAGAAGCAGTTCTGCAGAAAAGCAGTTTGCAACTTCATGATGGAATTTTCAGTTTTCCTCACTCAAGTTTTAAGTTATTTTAAGAAGAAAAATGTGTGTTTGAATCCCAATATATGACTTCTATTCACTGAAATGGTCCCCAGGGCTGATCTTGCATGATCAATATGGATCTGGGAGGGGGGAGAAGCCCACCTGGAGGAAACTGGGCCAGCTCTCCTAGCAGAGTTTGCAGCTCTGGGATATAGCAAGGCCACACATTATGTTCACATCGCTTAATTGAAACTTAGTTCCACAGGGCTGTCATAGAGAAGAAAAGTAGAAATACAGCTTCCTTTACTGGTCGTGTCCTCACAGCCATCACAGATGGTAGCAAGTTTCTCAGCTTCTAATCCTGACTGTCGAATGAGATCTTACGCTTGTCCTTAAGCCATGCAGTCATGACAGTGTGGCATGGTGTCTGAATTGGTAACGTCTGCCGCATCATTTGGCCCATAGTGAGAGGACAAAGGGTAGAAGTGATCCAGAATTGGAAAGGGTAACTGCCTTTCTTTTTACCCACCCATCACTGTGGACATACCTGTTTTCTTATGACAAATTATGAATTGCTCATTTGGGTTTTATTTTGTTTTGTTTTAATATCTTAATGACAGAGTCAAAGTTTTGGGTTGGGGATTTTTTTTGGTGGTGGAGGTGTTGTTGCCTCTGAAGATCTGAGGAATGAAGCTAAAAAGCATCAAACAAATGCATCATGGCTTTTAGGAGTTTTGATGATGACAGAATTTGGAGGAATACTGCACTCAAAATGTGAATTATGCTGTAAAACATAGTGAATCCATTACTTTTAAAAACACAGAAGATTCAGGAACAGATTCCTTAGAGACCACTAGAGCTGTAGAATCATATAAGGATATGTTATTGACTGCTATACTGGGTCACATGCTAATCAGACTATGTGTATTTTAAAGCCCATTTATAGTTTAATTTATGACCAATTGCACTATTTGTATGGTATTTAAAGGTGTCACAGACAGTTTGGATGTAATCCAAAAAGCAAGCAAACTTTTCTTCTTTCTCTAAGAACCAAGCAGCGCACTTTTCTTTCCTTGATGAAAGATCCTGGCTCAGCAGGCTGAGCTGCCTCACAAAATGTATATATGTCTGAAACATAAGAAGCTTGCACTGACAAAGGAAAAGCCAAAAATGAAATAAAGAAAAGGCAGCTAGTTTGATGACAAGCTGGCATGTTCAAATTTGAGGCTCAAATTCAATGTGAATCACAACCATGTGAATCTCACTCTGTTTCAGAATTGAGGCAGAGCTCAGATCTTGCAAACAGAACGATTCTGCCTCGATTTACACAAGTGTGTAGACCTGCTCCAGTCCATGGGATTGCTCGCTCATGCGCAGAGCTATCTGCAGACAGGATTATCTGGTTAATGCCCTGGAAAAGCTTTCTGATTATTATTTTTTTTTCCTATGAGTTACCATCATGACACTTTTCCATCTTTTGGAAAGGCTACCAAACAGGAAGGACTGTTGGATATTATGAAACATAGTTCCTTTGAAAATAAAAGCTGGACAGATTTTTCAGCAACACTACCAGGGCTATTTTTACAACCCTTTAAAAATGCACGATTGTTTCTAAAGATTTGAGAGAAGGGTTTCAGTAGAAACAGGGCATCCATGGTTTCAATGTCTTACTGCGCTGGGAGTTGGGGGGAGCCGGGGCAAGGAGAGGGAGAGGTAGGAACAGATTGTAATAATAAAGGCACACAATAGTATTACACATGGAGTTTAACATTAAATAAAGATTGCCCAAATTCCTACCTGTGAATGCTTAGCCTGGTGTTTGTTACACTTCCAAGTGTGAAGGAAAAGCCACAAACATTTATCATAATTGTCAGTAAGGCCCCCCTTCCGCACCTCTCCCATGCTCTCCACTCCTTTCCCTGCATTTCAGAGCTGTCAACATCCGTGCTTGCTTGAGCCTCCATTTCTGGCCGTTAGTGCGTTACAGGATTGTTTTACATGGCCTGCCTAAGAAGCTGCAGTTTGATTTGAGTATGCAGGGAAGGGCTTTTAGGAGCTGGGAACAGTCTGAGCCCTGGCAGCATTTGGAATCATAGAATCGCCTAGGTTGGAAGGGACCTTTCAGATCATCTAGTCCAACCATCAACCTAACTCTGACAAAAACCATCACTAATCTAAAACATATCTCTAAGCACTATGTCTACCCATCTTTTAAATACCTCCAGGGATGGTGCCTCAACCGCTTCCCTGGGCAGCCTGTTCCAATGCTTGATAACCCTTTCAGTGTAGAACTTTTTCCTAATATCCAGTCTAAACCTCCCCTGGTGCAACTTGAGGCCATTTCCTCTTGTCCCATCGCCTGTTGCTTGGGAGAAAAATCGACCCCCACCTTGCTACAGCCTCCTTTCAGGTAGTTGTAGAGAGTGATAAGGTCTCCCCTCAGCCTCCTTTTCTCCAGGCTAAACAACCCCAGCTCCCTCAGCCGCTCCTCATAAGACTTGTGCTCTAGACCCTTCACCAGCTTTGTTGCCCTTCTCTGGACACGCTCCAGAACCTCAATGTCTTTTTTGTGCTGAGTGGCCCAAAACTGGACACAGTACTCGAGGTGTGGCCTCACCAGTGCCGAGTACAGGGGGATGATCACTTCCCTAATTGTACTCACCATTTAAAACGTCCTCTCTGAGACTCGTAGCCATTGAATTAGCCCAGCACACACTAAGCCCTTTGCATACAGCATCCTCTACCAAGCACTGCCATTTTGGGGAATGCCAATCTCTGGCAGTTAGCAGCGAGCAGCAGTGGACCCAAGCTGCTGAGATTGCTCTACACTGAAGTCACAGGTTCCTTTTTCTCCTAACTGAGGAATGTGAGAAACTTCTCTTATCTCTTAACAAATTCTTAATATGATTATTCTGTATTTATCCATCACTACTGTGTTCTTTGTTCTTTTTTTTTTTCTTGAGATTCAGTCCCTTTTCTTTGTCTTATTTTATCTCTCTTACAGATTATCAAGGTTTGTTCAGTGACCATTCTTACATTTTCCTGCATTTTATTATATACACTAAATATGTACTTTAAAAAAATCATATACTTAAAACATGTACAGTTCTTTCAGAGTCTATCAGCAGGGGGAGTGCTTTAGGAATAAAATTATTAATCCTCATTATTTTTAACCCAAATGCTAGGCATTTACTCAGAGAAAGCACCTTTTGGGTGTCTGAAAATGCTCCCCTGGGGAAGGTGGGTTTTTATGTCATGTGGACACAAGCGAGGCAGGACTAACTGGAGGGAAAGGGGAGGTCTGTGGAAAGGATTTTAGGAACATCCAGGGATGATGAGGACTCACCTGAATTCTGCCTCATTGAAATGAAATGAAATGCAAAAGGAACTCCGCAGTGTAGGTACATTTGGCTTCTCCATTATTTCCGAGGAGCACACGTTTCCCCAGTTCCCTTTCTCTCTCCTGAATGTCAGCTATGAGGAGTGATGTTGTGCCGATGGCACCCATGCTCTGGCCCAGGGTCAACCCTGGGCAGCTTGAGCTCCCCATGGTGCCAGGCGCCGGGCCAGCACCTCCATCCCAGCGCCACCGCGTCCCACCCCGCTAACTAACAGGGTCCTGCACCCTAACAGGGGCACCAAAGCCACCATGACCCCAGCCAAAATCAGGTCCCCAGCTGGAGGAAGCTCAGCCCAACGCTTGCTGGGTGGAGCTTCTACCAGCAGCACCATGGATTGAGGGGTTTATGGTTGCCCTAAACTCTTCCAAATAAATCCCACAAATCTTTAGGGGATCTTCTAGTCTTTCCTGGAGCAGTACAGCAGATGCCACAGTGGCGGCATCTCCTGTCCATGCATTTCAGTTTCCAGCTCCAGCAGTTCAAGGAAAATACAGTGTGGATGCTGCTCCCAGGCTGAATTCTTTGCAGCACCCGGGAATGAAGGAAGGAGGTAGTTAATACTTATCCTGCTTGCAATTTTTGTGATGGAGCTAGGAGAGGAAGCATGTGGCTAGGATTATAAAGGGCTAATGACATGACAGTCTTCAGTCATTGTCAAACTGAACTCCATTCACAGCTAGGCATGAAGGGATTCCTTTTTTTTTCTAACCACAGCAGCCTCCCCCCGAGGAATCTACACCACCAATCTATTTTTAATTATGGTGATTACTAATAGACGATTTCACTTCAGTCCCAGTTCTTGTATTTGTCACTCTTGGTATTTCATAGCTTTAATTTATGCTGCTTCACTGCCATTGGCTTTGTTTGGCAATTACACATGTAAAAAGTGCACCTTCACCCTCCTGTGTGCTTTGTGTTGTCACCGCACAATAGCAGGCATTGTCCACATTTTGAAGAAAGTCTGATGCAGAAATTGGCTATAAAAGTAGCCAGTATTTCAGAGATTGAAATGGATATCTCCTAGTTACACAAAGACAACTAAATGAGATATCCTAGGGTTATTTAAGTCATTTTTTGTAGCTATCAATGACTTATCTGTTTAGGATTCAGGCACTCATTCCTGACCTCTGTTGTGGTTTCTTTTCAATATCTGACCTTAGATTTTATGATGATAGGTACTTTTATATTTGATAGTCACTGCATTTTTTTTTAATAATCAGACTGTGTAGACACTCTTCCTCATATACAAACAGGTGTCTTAAGTATTAACACTTTTATTTTATTCTGTACCTCCGCGCAGATTTCTATAATATTTTAAAATGTTCTGTAGGATGTTAAGTATCTTCAATAGCCCTTTAAACTATGCAGATAAGCTATGAAGCCCGTACATGCCACTTCCAACTCTGACTGTGACATGGATTGTGGTCTCACAGAAAAGCAAGCTCTAGTTATCGTGGTACAGATTAAATCGTTTATTTGTCAGGGAGGACTCACAGATATCCATGCATTTATACTTCTTCAGTGCTAGTGTTATACAACAGGGAAAGTTTCACTATAATTTCCCTTACCACACTGGCAGTTTTTAGGTGCTATCTCCTGCCTACCTTCATGTGACCTCAGTGAAGAAAGAAAATTCAAAATGTCAGAGTCGGCTCAAACTCCCAGAGAAATGTACTACGGGAGTCAACCCACCAGTGAAGTTTGTTTCAGATTAAACAGAATCATTTTATGCAGATCTGTCTGTAACAAAACTTTCACAGATGTTGTAAAATGATATCATGATGCTTCTGATTCTAAGCGTATGAAAAAGCATAGTTATACCATGCATGTAGATTTGTGGTGGACGGCTACTGAGGCTTCTCTCTAGTTCCTATCTATACAGATAAATCATGTGCTTTTTCATGTCTTTAATCTCTTTTTCATGTCCTTAATGTATTGAGTAGGACTAAAATTAGACTTCCTCCAGAGCAAGAACTTGAGGTCTAAGAGGCTTGAATATCAGAAATGAAGTGGGACGGGTGAAATAATTTTGTGCACCTTGCTTCACCTTCCTTCCCTCTAAACCCAACTCAGGTTTATGCCTTCATGTTCATATCACTTTTAAAAGGAAACGCGGAGTGAGACGGACACAAGTGTCTCCTCTGTGGCATTTCTAGCCTAAGCACCTTGTGAAATGTTGAGTGGCAGAGAGACAATTCTGGTGGTGGTGTCAAAGCACACTGACACTCGCCTGACATAAAGACACACGCATTTAGAAAGGTTTTGGAAATCATTCCATCTGAATCCCTTGTTCCCCATTTCCTTTCTGGCTTCCTTTTATCATGTTTCCATTTTGCTCCTAATGCAACATTTCTTCTCCATATTTTCCCCGATGTCCCACCCTGCTCTGGAAGGTTACTCTTTTCTTAACTAAAAGCTAAGATTCTGATCAGATAGAAACAAAGCGAACGATGTCCCAAATTGGTGAGGGAAAGCCTGAATTTTTCATGTAACTTTCAAAAATGTCTCAGTCCTTTGTTTCAATGCTGATAAAATTGAAAGCTAAGGACAGAAAAAAAGAAAAGTATATTTGCTGAAAAGGATCAAACCTCCTCCCCTCATATACAGGGAAGCCAACATAAGGTGGCCAGCCCTAGTGATACAACACAACTGTAATTTTCTGTGTGGAGGCTGCATAGAAATAAGGAAGTGATTGTGAAATCAGCTATACCGCTAGTGAAGTTCTGCAGCCATGAAGTCAGGGAATTAACTGACTGAATGTTCAGAACTCAAATTTAGCCCAAATTGCATGGGGAGGCCACTCCTGATGCAGCCAGTCTAGCAAAATAGGAGTAGCGGTCATGTCTGGAAAGTCTGGGCCACGGTCTCTGGTGCGTGTCTGCCTGTTGTCGTGTATCACAGAGTTACCTTTACCCAGGCGAGCCTGGTGATTTTCATTCCCCTGCAGGAGTATTGAATATTATCAGTTTAAACATGGTTTTATGGTTAATAAGTACTCTTCACGCTGCTGGTAAGGGCCCCCCAGGGCCTAACAAAGATCTTTCTTTGTTTTAAAAGAATCTCATAAAAGTAGATTGGTCGTTCTGATCACATAGACAGATGTGTGCAGTCCGAACGCTCCCTACCCCCTGCAGTCTGCAGCGTGCACTTGAGGAGTTCAATAATATGAACCTCACTAATCATCACAGTGCCAGTTCAGGTCACACCGGCACAGACTGAACGAGGCGTCCCCGTGTTAGATATGTGATGGAGTCCTGTCATGCTCTGAATTACAAAAGAGCCACGCTGTCCTGCGACAGTGGAGGCAGAAAGCTAACCCTGAAAGACACTGTGCCTTTTAGGGCAGCAGTGATGGAGCCTCAGCATCTCCAAGGGTGAGGCTCTTTTCCCGGTTTGGTTTGTCCCCCTTACCTGAAAGGTTCAAGTTAGCTGCTCCTTTACAAGTTTCCGCTTTCATTTTTGACTTTGCCCATTTAGAAATGCATGCACTTTTCAAAGCGAAACATACCAGGGCTCTGGAAATCAGTGTTTAGGCATCAAATAGCCCAGAGGACTGTACTTAAGTGGAGTCCATTCATGTATTTTTCCCATCTTCCTGTAATTCCACTGAGTGCCTGATATGAGACCCCTTGTTTTATCTTCTCAGTCTTCACAGATAAAAACTTGCCACGGCTGAATCCCTCCATCACCTCCTCCAGCTCTTCGCTGCCTACATCTCCCCAGTTGAGATCATTGATTCACCATCTACAAAAGTCTTCTGTTAGCCTTCTGCTTGCGAGTATCCAGGTTTGTCTTTGCCTGTCTGCCAAACCCGATGCTACTCATACTCCTAGGCATACAGCTCCCCTCTCAGCTATAAACTACCCAGGATTATTCTTCTCTTCCCTGTCTCCAGCTCTTCAGTCCTTCTTTCCCTCTCTGCACTGAACCATCCTTTCCTCTTCACTCTCTATTTGACTACTTGAATCTGTTAGATGCTAGCCTTTTGTTTTCTGGAGTCCTAAGCAGATTTCTATAGCCACCGGTTGTTTCTCTACTATTCTTGCCAGTAGCTCTCATTCATTTTGACTTTCCTCTTCCAGCAATCTCCACAAGAAGCAGTTTCTGCACAGTCAGTGACAAGTGGACATTGGTTGGTGTTTTTAAAAAACCTCAGATAATATTATTCTCTGCAATGGTTCTTCCCTTTTCAGCCATTCAGCTTACTTTTGTATGGCTGCTTTTGAGCCGAGGTGTATACAGGACAGTCCCTTTATTATTTGCTATAATATTTTATATGGATTTGTTATGAAGCTTGCCAAGTGGTGACAGTAAATCCTTTTCTAACACACCAAAGTCACTAAAAGGAACGCTCTGCTCGTTGTTAGGCAGACACCTGGGCTGAACTCAACAAGGTATTTGGCTAAAAATGCTCACTACTGACACATCTGCTTTATCCATCTATTGTGGTGGGAAGGAGAGGCAGAATGAGTTTTGAGGGAGATGAATTATAAAAAAAACCCAACACCTCAAATTATTATTTTAAATTATTTCTGTTGATGTGAATGCAGAAGAAGATTAGCTGACTTTCTGGAATCACAGCACCAAAATGACAGAGGTGTATGAGATGAAAAATGCTTTCTAATACACAGAGATGGTCTATTCCTTCTTCTGCTGCAGTGCTGTGTGCAACAGGGAAGCCCCCAAGATTCGTCTTACAAAGCTGACCGAGAAAGTACTTTATTTTTATTCTTTCACTGCTCTGTTCATAGGCAGGCAATGGAGTACTTTCTCCAACCTGCAGCCCATTTAAAAACAGACAGAGCTATTTTTTGACTTGCATGTCAATTCAGCTGTCTAAAAAATCTCTTCCAAATGTAGTGCTATTAAACGTAAAGAATTCCATTTAAAAACAACAAAAAAAGAAGTTTTAAATCCATATGATTAAAAGCCATTAGAAGGGCAGCGTTAGAAACTGATGTGTTTTTTCTGACTTGAAGACTGAATACATCTTAAAAGCAAAACAGAGTAGACTATTCTGACTTACATAAGAGCAAGGATGCAAATATTTGCCATGTACCATCTTGCTTCTGAGAGTACTCACTGCTTGTGCTTAATTCACATTTCATAAGAGGCTCTCTGTATGATGCTGTTGCCAAAGACAGTGATTTGCTCTCCTGAGAGCCCATGTGATGGGAAGTATATAGTGTATAATGAAGCAGGCAAGGATGTCAATGGAAGCTCTTCAAACCTGTAATCCTGTAATCCACTTCACACGAGAATATTTTGGCAGCTAGGAAATCTGGTGAAAGCCATTGCTGATCAAATCTCCTAGTACCTTTCCTGTAAGAGTCTCACCTGCAAGACAGGCTTTATAAGGCAATATCTTAGGAAGCCCATGAGAACTTGCTCTCAAGCCTGTTGAAGCCAGGCGAATTTCCACAGGCTTTTGATCGGCCTGTTCACTGGAGAGAAAGGGTCCTTTCGTACATGCACATTTTTATGGTTCATCAGGATCTTGACCTGACTACTTAATCTCATGGTCCTAGATGACATGCCCATGTTGGTTCCTCAGGACACCTCCAGCTCTGGTGACTGCTCATATTTTCCTATTTGCCCCACCAGTAGACAGGGAGAAGAAAATTAATGATTTATACGAATCCTTAGGAAACTTTGCATCAAAAGTTAATTTGGGACAGAACCTCTTTCCTTTTTGTCAGTTTGATGCCTGTTTACATAGCTCAGAACATGATTTTTAAGATTGATTGTACTCATTGGTGTTGCTTTTTTGAGTCTTTATCAAGCACTCAAACAAGTATCAATTTCTGATAGTAGCTTTAAGTTTGTGTAATTATATACAATTGTAATTGTGTAATAATATACAACTTATTTGCTTGTCATTCCTCGCAGAAGAAACCATTTGGTGGAAGAAAAAAATATTTGCCAAAAGTGTTTGTCAAATGGCTGTTTGGCAAATGGAGTAAACTCTTTAAACAATATGGTTTTGAGTCAGAGCTTCTCTGCAATAAAATACAGTTCTACCATTTACAAGACTTGTAAATATAGATCTTGGCTTATTTCTCCCCATTAAATCCTATAAAAGAGTTAACGATGCAGAGGCAGCAACATAACCTAGGAGAACACAGGGCTTTACTTGAAACTGCCGTAGTGTTTGTGTTTGAGCCTTTGAGAAGCAGCCGATAATGATTTCTTACAAAGAGGTGGCAAGACAGCAATGAGGGCTGTGATGGACAGCATTAAAACTCCGTCCATGTAAGCAGAAGCTCCACTTGTTAGCTCAAGTTCAAGATACTGGAAATCTGGAAAAGGAAAAAGGCTAACCTTAAAATTTACATCAACCTATAGACTTTTTACAAGCAGGATGATATGTGCCCTGCTCTTCTAGGTGTGTGTGTAGCCTTTGACGCTCACTCTCTTTCTTTTATCTGTTTGCAAAAGGAATTTACAAGGATTTGCATGATTTCAGAACACGTAGCTGGTGCTCACCTAGTGTTTGTTCCTATAACATAGCTCTATCTCTTTCTGTCTCTAATGATCTCTCACTAAATACATATATGTATACATGTATATGGATATACATGTCTTTATATATATTTGAAAAGAAAAAGGCAAGACAGGGAAGTAGAACAGAAAATTCACTCAGGACTACTTTTTAATTACTGCATCCATTTTCTGCATTCAAAATAAGAAACAGATCAATTTCAGAAGGAGTTTCCAGGTAGGCCAGTTTCCTAACTAGAAATAGTATTGTGTGAAACAAGGGGAGGAACAGCAGGACTGTCCTTTTATTCAACCATAGAATAATTTGGTCAGAATTTGGTATGAAGCAGTAATTGACACAAGGCAAGGACCTGACCAGCTGCTTTAGGGTATGCAGTCCTGAACATACCACAAATGATTAATTCCCAGCAGATCTGAGACTCCGCCCATAACTAAGGTCACACCACCTTGGATTTCTGACTCCAAAGCTCCAGAAATGTGGTAGAGGAAGAGGTAAGTGTCTTGTGATGCTAACTGTAAAATAAACCATGCACTGGAGATATTTCTCCCTAACCTTAAGCAGAAGTTAGTACCCAGATCATACCCTAAAGTGTAAAGTTTTACCTCGTCTAATGTAACTGTGTGAATTACCTGTGCTCTTCTCACTCAACTGTATATTTCCCTTTTGAAGGCTATTTAATTTTTCACTTGTATTAAAAAAAAATTGATTAACTTTTGTTTCATTCAGGTATTCCTTTCAAAGATAGCATGCTTTCACTTAACACTTTTGTTCCTACATAACTCTTTTTGTGCCAATTTTGTCAGAGGAAGCAGTATTTTCACTGTTTTATCTCAATGGTTTTTTTTTTGTCATGTTGTGGAAAACACTTTTTTTTTGGTAAATATATTAATCTAATTTTCTCTAAGAAACAAAGTCTGTGAAGTAAAATACCTGAAAGCAGGTGCTTTGTCATTTCTTCACTTGGTTCTTCTCAGTGAAAGAAGTATTAGGGGCAAAGACAGTGCGTTTCACCACATGCTCTTTTCCTATAAGCACAGTGATGTTTTACAAGGTATCCCTCAGAGTAACAGGGAAATAGAGCACCAGCTCTATTCCCACTGAACAAAATGATATAACTTTCTATTTTAGTGCCAGAAGAATCAGCCCTTTACTCCTTTAGCACCTATTAATTTCACGGCATATCTCCTTGTGTTGTACCATCTTGAGAACGGATATATAGGTTTTTCTGGTTTACTTCTCTTCCATATTCATTACATTGTAAATCTTTAGTGTGATTCCTCTCGAGCAGTCATAAACTTTTAGTCTCTTGTTATGCAAAACAGTTTCTGTATCTATACTTATCTTTGCTTTCCATTTATAAACATTGTCTACTTGTTAGATCCTTTTTGAAGTGGTATGCCCAGCACTGACCATGATTTTTTAAAAGATTTTAGGACTTTAATGGCGGTGCCAAAGGTCAAAATGGCTAAGGTGGGCAACAGTTTCCTTCTGCGTTATCTCACAAGCTGGGTAAAAGTGTCGTGTATTAAAAGTGTAGTCAAAAGTGCTGTGATGGGAAGCATGCTTACGGCAATGTGTTAGTGGCAAAGTACCACATGCCTTTGTACACTGATATTAGCCCCAGTGGTAGTATAACACCTCCTAAATGTTTTCTCTCCAGGAAGCTTCTTCCTTATCCCGAATATAAGAGCTCAGTGATACAGCTGGCACACCATGAACAGAAAGGGGCAGTCAGTTTCTGTGGCCTGGATACATTTGTCTGTGAGGTTCAAGAGCTGTTGTACGAGCAACATTTGGACACAACAGGTTAATGATACTTGGCCACGGTACATTTTTCCTCATGGTGTGACATAACGAAGGCATGTTAGAAATGGATCCAATACTCGTTTGACATCCTTTGGGCTTCATTATATTGACAGGTATGACATATGCAGAAGCCTACCTCAGTTTTGGGAAAGAAATAGGCACTTTTTTTGCACTTTTTTCGCACTTTTTTCAGACCTGGGACTATGAAGAGAGTGAAACAGAAGAGTAATGTTTTGAAAGCAGTTTCAAAAATCAGTTCCTCTTGCGGCACTTTTCTGTCACATTGTCTCTCCTGTGTGTCATGGTGGTGAGAGAATGGTGAGTTGTATTGATATGGCTGGTTGCCAGGGTGGCCCTCATTCTTTCTGTATGGGGGGATGAAGAAGATATTACACCCAGCCTCTTACAGCTGGCAAATACTGAGTCTCACCTTAGGTGGTCACCTTAGGCTGGATTCATCTCTGTCATCTTTAGCAGTTCTCTGTGCTGAGCTCTCTGACCAACAAGAATTTTGTGCAGGGGCTTTTTCTCTGTTCTCTTTTTTCCCCACCGAAAAGGGCTCCAAAGAGCAGGTCATTCAGCACGGCATTCTCTGCTCTTCTGCCAGGAGAAAGTCCGAACTGCAGTGAGATTTATATGAGTGTAAGCATGCACATATAGGAAAATGCAGGGGTTAGTTGGAGGTGTGCCCTCCAAGAGAAGCTGAAGTGGATGGATTTTCTGGATCCGGGATTTACGGCTTCAGAGACAAGAAACCAGTTGCATGCACATGCTATACTGGTTCAAATTTAGAAGCTATTTTTGAAAATAAGGCCCGTAACAATGTTAATTACTTATGTATAATCCCTGACATTATATTAGTGGTAGGAATTTGAACACTACCCGTACAACTTAATAGAATTATGGCATTAACATTCCTTTTGCGCTGTTGAACTATCACTGCACTTTAAGAGGGATGATATGTTTTAAAAAGCCACTGGAAACATGCAAGTCAAAATAAGCATCAAGGTGCTTAACACTGAAGGAACAGCATCTAGGAAGACTAAAAGAGGTAACGTTTCCTTCATATATTAATTTCATAACTGTATAATTTTTAACTTCTCATCACTATTTCCTTTTCTTCTTGATTTAAAGGAGCTGTTGATTCTGAATGGATCTGCAGTATAAAGGAAAAACCAGGAGGTGGACAGGTGCAAATGGCAATCAGCATAACCTTCATCAATGTCCTTTTTCATTAGTTTGCAAAACCGTAGGAAACATGTTGCAAAATTGCCATGCTGAGCTGCCATGTCCGCACACTTCACTGGCTAACGCTTTTAAACCATAGCAAATCCAATAGGTTATTGCATCCTGATAATCTTCATTAGCGAAATCCAACAGTCTGATCCTGTCCAATGGATCTTCCAAAAATTGCTAAGCCAGTTTTATACCCAGCCAGCAAAGGGAATCTGAGGTGCTCCGCTCATAAGATTCATACATACAGTGCTGCAGGTTCAGCTAGTGGTTGTCACGTGGTAATAAAAAAGCAATAATAAAACTGGATATTTAGAGACACTAAAAGTCATATTTTATCAGCTGTTTTGACCTTTTTGTATCAAATGGTTAATAGTTTTGGAGTAATGGAGGGTGATGACATTACAGCTGTAACAATCATTACTGATTTCACTTGGAAAAAAATGGGTCCTATGTCACCGGCCTTCTTTCTACCTATTCAAGCACTTACCCTTTAGAGACTATCTTTTTCTCACTCCTTGAGCCTTATCTTCAGGAAATGCTAATTAACTTGCCTTTACACAGACTTTCTTTTTAGTAGAATCACTGGGGAACTGTTTCTCCTGTTGCAATTGCTGTCATTCCTAATGGTTTTTGGATTTTAGTAGTGTGGTCACAGAGCTGAGAGTAAAACCGTGGCCCACGTACCGTGAAGTCCTGCAGGCTGTGCAGTTTAACCTGGTAGAATGATTATAGCATGGACACCAGCTCCACATGTAGCCTTGACATTATTTCCAGTCTTGGTTTGCCCAGGGATGCATGGAATATATTTCAGCTCCTCCGGTGAAACAGGCTGTTCCCACAGCAGTGCAAGCCCATTTTCCCTGCTGGCCACACAGATCTAAATGAGAGCATTCATTCTCTCTGCACCAGGGGTTAGCTCAATACGTATCTCTTATACAGTATAGAAACAAGAACATTAGCATATGATGATCTTGTGATGACCACCATCATTGTTATTGCCTTTACTCTTAACTACATTTTTCTAAAATCAATCGCGATATGATTCAGTATGTATCCCTGCTTAAGCTGTGTGTATTACAAGGCCATTTTAGGAGCATACAGATGGGTATGAGTTCCATGGTTTGGTTTTTTTTCCTGCAGTTTCATATCTCAGTCACTGTTAGAACAGACATATTTCCCTATACTATTCTTAGTCCTGCAAGCATTGTTTGGGAAAGGCTCATGTGTCTCCAGACTGGCCAGTCTATTCCTGACCCACAAACAGGTGTTTTGACAACCTCCAAACACTTGTAGTTCCTCATTAAAGCACTATGAATGGCACATGTGAACAATCATGCAGCCTTTGCCACTTTTTAGGCAGTTCTGCTGTGACAGGAAAATTTTTATAAGCTCTCATTCCTTTGAATGATTTAATCAGTGAAGATTTCATTTTTAAGATTCACCTCCAGTGAGTGTCATATATCAACATAATGGATTGTTTATAAAAAAAAAAAGAGCTATGATCATATTTGTGGTTATATGGCCTGACCAAAACTATTTGGAACTAATATATTTATTTTTTTTCTGGCTTTGAATTGCTTTTATTAAGCAATGATGAGTGTGTTCATAATATCTATGAATATACTACGAATTTTCATTGCCTCTTTGAGAATAACTTTGCAGATTTATCATCAGTTTTAATACCTGTGGGCTTTAAAAATGTGTCCCCTCTAAATCTACGAAAGGCATTGGGGAGAGGGTCTGGAAGAACCACTACAGATTCTTCTAAAGTGCAAAATCCTTGGTGAATTGAGAAACTGAAGTTTTGGCAAGGCAACAGCAGAATCAGATCAGACAATGAGCTTCTAAAAAAAATCCCGGATGTCATTTTGTCTACCTGAGGGGACTTCTATATAAAGATGCGCTTGGTTACAGAACCCAAAACACAGATTTCACATTATTTTGTCATAATAATAATAATAATAAAAACAGTAATATAATAGTAGTAGTAGTAATAATAATAATCTTTCAAACTGAGTCTTGATTAACTCCATTTGTACTCACAGATTTTTTTAGGTGGGGGCATGCTTTACATTACAGACTGTGACTGACCAGCAGGGTATTTAGAACTTGCCTAGCTTTAAGCCCAGGAGCAGCAGTTTTGATTTTGAAATGACCCAAGCTTAAAAAAAGGAGTGACTTCAGGTATAAGACTATGTTGCCATTTTTGTTTGAAATCTATTGAATTGGGAGGATCAGGAATACATTTGGTGAAATCCTGGTCCCAAAGAGCTCATTGACTTCAATATAATTTGGGATTTTATTTACCACTTTCTAAGGAGAGTCTGAGCCTTCTTATTATGTAGGTGATATACATTAACATGCATCTGTATAATACAATGAGTCCTTATATCAGCTGCCTGAGAAACAAACCCCTTGTATTTTTCCTGTTAAGTTATCTAAGGCTACTATAAACATACAGTCCTGTCTTTAAACTGGGCAGTAGGTGCATAAATTTGAAAGTTTAAAGTTGGTGCAGCTGTACTATATTATATTATATTATATTATATTATATTATATTATATTATATTATATTATATTATATTATATTATATTATATTATATTATATATTTCCACCAAATCTTTACTTCTTTACGTTGAGTTCAGAGATGTGGTCTGAATGAAAAACAAAGCCACAGAGCTTCTTTCATTGAATTCATTTCACTCTGGCCACGTTGAAGTGATATGTACAGATTACTTTAGTTTAGCTCATCAGAAAGATTTAACAGTAGCAGAGATTTGTTGATATAATGTAGATTCAGATACTGCATAAATTGATGACAGGGCCTTTTTATGGAAAGGGCACTTTGCTCACCCTAAAATATATATCTTGGGACAGTTGTTAAGAAAAGAACGACTGTGTTCAAAATTTGCATAGAAATGGGTTTTTTTCTCCCTTTGTGTTGAGGTCTCATACTGCATCAGGTGAGAAGCAGATGCTGATGATACAGCATTATTCCACAGGTGTGTGCAGGAAAGTACCATAACAGTACAAAAGAAATGCAGAAAATCTTCAAAAAATAGTTGCAGGGGAAAGAGAAGAGAAGAATGACCCATCTCATCATTCTTCTGTCTGCTTTAATGCTATGTTTCATAACTACTGAATGAAAGCGACTGGAGGGTATGTTAACAGGCACACAGCTGTAAGCCCCACAGAGCTTTAAAACAGGCTGCATCAGAGCAACTTAACTTTATTTTGGGAGGTTATGGGATAAGTCAGAACCTGATCTCCGTTACAGCTAGATTCCAGAGATATGATCTATTTCAGCGAGGGCTCAGAACGGCCATATTATTGGAAGTGGGTGAAAATCCACCTGGATTTGGTGCTTCAGACATGCCTAATTAGAATTCTTTAAAAGCTGTAATGATTTTTAGAGGTCTACAGATAGACGTTAATAGTGTAATGATTCTGTAACATGTCTGTTCCTGGAAACTGCATATGAATTTTCACAAGATTACTGTATCATTTACATGTTCCATACGCCTCTCGATTTCAGAAAGAAAATTACAAATATCCAGGGAAAAACAGGAAAGACTGTGTTAAACTGCTGAATTTCTGCAATGGAAAATGATAAGCAAGAACCTATAGAGATCTGTAGTGAAGGATCATTGTTAGCAAAAGTCTTGTCTTGCCAGACTGGGATTTGGAAAACGTAGTTCAACTTCTATTTCTTCCCTGGACTTTCTATAAGATTGACTTTCTTAAGCAAGTCATCAGGACCCAGAGCCATCTCACCTCACTTTACCATCTAGAAGGGGGATTTCTGCGCTAAGCTAGTTGCTTAGACTCCGTCCTTCATCATGCTGCAGCTAGAAGACATTTCACTGCCCTTTCTAGATTCTCATGGACTAAATCTCCTCTAGCTGTGTGTCTCTGATAGTCTATTCTGCATAGGTGTTAATTTTCTCCCAAGCTCCTTCCAAGACAAACCCTGAGCATGAAGGAAGAGAGAGCTTTGCCTCAGGGTCCACTCCATGCAAGAGGCATGGGCCACACCAGCAACCTCTGCTATTTTTGTAGAGATGTCTTTACAGAAGAGCCTAGACCTCTGTCTTAGACTAAACGCCTAACTTTGAGATAGCTAATATTAGGTGTGATGAATTCAAACACTGGGTCTCTACATGCTTCTCACACTGTAAAATAGGAATAACAATAACCTTTTGTCTATCTCAGATTATTAGCATTTGACTCTGACCTTTAAGTGCTCCTGTTAGAAATGTGCTGTTCTGTGCAACCACATTAATATCAATTAAATAAAATTTTACAAACCTTTCATCTGAATCACAGACTCATAGAATGATTGATGTTGGAGGAAGGCACCTCTGGAGGTCATCTGGTCCAACTCCTCTGCTCAAGCAAGGTCACCCACAGCTGGTTGCCCAGCAATGTGTCTAGATGGGGTCTGAATATCTGAGATCCACCGCTATTGATTTTCCTATTACTGGTTAAACATAGTTGTTCACTTAATATTTATTTTAAGTTACCAAGACTTTTTGTTGTTTTATTTAAAAAAAAAAAATGTACAAAAACTTTAGCTGAGAATGTTCTGGTTTTGGGGGGAAAAGAAAGGATTTTATTTGGTAAACATAGCAAGCAGATAGTAGATCTGGATAGAGATAACAGACTTGAAGTCCATTATGACATTGCTTTGCCAGCTCCTTCATTAGTCCCTAAAAGCTCTTTTTATCTGTCACAATTTCCTGCATATAAGCAGCCTTTTGTTGTTGTTTTGGTGTTGCAGTGCACAACAACTCTCTCTCTGACAGCTTTTTGAGGGTAGCTTCAAAACAGCCCAGAAGGGAAGAAAAGAGCTAGGAGATTTAAGCCAAATTTATGCTGTAGTTAGTTGGTACCCTTCTGAGTGCTCTCACAGCGCGCTGGCTGCTGGCTTGATTAAATGCAGTACAAACCGTTCTCCACAGCTGATTGGGGCACTGGGGCAGGTGTCCAAGTCGCTATGTTAATTAAATACCACTGATATCTGTGGAAAGTTTTGTGCCTCCGGTTACTGAAACGGCAAACACAAGGAAACTTATAGAAATCATCATGCATTTTATGAGATGAGCAGAAACCTCATTAGCAAAACACTGATTTCCCATGTTTTCCCATGAGAGTTGGTGGGTGAGAGATGCATCGAGCAACCGGTAGTTTTATTTTGGGAAGAAGAAGATTGTAGTTTTCTCTGTGTGGTTCAGCATCTAATGGACAGTCGCAAATTTTTATTCCCCTGAAATCTACCAGATCTGGGAAACTGGGGTTACTCACGTGGCTCTTTCCAAGCGGCTCATGACTGTGAACAAAAAATGAGTGTAACATTTCTTGCAGGGTAGGGAAAAAAAAAGGCAGGCAAGAAAGCGTGGGGGGAAAAAAAAAAATGGAAAGCATCATACCCACACCACCGCTGCTTCGCTTGCGCTCCCAAGATTCAGATTCCAGTTTGGCCAGAGATGAAATTGATAGCTCTGCGGGAGGAATGTGGGAATAATGGGCTACGGACACTATGAATGAATTATGCTCTGCAGGCACGGGGCTCCTCAGCGCATCGCTGCCCGAAATTTTATTTTTATGTGGCACATATTTAGAAAATTGAGGAGCGCCTTGGAAAGTTGGGACAGCTGGAGAGCGCGTGCGGGGTGCCGGGGGAATGCCGGGGCTCTGCCAGCAGCCCCTGGCCAAGCAGGTCTCCAACACGCCTGCCAGCCCACCGCCCCAGCAGCAGCCCCCCGCCGCCGCCGGACAGATGCTATGAAAGGGCTGGCGTTAAGTGCCTTTTGCAGGATATTAAACCAGCATCCTAACTGGTAAAAAAAATGAATTGTCACTGACATTATGTCGGCCCGTTTGGAGCCCTCTCTGCTACTTTCCGCAGTCTGGTAACCATTACGCACAAGAGATCAATATTCGCCTCAGTGCTGGAATTTAAGTAATGATTTCCAATAAAACCTATTTCAGACTGTTCTGGCTAGAGGACAGAGACAAGCCACAAAACATAATGCACTTAAAGCCTTTCTTTTCTCCTCTTTTCTTTCCCGTTTTTCCCCTTCCTTCCTTCCTTCCTTCCTTCCTTCCTTCCTTCCTTCCTTCCTTCCTTCCTTCCTTCCTTCCTTCCTTCCTTCCTTCCTTCCTTCCTTTTTCTTTTTTTTTTTCTTTTAAAGACTTGAATAATGGAAGCGAGATCTAGCGATAAGACACATGCACGCACACAAAAAGGAGGCATTTTGGTCCTGGCCAATCTGCTTAGCTAATGGCTGTAAACTGACACCCGTAATGAAATAAAAATGTCTCAGTGCAAGTGCATGGCTGCGCAATTGCTACCAACACCCAACCCAGCAGCCCCAGCGATGGGTGCTGGGGAATGCTCCCTTCCACATCACTTCTTTTGCTTCTCCCTGTTTTGCAGCAAATAAAAGATACGTTTCCAAAATGGAATTAAGTAAATATTTCGCTATTTTGTGCTGCAGGAGTCTGATGTCTTTAGAAGTGGTGAAGCGCTCCAGCTCCCGGTAACTGTACTTGACACTCCAGCTGCTCAGCACTTCTGAAAATCAGGTTTCTAGTACTGTTCCGGTTCTATTTTTCCTACTTGAAAGCTTTTTCCCCCCCCCCCCCCTCCCCTTTCTTCTGGTCTTTGCAAAAGAACCTGAAGGGTGTAAGAAGATGACTGGTACTTGAGGAATGAAATTTCTGATCTATTATCTGTTAGTGAAGGAAATAATTTACAGAGGTGAGATAGATAAAGACGTACACATATATCTTCCAAGTTGTCATAGTTTCATATTTTGCCTTTGGCCTCACTGTAGTGCCTCGTTTCTTTGTGTCCCGCCGTGCAGACTTCAGACAGAGGAAAGCCCCTGTCCAAGTGTGCTAAGACTGGACTACTGTGGTTAAAATGGTTTCCCCTGGATCTCCCTCACAGCTTGCAGTTGTCTGATTTCAATCAGTGGCAGTTCTCTCCACATGTCTAGCCATCAATCTTCTCCTGCTCCTGGATGAGTGTGTCACAGCATGGTGCATGTTCCAGTTAAAAAATAGACTGCACCGCAGCTCTCCCTCCTCAGTCATCGATAAGTATTCCTTTGATATTTTTATTAAAAAAGAAAGAAAACACATTATGATATATGTTTCTGAAAAAAAAAAAAGAAAAGAAAACAGAAAAAAAAAGAAAACCCAAAGCACACCGAAACCCTGGAGGCTGTAGGAACAGCAGGAAACGGGGAGGGAGTTTGGGGTTATGTGGTTATGATGAAGCTATCGCTTGGTAAGTTACGCTTGGTGTAGGAGTTGAGGATCTCGATCTTTATTGCTTTCCACCCTGCACTCTGCCAGCAGTAAAAGTTCTCTGGACATTGTTTGAGTCTCCGATGTTCGTCTACTTCACACCCATTCCTTCCCCCCGGGTGAATAATAATGGCTATTTGAAAATGGAGCCGCTTAGAGATGGAGGGGGTTTTGTACAAAAACTAAGGCAAGTGTGTCATAGTCCCTCGCTCTCACCTTTGGATCTTTCGGAAAGGGAAATAAATGGCAGTTTCTCTGTTTCAGTTCATCTTTTAGATTGCAGCCAGTCTCCTAGACCTCTGTGGGGCTGAGGTACATGCACGGGAACATCCAGAAGTTGCCCGATAGAGAGGACGGAGTAACCTGTCTCCACACAGGTGTCCTTACCCAAAGTAAACCCCCCTTCTGAAAAGACTGAAGCTGCAGAGAGTCTGCATAATAACTCTGCTTCTGACAAAGCACTTTTCCATGGCAGATCTCAAAGCGCTTTATAAAAGAAGGTAAGATTATTATTCTTGTTTTATAAATTGAAAACTCAGACACAAGAAGGAAAAGCAAATTGTGCAAGGAGGCAAGTGACTTGGGGGACTATAAAACTCCTTTCTCTCAAGTGTCAAGGTTGTATTTAGGAGGCGCTCTACTTAATATATCACCAAGTAATGAGCTTTTACTGTTCATATATCGAAGCCGATGAGATTCAGCAGTTAAAGAAAGATTGCATAAATAGGCTTGAGTCAGTCAGGCTTGAGCCTGTTTTTCACATACGATGTAAAAGTCCATTTCGTTTCTCGTGCCGATAATTCTAATTTAGAAAAAAAGTGAAAGGGGAAAGCAGCCAGCTGGGAAATAATCACATTTAAGAAAGGCAATTAAAATCTAGCCACTTGTGAGATAGTTATTTCTTAAGCTAAAATTCATCTCTTACCTTGTCACATTGTCTCTTTTCAGTCAACGATCTGCAGTAAAATCAATTGATTCTCAAATCTCCACATAATTTTTACAGCCCTTCTCCATGATATTAACTAAAGTCCGTAAATCTGGAAAACTCACTCACAATCACACAATTCACTTTCTCATGGAAAACCATGTGATGAAAGCCATAGGAAATAATTACTGTTGAAGCAGTTCACATGAATAACTAACTTCAGGATGAAAAACTTGCCACCAGCACTATTAATTAATAAGAAAGAGATTTTGTGGTCTAGTTTACTATTCATTGTGTATTTCATTGGCTCATTCTTTTACACTGGGGACTAGTCAATTTTATTTCTATGCAAAACTGCATAGCATACGTTATTCTCTCTCTTCCTCCCTTCTGTTAGGCAATACATCTCTAAAAAAGTGAATATACATAATAAATAATGATTAAGTAGGCACATTTCTAGCATAGATTTGTTGCTTAATAGGATTCAGTTCTTTAAAAGGGTATAGGAGAAGATACAAAATCATTGCAAATGACACCAAAATTGGTAGTTATGAGTAATGATGAAGACATACCAGCACTGCACAGAAATCTGGGCTGATTAGTAAGTTGGCCTCACCTGTATCACTGCTAAATGTCACGTGAGATGGTTAATTAAGACCTTTCATTAAGAATGAAAAATATGGATTAGTTTTACAGAACAGTCGACGGTCTTTAGGCACAAAGTGACTCAGAAAAGGATTTAGTGGTTTTGCTGTGCAAACAGACAAGCAAGAGCTCCCAGGGCAACACAGAGGCTGAGCCAGCAAATGCTGTCCTGGAAGTATGTATGGGAGAAGACTACCAGATAGAAACAAAGGAATTTTACTGTTATGGATTACTGATAACTAGTATGATCATTTTTGTGATGTCTCTGTCTGCTTCTGATCTACACATTTAAGTAGGATGTTGGCAATTTAGAAAATGTTCCAAAAAGAGCTACAAACACAACTTCAGTAACAGAAGTGAGAGAAAAAAGCATCTTAATTTAGTCACTAAAAAGTGCAGATTAAGAAATGATGTAATGATGGCCTGAGGATACTTCTCTAGAAAGAAAACTGGAGAATCTGACTTAACTTAATAGAAAAGGCCATTATGGATAGAAGCTGAATCTCTGCAAATTCAGATTAGCATTCAAGCACACAGCTCTTCTCAGTGAAGGATCTTAACTGTTGAAAAAAAAAATAAATCTTATCTAGGAATACAATGGATTCTCTCTCCCGTGAAGTCTCTAAATCAAAGCTGTCTGTCTTTCTGGAAGCGCAGTTACAGTTCAGGCAGCAGCAGTGGATTTCATATTGGGAACACTTGGCAAAATTCTTTGGTGCTGTGTTTATGGAGGAGGTCAGGCTACATGATTATTATCATTCTTCCTGGCCTTAAATGCTATCAATCTATGAAACATGGACTTAACTTTAAGTGTCACTCTAAATCATTTTACATTCATGTGATTTCAGTGGAGCCATTTAACATGGTTGAAGTTAAGCATGTGCTCAAGTGCTTTGCTGAGTAGAGGGGAACTTGCCCTCTTATAACTGACCACATGCCAAAGTGCTTTGTCAAAATGGCGCCACAAGTCTTCGTAAGTCATCAAAGGTGCGAATGAGAAAATCCCTCATGTTGGTTTTTTTCATAGTTTTGGGCGCAGAAGCTACTCTTTTGCTTACAATTTTTTTTCCCCACGTAAATTGCGGTGTACTGGGCAGCAGAGCTGCCAACTGGCACTGCCTCTTCCTGGGCTGTTTTCTTGCTCTAGGACTTAAGGACAAGTCTGAATCCTACACGAATCAGCAGAAGTCATCCCAGGTACATTAGAAGGTTGTACGGACTGGCCATTTCTGTGATGTTGGAAAAATACTCACCTTCTGGGAGGCAAGACATTGCTTTAGGAGACGTGATGAACTGTGCCTACCTACTTGAACAAATTATTAAAAATGCTATAGCTTTTATTATTGTAAACTGTAAGAGACGGAATCAAAACAAATTGATGCCAGATGCCATGACTGTAGAGGATTTTTCCATCAGAAATGGTCGTTAGCATTTCAAGCACTGAAGTGATAGTCTTATAATATTCTCATTCACACAGGTTGGTTCTTCCCTTGAGTTGAAAAGGAATTCAGAGGATGCAAAATGAGATATAATGTAAGGACCTCCTGACCTAAAAAAAAAAAAAAAAAAAATCAGGCCTCCCTTTTCAGTATGTGTTTTTTAGTAGCCACATTTTTATGCAGCATTTACTTAATTTCAGTCTAGTAAAAAAAACCCTCACCCCATGTCTTCGCTTTCACATGGCGACAAAACTCACAACTTCTATGATAAATTTTGCTGTGCTTCTTTAAAGGGTAGCTCATGTTTTTAAAAACTGTGGTGAGGTGTATTAGTCAAGTCCTGAATTTCACTTTTAAAAAAAATAAATCACCAGTGAAAAGCAATCAAGTATTTGGTACTGAAAAGACTTACTATAACACAAAGATGAAATACAGACTGTGAAATACTGCGGGAAGTGCTTATAAAGTTCATTATCACTTTTCACATTTTCAGCAATTTCAAAAGCCAAAGAGAATGAATATACTTCTATTTTATCTCAATCTTTCACTTTGCTTTACAGTTACTGCCAGGCAACTTGATCTGTAAGGCTGAACTGTAGGGGCATTCCTATTAATTTAGATATTCATCTCCGCTACAGTATGCAGTGTTGATTCCTTGTTAGGCTGAATGGTTAAAGTGAGTATTTGCAACTTTGATTTACATCTTGCAAATTGCATTATTTATAGCAGTTTTGCCCTAAAATGGCTAGTTAGCAGGGTTCAGCGAAAGTTAGAATGACTTAAGCCTAGTGTTAGATCATGCGTGCTATATGGCGCTGACTTTCACTTCTGGAGAGCTTGGTTCCATATTTACAACACAGACCACAAAGAAGTGCAAGCCAGAATTCAGCCCCAGTTAAAGTAACCCACAAACATCCCATTAAATCATTCAACACACAATACCAAAAGCTGAAAAATATGGCTACGCGCTTGCATTTTCCAGCTCCCTGCATAATTTTAGCTCTGAAATGGTTTTCTACCACAGGAAGTGATGGCACATGGTGTCTTTGATATCCAGGTCAAACCGATCCACCAAAAACTGTAAGAGGAGAGGATGACTAGCGTCCAGTACTGCTCAGTAAACATGAAAATTAAGGGCTTCTTTTTAAATAATATCACCTCACTGATCCAACTTTAAAGCACAGCTCCACAAACAACTGGAAGAGGACAAGGAAAGCTGGAAATCAGAAAACTGTAGAAATTCCTGAAAGAGAAAATTTTTACGCGAGCTTCACCATTAAAGGGAACACAGTCAACTCTATTCACCCTAGGATTTTCACTCAGCCCCAGGATGACCCCAAATTGCTGTGACACTCTTGTGCTGGGCTTCACCACAGCGATGCTGAATAAGTACCAGTCTCCCCAGCACTCTCCCATCCTGAAAGGAAGGAAACAAAAAAAGGGAAGAATACCTTATATGCCAAACCACCTGCCTGGAGACACAAAGGAAGACTTTTGCGGTCTTGGATAACTGCATATAATTATGTTCTTTCACCTCAATGTTTCATTTCAGACTTGGCCGCAATGCATTGCTGCTTTTCTTCAAGTAACAATAATAATAAAATAAGATTTGGAAATGTCTCCTCATTCGGGATTTACAAAGTCATTGTGGAACCAGGCTAAATCATTTGAGTCAAAGAGAGGAATCTGTCCTTAAAATTATGTATGCAAAGAAAGGAAGACTGGATCATTGCACAGAGTGCTTGCCAGTGACTTGTTAGACCTCAATTACTTTCCTAACCTGATCAGTGTGTAATTTCTTACAGGTCTAGTGAGATTAATTACATGGTGACAGAGACATAGAGCTGTCTCTTGCAGGATATCCTATAGGTGAGGTGGAAAGGACATGACCTTGCATAGGGGTTTCCTATAGGAGGGTGTCAAAACACATTGACATGAACTTTCCTCCTGCCACTAGATCTCTAACAGCTGATTACAATTTTGAATCTTAGCCTTTTTAAGTGTATAATTCAGCCTTTCTTCTTAGCAGATTGTTTCCCTGTTTGACCCAGCCTTTTTACTATGGCCTGCAGATCTATCTCAGTGCAGAAGGCCACTAAAACTGACTTTGGGGGCATCGGACCCTTTTCCCATGGACACTCAGATGGCATTTTTACTCCTTGGGCTATGCATAGTGCAAGAGCGTAGGAGAGCACAATGCCCTTTTTTCTTTTTTTCTGAAGGGAATGGTACTTCTTTGCCATATTTTGCACATTACCAAGCTACTGGGCATACATTCCAAGTAAGTTTGAATGTCAGAGCTACTACATCTAAAGGGCCACATTAAAGAGATCCAAAATCAGCCCAGTCTTTTTATATAAAGAGCAGTAAAAGCTCTCCAACTTAACCTAATAAATTACTGTTATAAAAACAGCTTTATGTAATGTGCAGAAGTCTAAGAAAAACTGTTTTAATGGTTGTATAAAAGAGAGATTTGCAAATCTGTGAATATAAGTTAACGTTATGCATTTTTCAAGTAAAGGGAAAAAAGAGGGGCTAAAAATTGCCAAAGTAAAATGCAGAATAATGGAGTCTCAGTTTCATTTTCATCCAATTAACTACCTTGAAAATGAAAAGGCTGTTCTACAGAGTTCCTTTTAAAAGTTGGGTTAATTTAACTCTGGAAGTCAAATACTAGGAATCAAGTGCTGCGCCTGCACTTTCCATGATCGGCTGAAGGAGACGAGAACAGACAATGATTGAGCAGAGCTCTCATGAGTAATTCACTGCATACACAAAAATTTGACTATGTTGCAGTCAATGGGGTTTTGGCTATTGATTTGAATGAAGTCAGGATTCCAATCATGTTTATCTTAAAAAACTCAAAGTCAAATTTAAAAGAAAAAGAATCTCAGTAATTGTCAGGAAAAAAAAAAAAAAAAGAAGTTTTGGGGGGCTGAGTTTATTTGCAAATCAAGATTTAATTCCATTAATAGTTTTGGATGAAAAGATTGTAAAGCATTGAATTTGCTTCAAACCCCACTTTTTTCTGCTTATAATGAATGAAGGCTGAACTGAAATCAGATAATGGGCTTACCCATCTGAAAATGTTTCTTTGTGGTTTGTGAAATCTTTGTGCTTACACAAATGATCATTTATTTCATTTCCTTGTTTGTAATTTTACCCCAGAATTTCTGTTTCAGCTTGACACAAATTGGCAACCTGCTTTTCTTTCTGATGGCAAGACTGAGAGGGCCATTTTTCACAGAGCTTCATGTAACTTATATATAATAATCCATATGCACCTAGAAATACATTTTTTCAACTTACTGCTGAAAATTGCAAAAACTGACTCCTGAAGTCAGATATTTGATTAAGACAGAATAACAGATGTTCAGTAATAAACCCATGAAATAACAATAAGAAGGAAGTTCAAAATTAATAGGTATGTGGCTGAATATGCACGGTAAGTCACAGTGAAGAGAAGGCGACCTTCTATGCCTAGACACTGTAATATGTGCACTCGTAAATACATCATACCTAAAATCCCAAAGCTGGCTTACCTGCTCCTTTTGAAAAGCAACACCTTTTCAAAATATCAACCCACCCTCTGCTTTATGCTCTAAACATTTCTGTAAGCATTTTTTTTTCCTGTATTGTCATTTTTGCACCTAATTTTCAGACACTTTTTAATAAAATGTAGTGTACGGCCTATGCAGACAAGTTCTGTAATTCTGCATGCAGGGCTCAGCACAGCGGCATTCCTGTAACTGACTGGCACCTTGGCCAAGGTGCAACGCAAATATTAAACAATATTAGATGGCTGGGCTAGCCATTGCGGTGATTATCCTATGATCTAGACACCTTCTCACCGTCCAAACATTTTAAAAAGTTTCCATTCTTTTTGGTGCTAAGGGTATTTTAAACACCTGCTGTGCCTATTCCCTTCTATCAGAAATTATATTTGGAGGTGTCAACCAAGCCCGTGCGGGCCACCAGTTATAAAAACATTGCACATTGTTATCTTGTTTTTCCTTCTCTGGTGGAAAACAGCTTTAGTCTCTCAAATGTTTCCCGAGCATTGTCCCATCTCCAGAGCAATGGTATACTTTCTGTGAGGAGACCCAAAGTGTCCAGTTTTGTGGAGGAAATGGAGCTAGCACCTCATACAGTCTCCGAACACTGGAACTAATTTGGATTTCTCTCCTCATTCATACACTCAGTCTTCTCCCCCCACTCTGCTCCACCTGTTTTCCTTTTCTACTGAAGTCATACAATGAACTGATGACTGAAGATTTTCCTATCCACAATCCTTGCAATTTCTTTCCAAGTCAGGGCACAGCATGATAGCTGCACTTCACTGTATTTTGATTTTTGGGCCAAATTCAGCACGGTACCACCCTGTACAATCCACTGAAGTGTGAGATGACACAGAGAGTAATTCAGTCCACTATTACAAAGGCTTTAACTTGTTTTCCCAGCTCACTGTGGACGTTAATTGCCCAGAAAACTTTCATTGCATTTGTAGTATCTGGCAACTTTAACTCTTTTTCCTTGTTTTGCCTGTTTGGTGTCTCTGCAGCTGCCGTGCAGTGCTGCTTCTCTTCCTCAATCACCTCCAGCATCTTTCAATAACTGCAACCTGTTGGACACCCACAGCTTCATTCATTCCCTTCCCTTCCTTTGACAATTCTCGGGCTCACTCGTTCACGTCCCCGT
The DNA here is from genome assembly GCF_028500815.1 of Rissa tridactyla. Taxonomy (NCBI): domain Eukaryota; kingdom Metazoa; phylum Chordata; class Aves; order Charadriiformes; family Laridae; genus Rissa; species Rissa tridactyla. The sequence goes on from NC_071468.1 coordinate 65,350,436, forward strand.
ACATAACCTAGTTACCTGCAGGCAGTGTCTCCCCGCTGCGCATCTCACTGCACTCACACAGCTGGGAATCCTCCTCTTCTGTCATTCCCCATGCCTGGCTAAAAGCTACCAGGATAGCCTTAAAATACCTCTCCAAGTCACCGGCCACTCTGAAAACCCAAGGTGTTTCCTGTATCCCAAGCAGCAATTTCTAAAAACACGATGCTCTCCTCCCATCAGCTCCAAAACCATTCCTGGCTTGTGCATTGCAGTCACTTAACCCTCTCAGTGGGAGAATCCCAGCAGTGCCAGGAAGCCCCAGTGTGCCTGGTGTTTCACACAGAGAGAAAATCTCATGGGGAACTTGGCAAGAGAGAGTGCTTTGCCTCAAAGGACATACAGTACAGTATCTAGAGGGGGAAATACCCAACAAACACAATGACAACAAAAACAAGACAATGGCTGAGAAGGGAGAACAAAATACAGGGAGGTGACATATCCCAGAAGGCAATGACAGAGGCAACCTTTCTGGGGCCAAGGCCCTCACTTCTCCACCCAAACTGCAGGTATCAATAAACAAGATCCACTTGCATGTGGCCAGAGAACAATCAAGCCCAAAAAAACCTCACAAGCCAAGTGCTTTACAGCTGAATTTGTGTTTGGATGGCAGCGAGCTGGGGCAGTGCCCCACACATTGCTCAGGAATAAGGTAAGTGCTGAGGATGGGCTGGAGGCAGCATACGCCACATCTGTTATTTGCCAAGGGGAGGCCGCCGCATCTGTGGTTTTGCCACCGGCTCCTCGGAGCAAACACGTTCGCTACAATATTCCCCTGAGCAGCAGCTGCAAGAGGATCACTTAAAATTGCATGAAGCATTAATCTGAACTCTGAGACAAGTTTGGTACCGCACAGTTGGACATAAGCCAAAGTGTCCCATGTAGTAAAGGGGAAGGGGGGAGGGAAGAAGACAAAGAAAGGAAAAAAGAAAAGACAGTCCTGTCAGTGGTTTTAAGCTGCCACTTTTTTTTTTTTTTAAATGGAAAAATTGTTACAAATGGGTTCTTCAACATATGTTATTAATTTCATTGTGCTGGCTTCTTGCCAGTTAAGCATCAGTCCTGGTTTCTTTGCTTTCAGTTTTAACTAGCAAAACTCATGAGGTCATTAACGAAAATGGACACGGACTTTTTTTTTTTTTCTTGCACACAACTGTTATGGAGCAACTGACTCTCCTGAAGGCTTTTATTTAATAAAATTTCAGCTTCTTTTTTTTTTTTTTTTTAATAAGGAGATGTGCTCCTCAGCAAAATCTGGTGTTTCTACTATAAACAAAGCAACATGTGAAGGACTTAAAACACATTTACTGGTACTGGCAAGAGTAACAAAGTCAGAAACTTTAAAAAACACTCATAAATGTTAAGTAACATTTCATAAAGCTACACTGCTATTTACTTTGCTCAATATGTATACATGCGAGAGACCAAAGTGGTACTGAAAAATAACAATGAAAGAGAATGTGGTTTGATAAAAATATCTATATATGGAAATTTTGATTGAATATTATTAATGTTTGATTTGGCTTGCAGAGAACTGCAAAATACACTTGAAGAAAGAGTGCCATTTAATGGATTTCTGTGCAAAGCAGCATCTCCCACATTGCGAGAGCCACGCTGAGCCTTTAATCCAGCGAGCACAATTGCTGTAGGTGTGCGCAGGGAACAGGCTCATTTGAAGAAAGAACTGGTTTATTTTGCAAGCGGAAACTGGCATTATTCACCCCAAGGAGTGGAAACAGAGATTTGGAGCTGCCATGAAAATAGTGCTTTTAGTGGTCGCTGAGGGTGCTAATGCCGCTGTGCTGTTGCACTCCAAATGCTGCAGTCTCCACTGCTTGCCTGCTTCCTGGCCAGATCGTGGTGGCCAAGCCTGTTGTGAAGTCCTTCTGCAACCCCTGCTCCCGGTACCCATCTCCAGGACTCAGCTGAAGGCTGTGCTTTGTAACCTAGCAAATGAGAGGAGGAAAAGGATCTTCTAAAGGCTTGGCCCCCCTCTGCCTCCAGCTTCCCATCTGCCATGTACACGTAGCAGATGCTGTTGGATGGCTGGCGCTGGACAGGACCTGGTAGAGGAAGTCAGCACCGATGTCCAGCAAACCTTACATATCACACCTAACTACTGTACCTGTATACCTGTAAAGAAACTGTCCTTTGGGAAAGCAGGAAATAAGTTTCACAACAACAGGCATAGCCTCTATGGGTTATTAGTACATATGACAAAGTAAGTACTAAATAAAGAAATTAATAACTACATCTTCACATTCAGCAGGGCTACTAACATGCACAAATAACAAGGCTGGAGAAATGCATGCTCTTATTGCTTTTATCCTTGTCCTTAATTCCCCCCCTTCTCTGCTGTTGTTTAGTACACGCTCCTATTACATCATGTCTAAAATTAGATTGTAGGATCAGGCTTTCTTGTGAAATATTTAGCGCTACTTTCTTTAGGCGAGACCAGGAATTCTACAGGAAGGGCCTTTTTTCACTACTTTTTATGGCTTAGCCTGATCCTGCTGCTGCCAAATGAAAGAATGTCTTTTTCTTGGCTTCAAAGAGTCTTGGGCTGGGCCCTGAGTCCAGAGACCACAACATGGCGTACTTGTTAGATAAAGGAAAATGTATGTGTGCATGTATAAATAGCTGATCCGCCTGCTAGAGAAGATGAAATCATGCTCAGAGATTTCTTTTCTAATTAAAAAATTATGATTCAAATGGAACCGAAGCCCTTCTCCTGTGCCTGAGCAGCCCTGCAAATTATACTAGAAAGAGATACATGAATACAACTTCCTACTCCAAAGACGCAGAGACCATAGCAGATAGAGAAGGATATGCAGATGTAACCTAATATGCAGGGCTCTGTTACGCACAGCTATGCATGCATACACACAAATGTATGCACAGATTCCAAGAAAGTCTCCGGTAGGATAGGCTTAGAAAGTACACTTTGGCGAGATAAAGGCTGCAGATCACTACCTTAACTGTCGACCTCTTCCAACAAACCATTTTCACAGCTTCACTGTAGTTACATTAAGATGTTTTATTTGGTGGAGAAGGATGAATGAGAAATTAAAATTGCTACTTAAGGGTTTATGTAACTTCAGTTCAAATCCATGTTTTATTTAGAGAGTCTTCTGTGCCTTAAATTAAGTGTCTGTGTTCCATACACATTTATAAAAGTAAATTTTCCCCTCCCCTCAGATGATTTGTGAGAATAGGTACTTTAAAGTATAATGGGGCATTTTTAATAGATTGCTATCTTTGCATGGTCTGTTCAATTCCTGGTTGCTTTTCTGTCACCCTCAGGAACATTGCTGGTCCTGAAGATCCCCAAAAAGTATCTGGCTTCTAGATGCCCTCAGCTGATCATGGCAAGGACAGGCCACACAAACTGGTGAACCTATACCTAAAAAATGGTGGCGCTCTTTCACTTTAGTTTCGATTGTCTCAAAATGCATCCAGGAGAAGACAGATGTTTAGGTAAGTTTCAAATTTATATTCGTTGGTCAAGATTCACCTCATGTAACTTTAGACATGTGAAAGTTGGTTGGCTAAGGCTATGCCTACATCAGCGTTTTGGTTGCAGGCAGCAGCATGGCTTTGAAGTGAATCCTGTAATCATTGCCCTGCAATCCTGCACGTTGGTTTGGTTTGGTTTTGTTTGGTTTGCCAAACAGTTTCAGTGGGCTGAAGCTGGATTCCTCTAGAGAGAAAGGAGACCAGAAGCTCTACTTCGAAGACTGAATGCTTTCCAACCCTTCGTGGGGACATAAGGGTGCTAAGCCCAGGCTGGTCCTTTGGACAGCTCTGAACCACAAGCATGAGCTCAAGCAATCCCCCTGGTCTGCATGCAGTGCTGATGTTGGGGCCTGAGCACCAAAGCTGCTTTGGTGTCCTGGTCTGCTCCTACTGAATTGAGATGCTTGCTACTGCTGACGCAGACCAGCTCTTGGCTGACCATGTCAAGCCTCCTTCATGGGCAGTAGAAATAAACAAGCAGAGATAAATCATCTTGCTTATCTGAGACAGCTATCTCAAGACAAGATAAATGGAAAGGACAACCAGCTTAGATGTACACGGTGAACTTTGGTGTCCTAAGTGAAGACAGTCAATTCCCGTCCCACATGCACAATCCTAGATATACTCAGCAATAGGTGAGGATCCAGCTGCAGACCACTTGCATGTGGTGCACAGAAAGAACAATGCTGCAGGCCTACATGGCAGGAGCGGACGTGACCCTCAGAGGAACCTCTGCTCAGGGTCTCATCCTGGGACCCCACGCACAACTGTGATAAAAGCTTGGGGCAGGACTTGTAGAAATAAATACACCTGGGTACGAGAAAGGATGCCCCAGTTCCTGGCATCTTAAAGGATCTGCCCAATCCTGATGCCTTGTAAGACAAACTTGACCCTTGTAAGCCTCAGAGAGAGTAACACACTTCTCTCTCCAAGTACCTTACAGCTCTCTACATTGTACTCAAAAAAGAAAGAAAAATCCTCAAAGAAACAAACATTTTAACTAATTAAGGAGATACAGAACCTATCTGCATCAATAGAATATATTTCATAGAAGCCACATAGAACCTACTCCATGCAAATAGCATCATAACATACAGAATAAAATTTGTCTTTTTTTTTCATTTACAGTTAACTGCTATGTTTCAAATTGAGAGTAGTTTTATAGCTTAATTTATCCTATGACTATTTATGTTCTGTTTCAGAACTTCTATATTATCCATTTTCTGGAGCTTGTAGTATTCACCATAGCAGTTGCCAAATATGTAAATGTTGCAGCAATTACACTTTCATTGCCCATGAAAAATGGCCGTGTAAGGTTTTAAATGCATGCAGTTCTTTGGTGCTAAAAGTATTTTTTAACATCCAGGAAAAGATTTTTTATTATCCCTTACTGTACTAGGGGTTAATACACACTCTAAACATTAAAGTTTAATAGAAAAAGTTATGATATATTTGATTGATTATTTTATCAAAACATTCTTTTTCTGATCTCAGAGGAAGACTGAAGCCAACCAGAAATACACCAATGATTTTGTCATCTGTCAAAGATTTATTAGATAACGTATTTCACAAAGAAAAGCTATTTGTCACATATGCTTGGCTAATCTATTAAACAGGCATGACTTCAAAGGATACATAGGCGCAATAACCCGTTCACACAGAACAAGTGGCAGAACTGGGATGTAACACTTGCAAATTTAAAGAAAGTGGCATAAACATATGCTACAGAAAGGAGAAATATCTACATACATGGCAAAAGGCAAAGTCAACTGAATTGGTACTCTGGCTATGCACAGCCACATACTGGTTCTGGCTATAAATTTTTTAATAGATATGCTGCTCTGTCAAGATCTAAAGTTTCTGAGGAATGTGTTGATTTTAAAAACCTTTTGTTTCCGAAGTGAATGACAAGATACATGTGCCTTTGAATTTTACCACAAAAATACACCTTTGATTTTACGCTTCATATATAGGAATATAAAAATTAATATCTGAAATAAAAGGAATTGAAATCAATAGTTTTCTTGACCTAAAGACATTTTGACAGCTTGGTTTGCAGAATATATTTTTATTCTCATTCTGACTTGAATCATAATTAATTTCATTATATTCAGATTTTGCAGATTTTAATTCTGACAGGTTCAGTTACCCAGGCATTGAAGCAATTCCATTTTGATAGTGTCCTTTCCTCACCCCCAGGTGATGTGTGGTCAAGAGCCAAAATAAGAAAGCATTAGCCTAACATTTTGGTGGTAGCCTTTTCTTTCTGACTGCAAAATGCAGGATATGACATTTCCACTTTCTTCTTTGTTATGGGAGGGTATGTCCTATGACATGCACTTTTAAATTGTATGTGGTGCTATTGTTCTAATTCACAAACATAATATCAGATATGATAAAGTGGCCTAATTATTAAATCCCGCATTGTACCTTGGACAATATTTTCATGCTTGAAAACTAAATTCTTCCTGCCACGTGGTCTCCTGCATTTTCAATATTTTGCTGTTGGAATGCTTTCTATCACACTTTGGACTCCACCCCATTTAATGTGGGGTGCTGAGCACTGAGAAGTACATGATTCTTTCGCCTTTGGACACTTGGAGTGAAAAGCAGAAAAGGGAATTACTGTTGCCTTAGCAGGAAGCATGTTGGTGTTGCCAACACAATGTGTCATTTGTCCGTGCAGAAGGAGGATCATGGCGAGGACAGTGAGATACAGTAGCTTAACCTCTTGGGCTAACAGCACAGCTTTCATGCACCCTGACATTACTTTCTGCTTGACGAGGAACGGTTCAAAAATAAATGAAATGAATGAAAACACCCAAGCTGTAGAATCTGTCTTGATTTCCTGTTCAATAACACAGTCTGGATGAGTGATCAATATTTTAATTTGTTCATTTGTGAAGATGTTCCATTTTAGATACTGAGATCTGTGAGTATATTCACAGTATTTGCCTTTGACACTAAAAATCTCCCTGGTATTGACTGCATAGATAAATAAATATTTTTTTTTGTGAGAAAAAAAGACAGGGAAGATCTTGACAAGCTATATGCATAGAGGCTGTTTTAATGCCCTGATTTCAGCTCATCTGCATTTCCACCGAGCAAAGCTGGCGATGACTGAACACATCTGAAGCCAAAGCACCAGCACTGGAGAGGCAGAGCTTGGTTGGGCTATGAAGAGGTTTTACAGGACATGGCACCACCTACAAGGAGGCTTTACTGTCAGAGGACTGGATTTAGAGCGTGGGCATGTCCTCACTGTGCTCCTGTGGCAAGAACCAGCTTGCAGATTGCCTCCTGGAGATCACCAGGTTTTCACTGAAAGCTACTAAAATACACGGTCACGTTTTGTTTGGGAACCAGGCACCACTGACTTTAGGATCCTAGATCTCTTTTACCCTTTTGGAAATGGTAACTAGCCTCTTTAGCTACTAACATGGATTCCAGCTTCTGCAACGCTCAGCAAACAAGGCTGGAAAACAAGCTGAATATAGGAAATGTATGTGAAATCAGAAACTGTGGCCCTCAGCAGAGAGGGACTGCCCCGCAATGCTTAGGTTTTTACATTTTGCTCTTCAGTCTCTTCTAAAGATCCATGCCTTCCCAATGTTCAAAATAAAGAGATTTTGAAACCAATCCAGGCAAATGCCAGGTAACAACTTTTAATTCTCACTCATGGCAGTAAATGGGTGAAGAGAGAGATAACTAGTTCCAAACTTCCCTGCTGCTCAGCCTGGCTAGAAGTGTTCATACGCCTCCTGCTCCTGCAGACATCCCTGGTTTCCAGGTCTCCTGGAAAACTTTCATTGGCATGGGGATGCTATAAATGGCAGGATCATTTCAATGCTGGAGGGCTGATGCCGGTCCCTGGGGAAAATACCCTGACTCATCTTGGCCGGGGTTTGAACACACAGCTTTTGGTCAGGAGCTTGAGCAGATTAAAGCATTAGTTCACCTAACTGCCCCAGCTACTGTGCTTGAAACCTTAGGGCATCAGCTTAGTTTACTAGGCACAGCATCTCTATGTACTTTTATTTCACTGCTGTTTTATAGCAGGGTATTGTCTTGTACAGTTCTCCTTATCTACACTTTTAATAGGTGTTTATAATTTTCTGGCAAGCAAATAAATAAAACACCCTTTTAGAATTAGAAAACTGAAATGTAATACACATAAACCAATCAAGGCAATCCTACAATCTGACAATGATTAACCGCAGCAGCAGCAAAGCGAAGCTGTTTGTATGTATTGGAATTTAAAAAAAAACAACCCCCAAACCCTTCCACCGATTTTTTTCATAGGTTAGCAACCAAAACTTCTAAATATACCATGTGTTAGATTGAGCTGATCGTCAACAATCAAACAGATTTCATTTGCATGACCTTTGAAGTGATGTTATGTTGCCTGCGTAGCGTATGCGTGCACTCCCGAGGCCCTTTGGCAGGGCTGCGCCGCCAGCTTGCCCGGTGCGCTGCCTGCACACTCGCTCGGTTTTGCCTGGAATGCTGTGGTTTCGCAGTCCAGATGTATATGTCAGTGGTGGTTTGGGGATTTGTTTTTTTAAACGAATGAGGCTCATGGAAAGCAAAATAAGTATCGTGAGTTTGCATGTGAAAACACGGCTGGGAGATTCTAAAGTAGAGGAAGATCTTTAAAATAAGAACAACTTTTGTAATTGTTCTCTTAATTGACTGCCTGAATATTTTCTATCTGAAAATGATTTATGAAATGAAATCCTTCACAAAAATGTGCTAATTCCCATGAAAACTTGTTGAGAAAACAATTGGGTCAGTTCTCCTAATTTGAGTGTTAAAATGACTCATAAACAGGATTGTTCAAAAGTTACTATAGTCCAGCATAAAATAAAACCAAAATCAGGATGGAACACATTATTCAGAATTTTATTTTCAAGTGAATAGCACTCTCATTAGAACAGAAGCACCTGAATAACAAATGGACACTCGGGTCAATGTGCCGAACATTTTTATTTCTGAGCATTTCAACCCTCAAAACTTTTCCACTTGTGCCCAACTTTACGCAGAGCAGTAATTCTGACTCAGCTACACCCTTGGCTATGTGCAAACCCGTAGATGTGCCATGGAAAGTTGTAAAAGTATTTTCTGCTCCTACAGCTGTTAACCCTGCTCTGCTTTCTGGTTGTGGTGGGCCTTGCCTTTGCAGATCAGAGATTTCCAAAGAATATTAGTCACGACATTTCTGGGCCTCGCCAGAGGCAGAAACTTCTGGAAAACTCAAAATGTGTTATTAAGCACTTTCCAGCTCTGCTTAACACAGATCAGGAGTGTGGATAGCCACCACGCTTTGCACTGAGCTCCAGAACATCCTGGGGTACATCTGGCATGGCTCCGGGCAGTGCAGCCTGCGGAAACAACGCAGCAACTCCACACCAGACCGTGGCATGGAAAGAAGATGTGTTCTCTGCTGTGCAGAGCACTTTCCATTAGCAACTTGAAAATCTCATAATTTCTTCTTACTATATGCATTGATTTTCAAAGTCTTCTCAAACTAAATTTATATATGTGTCTTTCATAAAATAAGAAATGTAGCCCTCCTGTGTTCTCAGGTACATTCCCCAAAGCATACATTCTCCTGCCCTTGTGCCTCTTGAGTCCCCATTAACACCTCAGGCTCTTGTGCTCTTTCCCTATACACTGTTTTTTTCTTGCCAATGTCTGTCTCTGCTCTCTTTACTCACTTTCCCCCACTAGGTAAAACTAAGAGCAGCAGAGGGTCTGGCTGGCGTGAGGAACCACAAAGCTCAAACCCATCAGCAGCTTGATGCCACTGGGCTTCCTTCAGTTCTAAGTCCCTGAGTGGTCCGGAGCGGGTGGCACAGAAGGAAATGACAGTGGAACAAGCATCCTTGTCAGGGATGGGCAGTGACTCTCTCCTGGAGAAAAAGGAGCTGGAAAAAGGAGAAAAAACCTATCCCTGTTCGTAATACGTTGTGGGATTTTCCATGTGTTTGATGGTGGAGGTGCCACCTCTGATAGGTAAAATATACTTGCAATAAAGCAGTTTACGCTTGCGTGGCAGCACAAATTCACTTGGGTGACCTAATCAGTCCTCCTTCAGTATTTTGATTTCGATGCATTTAACTTCTGAGCCATTTAAATTGCAAAATGAGTGAGACTGTCCAGGCTGCCAGCTGTGTCATTAAGTACTGCAGGGTGATTGTTCAAAGGATCGTTGAGTGGAAAATTATATTTGTGGTATGGGACAATAGATAAGCTAAATAACTTACTTATTTTTTCTGTTTAAATGACTGAAATATTCATGTAATGTAGGTATGTTCAAACCAAAAGTGGCAAATGAACAGTCTTTAATAGCAACCTTGATCTTGGAGAACACCCATTGGTTTCATAAAGTTTTGAATGTACAACAAAGGAATAAGTAAGACCACAAATATACAGATACATATATATATATATTTATTTATGGATGTATATATGTATCACCATATAAATTCCTACATAGGGAATATATAGAATTGTAATCCCGCCGGAGGAGAACAAGGAAAGTATGATGGCAAATGTTTTTGATGACAAATGGTTTTCACATCTTCCCACTCTTGATGACATTTTGCTGCTCTTAAGGCATAGGACTTACTCAGTTTTTATTTAATGCTTACGTCGCTAGGCTCCCATTCAGGAGAATGTCTGCATTGAGTATCTTTACTAACGAGTGAGAAGGATGTTAATTAATCAGTTTTGTTGCAATATACACATGCAGAGGATCAGATACGGTCAGGAAGTTTAGTAGCAGATTTTAAAAAATGCAATTCCCATCAGCCTGCCATTGAGTTATTCCCCAAAATGAGCAGCCTCCCCACTTTCTGAGAATACTATTTGGTGCTCACAAAGAGCTTTTACAGTTGGTTTCTGGAGGCTGGAGCAGTGACTACAAACAAGCTTTTTCTCCTTTTGGGGGTTCATTGCTCTCATGCAGCTGTTGTTTTAGCCTCCTGTGCAAATAGGTTTAAAAAATAGGCACTTCCTTACATATAACTGCTCATGGCATCTGGAATGACAGGGTGGGCACATTACAGTAAATGGTGTTTAGAAAGAAATGTTGTGAAAACAAAGAAAGCCACATAGGAAAACACTGACAAAACCATACAAATATGTGGCTTATCTATTTTGACTATTTGCTTTCTTTATGTTTTGGAGGTTTTCACAGAATGCATGTGGCCCTCACTTCCAGGCACACAGTATGTACCTTCAGGATTCTCCAAATGGAGAGAGTAGTCTAAAAAACTGCGAATATAATTAGATATGGAATACTTTTAACAGCTGGAGGGATTTCACACTTACAGCCTAATTTACAAAACTTTGGGCTTGGCACTGTTTCAACACTAGCGCTGGAAGTAATAATTTCTCTGGCATTTTTTTGGCTCCTGAAATTATTTATGTCTATACATATATCATTTTAAAATCACACACACACAAAAAGAATACTTCTACCTGGTTAGTGATAAATGGGCAACTTTAGAAGCAGTGTCAGAAAGAAGTCAGAAGAAAGTGATCCCTCACAAGGCCCATGCTTAAAAATTACAGTTAATTTCTCTCCCTGTTCATAAAAGGTCTTGTGGAAGTTTCCTGTGTCACTCAAAGTGTTTCAGACGTTTTTCTGATACTATAATGGAGTTAATTTGTATGACATTTACAAGGAAAAAATATTAGCAAGTAGCCAGCACATCAAATACGGTAGCTAGGAAAGCAGCTGAACCAGATACCGTATCTGAGATGAGATCTAAAAGAAACGAGAACAATAACAACCCAAGGAACAGATGACTATATTTAGCATTTTCATGTTTTTTATTGTAAACTGCATTCCCAGCCGTTCTTGTTCTTACAGCTCCTGTGCAGGATTTCACTTTTGAGGCTCTAGAAGCTAAAAAAGTCACCTTATCAGAGTATTTTAAATGGCAGAGTGGTCCTTTCAAAGGGAGAGGGTTATAGTTCTCACTAAACCAATATTTTACCGAGTTGGGGTAATGACTGTGTAGCATCCCAAGACTGCTAAGACTGTATTAGAAGAAAAGTATATGTTTAGTTCTTTGATAGCCCGTAGATCACTAATATTGATAAAAATTAGAGTAAGCCAATGGCTTTGTGATGATACACAAAACAGTGCTTTTCGAAACATGTGCCATTCCTGGAAAAATGTACTATGTAAAGTCCTGACAGTGGTGCATACTTATGTTTTGCGTTACATAGATAAATAGTTCCAAAACAGTTTTTACACAGAGATAGAAACATGTGCTCTATTTGCAGGCAGTGAAGGGGGTAGTTATTCATGTCCTTCTTCTGAGGTTTGCAGAATAGGTTCATGGCTGCAGACTTCTAGGTTACAGAGCTAGTCTTCTCTTGAAGGCTGTGGAACAGGCATTTGAAAATAGGGACTTCTTGTGTTGGACAACCTCCTGCAGGAATACAGTTGTGCGCTCAGGATCAGTCTCGTGGAAGTAAGTGACTCAATGAATGGATTAATGCATTTACAGTGATTATTTTTTACTTCATTTCCCACCTGCCTCACACAGCTGGTAACTCATACACTGCTTGCCTGTTTGGAGGGAGAGGGGCTCACTTGCTCCATCCTTTATGGTCTATCTTGGAGCCACGGGATTCAGGCCTTTGCCAAACACGCCAATAACAGGCATGGATTTGGTGACTCAGACCACTGCCACAAGGAACCAGCATTGCTGAAGGTCATTTAATGCCACACACAAAGTAACCATCCCATAGCGAAACCTCTGGCTTCACCAAGCCTAGGTGGGCGTCACATCGGCAATGCGATGCTGAGAGGAGTGAGATGCGTTCAGCAATACCCCACGATGCACACTGCATAGGCTTTGTTTATCCTTTCAGAGAATGCTGACTTCTCCTTGCTGACCTCTCCTCAAACTTTCAGCCACAATGGAGTTTCATTAAGCTATCGCATTATGAATAAAATTAGTTTTTCCCCTGAAGGTGCAAGCATACTTCTGCTTCTCCCCCCATTCCATCCTTCTGGAAACAACTTTTAAATTTTGCAAAACTCAATGCTGTAATGAAAAACCCTACTATTCCAATACTTTCCTTTGTACTGCCAGAACATCTTTCTCTACCATTAATCACCACGAGGGCTTACCCCAAATGCCAGTTAATTACAGCAACAAACATGGGCTGTAAGCATTCATCAATACCTCAAGTAGAAAGAAAGGAAGGCATAAGGACAAATTCCTCATTGATCCACATGTTTAATATATAGCACGTATGTTAAGAATTACATCTTAACACTGTGGCATGTTTCAAAAATAAAAACCAATTTGGGTAGTCTGAAAAAAGTTGTGTTTGAATATATATTGGTAGCAAGACAGTTTTATTGCTAGAGAAAAGTTACTAAAAAAAAATCCATAAAGGGTTATTTGGCTAAAATAGATACAGGAGTGAGAATTTAATTTGCTTGTACCCGGTCCTGCAAAAATAAAAAAAAATAATGAAAGCATATATTTATAACTCCGTGCCTGTCACATTTGGATTATAGAAACATTCATGCATCTGATCCAAAGTCCTCTAAAACCAGTCTCTCCCCAGCCTCTGGATCACATGTGTAAAATCAAACACACAAATAAATCTTTACCAGATTGTGTTGTAAATAACTATACTTCCTGCTCCACCCCATATCTAATAGCTCTAATCTCTTTCTATGGGCCTTTGCAGACACCATCTTAAAAAGACACTTCTATCAACTTCATCAAGCGGTCAAAAAGGAGCCTCCAGGGGCTGTAATCCTGCTCTGGCAGCTTGAAGTTGGGGGGGTCCCCTCACCTGCATCCCCCCTAGCGTCTGCCAGCTCCAGGTACCCACCCCCACCTTGCCCCGTGCACTTGGCATGGAAAATCTGGGCAGCCTCGCTGAGCTTTCCCACCGCCTAGCACGCACAGCCTTGTAAACCCTACCTCTCCCTTTCTGTTTTTATTTTCGCACCAGTGAGGGGGGGGGCGAAATACAAGATATTCATGTGCCAAACAAAGGATGGATCGGGTGTCAGCCGGCAATTGTCTCCGCTAAGGAGGCAACGTCAGGAGCTGGCGAGATCAAACGCTGGGAGGAAATATGGTTGTAATATTAATAAACACCTGTCTGGTATTACTGTACCTGCTGGACTTCTCCCGGCAAGATAATTAATCACCTAAACCTGGCAAAACAGTCTCCTAAGCCCCATCACCATATGCATTACAAGGTCAGCCTGAACCCGCTCCAAAACCAATGCTGGGGACCCCGCAAACTCCAGACATGGGCTTTTGAGTCAAGGAGAGCTGGCAGTTCCCATCATTCCACATGAGCTACATGAAGAAGGAAGGGCACCAGAGGGTGCGAGGCTTTCGGGGCACAGCTGCCCCCTTGCCCTCCACAGCATCAGGGAGGCAGGGACTTGGGCTCAGGGAAACACCTGGTGCCCGCCCCTGGAAGGACTTGTCCCCTCCTTTGTGTGCGTGGTGGTCTGAACTGGCTGGAGTGCTAAAACTCACTGGAAATACCATGTGCACCCTCCAGTTCCTTGGAGAAACTCTGTGGGATTACTTTAAACACATTATTTGGCAGGATTGGGGCCCGCCTTGGCCATCTAGTCCCTTTAGTATAAAAAGGCCACTCTCTTGGCCGGGCTGCAGCCCCCATGCTGACCTAGGGCTGCCAACACATGCTGCCCTCCCACTTTTATCTCGCTGTGCGGACAAACCCTGATTCGGTTACATAAATAATACTGTCCTGCTGGAAGCCATCCAGCCATTAAACCTCTTGATTCAGAGTTTAAGCCTGAGATCAGGATGAGGCCTAATGCGTGTGGAGTGGAGATTATCCCACATCTGCCAACCGTGGTACGCCGGCATCTGCCGAGCACCTGGCGGGGGTCACGGTCAGATCCACCCTACAGATCCAATACAGCAATTCCTATATTCCCTTCTCTTACTCAAGCGGCAGGACGTCATCAAACATGTATTTCTGAGACAGATTGGCCCCTAATTGGCAAGCATGCGCGGCAGCCCCAGCTGAAGACAGTATGTTAGCAGGAGGAGCTGTGCCCGGCTCCCGCAGCCCCCAGGCAGGACTGCTGCTGCTGCCAGAGGTGCAGAGCCTTGGTCCGAGCACCGCTGCCATACGACGCCTGCCCGGGAGTGGGTGTGTGCACGGAGGGTAAACCGCCTTTTGCATTCGTCTGATGTGGGGTCATTATCTCTTGAGAAATGACATGAAAAGGCATCTGCGGGAATTGAAACTAGCAAAGGATGCAGCTTAAGGGGAAAACTCACGCTGTTTCACCAGAGCCCCGGACTTTATCCATCCCCTCCATACCGCCTTATCCCATGCAAACGAGTGCTCTGTTAGCCCTTCCCCCTTCAGCTGCACACAGGAGCAGCGCAGGAGCCCCATGGCAGAGTAGTCATTAGCACAGAACCAGTGTCCTTTGTCTCCCTATGCACGCTGAGCATTTTTGTTTCACTTGCACATGCGGTCTTCCAGGCTTCTTTCTGCAGGTTCAAGCCCACAATAACTAACTCCCCTTCATCTGCGGTATAGTAGGCTGCAGCTATTGCAATAAAATAGCTGTGATCTTCAGCAACTGCAATAGAACATTGTCTTGAGCTCAATTTCCTTTTACAATAAAGTCTTGGCTTTGCCTCAGCATTTATGAAGTGGTGGGAGGCCGTTATCCATTGAAATTATCTCTTTCATATACTATACCATAAAAATATGGCCCTGTATGTGTAGTTGTATAAAGGTATTTGGCTGACTGACTGACTTTAACCACCCAAGAAGAGTAATAAGTTCAGTAATCCTCTGGAAATGCATAGCCTGGAGTGTGTTATTGCAGCTAGTACGCAGCGCACTCTACAAAAGCAAATCACAAAAACAATTAGATTTATGCATTTACAATCCTTGATTGATACAGCCTTGACATAAATCACAGAGCTAGAAAAATACACTGCTGGATTAGCAAACCACGTTATAATAGTGTGGCTTGCAATGCCATTTTGCTGAGATATTTACGATACCACCAAAATCAATGACAACCTTAAGCAAGTTGGTGTTGTTATAGGGCACTATGAATAGACTGTCCATCTAAATTTTTAGTGTGTACAGGACAATTGCAACCAGGTTATAACTTGTAGAGATATCTTGGGACAGATTCTTAGACTGGTGTCTGAGGATGGTCAGCCCAGAGAGCTCTAAAACTGCACTTGAAGAAAAAACTTTTATCAATGAGCAATAGGTGTATTCTGGTGCCTTTAATAGATAGGGGAGTTTGGTTGGGGTTTTTTTGGAAAATAGTACCTATAAGGGGCTACCTTGTTGTGGAGTAACTGTGTTGTGTTCACTGGTCTTCCTCGCCCAGTGCCCGAAGGGACAGGGAAAAAGATCTTCTTCAAGAGTGTAGCTTCGCAGAAATGGTGTAAGATGCAGAGCCTGGTGAAAGTCCTAGGAGGCTTCACAGTGTGTAATCAGACCGCTCTGAAGTTTGACCATGGTTCTTATCGCTACATGAGCAACTCGGCAGCCGGGACATTATTCATCGGGAAGCATTTCTGCAGAGCATTATTGTTAGTTCTCCTTCACACTGCAGCTCCCGTTGCTCACAGCACAGTATTCTTATTGTATCCCTCTATCTCTACAGAAGTGAATGATCAGCAGGAGTGCAGACTGAAGGCTTTTCTGGACCCACAATTAAATATAATGATGGCAAACTAGAGGGGGTAAATTCTCCCTGAGGCCATCGTACACAGAGAGCGAACATTAACAAAGATATTGACTGAAGGAGCAGCTATCTTCCAAAATAAGAATACTACTTTTATTATTGTTTATGTCAACCTGAACAGCAGTGTTTCAATATCAGCCATCTTAAGGCTTTGAGAAGACAGCAGGAAGGAGGGGAGCAGGTGTATTGTATGCTGGTTTCAGAGCGCTCTATAATTACATGAGAACATTTTAAGGAACAAGTTGATTAAAAAAAAATCAGAGCGCTTATCCTGACCAAGTCACCAATTATCCAGTAGTCAGAAGAGCAGTGTATCCAGGGGGTTGCTACTTTCAACGTCAGCTGTGTGAACCAAAGTTTTACAGGAGGAAATAAAACTATTGCTGGAAGAAATGATCAGAAGAAAAAAATCACAAGTAGATATTTGGAAGTTGGTCCGTTACCTGGGTGAATAAGCAGGACAAGATGCCAGTCCATTTGAGGCCGCATCCTCTAGTTCATACATAGCCTTTAAAACTGTCCAGATTGTTTACAGTTCCCAATAAGTATCTCCTGTATTCAAGATCAGTCACAGCTTTTGACTCCTGGTTTTGAGAGCAAATAAATGGTTGTCTGCATTGAGGGTGAATTAGACAGGGACTATGTGAGATAAGAGATTGGCTGGGTTTCCGCTGTTGTGGACTTCAGCCAAAGAAGGAAGGATTATCACTACTAATGCAGCATGGGACTTTGAGATGGTCTATCAGCTGGAGCAGAAGAAAATGTAATCCAAACTCGAAACGCTAAAGGGAGGTAACTAACATGGCCTGACTTCGACAGTGTCTGAGCAGGGGTTCTGCTGGAGATAGCCTTTTCAAGCCTATGCTAAACTGTTCTTTCTCCACAATTTATGCTTCCACACGAACATTTGAAATTTGGCCTGCAGTGTGAGGTAAACGATGCACTTTCCTCCCTTTCTTTTTCTTCTGCCAGAGTACAGAACCCTGAGGAAGGGGAAGGATTTTACCAGTAAATTTATTACTGAGTCAAATCTCTTTGCACAAATACAGCCCCACAGCCAGCATAAATCAACATGTTCCCTCAGAGTTGCATTGCTTTGCTCTGCTGATGATCCAGTCCAAGAAGAACAGGAGAAGAAAAAAAATAGACACTTCTGATTGGCAGGAGTAGAAGCAGCTTAGAGTAAAAAAGGCCGAGCAAATAGAAAGTGTTGCTTATGAACTTTGTGGATTTTCTCAGTACTTGCTTGTAGAAGCCCTGCAGGTCAGTTTTGAGTAGTTGAGAACTGCAGCATGGGATCAATTAATCTAGTACTGCATTTTGGGGAGTAGTTTATCAATCAATTTCTTTACAAAACAGCCTGACAATAATTTTATATTCCAATCATTCCACTGAATTTGTATAGAATAGAAATCCTGCAGCCATCTCTGTTACTTTTAATCCCCTGGCTTCACTACCCTGGTTAGGAAGCTTGATGACTGTAATGTGTCAGTGTAATCAAAAGTAAGCACTTCAGTTCTTGCTGAAGAAGACATTCTTAATACGATTTGATAGCTTGAACGTTTTTGTTTCTGGACAATTTTACTATGTGAAAACGGTCTGCCTCGTAATAGGTGTGGTCAGCGAAACTGTGCACAGAAAAGATGCTTTGCGCGGTGCCTGAATGCCAGTGCTCAGCTGATGGAGATGCTGTCTCTCCATCCTCCACACATAGATGTGTCTGAGGCTGTTTTAAGAGAGCAGGTCAGATAAGGATGGAATACAGCCATTTCCTATAACGTAACGCAGTCAGAAAAATCCACAAAGCCAGTTTTTAACGCCCTTTTTTATAGACGCTTGGCCTGTCTGCTTCAGCCAGGTTCCATTTGTGGAGCTTTTCTATCTTAATGACAGTCCCAAGAGTAACTTCAGCTGTCTCACCAGTATTTCCTCAGGAATTGTGAAGGAGCTTCCCAATTTTGTGGAGACTTAGGCCACGAGTCCCTCAGAAACATGGGCTCTGGCAGTTTTCCAAAAAGCTATAAACATAACACATCTCTTGCTGCAAAATCAGTGATTTTCAGAGCTCAGATAGACTGTGTACAGAGAACTGGATCTCATGATCAGGAACGTGATGGCCCCTGAGCTGCCCCTGTGTGCGGCAGCAGTGGCTTGGTACCCCATGGACCCAAAGGGGGTGGGAGCATTCTCCATCCTAAAGAAGGTAAGCAAGGCAGGGGTCCTTGTGCAGGTTGTAATTGCTGTGATATTATTTAGAGGCATTGCCCAAGAACCGTGCTAGAAACAAACCTTGAATGCACACACTGCTACAGAGTCCTACTTTGTCCACTGAAATACTGAAATATCTTCCCTTGACCTTTGATGGGAGATATTTCCCAATTTGCTCATCATCTTCCAGTCAACTTGAGAGCTGTGGTCAAATAAGCCTTAGACCAGGTTGGTAAATCTACTTAGTTCTTTCAGAACCTGAAGAGATACTGTTACTGTACACTAATGACATACATCTACAAATACCTCGCTATGTCGCTATGTCTATAAATTAATGAGTTCCCATTTACCTGATCATGTAAAGGAAAAAGCTCAGGTAATCACATATTGCAATCAGTTTTCAGGATTTGACTCCCAAGAGCTGATACTTGCAGAAAAAAAAGAAGGAAATAAATGAAACAATTGATTCTGAGGACATAAAGTTTCATTGAGGGGCACTGCAGTGGCCAGATGTAGGCACTTCACTGCTAGAGGAAGAATAAATTTTGGATAGGCTTTTATTACACATGAGGCAAACGGCTTTACTTTCTCTGTTCAACACAAATACGCAAAGCCTGCCTTTGTACCGCAGTGCTACCACTCTCTTGGCAGCAATATTAAAGAGGTCCCCTTGCTTTGTTGGATATTAATACCAGGCTGCACTCTGAAATGTGATTTTAAAAATAGAAAGAAAGTTAATTGTTGCTGGGAAATTTTAATTGAGGCTGATTAAAGGAAGCAACAAAATATATTGACTACTAAACCTCACTTCTTGTTTTAAGTGTGACCTGTAATGGACTCCCCCAAATCATTACGTGGTCCCTCTAAGCATTCCAGGTTTTTCATTTGAAATTCATTAACTGTTTGTGTGTCTGATTTTTGGGGGTTTTTCTGAAAAGTTTTATAGTCACAGCTGCACTAGTTATGGATAGGTTTATAGTGCCTTGCCCATCAACTGGCCCACATGTCCAGTCCAGTTTGTTTGATACCCTACCTTTCACAAGCGTTCAGCAGTTCTGGAGGTGTTCTTATAAAGCTGCCAGTAAATGTACCAGCTGGGCTCGTTTATGTACACGAGCAGCCTCATTCCAGCAAACTTACAAAAAGCTAGTGGCAGTAAATCTGTGGTCAGTCCATATATGTACTTTAAAGTATTTTTTTACACTTCTGAAAAGAAAATAATAAAATATTGCTAAGCTTTTTAGTAAGTTATATGTGGTCTTCAGAAGAACTTGGATACTCCGTGGTGAACAAACAACCTTCTAAGAGTCCCTTTTTCTTTGCAGTAAATTCTTTATGCTGTGCAATTAAAGCTGTTAGGAAAGTCTGCTCTCTTAGAAGCACACTGATGGACTGCATTTTTGTAGAAAATCATGTGAACAAATTGCTCATTATTTTCTTTTGTGACTGTTGCAGGTGCAACACAAATAAAGGACTTCTTGAAGGCTGCAAACACCTTCACATTGCCCAGGGAGGTTTGGCGGTAAACAAGGTTCAGATTTAAAAGGTTCAGATGACTGGCAGAATGAGAAGGTTGCAGGCAAGCCACCGTGAATAATACACGCAAGAGTAACCTCAACAAAAATTAGCACAGGTGAAAGGACTTCCAAAGGAAGGGAAAAAAAAATAATAAGAAGAAATGAGGTCTTTTTTAGTATTTCCAGATTTACTCTGAGAGAGATCCTCAGCGTAATGAGAGAGGATGTCAAGCAAGGGAACCACTTCTCCCTGACTGTGCTGGCCCACCTGCCAGCATCGTGCTACTCGGAAGATACTCTTTCCTCTCTTTTCCCATCCTTTTTCTGGATCTACTCACAGCTCTCCTGCTCTGTGTGTCAATGTCTCAGTGCTTCTATCAGTTACTGCAAGGTTTTATTAATGTTTACCAAAAGACATTCCAGCCAATGCCATCTGAGAAGCTTCCTGCTATGAGGGATTTTACCTCAGCACTTCCAGTAAAAGCAAGGTCCCCATGATTTCTACTTCTTTAGGATAACAGGAGCTTTCAGCTAACCACAAGTGTTATCACTAGTTTTCAAATTAATTAATTATTTGACAGCATGTCTATTGAATAAAAGTTATAGCTTCATAGCAACAGTGGACTTTCCTGCTTTGTGTTTTACCACAGGAATACTTACGGTGTGTGTTGCTGTCTCCTCTGCTACTCTACAGACCAGTCTTTATAGCTTTTCCTATGAGATAAGGAAGTGGGTTCAAACTTCAGCAAGGAATATATCTGGGATCTTACCAGGATAGCTATCGTGGCTCTCCTTTTCCAGACATAGTCCTGTTGCAATAAAAGGATACACATTATTGTACTATTGTACAATATAATACTATCGTATTATACTAACACCCATTATTGGTATCTGTGCTCCTATGCAGTCCTAGGACAAGTTTCTTCTCTGACAGTTCACCTTGCCTTCATCGTCCCTAGTCTAGAACTTGTTTTGATGGTTACCACCAACTAAAAAGAAAAGGGTTACAACCTCCATATGGTACACTGCAAAATATAAGAAGCATTATGAAATGAAACTCGGAATTTCCTAAAGCAACCTAATACTCACTTTGGTTTGGGGATGTATTTTTGACTTTATTAAAATGTATTTGCTGCAAGCAGCTGTCTCGTGTTCTGGGAGCCCTTTCCAATGCTTCAAATTTCATAGCAATTAACAGTTGCAGGGAACAGTCAAAATACAGCACTGACGACCCGTATGATCATAAGTCTTTCCTAAACCCGCAGCTTGTAAGTCATGGAAATTCATGCTCTAGGAAGCTTGGAGCCAAGCTGACCTGAGGGCATGGAGGTAACCAGCTGTGCTGCCAGAAAAGTGACCTGAGTCAGGGGCTATGGTTGAGCCTACAGACCCTCAAGCGTCTGCCCTGATGTTCATGCTTCACGGTTAATACAGTCATCGGTTGCCTCCTGCTCATCACTTGCACGTCCAGGGACAAAATCTTCTTCCCCAGCTTCCCAAAAGAAGGAAAGGAATGCTTCTCTCTGATTCTCATTTCTTAAATAGCACCAGTAAATCTGTATCAGTTCAAATTCTTGTTACCTGGTCCCTTCATTAAAAGTGTAGGAGAGGTGGCAGAGAGTTGTTTTTCTGTGTCAACATTCCGTTTCCTCCCAGCAGGAGAAATGACTTGGCAATTGGTTTCATCAGGTGGAGAACACATTGCCCACACATTGCACTCAGATTGTGCCCTAACAAACAGTTCAAAAACATTTCCAACATTACGCCTCTTGTATGGTTATTTACTGCAGAGAAAATCAATAGGTTCTCATTCTCTCTTAATTTCTTAAACCAAGCTAGTTGGCTTTAACATTAACCTCCTTTTATTTATCTTTCTGCCAAACTGAAGGGATTTGACCTGAGGTGTGGAGCTAGACTTTTCATATCTTCTTACTAGTGCAATGTTGTTTGGGGACTAGTTATGTTATTGTAGAGAAATGCAATACAAACTTTATGTAGAGAAATACACTTTATGTGTATGATATTAAGGGGGCAGCGTCTAGACAGAGATTGGGTGCCTGTAGACTTGTGTCTACTACAGGGGTTGATAGAAAAATTAAATCTCTTAGTAAAGCTTTCCTAGAAAACCACATAAGCATTAATGGCTTTATTTATGGCACTAATATTTTAAGCATAACATAATTGTGACTTCAGACATTTAGAATAGCAAATGAGTCAGGGCTTGATGCATGACTCCTACGAGGAAATGCAATAGACTGTCTTGTTGGTGTTTAGTTGTTGGGTTTTTTTTTTCCTGTCTTTAAAAGAATACCTCTTATTCTGCTTATGTCATTAACAGAAAGGTCATCAACTATGGCTATTACTGATATTTTGTTCCTAGTTTACTGTGAATTTTTAAACGCTTATGTGGTGAGCAAATTAGCTGCTGAAGAGCAGCCAGCAGTGGCAGGTGAGCATGGCAGGGGATGTCAGAAGTGATTGAATTTTGGAAATGGGATGGCTGTCTTAAAATAGATCAACAACATGAGTCATAAAGAGATTTCAGGGAAACTCTAACTCCTACAGTTAGACAGTGAGGTAGAAACCTCTGTAGGGTCCCAAAGCTGAATCCAGAAAACGTCAAGGTTGTGAGTATTGGAAAAAGTCAGTAGAACAGGCTGTCAATGGCTTTGCACTTTTTACATTAGCACATAACATACATACATTACAAGGCACATTACTGTGCTTTATCAGAGTATATGAAAATACTTTTTGTAGACACAGTAAAAAACATTGATATTTGTGCCTCATGTTTGAGAGGACAAATTCTGAAGAGCCAAAGAAACTATGCTGTATTTGAACAGTTTTGTTTTGTGTGGAAGTGTGGACACTGAAAGAAATTGTAAATTTGAGAAACCTGAAAATGCCGTTAAACACATGTTTACATTTTGGAAATATTACAAGAACATAGCAGCGAGCTGCCTGTCCAGAGACCAGGTCTTACAGAAGGAAACCAAAAAAGATCTACAAAAGCTTAATATGAATAAGATGCCTTCCTTAAAAGCCTAATATGAATAAGATGCAAGGGGCAATTTGCTCCAAGGTCAGCATGACTTTAACTTAAATGTCAGCGTAGTAAGATCTGTAGCCAACATTTTCAGAAGGGGCCATTGATTCGGGCTCTGTTCAGAGCATTACCTCTGTAGCCGAAGTTCAGCATGGCACTATGTGGCATCCCAAACCAGCATCTGCATTTGAATCTCATTCTTATTATTCTTTCAGAAAATTCACTGCAGTGTAGGGGCTGTTAGATCATAGTTCTTTTCGTCATTATTACTGACTTGTTAACATGTCTCTCATGCAACTTCTGCTGTAGTAGATCTAGCGTTTATTAATGTGACATAACCTGGAAAACATTTTAGCTTTTTTTCTTCTCTTGGCAAGAAAACACTCCCATTCTGGGATGAAAAGATAACACAAATGAAACCAGACAAGGATCATTACATTTGCTAATCTGAAGTGAGAGTTAATGTTGTACTCTGGACTAGTTCTAAAAAAAAATGCAGGGTTTTACTCCATTTTCAGAACAACACCTGCATCTGTTGAGGTGTGGAGAGAGGGAAAGGATCAACACTGATTTTCCAGTCTCTTTTATGGAATAAACGTAGCGCTGTCATGTTTTGCAGCTTAACGATTTAAGGATTTGCATGTCACTACATCTTGTCCACTGTCACTTTGTTAAAATCAGAGTGCAAGAAAGCAAGAGAGGGCTCATTAATTACTTCGGCTTCTCAGTAGTAAGACATGCCTTTGATTTTAAATTTTTATTTAAAAATGTAAAGCAAAGTTACTAACTTTTGCTAGACTGTAAGGACAAAGGGCTCCTTCTCACTCTGGTGAGCAAGGGAGCAGTGAAATATATTGAGCCAGAGCGCTCGCTGTTACATTACTCATTATTGCTGGGACTAACTGGTTACTGATCCCAGTGGTTGGTAAACTGAGATGAGTTCAAGGCCAGCCCACACGTCCTTGCTTGTATGCTACTCTTTAGCTTTTGTTGCTGTCCAGAAAATACACTGGGCCTTTCTGATGCCGAGGGTTACAATGCAAAGGCACTCTTAGGACCTGGCGTGCTCCCCACTGCTCTGCTCTTTGTGAAAGAAGTGTCGTCTGGTGCCCAACATTGCAGACGACACTCACAGCTGGAGTCTTGCGTTATTCATGCCTGAATAAAGCTGTATGATGGGAAGATTGTGACACAATTGCACAGCACTGGCTCTAGGTCTTGGGTGCCCAGAAACCTGGGAACGGGAACTGCAAGGATGGACCAGAAAGGGAATGTGATGCTGGTGGTCTGCCAGTCTCACTCCAAATCAGCTCTCGCAGCACAAGCACTGAGGTGAATGAGTTTATATATTGCAAGACAAAAAAACAAAACCAAACCAAATCAGAGCAGCTCTTTTGCTTAGAAACAGAGCTACAGAGGTAAGAGGGAGCAACCCGTATTGCTACTGAAACTTCAGATGAGATCCAGTGGGCACTTCCTAAAAATGCAGTTCCTTGGTTGGCTTAAACTGATCAAAGTGTATTTTGCTGCTGGAAAGGGTGCTACTGCCATTTTGCCTGCCTCTGCCCACGTGCTTCCATGTCCTCCACGCAAGGCTGTCTTCAGGTTACCATGTTCTCCCTGAAGTTGTATTGAAATTTGATATCTCTAACTCCCGTTCCCGTCTTTGAAGCTTCATAAATTAGGTAGTTAATCAAGATGACTAATTTTAATGTGTCTTCCCATGAATTACCTACTGTCTTCCATCTAACCTTCAGAACGCTAATATATTGAAGGTATAACTCGGATGAGACATGACCTAGAAAGACTAAACAAAACACATCAGCTACAGTCTAACATTCAACTCATCTCAAGGTAAATTTTTTATTCACCGTGAAGAAAATGCTCTCTGTTCTCTGGGTTCCAGCATCACTGTGTAAATTGCCATACACTGAAAATCATATATTCAGTTTGGAAGGGACCTCTCCTCATCTGGTTTAACCTCTTCCTAAAAGCAGGGCTGTCGTAAAAGTTGGATTGCTCAGGGCTGTGTCCGGCTCTGTTCTGAATATTTCCAAGAACAGAGAATCCACAGTCTCTCCAGGCATCTGTCCCAGTGCCTGGCCACTCTCATGGTGGTAGTTATTCTTCCTTTCATCTAAGTGGAATACCCCTTGCTGCAGCTTGTGCCTGTTGCCTCTTGACCTTGCAGAGATGCTCTTCTGAGAAGAGTCTGGATCCATCTTCGGTATTCTGCAGCTACCCTGTAGGTAGCTGCAGGAAGCATTTAGAGACCTAAGGCTTCTCCAAGCTAGACAGATTCAGGTCCTCACCCTTTACTCGCACACTGTGTGCCACAGCCCCCCAAACCACACATGTAAGTGATCAGCTGCGCTTTGTGCAAACATGTGAAAAGCATCAGGCGGTTCATTACTAGGTCTTGAATGAGACTTGACACAGAAGTAGGTAAAGAGCCTTGGATTCAGGGTGAACATTGCCAGACAGAGGGACATGTGATAATGCAAAGGGGGATCGTGCTCCAGAATATGTTACCCAAGTTCTCTTGTCTTGTGCCAACACAACACCTGGGCCCTCTGCCTTGTCACCCCTTCCTACAGCACCTCACAATCGCAGGAACAGATTTTTGCACATGCTCATGGAAGAAATCTGTTTTGAGAAATACACGGGGCAGTATGGCAGTCGCCAATGTGAATTTGGGCAGGATGAGACAGAATAGACATGGAACTGCTGGCAATCTGCTGTTTTGCTGTGAACAAGCAGGGATCTCCTGATCTCCTGTCTATAACCTCATTTAACCTCTCTGGAACATTAAATATTAGACAACTGGAAAATCCTGAACGTCCCCATAAGTATTTTGCCTTTAACCTGTTGGTGGGTCTGATTTTATTCACTTTTAAATAAGACCAGGTTTGCCTTATATGAGGAGCTAATACGATAACTAAGCCCATTTTCAGCACAAGGGTGCAAATATCTTTTTCATTGTTCATTCCAAGGCTTCCAGAAGAACCACACTGTGCAAGAGGCATTCAACGTCAGTGTTTTGGGGGGCTCACCGTTAACGATCATGGCTGTGGATAAAAGACTGGTTGGCAAGTGATACTCTGTCACCCACTGTTGTGTCATATCCAATATCTTACATTAAGGAGGCTTTAGGGGAAATAATAATAATTTTGAGGGGAAAAAAATTAATAGAAGTAGAGGTTTGGCAAAAATAAATGTTTTATCAGAAACAGCCCTTGCCAAGCATAACATTTTCTCAGGAGCCAATCTTGGCAAAATGAATGTTTTATCAGGAGCAGAAGTTTGGAAAAAGTAACATTTTATCAGAAGTGGAGACTTAACAGAAAACGCCTTTTTATCAGGAGTGAGGACCATGGCAATTTAAGGAGAAATGCTTGCTGAAAGTGGAGTTTTATCAGGCGTTTTGCTTGAGGAAAATAGTGTTTCATGAAGGGCAGGAACTTTCCAAAAATAATGTTTTATTAGGGGGAGGAGATGGATGAAAATAACATTTTATCAAAAAGAAGGGGGGAGGGATGGATTTAGTGAAAGTAGTGTGCTAACAGCTTCTACCTTCCAATATGGGAAGCTTTGCTCCTGGAAAAACATTATTTGCACACTGAGTGCTTGCCCTAGCTAAAATGCTAGTTTTGACAAGCTGTGCTCCTGATAAAATGTTATTTTTGGCAAGCCCATCTCACAAAGAGATGTTTTCAGAAAGCTCTCTTCAGAGAGAAGATGTGCAAATTGACTATAATACCTGCAGCAGAGCCAGGTACCTCTGTGAGCCAGTTTTCATCTGTTTATTAGCTCTCCATGGTTTCCCTTCTGCCTTTTGCTTTACAGTGATGATGTTGATGCACAGCACTTTGGATCCTGAAACACCACTCTGCTTCCAAATGTAGGCCTCCTTCATCATCTTGTTTCCCTCGGCTGCTCACTGACTCAGACTGGTTGACTCTTCTCCAACTGTGTGTTACGCATCCTTTCCCACTGGGGCTATCTCCCCACACCTGGAAGATTGCTTATGCCTTGTTTCTAACTTCTCCAGTCAGAGTTTGACACCACTGGGCTTAAAATGTCCCTGAATGCAGTGAAGGACCCAGTGGCAAAGGTCACATGGAAAGATCTTCACTGCGTCCTTTTCTGGCGGTAAGGGGCTAATCACAAAAGACAAAATCTCTTACAACATGCACTCTCACAAAGAGGGGCAGGAGAGAGGAAGGAAATGATGGGTCGAGTCACTTAATACATCTCCATTTCTCATTACATCTCGAAGTCATACTGTACAATACATTCATGCGCTCCCCAATGGAGTTCTTGGCAAATACCCATGTCAGGAGTCTCCCATACATGTTATCTGTAGGTATCATCACTATGAAGGAACTAGGATCATGAATGGAGGACTAGAGCCTCTTAACAATTTGTTGCTTGAATATAAAAGTTGAGATGGCATGCAATAAACTGGAACAGGAGAGCATCAATCACTACGACCAGACGGATGGGATTCTCCATGGACATTGCAGGAATTTGCAGGGCATCATCAGAATCACTCACTGTTTATTTACAATGTCTCTGAGCACCACTGGGAAACCATGAGAAAGGCTGATTCAATAGCTATTTTTAAGAAAGGTGACAGGTGTGAGCTGGTTATCATAGGCCACTCTGTTGTCCTCCCTTCCAGGTACTGTAAGACACTTGCAACAGGAATGGAACGGCTAGTTATTTTGAGAAGGGAGACTCTGAAGCTGATTTCAACTTGAGGTCTTCTTTTAAGGCTGTAAGAGAAAATGTCCTGTAAGGAACTGGTGAATGAAAATGGACAAGCATATGTGGTGCAGTATATTAACTATTTCAGCTGAAAACATGATATGGGACATGCAAAGCACATGAAAAATTCCACAGATCTGACTAAGAGGATCTTAATTTCCTTACTGTCATAAGGAAGAAAGAACGTCCTCTAGTGTTTCAAAATTTTCCCAGTGCACATTGGCCTTTTATCCAGGTCCCACTTAAGCATTTCCACATATGAATATTATAAGTGAATGTCATTGCATTAGTGATTATGCTTCATCGAAGCCTAAATCACTGTGACTGATTGACTTATTACTTGTACTATGAGCATCTGTGTGTTGTTGAGTTACTGATGAATTGTCACTGTATCCCCTAAAAAAATATTTTGTTGTTTTATTCTTTGACTCTTCATGTGAGAGCAGAGACACTGCCTTTTAATGGCAAGAGACTCAGGTAAGATTCACTTTTTCCATGGATGAATGGATCTTGAAGAAACACTAGATGTTTGAATCCATCTTTCATGGCTTCCAACAGCAGCTGACAGAGAAGTTACACACAGAGAAGGGGAAGGTGGGTAACATCTCTTCGTGGGTAACCTCCTCCTTGTCATAAGCAGCAGAAGAAACTGGGGGGGTTGAGGAGATATGGGCTGACTAGGGAGGGTTCATAAAAACTACATCTGGGATTCCGACCACTGCATTTTACTTCAGGTTCAAATGAATCTCATTTTCCAAAGAAATTCTTACCTGAACCCATTGACTAAATTTTGGGTTTGACTTGAAACTCTAGGAAACCGCCTTCATGGAAATCTATTTGTATACAGTTTCCATCAGAAGCAGCAAATTCTTTCCAGTTCATTGGAAATTTTGACCAGGTGATGTTAACCCAAATTTATGGCTGTGACATTTCTCTACCTTTGCCCCTGCCGGAAAGCTTGGCTTAGCTCTTCTTCTTCATGCCCTATGGACTCCCACCAAAGCAGAGCGTTCCCTCAAGGGCTCATCTGCAGAGTCAGGCTGTTCCCTCCTGGCGTTATATGGGTGCAAGTTGTCCCCAAAGTAAATTGCCTGTCCCATTCCAGCCTGCGAGCTGGAGTATCCCTAGAGAGCACTCTGCTCCCCCTCTGTGACTCTGCTCGCAGCAGCACTTACTCTGTGCTTCCCTTAAACAGGCAAGAGAACAACAGGTGCAGCAGCAAGAGGGCATCTGTCCCGGCTTTCTTCTGCTGGGTTTTTTGGTTATTATAAAGCACTTATTAATAACATAGGGCTGTTGTTGGGTTTTACACTTGATTTCCAAAGGATGATTTGTAATACAGTGAGGGTGATCTAGCCCTGTGCATGTATTGAGAGGGGCTGGAACTATTTGTTTCCTGTTACAGGAATACTTTGCTTGAGAAGACACAGAGCAACATTTCAGCTTGGCTACTGAACCAAAAAAAAAAGAGAAAGAAAAAAAGAAAAAAGAAAAAAAAAATCTATTCTACACATAAGCCTAATCCCAAGGCCAAGTAGTTTCTGTCGGAAATTGTTCACAGGGCTCCTTCCTCACGTAGGATCTTTCTGTGCATCCCCAGCTGCAGTCCTATCATAGCCTTCCAGGAAACACCGCGACAGAAGGACCCGCAAGACCTTAGACCTCCCCACCAGAAATGACTCTCAGCCTGATGCTGCGTGTTTATTATAGTAAGCTATGTCATTGACCTCAGGGGGACAAGGGCTTGGCTCCTGGCTATTGAAATTACCACTGATCTCTGTCTAAATAGCTGCTGCATTTACAGCTAAGCAGAAGATTTTAACAGCCACAAAACAATTGAAGGGAGAATTCATAGTAACATTTGAAGAACCATTGTAATTTCTTTCTTTGAGAACAGTAAGAGATTAAAATTCAGCCTTTGATCACTTTTATCGTAATGGTATCATCTGATTTGTTTTCAGATTTTTCCAAGTTTCAAATAATAGTACCTCCTCCCCCTCAAACCTTGTGTTTCTCAAACCCTTAGTATTGTAATATCCTGCAATGCAAACATTATGTTCGGTTCTCTTTCCCTCTCTCATTCAGGCCTCTTTGTCTTTGCTAAGAGAACCACAACACAAGTAACATTCATGCCTTGTTTTCTCTACCTAGATTTCTATCTCTGAAGGAAATGATATGATGCATTTAAATGGCTGATAGAGATCTTAAAGCTTGACCTGTAGCTTAGGAAAGCTCTCTCCTCCCCCTTTTGTAAATGCTACTTTATGGGGTTTTTTTAAGGAGCTTTAACCACGAGGAAACTCCTTCAAGAGGAGGCCTACCATTTTCTGAGAAAGTTCAAGCAGTTTTTAGGCTTAAGATCTGCTGGAAATATTTCTGTAATAACCATAGGGTGCTGTTTAGCAGAAAACACAGAACTAAGCAATACATATGTATATTTTTTGCCGTGGAAGTCTCAATCCATGGGCTGAACGCTGTTTTCCCTTGAGCCCAGCGCAGGTAGCAGGGCTCGGTGTTCCCACTCCGCAGTCCCACATCTCCATGCTGTGGCGACTGCAGAAAGGATGGCATTTTTCCTTCTTCTTTTAAATTTGCCTGGGTTCGGGGGTTTAAGTGAGACCATTAGCGTTATTGAACTTAGCATTTGGTGGTTTATATATGATAAAGGGGTTATTACACAGTGATCCCGGTATGTTTAGGTCAGCTGTGGCAATCAATCAATGGACACTTTGCCTTTGACAGCACATGCTTCCATAAAAAAAATTCTCTGGCAGAGCCCTGTTAGCTAGTAATGACAGAGTAACCTCTGTCAAGTAATATACTTGATAAATTTTGCATGTGCTGTTGACTGACAGAAGCTCCGGCTTCCTGTCTGACCAGCATACGCGGGCTTCAAAGAGCACAGAAACCCCTTTCTTCTCTCCCGAAAGGAGCGCCTGAAATCCATGCGGGTAGAGTCAGGCGTGCCTCTGAGGGGGGAATAAAACAATGCCGCACAAGGGAGAGAGGCTTTTATGCCTTTACAAAGCTAAACTTGCTCTTTCCCCTTTCCTTGCCTTTCCCTGTCACTCACAATTACCCGAGACTTGTCGACTTCGCGCGCTCGGCCGTGCAAAACACCCGCCTGGGCCAGTGGTCGGGGCTGAAGGGAGTATGTCTCCCTGCCGGTCCCGCTGGCCAGGGCTGCCTATCTCTGGGATCGGCGGGGCTGCGGCGGTCGCCCTCCCTTTGTTTAGTCTGGGCAGAGGCAGTAATTGTCTGCAGCTGCCGCTCCTGCTGCCTCGAGTAGCTGGGAAGGTACAGCCACAGCGGGTCCGCAGAGGCTTCCGAGGGTTTCCCAGCGTGCTGATGCTCACCGGTGTGTCGGTATGGTCCGGCAGTGGACGACAAGCCTGGGCAGCTGGGGCCACCCCCACCAAGCCCAATTTGCTGCTACTGGCAACACAGGTAGCTTAGGTGTGCATGGCCACGGCAGAGGCACCTTCACCATCCAGGCCCCCACTGACATCCGTGATATTCTTAGGTAAACAGGTCTGCTGGGCTCTTACCTCAAAATGCCCCGACCACATGCAGCGAGGCACAAGGGGGTTTCTAGCCAGCCATGTTCCTGGTGTCTTCTCGCCATCATGCCCAGGCCGGGGAGCATGGCAGCCTTTAACCCTTCCTCTGTTCCTTTGACACCAGTTTGCATTTCACCATAGATACTGATGGCTGTCTTTAGCAGCTTATGAAAAATAAAATTTCCATGTGGCCAAGCAGAGCTCACATGAAGGAGGCTTAAACCTGCTTGCTCCCTCATTAACCACGTGTCTCTGTTTGTTTTGGAGAGAAGGGGATTTCATCATTTGCTTCCACAGGGGCACAATCTGATTATGTGGGATTAAGCATGAAAACCACCCTAATCCTAAATGCGGCAATATGTAAAGACCGACAAGCGAGTGTGTGATCTCAGCTCCCGCACTTGGCTGTTTGGGGCAGACCCGTGAGGGAGGAGCTCGCAGCAGCACCCCACTGTCAATTACCATACGGACTAATTGGAGTGTAATTTAAAAAGATTCCAAAGCCCACTTGTCAACAGGTGCTCTTTAGGATATACTAATCAAAACAATCCTGTTTATGGAAAATGCTATTTAAAACCAACATGTAGGCTGCAATAATAAAGTGACACAGTTTCCCATCAATTGCAACATCGCTTGGTGAAAGCTGTCCAGAATGAGAAAATATAAACCTGGACCGCAATCGCATCTGTACTCATGTGTTCAAACCGTTGCATTTTTTGCCTCTAAAATGCTCCTTTAGTTTTCATACAGGTATCTGCTAATAGCAGGAGGAGTTCTTCTGGGACTACCAAAGACAAATGTGTCCTGAAATAGGGTCTAAAAGACTAATTAAATTCGGATGTTCTATGTCTGTGTTTTGAGTTGTTATGAGCATATTTTAGGCTTCTAAGCAGAATGCAAAATGATGACACAGGCACTTAAACAATACTCATCATCCATCTGTCATTCATTTGGTAAAAGATCACTACAGAACTTATGATATAATAAATCTTCAAAATATATTCCTCCTTTCTTTCTCTCCAACTTAAACTTGGAAATCATATCAGAGAAGTTGCATGTGGAGATTTTAATTATGAACTGAAAAGAATATCTCCACAATGAATAACCATAATGAAAAGTGCTAAACTTTGGAAATATGAACAATATAGCAATTCAAACCAGCCTTAAACTTCTGAGACACAGAAGACTTAAAGATGAGTATTTCTTCTGGTGGAATATAGAAATCTTGATGAGATCATTTTATATGGTGAAGTATGTGGTTGCATAGAAATAGTGCTTCATTTATTCACAACGGGAAACATCATTTTCGTTCAGGAAATTTAAAAATGATCATTTCAAAAATATGTGTTTGAGGAATACATTCATAGTCAGGTCACAAGTAATTTCTGCTGGAGACAGATCTTCTGAAAAAGGCCCGTTTCCATCATTTTCCCTGCTACAGAAAATGTAGAGTATGTACACATGATGATTAATTAGGCACATTCCATCCAACTATTCATTTGTGAAAGTTGAAAGAGTGAGGAAGGATCGTTGTAGGTGAACTTAAACTTTCCCATAAAATATAGGCTTGGGGATAAATTTCTGGTTTTCCTAAAAAAAGTATCAGCAGCATGAATATTTCACCCCCTGTAATTAAAAGTTTAGTGTTGAGTACTTGCCTATTCTCTCTCCTGCTGCATTTAACAATTTACAGAAGAAATTCAATTCACTACCAAGGTATACTCTGTTCTAAACAGTCTTAAGCAACATTTTGAGAGAAATATAAACTGTTCTGCCCCATCTTCTGTCTGCAAACGTGGTTGGAATACAGTTTTAAGCAGGATGAAGGATTAAACAAACAAAAAATAATGAAAAGTCAAAATATGCACACTGTGCAAAAGCATGGTCGAATACATTTTGCCTTGTATAAACTTCATCCAGTCTATGTGGGTTTTAACATATTTCCATGACTTTAAATAAGAAAACATCTTAAAGCACAGCCCATGGGAAACCCAAGCTTGATTAGTTTTACCTTTTACTACAGCCTGCAGAGTGTAAAACACAGCACATCAGAATTGAATTTGTCATCTCCAGACCTCACAGGAATTTTAGGAACTAAATAGTTAGGAAGCATCCTGGTACTTCTCTTTGCTTTAATCATAGTAGAAGTTTCAATTTAAACATTCAGGAAATCTCCCTTATTTAAAGCAATCAACTCATTGCTGACAGGGTCTGGCTTTACTGTGTTTAATTTTTTGGCATCATGCAAAACTTGATTGGTTACAGCCAGTGCGTGAACAGGTCTACTCCCTCCCCCTGCTCCCCAGAAAATGTAAAAAATTCCCCAGATCTTTTCTGAATTGTTCTCAGCCCTACACATCCTCATATGTGTGCAAACCAATGGAATATTAGTGCAAAACCCCAAATGGAAAATGTACATAACAACTAATATAGCCAAGGAAAACCTTATTGCCAAATACCTCTCCTGTGTCTTTGAGCTGCAAAAGCTTAGAATCCAATTTTTGGTCCAGTTATTTAACTTTTTTGACCCTTATTTTGAGCGTGCCTCTTCTCATCTGCTTAGTTGAAGATTCACCACACATTTCTAAGACTGCAGCCTACTCTGCATGGAAGAAGCAAGCACTCACCTTCCCTGCATCTTCGAGCTATGGTGTTGGTAGTCACGTAAATTAGGTTGCACTCTCAGAGAAGGAACCTCTGGTGAGCCCTGAGGCTGGCTGTCAGGTCTAGCATTTCAGGATAAGCACTGAATATAGTTACACAGGGTAAGATGTAATCCTGATTGAAGACTGTTGGTACGTTGGGCCATGAGTAGGTTATAGTATGCGACTTCCATGCTTACCACATCTGATGAAGAACCTACAGTCAGACCTCACAAGGAAACCATATAGGAATCCAGAGAGATGATGCCTTGGACCAGTCTCCTCTGACTCTGAATTACACTTGTAAGAAACCAAGTCTTTGAATGTGAGTCCATCACGTGCTTGGGTGAGCACAAGCTGGAAGAGCTCACACTCAGGGTCAGGGAAGGGTGACCTAAACCAGACAGGTTTGAAGAACTTTTTTTATGTATGATGCTGTACCAATAAAAAAAGTACAAATTTTCAGGTTCATACACAGTTTCTAGTACTTGCAGAGTCTATACAAATTCTGTCTTTTGAGATCAAATTTACTCCAGCAAGCTGTTGCAGCTCTCACAAGTACTTCTGCAATATATATTTTTGAAAAAATGTGTTTTCTTATACTGTCCCTCAACTTCATCCAGAGATCTAGATCTAAATGCAAAACCTAGGACCAGGAACATGGAACGCATTTGTCTAACTCTTTGAAAGACTTAAACTAGTATCTGTGTCTCTGAAAGCTGTAGAAACCTTCTACAGCCAGGAAATTTCTCATCTTTTAGTTGTACTAGGATTGTTACAAGAGCTACAACTTATAAATGAATCAACATAATTACAGGTAGCAAAGTCAACCTGATAAAATATCCATAGAATGCCTAAGTATTGGTAACTTATGCAAATTATAAGACTGTAGGCCCTAAATCAGAAAAAGTTTTCAGCATATTGATGACTCAGGCTTATTTCTTTGGTGCCACTTTCCCAGTTTAAAGTTGGACTGTCCTTGACACTGCCTTGAAGGGGGGACCTGTGCTTGTCACATCACAACCAAGAAGGTGATGAGAACTGATCAGAACGGTCCTTAGGCTTGTACTGAGGGACTGACATTGCCTAATATGAAACTGTACTGCATTTCTTACCTTGCAGTAGTTCTGTAAGTCTCGCTTACAGCTGCAGGGAATTATTTCTTGACACCAAAGTCCACATAGCTCACAGGGTAACATTTCAGGTCGGCCCGGCTCCATTTGCAGAATTGAACTGCTGTGAATAAGCATCTCTCTTCTTCATTTTTTCCCTCTATTTTTTTTTCCTATGGTCAGATTCACAGGCTCTCTCACCTTTTGCATTGTTTCTGTGCAAGCTCTTCAGCTTCTGTTTATACCACCCCAAATGCAAGTTAGCATAGTCCTCTGTTCCTTGTATTGTCCCTGTCATTCCATTTGGTGAAAGTTTATTAAACAGAACATTAAAAATGACACCAGATCATCCTAGTCTCCTGCTACCTACTGGAATGAGTATTGCTTAACACAAGTAGAATGTAAGAGTGGTATAAATCTTAGGCTGTGCTTCCTCTCTTGCTACTTAGGACGAGGCTGTGAAATCACATATGACTTGTTCAAGTACTTCTACTGTCTTGTGTGCCTCTCCTTCCCATAGGAACTAGCTGAATTCAGCATTGGTTTGCTTAACTTGAATTAAACATTGATTTGTTTAACTACTTTTTCCAACTGTCGGTGAAAAAGATACCAGATTTCCTCCTTCACGCTTCAGGTTGGCATGAGCACCTCAAAAACCAAGGGGAAGCTGCAGTTCTCAGCACGTACCTTGGCAAAGTGGAGCAGAGTAAAGAGCAAGACCAGTCTCTGGGGAAGCGTGAAGACTTGCTGGTGTTGCTGGTATGTACTCCAGTACGTATTTGACATAGATCGGTGTAAAAGAATTGCCTTACAAGTGGGAGGGCAGGGAGACTCCTGGTGCATCAGAGGGTCACCCAGCTTGCATGGGGTGTGAAAAGCAGGCTCCCTGCTCTCTGCAGCCATGTCTTTGCATGAAGGGCACAGACAGCGTCTGTTTTCTTTAAGAAGGGTCATCCTCTATAGCAGTACTTCACAAAGAAAAATCTGCCTGCAGACACTATATTTCAAAGTAGACGAAAGAAAAAAAATAATTCGTGCAACTTCTAAGACAGATCTGTGTCATGATCTTCACATGGTTTAAATCAGCAGAGCAAATAACACAGTTAATGATGTTAGGCTGATTTACGTGAATGAAGTCTAAATCCGACCAATTGCATCTTGGCTGTGGTGCACCCAGATAAGATATCTAACACGTTATGCCTGTCAGTTTTCCTCAGATGCTTAGCACATGGCACTAAATCTGAAAAAATGGACATCCTGGGCAAGTACCACTGGCTAGATGCATTTTTTTCTTTTAATAATCATGAACAGGGGATAAGAAGCAAGAACCAACAGTAGATGGCTACATTTCCTGAGTGAACATGGCTGGAGCTACTCAATGCTTCTAGCTGGAACTCATGTAGCTTGCTAAAGATAACTTAATTTTACTATTAAGGCTTGATCCAAAAATGAATGGAGTCAATAGAAATATTCTTTAATCAACTTCAGAGCATACTAATGAGACTGTTATGATGTATGTCTTGGTAAGCACAATGAAGGAGCCCAGCCACATTAGACAGCCATCATAGGGCTATTTGTGGAGAAAACCTGTGCAACGACAGGCTCATGTTTGTCTCTGGAGATAAACTATGTACTAAACATCTTGGCAGAACATATATGAAAATTTTGGCCAGAGATACATTCATGTCTATCAATAAGGAATTAGTATTCTGTATCCTAAGTCCTTTCACACTTTTGGAGTGGAGATGAACATCCTGCTTTATGACTCTGCTGACCAGTGTTGCATAAAAAGTCCAAAATCAAGCACATTATTAATTTAGGTTCCTGTTTCCAAGAGGTTTAGCCTCAATTTCTGCATTGGACAACCTGGTAACTTGCTATTCTTTATTCTGGATCAGCAGTGTTTGGCTCTCTATCCTATATAGGTAGTCACATTGAATTAAAAAGTGTAAATCTGTTAGAATAAAACAAATCTAAGCAGAGGCTATAGACAGAATATGCACAGTACTAGAAATTAAGCCTCTATAGAATGCAGATTTACAGTGGGGTATTTCTATGAAGAAATATATCCATGTTAAATAACTTGAGCTTTAGAAAAAGAAAGCTGGAATCTTAATAAAAGCTGAAAAAACCCCTCACATTGTAAAGACGGAAATCTCTCAACACAAAGGCTTATGGGGTCAAATTCCAATGCTCTCAATAATTATTATATAAATCTGAAAAATTGGGAAAAAAATTGGCTCACTGGATAACTGACATTAATACACGTCTATCCAGGCAATTTCAAGATAAAAGAAAGATCTGAGACATTGGATGCAATCTCTTACAATGATCAATATGTAAGAAGATTGATAGGTCCAAATTTCCAGCTTAGATATTGCATTTGGATTCCAGAACAATATCGAGAAATTTATTGCGAATACTCAAGCTTTAAGAGGATATTGCCTTTAAAGCTGTATAGAGAATAGTAAATCATATTTTTTAATTATTTTGTCATATTCTTTGCTGTACAAAAAAAGATGTTTCACACATTAAATAGGCAACACCAAGATCCCATATGGAACAATTGCATTCTACAACAATCCATAAGGGAATGAAAAAGTACAGAGAAAGCTGAAAAAGGGGTAACACAGGAAAGAGGTATATTAAAAAAATCACAACATAATTATATGATATTACGTCACCAGAAGGCCCTTTTTGCCTTTGAAAACCTTTTTTAGGTTTCCTTAAAGGAAATACATATATGAATAAACCAATTTTTCTGTGTTATGTAGTAAATATAATTAAAATAAAAATGCAAAAATCCATTTTAAACACAAAATAGATTAAAATACTTTAAGCAATCATTTTTGTAGTTTTTATTTAAGCCTTAGGGATATCAGCAGTTTTTCTTTCTGTACATGGCTGAACATGCATTTGCTTGCTGAGAGCAGAGAGAAATTAGAAATTCTTCTAGAATAATAGACTTGACTACCTGTGGAATTTATTTCTCAAAGTATTGAATCTCTGCTAGAATTGAATTCAGTTAAAAAACATTCTTTTTTTCAGATGCGTATTCTATATTTTCAGCCTGTTGTGGGACAGTTAAAGCCAATTTTCATAGGCCTTGTTCAAGTGAGTTGATCTTGTGGAACTTCCCCGTGACTTCAGGTTGCGGCACTCAACACCTCCAAAATGCAGGCTCTGAGGATCTTGCCTGAATTAAGCCATCTTCAAGAGTTAGGCATGCAAACTCCCTGTATAAAACCAGACACTTTTAAATGGATTAAGTCAATTAGAAGAATCATCATCAGTGACCGATTTTCTCAATTGCCTTCATGCCAACAGCAGTAAAAGAAGCCCTGAAATCCCAGGATACCAGAGAGCAAAGGATGTCTATAAGGAGCTGTAAAGCTGCTTGCTGAGAACCCCATCAGAAACAAAGAAAATGGCAGTTGGAGAGAGAGGTTTGGGGGAGCAAGGCTGGGGTGGGCACCACTTTGGTATAAAGGAAAAACCCAAAAAGGGCTGTGCCCTCTGCCTCTGGGGAAGGCAGTTCTCCAAAGATTAAGCTTCCTTAAAGGGATCTTTCCTGCCGCTGCTTTGGCCATGAGACCTGATCCACAGTGAACCCAGAAAACAAAGAACCAAAAAAATGGGGGCACCTGAAAAATGTGGGTCATACTCCTCTGAGCACCAACCTTTGCCCAAGGGGTCCACATATTAATAATTCACTTTGTAGTAAGACAATCTTTATTAAGGTCAAAATAGCACTGGAAAAAATATATAAATCATTCTTAAACTGAAGAATTATGTCAAGCGGGGGAATAAATATAAACTGACACATAAATTACAACCACAATATATGTATAAAATCAGCAATACAATGTGATTTATGAGAGTATAGCCTATGATCCCATGATTCAAGACGCCAGTAGGTCCAACAAGCATATATAATTATAATAAAGCCAGGTCTTCCAGAGTGACCTATTTTGAAAACATACTGTTATTATTAGGTTGCTAGTGCATTCACTGGATTTAAATCAATCTCTTCAGTGTAGGTGTTGACAGTGGCAGTTCTGGACATGACAAAACTTTGCGATACCAGAGCATCAGCAGTTCCACCTGTAGGATTCATTCATTATTTATATGTTTAGGTTTTTTGACCAAGACGACTCCCAAAGATCGTAACTTTCTGCTACCCTATTGGCTTGTTACATAGCCTTTCCCTTTACCCCTTACTCAGTACTAATTACCCGCTGCTTTGCATGTCATTAACTTGGCTTCTTCTATATGAGACAAAATCACAGTCAGGTTCAAAAGACATTTAGTCCTTTTTTTATTACTGGCTGGAGAGGTTACAGAGTCATTAGCCGACTTCAAGGCAATGAAACATGTAGCCCTGCTATTTTATTACAGTAAGACCTTATGTTATGTCTGAGAACAGCTTTGTGGAAGACCTGTGCCAACAGTCATCTACATCAATGATGCAATTTATTGCTAGAAGGCTTCCTTTCACCAGGGCACAAACACTCAGTAGGGACTGAAGCTTAGCCTATTCCAACAACGCAGTGCACTGGCATGAGCACCCTTGGCTCGCTGCTGTTATGAAGCTCATGCAAAGGTGGGGCTTATGAAGACATCTCATTGTGGCTCATTTTTATAGGTGAGGTTTGGAGGGGGTATGATCAACCTAAATACACATCAGTCGGAGGGATGAGTCTGCTATGTGGTTTATCTATCATTGGCCTCAATTTTAATCTATGCTAAAGGCTTTTTAAATTGCTCTGAACGCTTGCCCAGTGCCAGCACGCAAAACAGCTCTGTGTATGGCCCAGGGGATCAGTCATGTCACCAGCGTCACACAGAGGGCAAAGGAGACAAGGGAGTCTCTTGCAATCATCCAGGCTGGATGTCTTACATATCCCCTCCTCTAACCTGAGAAGGTGGCAGTAGATACTCTCCCACCTTGGGTTTCCAGACCCCATCGGGGAGGTCAGAGATAATCTGGCACGGCTGGAGGAAAGATGCATGCTTGAAGCTGGTTTTCCCTCCCTACCTGCATGTCCCAAAATGCATCTGCATGCTTGTGGTGTCTCTGCTCCCTTGAAGAGGAAGGAGCTCTTGGGCTTGAGCTGGTGATTCCCAGTGAGTTCAATGATCCAAACCAGGAAAGAAGAAGATTAGAAAGGTCAACTGGAATTACTGCTTGCTTTATTCTCTTGAGTCTCTGAGGTTGTGTTATTGTCTTCATATGCTATGGTGAATGGACCCAGTAAGTAACTCACGCCATACCCTAATACGTACTTCCAAAGGAGGCCAATTTAATTAAATTACAAGACAAAGACATAAAGGGGACACCATCCTGCTCTAATTAATAAGTTATGAATTTTGTTAGTAAATTCTAGAATGGTTTACAACTCTCCACTTTTATTTTGAAGTTCTGGACAATGTCCAAAGTAAAAAATTAAAGCCATTTTCTCATCCAAATACACCCTCATCTCAACTTCAAATTGTACATCAAAAGATCACATAGTCTCCTCTTCAAAAAACTAAGGGTTTAGGTGCAGAAAGCATCCTTCCCCCTCCCTGTGTCCCCATGAACCTCTCCCTGCCTGCTCTATGGCTGGTTTCACGGCCCTCCCAGTACTGGGATCAGCTAAGCAGGGCAGGGCAAAACACAGCAGCTTGACTTTGGGGAGTTCAATAAGTGACCTGTAGGCTTCATCTGCATTGGGTTTTGTCCTTTTAATTTTGTTAGGAGCTGGAATGGACAAGAAGATAAAAGAGAATTAAAGAAAAGAAACCTGGGCTTTCAGTGATGTCTTCCTGAAACACTTTACTCAGGATCAGACTGTTAAATACTTCCAAACTATAATAAAGACCAGGATAGGCTTCAAATTTATGATGAAAATACACTGTTTTAACTCAACAGAATACAGTGCTTGGTCCATTGTTCAGTGTAGTCAATCGTCTTTCATTTAGTACAACCTTCCTTTGACTTCAGGCAAGATCCATGTTCCTGATGCAATAACCTATTTCCTTCAGTTTACTTTCTTATATATTATTATTATATAAATTATTTTGGGGAAAAGGAGTCGCAATTCTGTTTTCCTTGCAAAGTTTCACTAGTGAAATGCATAAAAACGGAGCGAATGAAGCTGTAGATAGAGCAAACTAATAACAAAAACCCTTACACAGCCGCAAAGAAACTTCATTTGCTCCCCCACTCCCTATTTTTTTCTTGTTTCATCAAATAAAATAAGTTATTTATTTCTTCCTTGTTCCTACTTCAGTTGAGAGTGCTTTAATATTTTTTTTAAAAGACAGCTGTTTGTCATGCTCTGAAGGTTAAAGTTTGACTTAAGCAGCTTATCCTGGAGAATGAAATGTAAAGTGAGGATTTTTTCAGCACATAGACAAGTATTTTATATACTGTGATTTTTGTAGAATGTTATTTTTTTTAAACAGTTCATAAAGTGACTGTGTTGTGACCGGAAATTATTTCTAGAAGTCAGCTACTAGCTACTTTCTTCCTCCTGCTCTCATTTATACTTTATAAGTTTAGTGAAATACATACTGCTGAAAAAACATCTTTTTGGCTTCACTAATAGGAACATAAGAAGAAATTAGCTGGAGGTTAGTGAAGTTTCGCTGTGTTACCCATGGCCTTGTCAATCTTTCTAGTCTTTGGGTGCTTTTTTAATTTTATTGTGGATATGGTCATTTTCTTTCCCTTACCTTTTCAAGCTTTCTTCCAGCAACACAAGCTGAAGGCAAAGGCACAAATCTTTGAATTCCCTGTGAAAAAAAGTCATCTTGTTTCCATCTTTCTTTTCCTGCCTAATGATGATGATCTCACTCCTTTACTGCAGTTCAAAACCACATTTGTGGCTACCAATCAGTCGCAGGC
Source organism: Rissa tridactyla (assembly GCF_028500815.1). Classification (NCBI taxonomy): domain Eukaryota; kingdom Metazoa; phylum Chordata; class Aves; order Charadriiformes; family Laridae; genus Rissa; species Rissa tridactyla. The sequence continues at coordinate 65,392,498 of NC_071468.1, forward strand.
TTTCAGCCAAGCGTCACTCATGTCTTCAGCCTTCTACGCCACTAATGATCCCTAAAATCCCTCTGGGGTTACAATATTTACACCTTCACAACTAGATAGCTGAGGAAAAATAAAGTGGGCAGAGCCTGACGAATTATTTTGGCATTTAAACTACTTTCCTGCACTGAGAGTGCAACCATATCAGTTCCACTTAGAAGGAAAGTTAGTCAGTAATGAAGTCATCAGCGTCTCTTGTCAGCGCAATGCAGTGAGCTGTCAGAAGTTGTCCGGTGGCTCTTGCTCCTCTCCGTTTTCCTTTGTCACTGTTCGTTTGTGTCTTCCAACTTCTCTTCCACTCCAACAGTCAGGGCAACTCAAGGCAGAGGCTGTTTCACAGACTCCAGCCGTGCTACTGGGATATTTAACGCCTTCCGTCATCCCCAGCATTGAAGTGGATGAATAAAAACATGATCATACAACAGAGAGTAGTAAAAGCATAGCCTCCTATGATGTTTCGTAATGCACAAAGGCACATCTGAAACTATCTTTATCAACACAATCTTAAATTTCTCTTTTTTATTTAGAGAAAGCAAGGCAACACATTTATACATGACTTCGTGTAATCCTCTGTGCAAACATTTTACAAACCTAATTAACATTAACAGAGGAAATTCTGAGAAACAACCAAAAGAAAACTGAGCACCAAAAAAAAAGGGAAAAAAAAAAAGGAAAAAAAAGATGAAGAGGAGGACTATCTACCACAATTTTTTGGTCACTCTGGGGTCATTTAACAGCAGCAAAACCAACTCTGTTCAGTAATTTCTAGACCTGGAGACTTACCGTATTTTGGGAGTTGGGAAGCAAAAGAAATGACAAAATCATGTACTTTAAATGATGTAAAAATAAATGGGCCAGTGTTGAAATGAGAAAGACTCACTTTCTACCTGCCACATCCATTATGACTCTCTAGATATTCTCTTCTGAGAAGGAATCAAAATCCACATGGTGGTTTACCATCATAAAAAAACTACAATTTGACAGATAGATACTTTGCAGTTTCCATTATATCATTAAATCAATTTAGAGCTGCTGTAACCCACTTTGCCCGAGGAAGGATGTGTTTCTCTGCAAGTCTTGTATCCTAGCTTTATTAAACTGTGAATACAAGAATCATGCATGACCTGCAAAGGGTATAAGGTCAGCTGGGTTACATCACTATCGGTATGTGAACCAGCTGTCAAAAATGCAATAACAATACACTCTGGGAGATTATGGAGCTGGAGGACTCTAACATATGCAAAGCACAGAGGGTGATTTTTCAAAGAGGTGTGCGCTGTCATCAACGTCGGAGAGCCCAGCAAATCAATTCCTTCAGTGGATTTTCAAAATGTACCTTGTAGCACTGAGACACAGCCAACCTTCTTAATTACGCCTTTTTATTTTAAAAATACAATTTTTGTAGGAAGTTATTGACAGTTTCAGCTTTGTAACAAGTAACAGAGTCCTGGTACACAAATTCTCAGTGCTTTTTATGTCACATTAAGCACTATCTCCAGGCTATTCAGAAGTCTGTACTACTTCTGCAGCTCTAATACTGCGAAAGAAATGGCCAACCTCTTGCTGCTAGCTCACCCAAAATGTGCTCCAATTTGGCATGCATTTGCAAACTGAGTGTTTTGGTGAACTGTACAAAGACCACCTAAATAAACGAAGAAAATCCCTCCATATTCATATGCCTCCAAATAATTCAGCGCAGTAATAATAACTATACCACAGTGGAGAGTTCAGTGAAAATTAGAAGCAAAAATAGATAGCAGATATATCAATTAGGCAAGAACTGGAAAGGCTTTTGTGATCTTGTGTTTAACATTGTCACTGACCCATCAGTGAGTCAGTCACTAGCTTTCGCCCGGGGAAGCGCTCAAAGTGGAGGCTGAAATTTCAAGATGACTTTTCAGAGCTCTGTGCAAGCCTCCACGATGTCATTTGGCTACACGTTAACCATTACTTCAAAATGGGTGGCGTTACTTATGCCCTTATTTACTTTCTTGAAATGGGGCTTTAATTTCTTAATTGTTCACGGGCTCCTAATTCGACTTCCTTAGAGAAGGGTGTCATTTGCCTTTCATTTGCAATCTGCTTCATCAAGCTGCTGTCTTCTGTGTTTCTCTTCATAAACACAGTAACAGTAAAGACACCGTGCAGTATACCTTAAAGAGTTATCCAGCCTCTATTGAAATCCCGATCCTTTAGGGCAGTGTGTTTCCTGTACACACACGTATCTTGCAAGCAGCTGTTCCCAAATACATTGAAGTCTCTTATTTTCAGGTTTTTCCCACTGCTTTCCCATGCCTTTCTTTTTTTCCTACTGACAACCATGTCACATAAAAATGTTGTCAGATTAGCTTCTAATGGCTTTGAAATCATCAGAAGAGTGGAAAAAAAGCATTTCAAGAAACTGACTTGCTGCTTATGTTAGTCTGGTACTTTTTGGCAAGCAACTTATGAAAAAAAACTAACCATGAATCCTTGAATTTTTGCTGTATGAGTGACACAAACACAAACCTCTAAAATAAGTGGTTCTTTTTAAAAAAATACTTCTGCTACAAAATGGAGGTGGAAGACTGTGTGTGCATGAAGAACTAAAACTTTTAATAGGAAAAATGTACATCTTTATCAGAGTACTCAGTTTAGAAACAGCATAAAGGAATAAATGAACATTGTTGCCACATTAATGATTGTTAGCTCCAAAATCTACAGTAGGAAAATAAATGCCAAGTACTTCATCTACATTGACTTGCTAGAAATTTTAGGTCCTCCATTTGAGCAGCAATGAATGAATGATAATAAAATGCAAGGCATTAGTCATACTGAATAGTTTGTAAATACCATGCAGAATCAATTGCTGGAAACTCTTTGGTAAATATTGTAAACAAGAAACGTATTTGTAAAAATGAGGGTGACTTACTGGCAGAAAGATGGGTTATATTTGTAGGTGTTCTTTGCGAAGAATCATTCAACCAGCTGTACCATGCAGATATTCAGGATTGATATATATGGCTAATGTTGACATACAGCAATGAGATGAACTCTGGGGGAAAATGAAGTTTTATAACACATTTATCACGCAGTTTTCTTTGTCAAATTACTAAATGTGATTCACCCATTTTAAGCTCCAGCTCTTCCAGTAGAAATGTGTGGATTCATGCAGGCTGTTTCCCTACAGCAGTGATTTGCAGACCAGGATTTGGGAGACTGTAAAAGGCGTCTAAGAAAAGCAAATCTAATGGCAGAAGATTTAATTTCACTGTGCAGAAGTTCTGTATTAGAAGATTTTGAGAAAAGATCTGAGCACCAGAAAATGGTAAGGTTACTTTTTCTGTATCAGTAAGACAGAACATTTATCCAGATCATGGTGGTGTTTATCATGAAAACGCCAGATTAATTTTAAAAACTCAAGATGTATAGTTTCACCACAGAACTCTGGAGACTTTTCTTCCACGTAATAGATAAAAAAGATATTTTCTTTACTAACTGAATTATACTTTTTTATTTTCATCTTATTCTTCCTGATTGTGAGGGAAGAATAATTTTTCCATCATTCGCAATGTGTTACCATGTCCCCTCGTTAATGGTCACCTAGACGTGCTACACACTGGCAGCTCTTTTAGTAGCGTCCAAAGTTTCTCACTGTAGGAATATTCCCAGCTTCTTTCACCAAGAAAAATGCTTCAGGTGTTAACTCTGGACTTGGCTTCCAAAAACACTTGCCTTATCCCAACATTCAATAGTGCAAATACCTATCGTAAATACCACTATCATTATTCATAATGATAAAAAAATCAAAGTCTTTAAACAGAGATTTTCAAATTGGCCTCCATGTTACATGACTCACAGAGTATTTTTCAGCAGACAATAAATTCAGTGAAATATGTCACACTTTTTGTATGGTGAGGAGAATATTAATATCAAATTATGAGACTGCTTTTGGCCAAAATATTGGGAAAAATAGAACATGTTAAAGTACTGAAAAGTTTTCTTCTGCACAATATTTTTATTTTCAGAATTGCCCCAATATTTAAAAGGAACTGCAAGGAAGAAGAAAAAAGATTAAATTATCCTGAAAAAAATACAGCAGGGGACTGAAGAAAACTTCTAAGGTTTCTGATTTGGGTCACGTGAGATGAACAGCTGAAATACATTCCCCAGGTTCCCAGTGGAGGCCTGATCTAGCTTATACTTATGTATCTCTTACACCTGAGTGCCTCAGCAGCAGGAATGTGTCGACCCTCAAATATCCTGTGGGAAAGCGGAGTATTACTGCCCCATTTTACAGACGGGATGGTGGGGCAGAGGGGGACAGTGGCTGCTGGTTCACAAATGCTGCCACTGATGGAAAAGCATCATTCCTCATCCCACCCCAGCATTGCCCTTCTGTGTGTGCCAGCAGAAGCATTTGTGCCCCCACCAATCCAATCCTAAACCAGACACCTTCCTGTGTTAAAAATGAAATATTTTCTTCTTTTGTGGAGGGGAACATGGCTAGCGCAGTTCCAGCACAAGCATGCCTTGCCTTGGGTCCCCGTGTGGCACCTCTGCTGACTGGACTGCTGCTTTTGGTGGCAGCTCTGGACCTCCGGACCTCCTTAGCACAGATAAACCTGTGCTAAAGCCTGTTTAAGACTTTAGCTCATGTGCTTTGTGCAAAGATGTCTCTGGTAAAGCAAAGAAACTGCATCTGCATCTCCCAGGCTTGAGGCAGTAACTAATGGCTGGATCAGCGTTGCCCTCAGTACTGAGATCCCTAACGTAAAGTTTCTAGAGCTACAGATCATTCGGCAGTAGCCAGCAAAAATTTATTAAGTGCATAGGTAATATGAGTAATCTTATTAACATTCTTCCAGGACTAACTCTAATGTTACTAAATTTACTGTATGCCAATAATATTTAAACAAAGATCCTTAGCTGATCTGTCTTTTATTTTGTTACTAAAAGTCAAAAAACAAAGGACAAAGGGAAAAACGGAGCCTGTTATAGGAATTGTAACATGAACTTTTTAAAAATAATTGAATGCGTATCTGCAGGTACAGCCTACAACGTAAAGTAGCAGCAGTTATAACATTTCTTCTCTCTAGGGCAGAAAGAAGGATGGGCTGGAAAGAAGGCAGTATATAGCTGCCAGTATTTTGTTGGCACTTACATACACAGAAGCATCTCTTCTCTTCTGTCTTATGTTGAAATTGTGGGCATTTGGGGACTGTGGGCTGACCATATAACGGCCCCCTGTAACAGTACGTCTTCAGAGTGGAGTTATTTTTTGACTCTTATTTCAGCTCTGCATGGTACTCCGTTCATCATGCCCACACACAAACTCTGATGCTGTCAGTCTCTGCAGGATGATGAAGTTGAAAAAAGAGGTTAGAGGGAGCTTTTCACCTTCAGTCAGCTTTCTCATTTTCCCAGTTTCTGGTGAAGACCTAGCTCATAGGCACAGTGGCTTTTCGGAAACAGCTAGAGCTTGTGAAGGCATCACATTTGTTCCTTGGCTGTTGGTCAGTGACCTTAAACTAGAGGACCTCTCTCCAAGGCCATGCCATGGAGATCACTACCCACTTTTTATTGCTACAAATCCAGATTACTTAATTTGAAGTGATTACGATTAGGCTACGTAACTCAGCCCCATAAGGTGCTCAGGGTCATCCTATCACACCCTGCCTCCTGCTCCCCTCCTTGTGCCCAAAAGACACCATTCCCCCAGAGAGTTAGGTCTGGAACAACTCCACTTACTGCAGTGAGAAAGGACTAGGGGAGATGCCCCACGACGGCCAACAGAAATATCTAGGGGAGCACCGAGCTAATGAGGATTCATTAGCCCGGCGTGGCTTGGCAGCCTGGCTCCTTGCACCTCGTCTCAGCTAAAGCTGGTACTCGAAGCCGAGGGCAAATATACTGCGTGACTCTGCAGCGAAGACATGCTTAAGGGGGATATTATATTTTCCACATAAGGGAAATCCACCACTATTTATATCCAGCTTAGTACTTCAGATTCAGGCAGAATACTTCTGAAACTACATCCATCCGATATTAATAGCATCTGCCTCGCAGATTAACTATCACATTGTGTTTTTATTTAAACATCATCACTGAGCAATCACTCAGTAAATTATTTAAAGGAAACAACAAAAAATTGTTTTAAGGTCACAAGAAGGATGTCAGCGGGCCAGTATTACTAAGCATTTTAAAACCTGGAAGATTTCATTTTAAGGAACTGTAATAATGCCTTTCTTTGGCATATGTAATTCTATATTTTATATTTATGAAGATGGACATTTCTGAAGTGTTTAATGAGCAGCAATATAGTTGCTCGGTTAAAATGCAGAGCCTTATACTATTTTTAATATTATCCAGTAAGTAACTCAGTGCCATATGCTTCTGTAGTTTGACTGCCAAAGAATGCAGCAAGTTGCTTTGGAGGCTGCCTCCGAACTCCACACCCCAGCCAAAACCACGTCTGTGGTACAGAGCTATTGATGTCCTACCAGCGTGGAACATAAAAACGGCCCCACAGAGAAGTTACACAGAGGTTCTGCTAACTCCATTGAACGGGATGTGGCTTGGAGCAATGTATGGAATCAGGGCAAAGCTTAAATACTAGACATGCTACGCTGGAAAAAAACAGTACAATCTTGCAAACAGTGAGGTGCTTACTCCTCTTGGTTGCCAGATGACCTCTGCTCCCCAAAACATAAGCCACATACTAAACTTTCACACACCGCCTTAGGGTACATGAAATGTTTTGGACTGGGAAATGGCAAGACAGCCATTCCACTTTTAACTTCTGCCACCTAACTCTCATCTCGGCAGGTGTAGGTGACTGAGGTAGAAATGGATGCGTGAAGGTTAGCGAATGGGAAAAGAAAAAAATTATCATCAGCAACGGAGCATGAATGTGAACAGAAATTGAAGATATCTGTTAGCTGTACACATGTATTTATTTTGTTGTCTTTGCACTATATAGGCTATTCTGCACAATGTTTATGTGTTAGGTACAGTATCTAAATCTTTACTTTTTAATTGTTTGTCATACTGGGTCAAGATTAAGCTCCCATTTTGCACTGACTGAATTGCTTCCATAAACTATAACAACTAAGCACTTCTATTCCCATCTTATTTTTTTAACACCATGCAAAATAGTTCTGTTGTTTGGTAATCATGAGGAGCCAAAAAAAAAATGCCAGTGTTTTCATCGAGCTTCTGGGTCCTCGTTGATCAGCCCTGCACTAGTGCGATCCCTGGTATAATCTAAAAACCAGACCCAAAGATGCGTACCAGGACCTCCTTAAGGCGCCATTCCCATGGCACTGTCATCCCGCGAGGACTGCAGTAATCAAGAGACTCATTACAGTAAGAAATTGCGTCATTTCTAACTCAGTTCATTTTGCTGCAGTAGTGCTGATTTGATGGTAGAAGTGTGTGAGGGCTCTGAGCTCAAAACCTCGTTGTGTTTCTCTGGCTGCAATAGCTGGTCTATAAAAGACGGAGCCTCTCTACAGGTTTTGCTTTGTTAAATGGAGACAGATAAAAATCTTTTCTCTCCTGTCAACAAAGCAGCTGAACCTCCTGTGCTAAATATGATAGAAAACAACAATTAAAATAAAATTTACCTCACACATACACCAGTCTTAGCCTATCGGGAAAGTTTCTATACAATTTAATATTTTTGGCTTAAAAACAATAATGGTTGAGAAGGGACATAAATGGAAACAAAGGAGCAAAAAATCTGAAACAGATGTTAGGAAGCACTCCCAGCACAGGAGAGCTGATGTGCTGAAAAGCTACCTGGGGGCAGGACATTAAAAGACGCCTCTCAAGAAAGCCTGTGAGGAAGAGCAGACCAACGGAGGAAGGCTTGATCCAGATAACTGCTCGTCCTCCACACCTCTCACTTCACCACCTCAGGGGATTCTGCTTTTCTTACACAACACGATTCTGTGGCCCATTCAAGCCCACATTAGAACAGAAGTAAAAATGTGAGGGAGAAATTTTGAGTGAATTTCAGATGAAAAGAGAAAGAAGGAATAAAAGCACTGTTGTGTTCCTTCCTCTCTAACATAAATAGTCACATTTGGCACAGGATGGGACTCTGAGGGGATTAAAACCTACCATCCAGTATCCATCTGAGCCATTAGTACTTTGTTCATTAAGCAAGTAATTTTCACCGTCTGGAAGGTGTGTGGGAAATGAGTCTTTAACTGATGCTGAAGACCATGTCGATAGCTATGCAATTTTAGCCCTCTGTTTAGGATTGTCTCTAAAATACCAAGATTACTATCTCTTGAATAAGGTACCCACTGTGATTAGCCCCAAGCAGTCCATTCAGTTATCTTTAACGATTAACACTTAAAGTATCCTGTAAAGTACATTGCAATTGATGTAAGCCTTCAAAACCAGGGAAAAGACAAGCCCAGCAAGAGGGAGAATGAGTCAGAAGCTAACATGAATTTCTTTGTCAGGGACCTCAGGACTCAGTCCTCCATTCCCATCCTCTAGTCTGCTATGGTTACCTTCTCAAAGAGGGCATTTGCCTTTTTCTGTTCAAATCTGGAAGGAAACACACGGGGGAATTCATTCCTTCAGGAAAACAGAAGGTCTGTACCAAGTGGTTCAGGGGAGGATTTTCAATTCTCCACACTCCCAAATCCTGCAGATGCTCCTCAGACCCTGTTTGTTAGTGCCCATGGAGCAATCTGCCGCAAGGAAAGGCGCCAATGCCAAATGTGGATTGACTACTTCAGCATTTCCTCTGCTCTGCCAGCAGCATGGGCTAACACGGTGGGTGCTTTGATAACATGTGATGGATCACAATCACACAGTCTCTTCCCTTCATACCAGGGCCGCATCCTCTCCTGATTACTCTAACAGTTATTTTGTTCTTTATGGTCTAACTTGTTTCTCATTTCATTTTTGCAGTTACTCTGGATGCATTACTTCTCACTAAGAGATCAGGAAGGAAAGAAATGATAAGTGAATAAAATACAAGATTTTCTAAAAAGCAGCTAATTATCAACCCAAAATCTCTGATGTGTAGCAGTTTTCCATGTGCAAAACCTCAGTTTTGCAGAGGGTCTGAGGACTAGACATGATAGTATCTTGATACTTTGTCATTAGTATGGTGGTACTGTGTCCTTACAGTGATTACTAGTATAGATCTTATCTATATTTTTCTAAAGCTACACCTCCTTTTATCTAGGTAGAAATATAAATTCATGATTTCTAGGTATAATTTCCATTACAAACACACGAAGTCTTCTTTCTTCCTCACCCAGAAAACTCTTGTCTAAATTACAAAATTCTGTGCTACAGAAGAGACGCAGCATCAGAATTCAAAGACAAAAAATTCCATGTCCACTAGGAAACCCAGTTATTTTCTTGTTGCGCACAGCCCACTAAGCAAAACATTGGCATTACTCACAAATCTGCAAGCAGCCAACATGCTTAGAAATTAAGGTAGTTGTGTTAAACCCTGCTGCACATCCTTGCTTTGTGACTGTCACTGCAATGAAAATCCTCTGCAGCTGTCATGTGAGTGGATGACACAAATGATTCCTGGAGGGGATATGCTTTAATTATGAAATGTTAGCGTTTTGTGATAGATAATACACATGTAACCAGTCAAGTAATAAGGGTGTGTCAAAAAGGCTTTGCATACACATTATATGATCCCCTTTCAGTAACTAAATTCTGTATAACAAAACAAGAAGGCTCCTAGTTTCTAAAAATAAACTTTCTTCTTATTAGGAGAATTATTTGCAGACATAGTGTGTGTGTGCTGCTGGTGCTTTGGCAGTGCATGTTCCGACCGTCTTCCTATCTCTTCAGACTCTTCCTTCTGGTAGTTGGTGTTCCTCCTTTGCAAGTTCCTACATCTTCAGTGTTATCACTTTTAACTCTTGTTTTGTCTTCTGAGCCAGCATATGCTCACGACTTGCAGGGCAGCAGGAGGTTATTAGGCCTTAGTTCTTTACAGGGACAAGTTTTTACTGCTGTCCTAGTGTGGCCTGTTAATCTCAGGATCATCATAGGTTCTGCTCTTCAGGCCAGTGTCTCCTGCTCTTTGGACTATTTACTTTGGTTGGGATTTGGTTCATGTTTGCTGCTGCCTTCATCTGTTGGATGCCTTCCTGTTGAGCTTCTCTGTTGTTCACAAGCTTTGTCTCCTCTTACTCCCCTATGTGGGGCAGCTGCCAGATCAACCACTTGTTATGTCCTCAAGCTTCTGGCCTTGCCATGTTTCCCCAGGAGCCTCCTGCTACACTCTCATTGTCTTGGACTTACATCCCCCCATCTGTCCTTAGTCTGAGTTACCTGTAGAACTTGAATCTGGCTGAATTTCCGTAGACTTGGCATGGCTACTTGATGACTGAGACAGTTCATATTGTTGTTAGTCTCCTAAGCTGGGAACTGTCTTACCATTCCTTCATGGGGACTGAGGGAAAGATGGCTTGTGATCAAACTGCCCTCAGTGCTGAATTTTTTTAAGCACTCAGTAATGTAGCATAACCCATTATGGAAACCCTTCATTTTCTTAACCCCAAGTCTTACTTTTGTGTTTTCCAGACAGTTTAACTTCCAGGCACTGCAGTGGTAAGTGGCTATAGACGTGCAGTCTTTCCCGCTGAAAGTGAGCCATGAGGGTCTGTGCAAAGCACGGCAATCACTCCGGGAGGGGACACGGAGGGAAGGATTTACCCCAAGATGAAATGATGTGCTTTATGCGCCAATACGCATAAGTTAGGCCTACTGCTCTAGCACAGCTTACAAAAAGGTGTTAAAGAGACAGATGGAGAGCTGGATTTCACTGGCATAAAATGCGTGAATGCAAGCTAGGTTGTAGGTTAGTTCTTTACTGAAGCTATCTGTGGAAAAGACAATTTATTCACAATGCCTGGGATGGAATAAGGGACCCCAGAGCTCCCTTCGTTGCCTGCACAAGCTACCTAAATCATCGTATGAATCACTAGCAACCCTGGCAGGCTGCTCCTCCTTTTTCTAGAGGAGACAGAGGCAGGGATGCACAACAGCAGAGTGGGAAATGATCTGCTGCTCACACTTACAGATGTGCAGCTTCCCCTGTAGCTTCAGGAAGCCCTGGAGCCACTCGATCCCTTGTTTTTTTCTTTATGCAGGAAAGCTGTGTCCTGCCCTTTGCCCCCATAGAATCAAGGCTGCAGTCTAACCATAAATTAATTAGTATTTTCAATATGTCCCAAGCTCTGTGAAGTTGCCCAAAAACAGAGTGAAGGTGTAGAGAAAGACTAGGAAGGGAATGGAACAAATCCCAAATAAACAACAAAATAAGCGAGCCAAGGAGCCTGCCAAAGGAAAAAAAAAGTTAATGCGCAATGCCCTAAATCCACCCTCTACAGCAGCTTGATCAGTGGTCTCCAGTTTTTCATGTTCAGTGCCACATGGCATATGCGAGCCACGACAAGACTCTGAGGAATCAGGGAAGCTGGAGTCTGGCTGGCATATGAAATCATTCCTGAAGTGCCACTGCCTGTAACACGAGGGATCGTTCCAACATCTTTGCTTGCCTTCAGGACTTTTTTCTAACAGGTGCAGCAGATGAACTTCTCTTACAGCCTTCCTTGCGAGTATGAGACCAACCCACCGCCAGTCCAGGATGCCAGACGACGGAGGAAGGTGGCTTTGCTCGTGCTAGCAGGACTCGCAGCATGTTTGTGAATGAGCAGTGGGGACCTGCGCTTCTGCAGAAGGAAATACTGAATGCTCTGATTTACTGTCACTGTGGGACTGGGAACATGAAAGGCTTGGGCTTTCCAGCAGCTCTGTCCTGCCACGTGAACTCCACGGCATTCTCCAGGTGGAGAACCACCCAGAATTGCAAGGCAAAATGCTACAGCTGGGACTGGAAGTCTGCTGCAGCTCTGGCATGTTTTATGTGCCCCAAACCCTGCAGTGACCTGACTGATTAAAACCAGGGGAGGATTAGCTCCAGCTCAAATCACATTCCCAAAAGAGGATGCTGAGGCAGGTCAGTCGGGGTGGTGGGAGTCACATCGCAGGCTCTGGTCTCAGATGGGTGGCAGGTAGCCAGTACCACTCTGAAGGACTGTCACTCCTCTCCTCCTCCCCAGTTCCTGACCCTCATCCCAGAGAGGGGCAGATGTCCTCCTGGTCTCTGAGAGCAGCCGAGGTAGGTGGGACTGTGGAGAGTAGGCTTAGGTAATGGTACATGGAAATGATTCACAGTTCATCTGTTTAAAAGGTTGAAGTAAAAGGGACGAGGATGTAACTCTCCAAAGGACAGATAATAGCACTCCCCAATAGATCCTGTGGTTCGTTTAATAAATGGCTTATCTGGTCTTCAGTTTCTGTTATAGCTGATAGAGTTATATGACTTTAAAAAAACCCAATATCCACAAAGTATTGACAACTATTTTGTCACTTGCTTTTTTGACAAAGACCTAAAAATAAGAATTTTGTTTAGAAAGAGGGGATGGTGGGGAAGATTTGTTAGTTTAGGTTTCACCTTAAAAATCATTTGCTCCAGAAGCAGAAGAGAAAGAAAAACTGCCTACATTTCCTAGCTAGGAATAATATCCATTAACTACAAAAGAAAACCAGAAACAAGGGTTTGGGCCTCAGCAGACTAACAACCACTTACCAGTCTTTCATCACAACCTCAGCACATCTTAGATGTGAGAAACAACATTCTTTATTTCAATGTTGAGCAGTATTTTACAGACTTAGGGGCTTATTTTACCCTGTCCTTCCTGAGAGATTTCTGAGTTAAAATAATGGCTTATTATTTGGGCAGAGAAGCGTTCCTGAAAAGTGTTTTCTTTGCTTTTGCTCATGAATTACTGATGGAAATGGACAGCTGGCAAATTAAGTCACCCTGGTACTTAGGAAAAAAAAAAAGTTGTCTTCAACTTCAAGTTTAAGATGTGTTTTAATTTCTTTAGAAAGAGAGTGGCTTTTCTCTGTCATATACCAACCTTGTTTCAGTCTTCATCAACTACATTTGTCCTTTGGGACTCATCTGCATTGAAAAAAAAAAAAACAACAGAAAAGCCAACAATATTGGATGATCTGGTTACAATATATTTTTGTTTTCTTAATTGTTTAAATATGGCTCTGTACTATAGCATAGACAACAGCTAACCTGACTGTAGCTTTGAGGCTATGGTTGGAGGTCTCCGTTACAGTAAAACTTACACTTTATTCATACTATGGAGATAACAGCCACATTAACATATTCATGTGTCCTTGTTATAAAGACCAAACAGGTTTGCACATGCTGTGCAATTTTTTTGGTGACACATGCCTACAGCGTAGATATCCCTTCTAGCTCTGACAATATTTGATGCTGGTGGAATATTTTTGTGGTTGTTTTCAGTAGGAGTGAGTTTTTGACGGACGACAAAGGAAGAACAGTGAGGCACTGAACTGACAGCCTGAAGGTAAAGATAAAACCGTACCACCTTTTTCAAAACTTCTTTTTCTTTTCCTCAGTACTGCTGAAATTCAATAAATGACTCCTCAATTAGAAGATATTAAGAACCGTTACAAAGGATACAATCATCTGATAAGACCGACAAATATCTTGTTGAGCCATCAAATAGCACTGAAGTAGGTCTCATTTATATCCGAGTGTGGATCTGAGGCAAACTGTGTTGTGACAAAGGATTTAACTCCTCAAAGTCTCACATCCCTCTTCCCAAAAATGGGCATGGAATTTGAATGATCCCAAAATCCCTGCTCTTAGTGACAGATCAGATTTGGAAAAATCCTGAAAGTTGTTTTTTGGTTTTTAACCCTTGCTTTTATCACAAGTTCATATTTCCCATAGTGAGATTTAGTCCTTCCGCTATAAAATAAGACATCATGGTAAAGAAAGAGGAAAAGGAAGAAAAAAAGAAAAAAAAAAAAAAGATTTCCTGAACTCCTTGTAGTATTCCCAGAGGACATCTCGGCATCAACTGGAAAGTTTCACAAGCTGTCCGTGAACATCAGAGAGTAAAGGCTCATTTGGGCTGTGGCTTTGGTGAGTCAATCTGCTCACACATCATCAGGAGTGTCAGGGGATCCTGATAAAATGATAACGATGCTGTGCACTGGGTAGAGGAGAACATAAATAAGCTACCTAATTCCATTTCTTTTAGCATTTCTTTATATCCATATGCTCGAATCATATCACACCAGCCCAGCCTTTGTACTCAGAGAGTTCCTCTGAATTGGATTAGGTAATATATTGAAAGCCATATTTCTTGTAGTGCCCTTGGGTTTTGTGCGTCTGTGTGCGTGTGCATTATTTCCCTATGAACGTGGTTTTGTATTTGCAGAAAACAACTAAAAGCTCCTTCTCCCACTTTGCTAGAAATCAAAGTCATCCTCTGGGAGTCATTTGCTATAAAAGCTTATGATGAATAGATGAATTTATGGGTAAAAACCCAAGAGTATCATGGAAGAGTTAAGCAACCCTTTTATGTTAACGCAACGGACGGCACTGAGTAAGCAGTTGGCAAGCAGGGCACTACTTTCCCTGATGAGAGCTCCACATTATATCAAAGCTTTGGGATATCTCTCCTTTCCCACTGGGAAGGGCACTAGTGACAGCCACCAGCCTCCACGCCGCTCCAAGCAGCTGGGCAGAAGGCAGCACAGGAAGCAGGGTGTATCTCTGAGCGCACAGGAGACCACTGATGCGCCTTGCTTTAGTTTCAGATAAAGGCATCCTATTTTATTTGGCTTTCCCCGATGATGAATGTTAAAGGCAAAAAGCCCAACTGACCTCAAGAACACCACCCCAGGCAAAGAGTGGGTCCTCCTGCACCATGAGCTGTGCTCCTCTTACCAAGCACAGAACAGCAGACATATTGCCCATACTTGTTACACTGAATATGCAAATTCTTCACGGAAGGCCTGTTGGTCTGAGATATCTGTAAAGTACTTGGTGTTGTTCTAACGCGTGCTGTTGAACTAATAATATTAATTTAGAATTCCTTCTCTTTACTGCTGGCTATCAAGATGCTTGCATACAGACAGGCGTGACACTGTGTACCCAGGTGGCTTACAAACTAGACATGCATCTGCTGACCCAATACCCTGGATATTGCTTACTGCTCTCATTTACTTAGCACAAGTTTTCACATGTATTAATTCATAAATGCATATTATACAACTGCCTTCCCCACAGCTCTGGCCCATGCCATCGTTACATCCCAGTAAGCAGCTGTCTCCTGTGCAGTGTGTGCCCAAGCAGGGCAGTCAATGAGCAGACACCAGCGTCAGGCATATTGCCCCTCGTTCACACACTTGGAACTGGCACTGACCCTGAAAATCAGAGGAAAATAAAAATTGGGAATATTTTTTGTCATCCCCACAAACTGTTCCATAATTGTACAGTTGCTACATTGGATGCAAAGAGGGAGTTCAGAAAATGTAGTTGGGGATCCCAGAGAAAATGGGGCCATCCCTTTTGGGTAGCAGCCCACAGTTAGATCAAATTATGCTGATCATGAAACTTTATCCTTAGACAGGAACCCACAGCTGCAATTGCAGAGAGTGTCCTAGAGCATGCGTGGAGCAACTGGAATATTCTGGAAATGCAATTGGGAAAATTCAGAAGTTCACAGCTGAGCACGTGCGAAGTGCAGCGAGTCAAAGGTCTGCAAGTTGGCATCACTTGGGGAGATTTTCGTGAGGATGCCAAAAGGCAGCACACTGATGGGACAAAGAACTTTATCTCTACCAAGTTTCAAACTATGACAATATATTGGTCAAAGAGGAGGCCATGAAAGTATATGTGAGTGTATATTCTGCCTGAAGAATAGCTGAAGAAAAGCTGAATTGTTTTTACTGCCACTTGCCAGAAACACTCATCCTGATGTCAGCTCTTACATGGAAAATTTCATCTGGAACAATTCCGTTTAGGCAACAGAAAGTTGTATGACTGGAGAGAGAAGAGGTGGCCCATCTGCCTGCTTTCAGTTTTCAGATGCCACCCGCTCCACCTGCTGTGGTTTCTGGTTAACCCTGGCTCCACGTCCTCCTGCTTGAGTTGCTGTTGACCATCAGCCACCAGACGTGGTCACTTCTGCCGTATCCTGGAGGCCAAGAAGCTCAATGGGAACAGCACATTACCTGGGAAAGTTATCCCCTCCCTCTTCAGGTGATGAACCAAGTCTCACAGCAAGTCAGCTTTTGTCAGGCTTTCCATTTGTGGTAATTGCATTTTTCCTCATCCTTCACAGCTTACCATGCCATGCTTCTCTATTCATCATCCTCCAAAGCACTGGTCTAATATTATTTGATTCCTGACCATGTAGATCAATAGTGATGGAACCAAGTATTGCCTTTTAACACAGTTACAATGATCTTAATTAAAGAGATTATTGCTTTTAAAGTCCCACAGAGATCTATACAGCTGGAAAGATTTACTCACTTTCACTGAAATAGTAATATGGAGCCTATTGCCTTCCTCTCCCTCACTGGATATGATTAGTTTCCCATTGCGCCCCTAATTCTCTCTCTCTCATTAATACACTGCGTTTGACCGAGCAACAGCTACAGCTGTTCGTTTTATACTCTAGGTATCCACCCCACAGGCTAAGACAGACAAAATAATTACAGAAGCCTCCCCTTGAGTAGGATCATACTGAAATGGACTCCCTGCTCAGTGGAAGGAAAGAGGAAAGAGGGACAAAGAGTGGACTTTGCCACTTTTCCTGAAGTTCAATAGATACTGGCCGTGGCTGAACAAGGAGGTGTGGTAGAACTGGGACAGGGAGAGAGATCCTGCTCCCCAGCTCCTCTTTCCCCCCCTACTATTGTCCTTGCCACAACACACACTCCTAGACCTGTGCGACTCAAATGTTTTGGTGTCCTAATAACAAAAAGAAAATCATTCTGCTTTGTGGGGGTTTCCTCATCCAGTCTGAACTGAGCAATGTAATTCAGGAAAGGAAATCCAGAAACAAGGTGATGAGCCATCACAAAATGCCTGACTGTCCTGCTCTCATTTACCGTAGAATCCCTTTATGCTATCCTGCATCCCTTTACGCTATCTGCATGTAGAGTGAATACACTTGTGCAGAGAAAGGAGGTCTCATGGGAACAGAATTCAGGTGATTGCTCCTCATATTTTCATTTAAAGCATCCTTAAATCACATTTTAACCCAGGCTCTTATATGGCTATTCGGATAAATGCTATAGAACTGATATAAATGACTAAGAGTTTACCCTCTCACCTCTCAACTGGTTCAAGGAAAACAAAAGGTACATTCTTTACAAAGCCATTTGTCACTGTATCAAAGGGCACTATGACTGGGTTGTTACAGAACTCTGGGGCAACAGGCTGCATGATACAAATCTAGATGAAATAATACATGGACAGGGGGATAGAGGGATTAAATGCATTGCAGGAACAGTGTGGATGAATGCTATTTCTACATCAAATATGGCAGGTGTATTTGTCTTAACTATTGATAAAGAAGAAACGGAGAGTGACCCAACATCAGCACTTGCAAAGTTCCTAACTTACAATAAAAGTTCTTTGGAACACAAAAACACTTAAAATTCAGTGTTTATTCTGCTGTTGGAAGGATGAAAGACTGTGAAATATGAGCACACAGACTTTAGGATGTCTTTAGGTACTGCTGTGGTTTGAACACCCTGGTGCTGGGTATACCAAAATCCCTATGGATGTCTATAATGGTCTTTCTATATATTGCATGTCTAGTATCTGTAGTACTCGGCAAATTTAGCACTGGTATATCCCTAGCATGCAGGCTGAGGTTTCAAATTACTGATGAGGCCTTCTGCTTCTTTAAACATGGTATTAAGAGTACCTTAGAGTTCTGAGCAATATCACCCTTTTTTAGATCTGTCCATTCATCATAATATTGTGCCAGGGTTTGTTAGGTAAACTTGATTGACAGACACCCATCTTTATCCTCTGCCTGGCTGGAGGTCAGCACTGGTGGAAGGTAATGCTTTTTTAATTAGCTGCTAGGGTATTAAATTTCCTTTGTGTGGATTGCATGTTGCATTCCTGTAAGTCACTATCTGAAGAGGCTGTCTTTGCATCCACTATTCAGTATAACACAGACAAGCGGAGAAGAGTCATAAAAGATTCACATCAAAGATGTTTATGAAAAGTCTTGGATCTGGACAACCTCCAGGTTCTTCAGCAGTGACTGTAAGACAAGAAAAACAACAGTTTTTACATGATGATGGAAACCAGTTCAAAGACATGCTTTACACTCTGCACCAGGAATCACAAAGCAAAAATAGTGGCTATAAATTGCAGATGTCATCTCAAGTCCTCTACTGATTTCCCAGCTAGAATCAAAAGAATCAAAAAACTTGTGTGCAGATAGGGACAACAAACCAGGTGTTCAAGATGTCAATAATCTGTAGAATAGCACTGGAACTAGATTTTTCTTTCCCTAAAATCACCCAATGCATAAATGGGTTGTGGCAAGCGCTCTAAAAATTTCCATCAAATGTCTAACAAGGTAGGGGTATTTGTTTGAGGAAAACACAATACATTTGAAAATTTATACAAGACTGCTTCTGCTAAGCTTACAGTAGACTAAAGATGAAGGGAAACTGGAGAAGAAAAGAGCAACAGGGTATTCATGCAGATTCCACATACAAGGGCAACAGGTTCTCCATGCTCTTAAAGTTTATGTAGTGTCATTTATCATCGTGCAAAGTCAAAGTATGTAAAGCGCCGCTACCTGGACTAAGCCATGATAAAAATTCATGTGAGGCTCCAAAACTCACAGACTTCCTTAGCAGGACTCAGCCAACTGCAGTTTAAGGAGCAATAGCAAGATCACTAGTGGCAGCTAGCACCGAAGACACTCTTCAAAATGGGGTTTACTAGAACCACACAGTGTACTTAATATCTGAATGTAACAGTGAATTTTCGGAAAAATGTCCCCTTTCTTTTCTGGTTGGAAATTTCACCTATAAAATGTTATCATAACTAAGTACTTGCTACTGCAACTAATTCAATAAAGCTATAGCTGAGGCAGGGACTCATTTACACTTAGATTATCCCTGCAATTCAGAAAAAAAGTCGAACAAAACGAGGCCATGCATTCTGTGCATATAAACAGTGAGATCTGGCCTCAGTCCAGGTGGTGTTCTATCCCATAGCATGTAGAAGTATGTGCATATGTTATGTGTAAACATTCATAAATATACTTCAGCTTTCCCTTCAATAAGCTGACTCCGTAAGTGTTTTCACTTGAACTGGGGAATTGCTACTTAGAATAACACTTCCTAAGATAATGCCCCAGTGAGAGAGGGAGACATAGGCTGATGATAAATCTTGCTTGCACACAAATTAGTTCGTCTGTAAGGGAACTGGCTCTGCAGACAGGACTGGAAACACTCTGATCTCCAGCTAGCTCCAGGTGGTCTTAGCCAACTTATTAGCTACGGTGCAGAAAACTAAACAAAAATGCGTAATAATGTCCGGGATAATCAAATAACATCGCAAATAGGTTATTTTGAATCAAGACTGTTCAGAGAAGTTTGTCAATGACTCACTCTGTTTCCCTACGCATTTTCTGTGTGAATAATGTCATGTGTTATGCATCGTGTGTGAAGAAGAACTTCTGTAAAATATTCCAAAGTTTTATCTGAAGTTGAAAGTGTTGCCTCACTTTTTCTCTCTTTTCACACATGCACATACAGAGTCATAACGCTCATTAGTAGAATCTATGTGCAAACTTCTAAGTTTAAGTTACTTTCTCTTGTATGTACATATGATGACAGGAGAGGAAAATGCAGAGGGGGAAATAACATTTATGGGTGATCATTCAGTTTAAAAAACATATGGGGATCATAGTTTTCAAAACAAGAATTAGTTGCTGATGAAAAAGGAAAAAAAATTAACAGAACTGTTACTTAAGTCTCAGCTTCTCTATTGTTTTTATAGGACATTTTAGAATTTTTAATTTCTTTGTGATGGTTTCAGAAGTTCATTAAATTGATTTTTTCTACTACTTGCTTTTCCTAACCTGTCTGCTTTTGTATAGTATGATGGCAAGTTATATCTGTCATACCAGTCTGGAATGATTTCTGGATCCTTGGTTATTCTCAGCACATGTTTACAGTGTACAAAATGTGGTGTCTGCATTTCAAATCTATAATACACTTTTTGTTTGAAGATGAACACAGACTCCAAGATTTAAGGCAGCATGCCAGTGATAGGGCAGGATACTAGCTGAATTTTTTTACATTTTTTTTTCTGTAGTGATTCTAATTTGGGAGAGGAGAAAAAGAAAAGTTGTCTTTACTTTTCCATCACATTTAATTGGCCCGTGGAAAAAACAAGAATCTCACTCAAGATTTATAAACAAATACACCATTATGTTTCTCATTAGTTCGAAGAATACCTCTATAAGTGGTAGCTGTCAGATACAATAAGTGCCCCCCTCCTTTTTTGCTTATATAATAATCCCAGCATTCAAAAGACTAATCACTACACACTGATCTACAAAGCATCTTATTTCCTCATCAAATTTCCCTGCTGGGCTTAGCCATGCTTGTCAACTTCCCAGATCCCCCTTTCAATAACTGGTTTATTCTTAGCATCTTGCCAAAATGCATTCCTAGGAGTAAACCACGGAAGAATGAAGTTCTAATTTCTTTATCTCACTGAAGAAGAGGTTTCTACCCATGCTCCTGGGAAAGGTCACAGGTAATTTTGGCTGCACGTTCCCTTGAAAGAAGCAGGCATGTACAGCACATTGGGACCCTTTGTCTATAAATATAGATGACCACCAAAGATGACAGAGAAGAAAAAGGAGAGGAGAGGAGAGGAGAGGAGAGGAGAGGAGAGGAGAGGAGAGGAGAGGAGAAGCAAAAAAAGAAAAAGGAAAAAGGGAAAAGAAAAGGGAAAAGAAAAAGGAAAAAGGGAAAAGAAAAAGGAAAAAGGGAAAAGAAAAAGAAAAAGAAAAAGAAAAAGAAAAAGAAAAAGAAAAAGAAAAAGAAAAAGAAAAAGAAAAAGAGAAAAAGAAAAAAAGAAAAAGAAGAAAAAGAGGGGAAGGGGAAGCAACGAAATTGATCAAGCAACAACATGATCTTCTAATTTAGCATTAGCATCAGCTACAGCTCCCAGGCAGTGCCCAACTGAAGTTCAAAGACAGAAAACTGCCCTATCCTCTAACCCTCAGCTGTGCTCTCCTGGCCAAAGCTGAACCTCCCCTGTCATCCTGTTCAGGGAACAGAGGCAAACACTGACATGCCCAGCTCACACCACCGTGCCCAGTTCACACCCAACACAATGGCCAGGCAGCTACACATAAATGGCCATGGTTTATCTGTTCTTTGGATACATGTGGCTTGCAGGTTCTAATGCAGCAATGAAGCACTGTTCCCCGGATCTGTGCTCTTCTGCAAGTTTAAACAAACATACATTGAGTTGAATGAGCACATCCCTATAGAGTAAGAGCTGAAAATGAGCATTTACTGATTTTCTAAGCATTGACTAAGTAAATTAGGGATGGATAATTAGATTCAGTTAACGAGAGTCTTGTCCTTTCTTGTAAAGACGAAGCTTATTGATTTCAGTCTTGCCTATTCTTTTCTCATGTTTTATTTATTACTAAAATACTCATTTATTATGTTCACATATATGAAGTAAGCGTCACTGAAAACAGAAAGGCAAACAGAAGGAAAAGCTATAGCTTTTCAATATTGTTTCATCTCCTACTCAAAGTCTGTCATGGGTTTCACACAATAAGTTCCGCATCAGCTGAACAACCTGAAGCACGGCCCTTAGCAAAGTAAGTCTCAGGTGCCGTCCTTTCCCATAAATACATCTGTGGTAGTTCCCGAGTTCACACTTTCCAGGCACATTTTAAGCACAATGCATAAGTTGCCAACTCCTACATGAAAAATCTTATTATCTCCGGATGACAGTATATGAAAGATATATATGAAAGATAAAAGATGTTGTGCTGCTGTATTTTTTTTTGTTCTCTAATTTTGACTTTTGCCTTCTTTTTCCTAAATTCCTAGGCAGGTTCTGTATACTAGTCTTCTATATCAGAAACTGAATGAGTAATTTTCTCCACCTGCAATAAAATAACCATTCTCTGCAGCTCTGCTTTAAACCTACCAAAGGAAAGGGAACTCTTCATTAGGCCTTTGGATCAGAACTTCCCTGTTTTACTTAGCGTGACTCAACATCACATTCACTATATAACCAGTGATCTGTTTAGAAAATGAAGATGACACATTTTTTATGATCAGGGATTTGTAGTTTCCTTTATTAAAATTACTCTCAAATCTCGACATTTTCTTCTTCAGTAGGATGAGTCTAGCTCTAAGGAGAACAAGCAGAAAAAACTCAGGTTAATTCACAGTGTCTAGACTACGTATGTGTGGATAATGCTTCTGACTGCCAATCCATTTTAAAAGGAGGAGACAAGATATAAAGGCTGCTTCACTGTTGTTTAGGTTGGACAAAAGAGCGGTGCAGAGACAGAACATCTCCTTCACAGCTAAAGAGCGTTCTCAATTCTCCCTCTCTCTTGTTCTTATCTCCCTCTCAGGTTACCGCATTTTCTGTTCCCCTCATGCCATTGCAGTAGTGCTGAGGACAAGTGAGATAATGCTTGGCCCAAATCCAGGCAATCGTTTTGGAGTAATTAGTTTAGGCACTGCACACCCAACCCATACGTTTTTCTTCGGGTAGGTATCAAGTGGCTCACGTTACCTGATTACCTGCCTGTGTTTGGATGGCCAGCCCCAAGGTTCAGTTAAAGCTCGTCCCCAGGTAGCCAGTGAGGGATGAATTGAATGTGTCAATTTGTTCTGGGAAATCTGGCCCTGCTGCAATGAGTTATGTCTCCTTCTGCTGCTGCATGCTATCTTCCTTTTGCTGTTCTGCTTCTTCAGCACTTCTAGCCCAAGAACAAAGTCTATGCTGTGATGACCTTGGAGCTGCCGTTAATTCTGATATTGCGTCTTTTTTTTTTTTTCTTATTTATTTGGGGAAGGGCATTTATTTGTGGAAGAGCAACATGTATTGTGAGGGACAAGAAATTCTTCAACCTGAAAAACCATGGGAACAAGTACCTAAGTGTGCACTTTTCAGGTGGATGCCAGGATTTGCAGAGGTACATGCAGTGAGCACCCCTTGCCTTCCCACTGATTTTCACAGAAATTAGGCAGTTGTCCATCAGAAACACACTCCTCTTGCATTCAATCCTCACGTGAGACATGTTGTATAGGGACAGAAGATGACTGCTGTTGACATGCAGTGTACACAGTCAGCTTCCTTGCTAGGGCGATGTTTTTGCACTTCTTACTCTTCCCTGCCCCATCCAGTGCTTTCTGATCGATCATTTGCTGCCCCTCCCCATGCACCCCTCCAGCCCAGGGTCTCTCTGAGCCAAACCCATCTCCTCAGTGCACATTGACCAGCAACGGCGCCTTCCCCACACCCCTTCGCCTACGTGCCTCCTCCCTGACCACAGCGGACTCTTCTAAGGGCGGGAAGGAGCTATGTCTCCACCTCATCCTCGCCTCACCTCTCTGCTGCTACTACGAGCGAGGCTGCAGCTTTATGCCAGCTGTGAAGGTAGCTTTGTGCTGCGGATATATATCCAGGAATTGGGCCGAGGCCGCTAACAGCTTCACAAAGACAAGAGGAAAGCTGTTGGACGCTAAAGGCTTCCAGCCAGTACTAGGCTGGATCAGATACAGATTGGCAGCCTCGAGGTGCATGGCTACAGTTTCCCATTACCAATTCCCCCGAGCTGCTCAGTCTCCCATGGTGAAAGCTCTAATTTAGGAGAGATCCTGTAGGGCTGCATTGTTCTTGTCCTCTCTGCTTTGTTTCTAATTTTTAGAAGCGAGTCCGTGAAGTCTTGCAGCCAGATGCCTGCTGGCTCTCAGGTGAATGTAAGCAGGCGTCCTGAGAATAGTTCAGCGCAAGAGCCAAAGCTGTGGTCGCTATTTATATTCCTAGAAATCAGAGGAAATGGCAGTATTTCAGTCCCATTTCACCTAGCTGATTAACTTTGCAATCACTGTGTGAAAGAATTGGAATCATCAGCTACGCAGAGCTTTGAATAGCATGACCCAAGCAATGGAAATAAAAAACAGTGGAAAGACAATTATATTCCTTTAAAGAATTTATTGCAACGCAAAAACAAAACCAGAAATATATTTGCAGTTAGAATTTGATTCAAATTTAGGGTAAAAAGTGCAAGATATTCTTGCAAGAAACAGTAACTATGTTAGTACAATTTTGTTCAAGAGGGACCTTGGTGATTTCAGTGTTGCTTGATTTCTTTAGAAGGCGGCCAGATTCTGGACTGGCATGAACGGACTATTTCCTTCAAAGCCAGCAGAACTGTGATGGCTGCAACAGCTGAAAGTCTTGCCCTGCACGGCATCAGTGCTGTTATTATTGCAGTTTTCATCCAGTAAAACTAAGTAGATCAACATAGTAACAACTGGCTCCAAGTTTTTCAGCAGTGTAGGAGAAATTGGATGTCACCCTCCAGTGCGCGAGGGTCCAGGGACAGGCTCCTTCTGCCAACTTAAAGACAGTAGGAGGAGAAAGGCATGTTTAAGATGGAGCAATGTGGGGAGCTGGGCTTCCTGCTGCCTCTGCAGCAATCAGGGGAATAAAGGGGAAGGGGCAGGGCTCTTTCAGAAGCGACTGTCCTGTCCTCACAGCTGGTGGTAGTGGCCCCCTTGCCCTATGCCAGCCCCAGATAGGCAGGTGCTGGGTCAGGGCTGTGTGAGCCTGGGCAGCCCCTCCAGGACCAGCCCCCTCTTCCTACAGCCCAGCACCAGCTGGAATAGCACACCGGGAAAACATTAGCATCATGTCTACGGGTGCTTTTACCCCAGCACACATCAGGTATGATGTGAACCTCCCCGCTGTTGGCAAGGCATCAGTATCCTTCCCTGCCAAAGGAGCCCCCACGTCTCGCCCAGGAAGCTCTGCCTTTCTTGCCCCACCATCTCTCCAAACGCCCTCCGGCAGCTCAACAACATGCCTGCCAGCACTGGCATCCTTACCATGGTCTTTGTACAGGGGACACTTACCAACATCATGCCCCAAAAAGCTTAGTGGCATGAAGTGAAAACAGCACCGCGTGAAATGGGGAACATATGGTCGCCACACAGCCTTACCTGACTTGAAAGCACCTCTTCTCTCATTCAGTAGCAGCCTTTATATTAGGGATGGGCAAAACCCATGGGTCCACATATGCTAGAGGAGAGGGAAGGTCCTAAACTTAAAATGAAAACGTTCAGCTTGATACATGTTGGTTTTTCTGGGCGTTCTTTAGAACTGAGGCACAACAGCAAAACAGGCTCCTGATATTACAGGCAAGGTCTCGATTTCATTACATTTTTCTAACAAAATAAATGCTGGTGGTTTGTCTATTCCTTTGTCCTTTTTTTTCTGAGTTTTTTCAGTTCTTTTAAGAAATACAGACTCCTAATATCTGGTTTTGATGAATGCAGTTTCTGGTAGAATGGTAAAAAGATAAATAATGTAATTACTAATTTCTCATAGAATGGTGCTATATCTGAAGTATAACCAAGAAACATCAAGAAAAGATCGTATGAGTTGACAGAAAAAAATCAGGAAAAGCCCAAGGAGATGTGGAGCTGTGGATCAATCACCTTGCCACCTGACCCACTACATAGCACCATGGCAAGTTAAATTAGTTAGAAAGGACAGATCAGGTTTTGTAGTTTAAACAAACAGAATTAGCAGTGGATAATCCAAATTTTGTCGGTGACATTAAGAAAATCATCAACAGGAATATTGTTCTTTCTTATCAAAAATAGTGTCAGCCTGTGGGGAAGATACACTTCTTGACAAATAATCTGAATGTGACAAAGACATAATCTAGTCATTCCTCTGGACATAGAAGACATTAGAATTAATGGCATTTTGTCCACCGCTTTTAAGGGCATACTCTCATAGCTGAATTAGGATTTTCAGCAAGTTTGACCATCCAAAATGGCCTACTATATGTGTTTTACTTTTGCTAACCTACTATTCAACAGAGAGATTAGAAAAGGATGTAAAAATCATCAGGCAGAAGGTCTGACAAACCATTCATCTCAACACCCTGTAAAGATAATTCTCAGCCATCTAAGATGGATATTGAAGAGGTTCTGGCAGATAAACAGACTGGCAATAAAAATCTCTAGGGAAACATTCATTTCCCATCATTTCCAAAGAAAGAATGGATTGCAGAAAACAACTGGCTACACAGGTGTACCGTGTTCAGTACACTATTTCAATCTCTCTGTTGCCCCTGGAAAGAAAGGATTCTGTTATTCCGCAATAAGGGAAATCATAGACAAGCGTAGGTTTGGTCAGGAAAGAGCTAAATAAAAGCAAATTTTTGTATTTTAAAACCAGACACGAGAATCCATTAGCAATTTTCCTGTTGGCTGGAAATGTTCAAAACACATTAGAAAAAGAAAAGAACTGTGAATAGATGGACTTACTCTGAGGCACTATTAATCACTTAAATCTTCATTTAATAGTCATGACGGGTTTGACTGCAGCTGCACCCCATACCTGGAGAGGGGATATATTGTGCAGCGTTTGGAGCTGCATGGATGGGAAATTGTGACTTTGAGAGCCCTGGTTCCTTCTGTGCGTTTTCTGTTTGCTGGAAGAAGGACCTCACAGTTACTTGCTTGTGGTCCATATTTTGAGGAGGGCAATGGGAAGGAAGTTCTGTCATCTCCTTGCCCATTTGCTGTGCTCGTAAGCAGCAGCTTCCTAAATGCACTATCTACCTACTGCACTTCTGTCTCTTCTCACTTGTCTGGACCCACCTCCCATATAGCTCGTGCAGCAACTATGAAGGGGCTTCCTTTAAGAACCACTTTCAGCACAAAATCTACCCATATTTAGAAAACATATCACTTTTTTATCTGTTTGTATGCAATAGAGTTTTTGGTGTCTTTTCAGCCTCAGTTCAGTTTTTAAAAGTTTGGAATTAATCAGCAAACCTGAGGAAAAAAACCAAAATTAGGATGCTTTGGAGTTAACTCTGTCATCACTTTGAGAACCAAACAGTGCCTGGTCTGACAGCTTCCTACTCCTTCTGTCCTGAATATTTTGTCTACTGCCTTTTCTTCAAACAAGTCATCTCATTTCATCAGCCCACTATAAACACAACTCCTCTCCTCCTCGCTGGGGCAGAGGGAAGTATTTAACACGCTGGAACTCACCAGCACCAGTTACTTTTGTCTTGACAACTGAAATTTTGACAGGGGAGAGAAACGGAAGAATCCCGTGAATGTCCGGAGCCATTAAATGTACACCCGAGCACCCTCGTAGCTACTATTACCAATTAACGAAACCCTGGCAGAGTATGGAGGAAACTTGCGATCCGATTCTGTAAATACTCACCCACGCGAGCAGGGCTGCGCAGCTGAGTGGCCTCAGTGAGTTTACTACCAATGCCCAGGTGGATAAAAAGTTCCCGACGTGCTTAAGCGTTTGCAGGAATCCTAATCTTCGCCTGTGCTGTTCGTATGTGTGTGATATGAAGAACAGTTCTGAGACTTTTCATCACTTGTCATATTTTTGTAAATTATCCTACGCATTTTAAAGTTTTCATTATTCCAGTAGTTACCATGTTTACACATAGACACACCAGATAGGTCATGGTATTTGACTCTGGGCTTCTTTTTTAATTAGTTTTGCTGACCAGGGACTCACTGTTGTTGAAACAGATGTTGCAGCCCAATAATAGCTCTCAGCTGCCAACAGCAAACTGTGGAACTCAGCCCTCGCCATGCAGAACAAATGAGTGTAATAAGGGGCCGGTGAGCTCCAGACAACAGGGACACTCCACAACATGCTCTATCTGAAGGCACATAAAATTCTAAATGCGCTTCTTTTTCTCATCTAAAATATAACAACCGAGCAACTATTTCTCAAAAATGCACGCAATGCCACAGAATGAATGCGTTCTTTTCATTCCGTTATCCTGCATACTTGTTTAACTATCTTATTTTTGCTATGAGTCACACGCAGCAGGGATCAGGGATCAAACAGGCTCTTGCAGACTTGAAAAGAAGACCTAATGAAGCTCAACCTGAGGACTCAAGTGAAGCCTCCGACAACTCACGTCCTGTTCAGACAGGTACGGAAGGGAACTATAACACTTGCTGTCTAAGGGAAGAACAAATTGACTCCCCTGTGAACACTTGTTGGCTCTTCTTTAAAAGGACTGAGGTTCTGAGCCAAGGAGCTGATCATCCTAAACCAATATGCTCTCCTGCATGATAATCTACAAGGATTGAAAGACATATCTAACTTTTCTACCTGGGTATTACACTTTTTCACCTCCATCTATGTCATTAAATATCTGAGATGCAAATTATGTAAAACCAGACTTCATTATTTCCATCTTGTATATTAAATTATTACCATCCAATGTTTCTTTATAACCTTCCTAAGTCTTTTATGCTATTTCTTTCACCTTTGACAGAGTTATTCGGTACTATTATGCCTTCTTATGTTTAACTCATTTTATAGAATTAACAAAAATATTACATAGATCAGTGCCTGGATATGTTTATCTTTCAACAAAGGAATGAATATCTTTCTTAGATTGAATGGTATATTAATTAACTAGCAGACACACTGATATTGTAGAAATAATGTGTTTCTGTAAAGATTTCTAACCGATGTGCAAAAGTAGGAGTATCAGTAGGCATGGCTATTTAACAACAGGCAAAAGCAGTCTTGAAAAGCAATGATGCCTATGCAGTGCTGGTGCAGAGCAAACAAGATAACATATATAATAGGGTGTAAAATTTAAAAAAGCAAGAACCCGTAATTCACATGGTTACAAAAACACAGGGCCACAAAGTCTCATATACAGTCACTGTAAGGCTTGACTTAGGAAACTGTTCATTTTTTAGAATTTTAATACTACAAAAATGCCAACAAGTTACAAAGGATTCAGAAAACAAACAAACAAACAAACCAACAAACAAAAACAGTTAAGAGAAAGCCAGAAAGCTGTCTCAGGGCAGCTGAAGAATGGAGGAGTGTTGGGTTGACCTAGAGTCAGTGATATGGGAGTGGCTATATGATGGAGGCAAACAGAGCACCCAACTGAAATATGGGAGACAGGATGCCATTCTGCAAATAATTTGATTTGGCTAAGCTATGTTTTCTATCCCATCAAGGGCTTTTCCAGCACTATCAGTGAGATTTCCAAATCCCTTCTGTCACTTCAGAGCGCCTCTCAGTTTGAATGGCACTGTGATTCATCACAAAAACCCTCCTGGGATCACGGCGTTACTATTTACAACTATTAGAAGTGTTTAAAGCAGAAATAGATAAACATTAGGGTGAAGAAAGACCACCCAACACAGACCAGGCTGCTGGAAAAAAGGATAAATCCATCCTCCCACCATCTCTCCCCACCTCAGCTCTTGTGTCCGTGCAACCACAGCATGAACGGCTGCTTACAAATGGTGTAGGTGGACCGGCAGTCTACCCTGGCTCACCCAAAGACCACCCAACCTCTGGAGCACCAAGCACAGGCAGCTGAAGGAAGCAGGCATGGGGACACCTTTCCCTGCCAGGGTGTCCGTAGTGCTGAGCAGCGGCAGCAACGAGCTTATGGGAACTGAACCAAATGAGGAATCTGCTGTTTCCTCACATCCTCTGTAGCTGTAACAAGGTGGCAGTAATATTTGGGTATCCACTAGATCTATGAGATCGTGATTTTAATGGGCGTTTGTAAGCACAGTAAAAACAAAATGAAAAGGGAAGGATTTAGAACAAATGCTGGCTCGGGAACCTTTCCCCAACACATATACAATATATAAATCTGTCTAGTAAAGCAAGTACCGCATAGATTAAAAGACTTGTTCAGTCTCGGTCTGGAAGAAGCACAGTAGACCACGGAAGCCACAGCCTTTCCTCTCTTCCTGACAAACACAGTTTTCCCTGCTCACGGTGATTGAGAATGCTGCTCTAAAGATCATTTCCCAACCTCACTGTTTTGATCATGTTACAGCTTGCTCTCCTTGCCTCGTCTCTGCCTCGTCAAACATAGTCTAGCAGGCTTCATTTCACAGCCTACTCTTGTCTCAGAGTCAGCACTGAGAGGTAGACTCCCCCCTAATCCATCTGTGCTAAATCTTTACATTTGTAAGCAACCACGTCTGCGCGACTCCTCGCGTTGGGAAGAGTTTGCTGTAAACATCCACAAAGTCCGTTTTTTTTCTGACCTTTTCTTAAAACTCCTTTTCCCTTATGCTCAGGAGAGAAACCAGTAAGACTTCTGGTGGGCTGAGACTTCTGCTTGTCTGGCTGAGAGACACTGCCTCTGTTGGTACTCCCTCTGCAGCGGCTTTCTCCTGCGGTCCCTTGCCCTGTTCTTAGAGTTGATGCCAAAGTCCTGCCTTGGTGGCAAACCCAAGCAAGGGTGTTCCAGCTCCTCCCCAGACATAAGCAGAAAGGAGCTCAAGATTAGTCAAAAGATTTACTGTATCCAACGTGTAGCAGCTTCCCGGGGGGTAGGTGCCTATGACTTCCTACCAGCCAGATCTCTTGCAGGTAGCCTGATTTGTAGTTCCTAGAACATAAGGCATTCCCTTGGCAGTACAATGGCATTCAAAGGACATTTTGAGACACTAACGTGGCAGCAATCCCCACTCAAAACTGTAGAACGAGGCACTTTCCCACTCATGCAAAAACCTTCCCCATCCTTCTACAAAAAAGAAGAAACTGCTTTTCTTTGGGAAGGACCGTACATACACACACCCCAAGATTAAAAAAAAAAAAAGAAAAAGTGAGAGGAGGACAGAAAAAAGGAACGAAGGAGGAGGGAGGAAAAGAAAGAAAAAGAGAAATTAAGGTATCTTGCATATATCTGAATTACAGAAAAGCATCTGGCTCATGTCTGCAACAGAGGGAATAAGGATCACATTCCCTGAGACACATAAACGTTACTCCTAAGACAGAAAGTATGATTCATTTTGCTATCCTAAAAGGAAAGGTATCATTTGGCCTCCCTGCCAAGCAAAGTAGACAAAATGTATTGCAGACGTGTACGTAGCAAAAGAGTCTTTCTGCTGCGCTTTTACTTTGCTGCGGGTGGTGGGAGGGTGCGCGGGGCTGGCTCCTTGAGCAGCCCGGCAGGCTGGTGGCAGCAGGCCCCTGGCGGGGGCCAGCACAGACCCACGGGCATCGTACGCCAGGGACGAGAGTTGGACCGTCGTGCGGAGAAGGAGTTGTGAGCACATTTAACGCTGTAATCTTAGTCTGCCGATAATTGTCCCCACGGCTGGGCAAGTCTGACACAGGCACCCGCCTCTGCAAGGGCATGTCTCCAGGTTAAAAAAGTGGCAGAGGGTATCAAATGGAGCATAACGGAGCAAGATGGGAATGAGAATCAGTGTAAAATATGAGGGCAATGTGCACTTACTCGTTTTAGCTTTTTTCTATTTCATATTTGTAAAATACAAGGGCAATGTGCACTTAGACATTTTAGCTTTTCTCTATTTTGTACGTAGAGCTGTAGCAGCTTTTAAAGGTATGTAATTTGTTTCTGCGCATGTGTGCTTTTACATGCAATATACATTCTTTATATGCATGTATGAGCAGTTAACTTACAGAATTCATGTATCCTTGTGTGTCTTGCATATTAAAAGTGGTTTAGAAATGAACTAAGCTTTCCTGCTTTGAGTGTAAGACAGTAACTAACAGAAGGCAATTATGAAGAATTCTCTTTCATTGGCAAACTATTCCCTTAATGTCTTCCTTGAGGTTTTTGTTTTTCAGAGGGTTTTTTTTTTTGCCTTCTTCTGGAGCATCTGGAGGAGGTCAGCCCTGGAGCCAGATTTCAGCCTGGAGAGCAGCACAAGCCTGTTCCAGGAAGCCAGTTCCTCTGCTCCTCAGAGAATTGTCCAGACTGTATGGGTTTGTCTACATTCTCCTCTGCTACAGCTAGGTGTGTACTCAGGCATTTTTATCATGCTTCCTTGGCACGGTCCCATAGCACTCTTGCAATTTTATTATTTTGAAATCCGTCGTGTTTCCCTGGTGCTGTTCCCTTCCCAGTTGCTGGCATCCGTGAGCACATGTGATACAACCCAGGACATATTTTCAAGGACACTTAGTTTTCTTCCCCAAACTGCACTCTCCCGATTGTAAAACCTTCCTTTCCACTCCTGGCGCTGCAATGCTTTCATAATACAGAAGGAAAACAACGATACAAAAGCATCTTTTCATTCCAGCATTTTCCCTGCGCTGCGTGCCATGGCCGGACAGCTCAGAAGCCCAAACATTGAGTTTTTCCAGTAGAAGCAAGCTCCGAGATCACTCTAAACTGCAGCAAGAGGGACTGAGGAGGAGGAAATGCATCATTTCAAGTGGAACTGAAATCCCTTAATTAGGTTATTCCTTTTCTCAAGGAATTTTGGGGAAGGTTATCTTGTAGGCACAATAACTAGAAAATGAAATGGATCATCAGGAAAATTCTTTGGGTTTTCCCCCTCCCCCTCGCCCCCAGTGCCCATCAAGGAAATGTTTCCCTTACAAATCAGCTCACTTTTTCTTATTAAAAGTGATTTGATCATGTAGGCCTGGGGCAATACAGAGCTATGTGAAAGTTGATATTAGAAAGTGAGGGAAAAGCAAGAACTGAAAGCAAGATGAGGGAAGTAGATAGGACGCCAACTGCTTATGTGGTGTGCCCGGTGGAAGCCAATGGGTCTTTCAACATGCTTCTAAACTACTTTTATTGGATTTTAGAATGAAATTAAACACGTCATGTTTTGTTTTGTGGGAGGCACACTGAAATCCCCCTCTCCGTCCTCCCCTTTTCGTGCCAGCAGAACTAATCACAATTAAACCTTAAACAAGGGAGAGGGTCTTATATTAATTCTTGAACGAACGATTTGCAGTTTTCCCTTCTGAAAATAAGCGCGGGGTGCCCACGTCTGCAGGTAAGTTTCTGTTGCACAGAAACACAACATAGGCCTCCCACAACAGCCTCTCTAGAGGCTTCACATCCGTGTCACGTTGTGTTTTTGTCACCCCATCGTGTCCCCTCGGAGGGCCACCCTCGGGTACCGCCTCGCAGATGCCCACCACGTGCATAATAACGCCACGGATCGATAACGCCGCCCGGCAAGGGGCTCGGACTCAAAACACGACAAGAGGGTGCAGATCTCATCCAAGAGGAGGTTTCAGCGCTGGTCGCCCACGGCTGGTTCGGCGGCCGGGGGGCCAGCGCCAGCCGGGGAGAGGGGCCCCGGCCCCGGCCCCGCCGCTCGCCCGCTCGCCCGGGGCCGGCTGGGGCTGCGGCGGGGTCGGTCTGCTGCCCTGGGCTGCCCTCTGAAGGCTGAAGTTAAATCCACAGCGCCGGGTGGAAAGCGCTTCCCTGGCTCCCCAGCGAATGATTTGGAATGATTTGGAAGGGACTCGGGAGTTTTTTGCTGCTGGGGAGCGCCGGGGAAGCAAAATAAAAGAGAGCCGCGTTCGCGAAGGTGGTCAAGCCAAAAAAAGATAGCCTGAAGGGGGCTGCGTGTGGGGCAGCTGCTCTCTGCCCCCGCGTTAACAAAAGCCTTGCAGCACTGAAGACAACTGAAATATCAAAAACTGTTTGTCTGATGTATACTTTTTAAAAAAAAAAAAAATTATAGGAATTGGGAAAATAAGGAGTACTTTAAAGCAAATGTTGGCACCAGCTGCCTTACTAAGCTAAGCTGCGCCGCTCTACATTTTCTCTGCTTGAGGCTAAGGACGAGTTGGCACTTTATAAAAGAAATATGACCTGTATTGCCCTAACGCTGTCCTTACGTATGACTGCATCACACAGCACGAACTGTCCACCCTACAGCACGTACAGGCCTCTTTGCCCCTGCCTATCTGAACACCTCTATAGCAAGATTTTGTGTAGACTAATCATGTTTACTCATTCTGCTCATTCATATTTTTCTCCATTCATGTTTCGCCTTATTCACATTTGTAAAAATAAAGCACTTCAGCAACAGACAGTTTGCCCATCTTGGGGAGGGAAAATGAAAACATGTATGTTTCAGTAGATATCACACAGACTTGTTCCCAGCCCACATTGCTGGCTAGCTATTCTACTCTATTAGAAACGTGATTGAAACCATTAGCTCAATTTTAATGAACTCCATGTGCCATTTCAGTTTTTTCTTCTGGAAAAAAATGTCTATCATATAATTCTACACACACATAATTGAGATAAATCCCAATATGGGCCATTTCTCAAATGTTTGGTTTAAGAGAATCCTTTTTTAAAAGACATTTGTGAAAAATAAACACAATTACATATACATGATTGGTTCTGCTTATTGCTTCCGCTAGGCATTAGGAAATGTGTGTGCATGTGTGTTCATTTATACAATGATGCTCACAGCTACAGTGAATTATGGCATGTTATAGCCATGAGTGTACTCTGAACCAAACTGCTTTCTCAGGCCGATTTCCTAAGAAAACGATTCTTTTACCAACACAAGGTACCCCAGTAACTTCTAAACCCTTTGGCCTATTTCAGCTAAATTTGACAAAGGTGGTAGGGATCTCAAAGACAGCGAAGTTCCCGCTGGTGTGGGAAAACAGGTGGCATGCTAAAAGGAAATCTCATTAATGCCCACACCCCGGGTATGCCACAACATGACCTAACTCCTTATTAGACTTCAGAGAATCCACAAGGGAGCCCAAACCCTGGGCTAGGAACAGAGCTCTATTAGAAAACCTGACCTGACTTTTGTGAACTACCTGCTTTTGTTTAAAAATAAATTGTCAAATACCTTCTTCTCGGATGTGCTCTGTAACATAATTATTTCTTCCTCCCTTAATTTATCTGCCAAAATAAGATTTCTACAGTGTACCTGTACCTCTTTTGCAGAGTATGTAGGATTAAACTAGTGCTTCTGTTTCTGCACTGTGAAGATGAAACTGAGATGCAGAGGGGTTAAGTGAGTCCCCCTGAAGCTTCTAGTGGTTGACACAGGAACTGGATCACAAGCCAGCGATGTCTCTATTCTGCCTACTACAAGGATTTAGGTTTAAATGCTGTTTTCTGAACCTGATGGGCAAAAAAAAAAAAGCATTAGAAAAGCCTCAAAAGTTTCTGGTTTGCAAAAATGTCCTGTGAGAGTTTGTCGTTGTGGCTGACATTTTACTTCCTCTGCAGTCCCATCAACTCTGTTAGCAGCCCACGCTACACAAAACCAAACTGTTTGAAATAGGTTTTATTTCTACTTTCAGATAAAGGGTCTAGCTACTCACTGTCCTATACTACTGGTGAGCTAAACCCTCTTGTTTTCACCCTCAAAAACACCAGCAGAGATGGGCAAGAGCCTGTGATGCTCTCTGGGGCTGACAGGTCCTTCCCCAGCTGGATCCCGAGGCAGGAGAAACTTGTTCAGAGAAAGACTATTGCAGCTGGTGTGTAGGAAACATGAAATAGGATCCTGCATGTTCTCTGCTCACCATTAT
This sequence comes from Rissa tridactyla, assembly GCF_028500815.1. NCBI lineage: Eukaryota > Metazoa > Chordata > Aves > Charadriiformes > Laridae > Rissa > Rissa tridactyla. The sequence continues at coordinate 65,428,028 of NC_071468.1, forward strand.
TTTGTGCACCCGTATAGGGTACTAATATTCCCAGCCCCAAAAGTATGTCATAACAGAGTTTAACTCAGTTACAAGGCATGGAGTCTATATGATGACATGAAGCCTAGTGGAAGTTAAAGGCAAGACTCTTATTCATGGAGTATGGATCTTGATCTGAATGCCGAAATGCAGTAAGCTTGAATTTCTCTCGGTTTTCAGTAGGATATTCTTTTTCCCATCCTGCGTTACAGAGAAGAATAACTATTTGCAAAAGGAAACTATATCTGGAGATAGCAGAATCTTTACTAAGAGCAGAGCGGGCAGAAAGGCCTCTAGCTCTCTCAGTGCCCTATAGGTATCAGCTTTACCGTGTGAGCGTAAAGATGAGCTCAGCCGCACGTAGAGCTTCTCCCTTAGTCAAGGTACATCACTGAGAAAACAGCACTCTCTGACCAAAACCATGCACTTGTCAGCTGGGCATCTTGAATTAAAGGACTTAGAAAAATATTTAACCAGCAGAAGAGAATCTGACAGAGAACTGTTAGAATTCAGTATTTAACCTATTTTTGTAATTACTAGGGCTTGAATTACAGTAATTCCAACTGAGATGGGGCCCAGATGCCAGGGACTATACAAACACCTAATAAGAAACTGCGGCTGCTCTGAGTCACTTACATCCTGATCCTGCAAATGTTTAGGAATGTGTTTAACTTTACTACTGTCAGTATTAATGGAGCTGCTCAGAGAAATAAAGGTAAAGAGATGAGACCAACGAGAGCCAGAGATTTCAAGACTGAAGTGTTTAGGTGTCTAATTCCCACTGGTCTCAAGTTGTTAACTCGGATCTGGCCTTATACAACTTACTGACATTTACGCAGCAAATCTTAAACAGACCCAAAGCAAGTACACACAGTCACATCATTTGCCCTCCATACCAATGCAAGGCTATTTCCAAAAAATGACCTTTTTTAATGTCTCCTCATTAACTTATGTGGGCATTTTTTAACTGAACCCCCCCTAAACTATCTTAATGTTTGGATGCTTTTGGGGGCACGGTGCAGTAATGCCCCTACTCCCATTTGCTCAGCCCTCTGTGCCCTGAGAGCTGCCGGATACCCAGAGGAAATACCCCGGCCGCAATGAGGCAGCAGGCAGGGGCTCTCCCTTGCTACAACCACTGCCAAGACCCTAAATAGCAGTATTTTATAGATTGCTGTGGACTAACAGAGTGGAGAGGTTTCTTTCTCTTCTCTTCTTCCCATTGCCCCCTTTCCCTTCTGGTGAGACGGCAGGCTGAAGTCCCCCTCCCCGCCAGTTTCTCCCCGTTTGCTCCCTCCCTCCTCTCACTTTTTTAAAAATACAGTTTTCTTTCAAGTCCTCTACAGTTACAGTGTTTCGGCCATCAAAGTCCCCTCCCAGCCATTTTCATTTACCTTGTGACTCTGACCCTTTGTAAGGCTGAGGATTTTCAGAGTAAACCGATCCCCGAGGTCCCCAAGGATGTTATTCTCGTTTATTCACTCAGCCCTTTGAATGGAGCAGCCTGGGGTTGGCAGCGGTTCAGCAGCCTCGCATTCAGGGAGCACACAATCCTTTCTCTTTCAGGGGCCTTTCAAAATAAGGCCCGAGGTTTGCCGAGGAGCCTGAAGGGCTGTCAGTCATTCTGCAAGTTACATTTCACTCCCGGACGCCACTGAAAGCAATGAGTAGAGGAGGGGTAAGAGCAAGGAGCAGGCAGGAACTGCAAAGGGTGATCTCCTGGGGCCGTTCCTGCATCGCCAGCGTGGCATGCTCTGGGGAAGTCCATGCCCACCATCATCAAGCCTTCCCCCCCAGCCTGGCAAGGACCCCATGCTCCAGGACGGGGAGCAGAGTCTGGTCCCTGGGTCCCCATGGGAGCAGCTGGGCAATGAACACCCCCTTTCTTCAGGTGCGTGGTGGGCTGAGGCAGCACCTCTAGTGCCATCTGCGTGTCCACCGGCAGTCATTACCTCCGACAGCTGGCCCTCCTTTGCGGGAGGGAAAAGGCCCCTCCTTTGCATTTTCATTGCAAAATGTTTGGAAACGGTCCCCTGGGACTGATAAGACAGAGACACGTCTGTGAGTGTCCCAGAGGGAGGGAGGGAAGGCTGTAGGAAAAGGCTCATGGTTATGTACCGCTGTACCTGCCAACTGGTGTGTCACAAAAGGCTAAAATTACCAGCCGGTCCATTATCTGATTAAAGAGAGCCTTTCATTTCAGATTAAAAAAAAAAAAAAGAAAAAAAAAGGAAAGAAAAAGAAAATCCTGGCTGAAAGCAATACCTCTACTAGGTTACCAAACTTACTAGACATTGCATTCTTCGCTTTTTCTTTTTGGCAGTGATGAACAGCAAAGTTAAAAAAATCAAGAAACGTGGGAAGAATAAAGATTTTGCTTTAATCAAACATTTTTCTATATTTCTTTCCTCTAACACAACATGATCTCATTTATCTCCCTTTCCACAAAAAGGCCATATTTTTTAAAAGAAAGAGTGACCGCCCATTTTACATATTTCCATTTTTTGTTCAACTGATTAAATAAGGAACCTTCTCCGGGAAAGCTATTCGCGTTTCATTAGTTTACAGTTGCCTTGGAATCCCTTTGAATTACAGCAAGCATAAATTATCATTCTGTCAGCTAACATCAGAAATACCTCTTTAAGGCTCCTGGACTCAACAACGGTTGCTAAGGCTTGGGAATAAATGTACGATGTGCCGGGGCTTCACCAGCTGGTTAATGACCTGCCGCAGTAGTTATAGGGCCCAAGACGAAGCTGAGGAAGATTAACTAATCTGGCCAGTCACTCGTGTGCTGGCTCTGAGCGCCGAGCAGCGTGGAGTGCGTGATTGTAAACTTTATTGTCTGACCTCTGCTGAATTAGGAGCTGGGGTTTTGGGGGGTTTTAATGCTTTATTAATAACGTTTCCAGTGTTTATCCTTTCCTGTTTGAGTAACTGAAAAGGTAATTTCCAAACACAGAAGTCAGCAAAGCTGCGTTTCTTTCAAAAAATGTCGTGTTCTCTACACGCAAGTCAAACAAACATAGTTCAAGCTGCAAATTATTCCTGCATTACAACAGGCAAAACTGAGACCAAAGGTAGTTCTTTGTTCATGTCCGTTCACATGCTCCATCCTTCAGTTGGTAGTCACCGGGCTACAGATTAAATCCTCCACAGAGTGATACCTCTTCAAGCCACTTGCTCCAAAAGTCCTCAAAGTTCAATAAAATCTGAAACTTTTCTGGTCTCACCCGTCTCCGTTGTGTTTGGTTTCCTATCCAGGCAATGTGAAAGAGTAACAGGAAGGGAGAGTGTTCATACGAGATTGGCATGGCTAAGAAAAAAAATAGGCATGTTATTGTAGTTACAGTGCAGCTAAAATGAACTCCCTTTTAACACATCTTAAATCCTTTCACTTTTATGCAACTGTTTACTCTGCTACCCAACCAAGGACATACAGACAGTATCTCTTAAGTATGAAATATTTTTATAATGAAACACTCATCTTCTGGATTTCTTCATATGCAGGGAAAAAGTATGTCTGATGTTAAACATATTTTCCTAGTTGGTTTCTACTTTGGACGGGGGAAAAGAATTGGCAGAAAATATATTACCTTTTTGATGTTTTTCAAATTGCTACAAAGCAATTCAGCCAGACTGGGTGAGATCAGGAAATCCTGTCTCTCCTGTGGCGCTGACCAGTACCGGCTTGGGTGGGCATCTGTGGGGTGGCCCACCTAATGGAGAAGTTCCCTCCAGTTCCTGGAGTTTGACTGCGTAGATGAAACTTCAAAGTATTTATAAACCTTGCAAAGCTCTTTCATTGAGATTTTCTATTTTAACTGGATGCTCCCATTAACTATAGAAATCTCGTTTCTTTTTTTGAATCCTTCTAAACTATTTATCTTATGTTGAAGAATTTCACAATCTCCATGAAATGTTAAAGTCACTACATTCATGGTGGATTGCCTTTAAGTCATGTTCATCTGCCTCCGCACGCTGGAAGGATGAGGCTCAAATTTTAAATTCTTTGATGCCTACACTGCTACTGGCAGACACATGCTCTGCCCTTCGTCCCAGGGGTACAATGTCATCTTCATGTCCTCTGCAGCCCAACTGGGGTGTACAATGGCTGATACAAGCTGCAAGCAGATACACCCACCGGCACGTGCGTCATGGCCAATGGCTGGACTGCTCCCCTGGCATATGGAGGACCTGCATTCAAATCTAATCTCCAGAAGCCAAGATCCCATTTGCCTTCACTGTTATGTTCTTTTGTGAAAGAGTTGCCCATCTGCTGTACCTCCATTATTTTTGTGAGAAAGGAGGTGTTTTGGTGTTAATTACACAAGAAGGTTACTTTCCATGCAAACTGAGTGGAGAAATGCACTTTGTTCCCAAGAGCCCCTGCTTGACATTTCCTGCTTGTTAGCCTAAGTGGTTTTCCAGTCCAAATGCAGGTCTCGGTGAGCTTTATTCTTCACTGCTTTATTCTGCCTCGGTGCTAGTCTCTGGGCTGAGCCTCAAAGTGGACTTTGTTTGACCAGCTATTGCCAAGGTGCTTGAATGCTGCTGTGCAGGACAACAGGAACTTGCCAGAATACCATCCTGCAGCTGGGTATGTCAGAAAATGACTCTACTGCTCGCAGCAGTATAAGGTATTATAATATCACTAGCTAGAGGAAACTTGAGAAATTGCAGGTTTTTTTTTTCCTTATCCCACCCAGGATGAGTATTATATTTGGGATCGGACACGACTCCAAAAAATAAGGGTCGGAAGTGCTCATATGGATGCAACTAATGCATCTCATCTCTCCTGACCTGGAAAAGGGTGCACTGCCCATCTAATTTTCACAGTTTTCTCTGTGTTAAGAAATGACTGTCAGAAAGATGCTGTTCTGTATTAGTTTGCCTTAAGGCATAAGGCTGTCTTGTTACTGCCTAGGCACAGACATGTTTTTCAAGTCCGTAAAGCAGAGTTTGGGAGGGATTACCCTCTTGTGCGATGAGAAGAGTGAGTTTCAGGGGTTTAGGATCTTGGGCATTTAAGGAGAAAGTCAAGGGGTGTTTGCATGGTGGAGAAGAGCAAAGGAGGGAGAGAATGTGAGAGGAGCACAGCCACACTGGGGAGAGGTGAGACATGCAGTTGCCTGCTGCTGCTGGGAAAACAAAAGAAACTCTAGGGGAGTGGGAAGGAGCACGTGAGCCCTTGGGAGGGGAACCAGAGCGAGCTCGGGGATTGAAGAGAGCTGCATGCAATGGAGATGGGGAGCGGGAGCGGAGAGTTACATAGTCTGACAGTCAGAGATGTGCGATGGGCAGGGGACGGCTCTAGGTTAGATGGAAAGAAAGCGGGGAGACACAGGCAGGGCAATGGGGCCACCAGCACATCCTACCCCTTCCCACCCCTCACACACGTAACTAGAGAGAGACAGAGTCATGGCACTTGGCGACTCAGAGAGAGTCACTTATTTATCTAACAAGCAGAAAATGGGACTGAGACAGTAAAAAGACACCCTGCCTTTCCCTGTCATGCCTACATTAAGCCCTTCTCGTCTTCTGCCTCATCTTGATTTTTTTTTTTCCCAGTCTGGCCCTTTAAAAACTGCTCGCAGAGCCGTGTCTGAAGCTGAACTGGCTGTAGGGAACTGAGCCAGCCAGCCATAGAGATGTTATAAAATCCCCTCAGTGCCAATTTATTAATGCTAATGAGACTTGTGTATGCTCAGAATAGATATATTGCTACAAGGGAGGCCTTCATGCAGCCAGAATCAGTCCTCATGGCTCCACTGAGATGTAATCTGCCAGTAAAAGCACTTGCTTGAACAAACGTTTTTATTGTAGGGCAGGTATTCCCCCCTCCCGGACAGCAGCCCAAAAAGCAGCGATCTCCATCCAGACACCCATGGGCAGAGCTACTTGGCAACATTTAGAGTCGTTGTTTTCTAAAACAAAGCCTAGCCCGGCTTGTGATGCAATACGGCCAAGGTGGGACATGTAGCATCCCTAGACGTGTCACCATGCTGGTGCCGCAGGATGCCTGGCCACCTCCCACAGCCCGGCTGGCCCAGCACAGTGTGTGCCAACAGCAGGGTCAGGCATGGGGGGGGGGGCGGGTCTTGCATCAAGGCAGAGGCTCGGGGCAGTGCTGCAGGTCATTTCACAGCCCAGTGAGGCCTCTTGGCTCTTTCAGCTATGACAGGACCTCCGAAGCAGCCCGGGACGGAGAGGAAGCGGCGGTGGCAGTGAGCTGTGCACATCTCGGCCCTCTCATGGCTGCGCAGGTGAACAAAGAGCTGGCTCCAGCCCAAACTGACTCCCCGGGAGCTTTGCTTCATAAATGAAAATGACTTTAAACTTCCACACCGGTAGTCCCTTCCCTTCCCCACTACATCTTAGAACCACAGGTTAGAGGCAAAAGCAAAACTAAAGCTCACTGAGAGAAAAAAAATCACCTGGGAGGGGCCAGCCAGCTTATAAGACTTAAAGAGTCTTATTCACAGGACTGTAGAGCCAATTTTTGAAAGATCCCCATGAAAAAGAGCCAGGATTTATTAAAAGCTGGTTCCTTGTGGAAGAAAACACTATCCAACAACCCCAATCCTCTGGTCATTTCTTGTAGTGACTCCCTGAACTAAGCAGAGGTAGTAAGTTGCGGAGCAACATCTGCTCTGATCCAGAGATGGAGAACTGCTCCAGACATGGACATCTGCTCTGGAGATGGACATCTGTGCTCGCAAACTGGGCTGTAGGATCGGGGCCTCTCTCCTTAGTTTCTCAGCTCTTCCCACACGCAGTGAAGTTTTTGCAGTTTCAGTCCAAGCACTTTGATGCTTCCTCGTAGATCCCTTGAGTTTAAGACTAAAGGGGGTCATTAGATACCTACTTGAATTCTTGAGTACTGACAGCCTCGAAATTTTACTGCCTACCTCTGACTTGAACACAGTAACCTGCACATGACTATTACACATCTCCCAGAAAAACAATCCAGGCTTAAGCTGAAGTTGGCACGATAGCAAACTCTTCTTCCCCTTAATAGCTTATTTCAGTGGTCAATATCCACCTCCCCTGGAAATCCCCTCTTGTTTCTACACTGGATGTGTTTGACCGCAGCCTCTCCCCATCAAGACGCTCCAGCGCATCCTGAGGCTCGGCCCCGTGCACCCGCGGGCAGCCGGTGCTCTCTGAGGGACTGGAAGGGCCCCCGTTGCCGTGACATTTGCCTGGAAAACAGAGGCTTTCCAAGGCATGGGGCCTGTAAAAACGCTGTAAAAACAAAAAGATCGTGTGGTGAGTTACTTCAGCGAAATGCACTGCGTTTTATAAAACCGTACAAAATAAATGTCTTAACAATGTCACTGTCCGCTTGTTCTCAGCCCCATGTGTGCATGGATGGGTACACATGCACAGGCAAGGCGAGGTTTCTCAGTAGAAGTATGTGTTTTCTTAGGCAAACTGCTGTAATTGGAAATGGCTGACAAGCCCCTCTTTGGTCTGAAATAAAAGTAGCAAGCTTTAAAATTAAATACAAGTTGAGAACAATTATCCTGAGCGCAGCAGGAGTTCAGAAGTCCTTAAACATGTGGGAAGGGCACTTTTTCATATGATTTTTTTTTTTTAAAATATGGGAAAAATATGGAGTAAAGTGGAATTATGTTACCATAGCCCTCCCCAGTAGCCTTGCAAAGCCAGAAACCAGGAAAGCCTCTACCTTCAGTGTGATCCTACGGCCAGCTGTGCAGCTGGGATTTGTCATAATGTCAAACAAAACGTAACCGCACGCTTTTCAAATGCATTCCAGGGGGACCTTCAGCTCTCAGTGGCACAGCCACATCCAAACAGGATGGTTTGCCGGGGAAATGGCTGGTGGGTTTCGACTCGGGCACAATGCTGCAGAGCTGATATGCTGTACTGCTACAGGCATCTGTCATGTAAGATACTAGTATGGGATTAGAGTTAATACATTTTCTCTCTCTATGTTTCTTCTAGAGCAGCCTCAGGACCATGAGCAAAGCAGAGGAGATGACAGAGAAAGGGAAGGTTTGGGAGGGCTTGATAGGCAGAAGGGTGGGGGTTCTCTGCGGGAAAAGGCAAACTTTCAGCGCTGCTTTAGAAAATCCTGCCCACAAGAGCCAATGCTGCAGAACCATGTGCCTGAGAGGAACTTGGTTCATGCAAATAAGCCCACTGAACTCAATTATTTTCAGTCGTTAAGTGTGTGTAAGATTGGAGTCACGATCACAAGTACCATAGTAAGCAGATTGATCATTATGACTTGTCTTATGGCAAGTCATTATGACTTGTCTTATGGCAATGGGCACAAATTTGAGCATAGGAAGTTCCACCTAAACATGAGGAGGAACTTCTTTACTTTGAGGGTGGCAGAGCACTGGAACAGGCTGCCCAGAGAGGTGGTGGAGTCTCCAACTCTGGAGACATTCAAAACCCTCCTGGACACGTTCCTGTGCAACCTGCTGTAGGTGACCCTGCTTTGGCAGGGGGTTTGGACTAGATGATCTCCAGAGGTCCCTTCCAACCCTATGATTCTATGATCCTATGATTCTATGAAAGCAAGGTAAAATAAATACCAACAATCAAACATTCACACCAAGAACATTTAAACAGCATTTTTGTGGTCTTTATTCAGTAGAAAAAGTCAAAGGTAAATTAAATAATAATTAAATAAATTATTAAATTAATTTATTAATTATTAAATAAATAAATGCTGATAAAAATAAGAGACTGTTGGCAGCTCTGCTTTCCTGATGAAATCAGAACTGAGAAACTTTAATTCTCCGAGGGTTTTATTTGGGTTTCTTATTTTTATTTCTATTTTTATTTTTATTATTTTTATTTTTATTTATTTTTATTTTACTAACCTCCCCCAGCTGCCACAATTCACGACATACTTAACCGAAATTCAAGTGTAACTGAGGACCCAGCCAAATTTCTGCCTGCTGGTCTCACTGTCAGTGTGTCATGTTTCACTTAATTTTTATCTGATGCAACCAGTCGAATAGACAAAGGAAATCTCTAGCACAGAAGTTCTCTGCCGGGAAGTATCAAACTGCTTTTCTTCAGAAGAGACTAACACAAACTGAAGATAAACGAAAGAGAAATATTGCCATGTTAATTTATCCTAACAGAATCCAATACATTTTTCTCCTAGGTGGATTTTTTTTTTTTTTTTGCATGCAGCAGACCAAGGATTTGTCTACAGCAAAACCAGACTTCTGATATTATCTTAACCTGCTATGACTGAAGCTGAAGCTGTAGAGAGGGTTTGTAATCCAAGGTAGCATCACAAAACGCAGCTGAAAATAGCAATTGATTCTCTGTGAGCTCTTATCGTGTAGAGATAGAGTGACTCCACCAGCCATGGAAAAACTTGGGACAACAGCAATCACGAGCTGCTCCTTCCCTTGTTTTTCTTCGTTGTTTTGCATTGTTTTAACCCATCTCACAGAAATAACTTAAACTCCAGTACAGCTCTACAAAAGTTGCATTAGCAGACCAAGGTAGGACCGATCTGATGAGGTCTATCATAACCTCTGATGATAGTCTCCAAATTATAATCTCTAAACTTGGCTTCACAGCCATAGAACCTGCATATGAACGTCCCACCTCATTAACATTTGTCTTCTGTGGATTAGTACTAGAAATGTGGCTGAACTCAAGAGCTGACCTATTTCCCCTTGTCTTGATTATTAGGGAAACTAAGGTCTGAACTTAGAAGTTGTTCCCTTGACTGAATCAAAGCCATTGAACAGCACCAGCTTCGGAAGTTCAGATGTGGATTAAGACTTTGTGGCTCAGGCTCTTTCCAAAAAAAATGGGGTGCTAAATAATTTTGCACAAATCTCCATTTTCTCTTATCCATTACGATTAAATACACTTTAACAGTCAAAAATAATTTTATAATTACACTTTGATTAAAGAGATTTTCCTATAAATGATAAATCAGTGACCATCTTCAACATTGTTTCATTTTACAAAGGATGTGTGCATTCTCATACCATTGGATGAATCCATTACTCTCCTGAAAAATAGGATTATGGGTTTTTTTAATTCTAGCTGTACTTATTACCAAGGCTTTTTCTACCTTTGAGAAGGTGGAATCAGCCCTCACAAAGTCATCTCCTTAAATGTCCTCTACTTTACACTGCAAAGATATGCAATGACTCCCTGTTGGGCCATTTCAGTGTAAAGTAGCCAAGATGCTGTTGTGTCCCAGCCCCTTTTGCATCTCTGGTGGGGAGGGTACCCTGAAATTGCCAAGAGCTAGAGAGGTGTCATTCAGTCTGGGCTCTGTTTCACAGTGTCTTAAACCCTGATCAATGTTCAACTTCTAAAGTCAGTAAGAATAGCTGGTTCCAGCCATGGCACTAAACCAGATGTGATTACGACTTGCTGAGATGTATGATGTGCAAGGTTTTAGCACAGTGTTTTAAGGGGCTTTTAACAGAAGAAGAATGGTAGAAGCCAGGAACATGCTATAAAGGACACAATAAATAAGTGAATCACTCTTAGGCAGGGGGAGAGAAAGAAATGGCCCAGTCCCCTGCAAATAAACTCCTTAGCAAAAAAGGCTGAATCACTCCACTTTATGTAAAAAGGGAGCGTGAAAGCAGATGGTTTAGGTTGTTCCACTGCTAATAATAGCAGCAGGAAAGATGCGTCTAAAATCTTCCCAACTCCATAAGCTGCCTGAAAAGTTGAGTGACTGAGGGGGGTCACCACTGTCAAACACAATCCCAACCAGGCAGGGACAAAGTTGGCACTAGCTTGTCAGGCACAGGCACAAGCATGCATGCTCTCCTTTCATCTCCCTCGGGAAGGAAGCAGCCAGTCTCCCAGCTGGAGCTGCTAAATGGCGATGGGTGCTCGGGGCTGCCAGGAGCCTGGGGGGAGCCCATGCTGAGCCTAATGCAGAAATTGCCAGGCTGTGGCAAGGCATCTTTCCTGGCAAGCAGTAGCCAAAGTCCCTCTGACAAGTAGCATCCAGTGCAGAGAGCGCTGGAGATGCAGGGCTTGCCGCAAGCTCCCGTTATCGTGCATAACGGAGGGGTGTATTGATGCAGGTTTCTGATAGAAGGGGCAGTGCATGCAGTGGGATCAAAATCTGAATTATCTCTTGGATCCATCATTCCCACATGGTTACAAGTCAGCACGAGGTGGGACAATACAGGAAACCGAAGGTTTGACCCCGTGAGATGTTACGCTCCTTAGGGAGCTTTCAGTCCAATCTCTTCCTTTGGGTACAATCTTTGTCTTTCCTCCTAAGCTGTCGTGCTGGTCTTGATCCTCAGGGGGCTGCCAGGCTCCACCTTAAAGCCAGATTGAGGTCTACAGTGATGCACTGATTGTTAGTATAACTAAAAATTGGTCATTTACTTTGGAAAGGAAAATCCTTTGGAATAAAATATGTAACACCAGCAATAAACATGAAATACTGGTAATACAGTGACACTTACCTTAGATAACCAGCCAAAGGACTGACAGAAAGCTATGCCACTTGGTAGAAGTCGTCTCCTGGTATTCAACAGAGCTGAGTGAATAACTGAATTTTTGTTTGTCTGAAGTCCTAAATAAAACACTGATGAAAAGGGAAGGAGAGTAAGAAAGGGCAATATTTTGCTCCAAATGAAATTAATTTTTGGGAGGTTCTTGCTAGACTGAAAAACCCAAATATTTCCATTCCAGTTCAGGCCTTTTGAACAGAAACAGGGCAATTGAAATAAAGGGCAATATTCTGGCACCATGCATTAGTGTACTATTTTTTCACTCAATAGCATAGACATGAAGGCAGCAGCTTCCAACTTAGAGTATATTAGGAAAGATTATACGTGAGGTTGTAAGCCCTCAGAAATGGGGTGCCAAAGGAAAATGGTGGGAACTGTTGTCTCCATGGCATTCACTGTGGGCTTCTCAGGCTCAACTCCCTCCTTTCCCTGAGGGAATGGGAAGTAACATCTCCCACCCCACCTCCCAGAGTGTATAGGTGTGTATAGGTGGAGCTCTAGCTAAGGGAAACTGCCCTAAAAATCACCACCTCTCCAACTGTTGGTACCATGAAGGTGGATACCAAAGGACTTCTTTGAATAAACCTGTTTAGCAAACTCAGATTAATGGCAACAGAGTGAACAAAACACCCTTTTCTGGTAAACAGTTTATTGCTAATAAAAGCAGTCCCTGCCCGAGATGGCAGCAACTCCAAAGGTGTCGTAAGATGGTCTCTTCAGGGAGGTGCCATCAAGTACAAACATGATTATACTCCACACATCTGTTACAAATGGTACTAACTCCAGCCTGTTTAGCGCATCCCAGAAGGCCCGAGGAATTATTTTTGGAGAGAGCTGCTGAGGGATGCATGGAGTGACTCGTTTGGCGGTAAGTCTGTTCACCCGTGCTCTCCTTCGTCCTCTGTTTAACCAGCCCACACAGCACCATGCTCTCCAGCTCCTCCTCTTCTCCAGTCTGCTCTGCTCCTTGCTTAGTAGCAGCGTGACATGAGAAAACTGTTTAAAAAGCCAGTATCAAGGGGGAAATGTTATTTTGGTGTTTTTTTTCCAGGCATAAGCTATCATGGCTGTGTACATAATAACTAGAAGGCGATACAGCAGTAAAGAGATTTAAATTTGTCTTTTGATCTCATTGGGAGAGTTATTAAGAGCATGAGTCAGTGGGATTGTTGCTTTTGCTGTGTAGAGATCAGTCAACCAGGCAGGGAATAGACGCAAATCACTCTTTTTATATTGGCAGCAAATGAAACGGTGGCTCCATTTTGATTACAGAGATGTAAAAAATCTTTAGTATGGCACATTTGATTTGTAAATGTAGGGAATGAAAAACAAAATAAGTTCAATATTAGAATTAAGCAAGTTATTTCATTTGGATAGGAGTTAAATTCAGTGTGGAAATGCTTCCCATAATATAGCAAAATATAAAAGGAGTTTTATACAGCAATGTACCTTTCATATGTATACACACGTACACGTACCCACAAACACGTATGAGGATGTATATTTGTATATACGTATGTGACAGCAGAAACATATAAAAATGGAGGCAACATTAAATTCTTACTGACCCCTAACAAATGCACTTTAGTATGAATATAATTGCATCTACACTGGACAGCTTAGAACACAAAATCTACTTTCTAACATGGACCTCTGTTCTTGCCAATTAAAATGGGAAATCTTCTTTTGAAGAGTATCCATTTACATCCCGAGTTGCTAAGCTACAGAACAGAAGGGTACTGTTATGCACATCTTGTTTTCCGAGGCCACATCTCTGCGTTCAAGGACACCAGCACATATTGGTTTAGTTGTTGCCTTTGAGAGCAAGTCTTTTACTGAAGCCCTTGAAATTCTGGCCCAGCAGTGAGAATTTTGCCATTAAAAAAGAAGAAGGAAAGAGAGGGGAAAAAAGGCAAGATTTTATTCATAATCTGTAACATATATTGATCATGACCTCATTTAATCCTTGAAAAATGTAAAGGTAGAAAACTGCAAGTGTCTTTTGCCATGTTTTTTTTTCTACACAGGCTGGCAAAGTGTTCTGCCACACTCGTTGCACTCCTTTCGTCTCCTCAGGGCATTTCTGCAACGGTTCCCTCCTACAGAATGGTTGACCTTCTGCTCCTGCAAGGGACTGCAGCCCTTCTGCTAGCTCTTCTGAGGGGGACCAGAAATGCACACCTACCCTATCAGCCTCTCTACTAGCCAGCCCCATAGGAGAAAAACATGAGATCCTCGTGGTTTTAACAGTAGTGCGTGGACATCCATCAGCTACAGGCCTTACAGAATGGTTATGCAAACAGCCCCGTAGCTTTTAGTGTGCGTATTATTCAAAGCCACAATGACCTATGGGGTTCTTCCAGGTTTCACGCGTAACCTACTGGAGATATGTCTACATAGATAAAGACCATAGCACTGACTTAATCTAGAAGCTGTGGCAACATGGTAGTGTGTGATTCCCTCTATCTCTGCTGCTTGCAATAAGGCATATCATTTCTAAACCAGAGCTAGCTTATACGCCAGCTTGGATGGAGGCAAAGTCAGCTTGGCCCTCTACAATACAATAATAGATTGCATGTACCAGATCCATGGTCTCTGGATATCATGTAACAGAGATGCTTGAACTGTGCACCACTGATGGCTGCAGAATATCAGCAAGGGTGACGGTCATGGCACTGTGTCTCAAGGTGCTGCATTAACCTCTGTGTTTCCAGCTGCTAAACAGCAGGAGAAATCTGCTAAACGCCAAGGGATTTCTTTGTGCTGACTTTTCACTTGCTTCACTTGCTATAGAAGCAGTAGGTGATGAAAAGGACAGGATGAAAAGTGATGTGTATGGCTGTGAAAGAGAGAGAAAAATACAGCTGGGCATCTCTAACGAGATGCAGTCCAGTTCATGGAAAAAAAAAAAAATTAAAAAAATGGTTGGGCTGAGCGCCCTGGTGCAGCACAGGCCCAGATTCTTTACAAACAGGAACTAATTGCTAAAAGCTCTCCAGAGGATTTTTTTTTTCATTCCTTTCAGTTATCATTGGCAAAGAGTTAGAAATTTCATCAAGAGGAATGATCTCTTATAAGTCCTTCTTTCTTAAATCTTTTTTCCCTCTTTACTGATGTGAGGATTGGCACCAATTTAAGCAATCTCTTTCATCTCTGAACATGGACGTTCTTAAATTGGTTTAACAATTTAATCCATTTAGCTGAAGTCCAATCCAGTCAAATCCATTCAAGAATTGCATGGAACAGACCCGCAGTGTTTTACCCAAACCACTGCTCCCTTAGCAAGAAGAGTAAGAACGGCAACTTCAGTCAACGAGCTCATGTTGCTCCTTCTTCTGGTAACCCACCCTGACACCATCAGCTGACTCCTGGGAGACTTAGGGGGCCTTGTAAATGGGCTTCCAGTGAGAGAGAAATCAGTGTCTCTGAGGTTGACTGTGGCTCTACAGGCATGCCAGCTTTATTTATACCTACGTGAAAGCTGTTAAAAAAGACGCAATCGCATACGGCCTCTACAAAATCTCTGTAGCTTAGGGTCTAAGCTAGTACAGCAATACTTACGTCCCAAAAAGTAATCCTCCTTCAGAGCTCTCCTTAAATATCATCAATACTGCAGGCAGTGATCTGTCAGTTGTTGGGGTTTTTTTCCAAGGGATTTTTCAAATAGTTGCAAAGAAAGATCAGCGTCAACACAGTATTTTGCCACAGGCTAAACTTTTGCTCCAAAATGAAGAAAAGGATGGTAAGTCACCTGGTCCTTCCTGCCACATCACACAGTTAAGGGCTGGAAGGGTTAATGGTTTTTTGCGTGCCCATGTTATAAGGAAGCTAATGACTGAAAAGCGACTTTACAGTTCTGCTAACGTTTTGCCCAGTTGGTCGGTGGCACTCTGGGCGCTTTGCTGGGCACTGAGGCATGCAGGAAAGCCCCTTGTCACCAGCACGGCGCAGGACCGGGCTGATCCATCGGCTCTTCCCGTCTGCCCGTTCCAGTCTGCAGCCTGCAAATTACAGGCTGGGCTCCCGCTGTAAAACACACGCGCTCCCGTCCCCCAAGTTTGCTATGTTATTTTTATGTTCATGAAAACATTAAAGTCAGGGTAAAAGGGACAAATAGTCCAGATTTGAAGGTTTTCCAGCTAGACCAAAAAATGCTGCATGGCATGTGTGTTTAGCATTAGGAGGAAAATAAATGTGCTGTTTTCAAATTTTTGCTTCAGGGTCAGCCAACATCAGTCTACCATGTAACAGCTTTGAGGGGGGAAAAAAAGCTTCACTTAAGGATATATCTGCCAGAGTAAACAGTGCCTCAAACCAGGGAAATCTAAAGCACATGCCTTATTGTCAAGTTTGGTTTAACTTGTTTTACAAATCAAAACAGCAGCTCAGTTTTTAAAACCTATTTTTAAGTCCACTAGTGTTTTATCAAGGAGGTTAAAGACCTACATTAGTGTTTCAGTGACTGCATTTCAAATCAAATATGATTTACCAATTTCTCTTCAGTGAATTAATGTCTTATCCCATTCTTACATGCAGTTCTTCCTACCTCTTCATCACATCTCATAAATCAGAGGGTAGGACTCCCCATTTGAACTGTCCTGATATACCCTGTGCTCTGTGGACAGTCTTTATGTACCCTCTGGGACTTCTTATGAAACATGTTAGTGGTCCCGGTAGGGTGAGAGCAACTGGTCCCCAATACGTGTGGGAAGCCCACAAAATTTTGTTTTCCTCTGTGTGAATAGGAGGAAGCCTGTGCTCAGAATTTACTCCTCAAGAAACAAAGCGCATACCAAAAAAGAACCCTCCTGCACTTAGGATATGTGCCGACAATTCTTCTGATTAATGTGGGAGTTTTTGCATGCATATCTGAGGGAAGAATTTGGCTCTTCACTGTTTAAATAAAACACTGAAGAGTATTTAAGGAGCAAAACCAAGCCTGGAATGTTTTGAAGACATTTCCAAGAAACTCTAAGAAAGGAAAAAGTCTTTGCCAAACGTAGACAAACCTCATCAAACCCTATAGCTTCCTTTCAACTTTTATTGTTTCTGTTCCCCCACAAACCAAGCCTCAGCAGGTAATTCTGCTTGCTTGACTGCGGCTGAAGTTCCATGATTATTTTATTCCAGAAGTCTGAGCTGTGTTGGGTGGGTGGGGTGCTCCCTTCCCCCTTCTTCGCCTACCCAAATCTAATTGTGCCCTCGCGGCTGGGTGCAATTTGTTTGGTTCTGCAGGGAGCCGGATCAGGGAACTGATCCAGCTGAAAATCAACTTTCCCTCACCCAGCCCTTCATTGTGCCTTGCTCCTGCAGCACTACATGACTGGATGAGCAGCAATGTGTTTCATCTGTTTCATCACAGCCCCCCCACGACACCAGCTGAAGCAAACATACAACTTCGACCTGAATCTAAGGGTGGTGTGCTGGTGTCAGTCTCACTCAAAAGCTGTTCCAAGACGAGTGGTGATTAAGCACTCTGCATGTCTCCATTGAACGTAAAGAAGATCCTTTTTTAAAAAAAAGACTTTAGAGATTAATTTTAAGTTCAAACATACCATTTCTCAAATGAGAACAACAAACATTTCCACCAGAAGGGAAGATCTGTTTCCCTGAG
This sequence comes from Rissa tridactyla, assembly GCF_028500815.1. NCBI lineage: Eukaryota > Metazoa > Chordata > Aves > Charadriiformes > Laridae > Rissa > Rissa tridactyla. The sequence goes on from NC_071468.1 coordinate 65,445,164, forward strand.
ACTGTTTACAGCACGCAAAACTGTTTCAATATGTGGCGTATAACCATGCACGCTGATGCATGATAAATAAGAGGAAACCTATATGAAACATTGCTTAGCATATCTATTGTAAAAGACTGGTTTGGTGACATCAGATAAAATTTTCTCATCTTTAGTGTCAATTTTTGCATTTGTTGATCTCATATGAGTAAAATAGGCACAGTTATCAGGGAATCTACTCCCCTATCACTCTGGCTTTTGGCATACTGGTGGAGCACTGAGCAAGCTTTGGATGCCATGGTAGTAACAAAAATTCAATTTTAAAGAATTTCTGGGTACCGCATGTTTACTATAAAATGTGATCTAGGTCAAGCAAATGTAGGACATGTCCCATTTTATGTGGAAATCTTTTCAGTGATGCCCAGCGACGGGACAAGAGGTAATGGGCACAAACTTGAACATAGGAAATTCCACCTGAACATGAGGAAGAAATTCTTTACTTTGAGGGTGTCAGAGCACTGGAACAGGCTGCCCAGAGAGGTGGTGGAGTCTCCAACACTGGAGACATTCAAAACCCGCCTGGACGCGTTCCTGTGCAACCTGCTCTGGGTGACCCTGCTCTGGCAGGGGGGTTGGACTAGATGATCTCCAGACGTCCCTTCCAACCCCTACCATTCTGTGATTCTGTAAAACTGAAGCCATTTCTCTAGCACATCCAAAGCATTACTTGACATATGTTCAAAAGGTTGAAGTGAAGCTTAATGGCCAAATGTTGAAGTTCATTCAAATCTGTGAGCCATTACTTACTCAAATAGAACTGGTTATGTGTGTGTAACACCGATATCAGTGTACATCCAATAGATACCATATCTTTCAATAAAGCTGCTGTAAATGCAGTCATTCAGGTGTGAGGCTGGAGATAGATAATTTAGAATTTGGCTTCAGCTGGTATGTTAGCAAGAGCTGTAACAGAAGTATTGACTGTAGCATGCAGTTGGATTCAATGAACAAAAGAAACAAAGCACACATGATTCCTGCCCAACATTTTCCAGATTGTTTTGAGACAGGCTGAAATTTAACTTTTTAGAAGGATTTGAAGTGTTTCTTTCCTGTTGGGCAGCAAGAAGGACTGATTCAGCTTCCAGGCGTTCCTGTGAAAATTGCTTAAATGGCACTTGCTGACGCCTCCCACGTAGGAACTCGGGAAGCCACATAACTCCCCGGGAGCACTTGGGAATGGGCAACACCTTGGCAGGTAGGTGCAGGGTTTTTCAACAAAGGGATTTACGCAGACCTGACTTTACAGGAAAGAAAGGGGAGGTGGGGACACAATAAAACAGCAGCTTGGAAGGGGTGAATGCTCAGTGGTAGGGGAGATCATCACCTTCCAGGCAGCTCTCGGCTCAGCACTCCCATGGCTGGCTGGTGTGGGGAAACAGATGGTAATTTTGACCCATTATTTAGCAGCTGGAAAGGGAAAAATTACCTCAGACAGTTGCCTGCATACAAACGGCCCCAGTCTACCCAAGCAGTTCCTTTTATTTACTAAAGATACTGGCAAAGAGCCGCTTCCCCAGCAAGTCTCCATCCTTCTGGAAGCCTGGGCTGCCCAAACACCTGGTGTCGACAGCAAGCACCTCGGTCTTTCAAGGCTTCAGGCCATGAGGACCGCAAAGAAGGAGAAACTACTTTCAGTTGTGTCTGTCCAAGAACAACACAAATCAGGTGTGGATCAGATCAGTCACATATGTCCTTGTCCCTGTTTTATGTAAACAGCTTATCCAAATCTACTCATTGACTGCAGTCGTCTTCCGTCATGTTTGTGGAGGACGCCGTGGAGGACATGGACAAATGTCTCACAGCAGTGCCTTGTGGAATAGGATAGCTGAGAAACCATCCTGCTTGGATCACTGTGTAGAAAGCCTTTGTTGCCAAGAGCCAACATCTTTAATTTTGCTTCAGGCTCAAATTTAGTATGCAGACATCCAGCTCAGAGGAAACCTTTTTACAGCAACTGGCCATTTTAATTATAGAAAGAATATAAACAATAAATTTCTAATATTAGATACATTTCTCACAGTCCTTGTTACTGAAAATAATGTCTTAGGGCCATATCCAAGGCCCACTGAATCAGTGGAAAGCGTCCCACTGACCTCATTGTGATTGGATCAGGGCCTTAGCTTCTTAAAATAAAATTTTACAAGGTGCAGGCTAATACTATTCCACATATTTTTAGTAAAATGGCTGAAAGGTTTTTTTTTCCCCCTCTATTAAGATCCATAAGAAACCAAGACACAGCCACAATAACATCTTGGCACCAAATATTTCATAAGGAATTTAAATAGAAATGCGGGGGAGGTGAGACTGTTTTACACCTGGGCTTCAAAATGGCTGTCTCGGAGCGCAGGTCCCGGGAGCAGCATCAAGGGCCCATCGGGACCGGCCGCACTCCGCTCACTCCGCAGTGCCCCGAGAGCAAGGGGTGGGCAGCCTTTCCACGGAAAACAAGCAGTGAGCCAAGCACAAAGCTGCAGGCAGCGCCGACCGCTCCAGAGTGCTTCCCGAATTCCACCAATATTTCATTTATTTAATTTTTCATATGTAGCCAGGCTCTAGACGGCTATAAGGAGCTAGAGCTACCAAAACACTGCGTGACAAGCTGCGCCTGCGGTATGTCCAGCCACACCAAGCCCAAAAAGCAGTAAAGCACTCCCAAGAACGTCTGATTTTGTGATTTTTCCAGCCTATCTTCCAGCCCATAAAGTTTCAGATAAGCCTTAGATAAGCAAATGAAGTTGCGGGGGTGTTATCCAAACGAAAATATCAACCTGCTCCCTTTATTCTACCCCCAGCAGCTGGTGCAAGCTGAAAAGGAAACATCTTGAAAGGAGCAGGGAGGTTAGGAGCAAAGCGGAGTCGCCTGCAAACAGAGGTTGCCTCACCGGCACCCAGAGGAAATCCCCGTCCTCCGCGCTGCAGGAGCAGCCCGGCCATCAGTCAGAGGCTTTCCCTGCACTAATATGTACAGCATGACAAAAGGTGTCATTTTTAGAAGACGTAAAAACTATAGAGGAAAGAGGAGAGAAAGCAGACTCCATTAAAAAAAAAAAAAAAAAGCATGAAAGTGTAAAAATAGAGGTGAAGCAAACAGGAAGGTAACGTTCCCAAGACAGCCACTCTTTGGCAGTTATTGATGCGATGTTTCTGGGGTTGCTTTTGCTTTTTTCCTCTATCAGCTGCATCTGAATTTGAACTTGTGAATTTTGTAAATTTGAAGGGCCTTGCTTCTAGCCATGTGTAAAGCCTGTACCATCACCCTCCTGGCTGGTCTGGTGAGCCCTGTGCACGCCAAAGCAACGTAAAAGCTGCCACACAAACGGTACTGTGCCCCAAACCAGGATCGATCCAATCCGTGCCATCTGACAAGGGCCTGATACAACACCCTCAGAAATTCGTGGGTTTTAATGTGATCTGTATGTGGAGTTCAGCTAAAACTCATGCAGCCGGTGTTGCAATTAAAGTGCACTCACGACCTGACGTGCTCAAAGAGCGTTTTGACACGTCGGTGTGCAGATACGAATGCCATGGGTCAGACGAAAGAGAAGGGGCTAGAAAAACACAAGGAAGACAAAATGTACCCATGACAGCACCATCCAATTTCACCATCAGGAATAATGTATTTATTTTATGCCTGAGCCAAGGTTTAAATTGCCAACAGCTTTGTCATCATACCCTTTCACCCCTGGCTCGCTTTTGCATACAGCATATCATAAGACACAACAATACATTTTCTCCTGTCTTGCTTCCTGTCAAACCCTCCTGCACGTTGCATAGGGATTTCTTGCCCCATAACTGGGGATTAAATAGCCAAGTGATCCAGCAGTGCAGAATAATGCACACTTCGTTTGACATTTTCAGATTGTGTTAGTCTGGTCTTGCCCCCCCCCCCAGCCCCTTACCCCTCTGAACACATGTTCATACTTTAAAGTGAAGTTTTAAAAGTATTTTTCTCTAAGCTAAAGAAGATCTGAATGGCAGGTCCTAAGCTGGAGGACTCTTCAAAAAGCGGGCACGTCTGCCCAGGGAGCCCTCCAAGCATGGGATGCTCATGAGCTTTCTCCTCCGCAATATCATCAGGGTTGTCCAGACCCAGCAGCAGAGCTGAACAGAGGCGGGAAGAGCCCACCATTGTAGCGTAGCGTCCCAGACCCTCCTCAGCAGCACTGAGGCAGCCCCTGGAGCTCATCCTGAGATCTACCTCTCCAAGACAACTTAGGAAAGGAATCATAGGAAGAACACAAGGGCTAGAAAAATACGCTTTAAAATAAGATACACAAAGAACACATTTTATTGTCATCAAAATGAAGGTTAGGCGTGACTCTTGTAAGCCAATGCACCGATGCCATGTTAAGTATCTATTTTTAGATCAGGTTACCTAATCTCCTGAATATATGCATTGCCAGATTTTACTCAGCTACACCTCAAATTAGTCCTGACTTTGTGTAGATCAAATGTTAGTATTTCCAATCTTATCTGGGTGATCAGTTTGTATTGAACAACTTGGCCAACAAATTTAATCAGATTTATTCTTGGTATATATTCAAAGGTTTATTCAATGGTTGTGAACTTGTGGTTTCAGTAGAGCAACCGGTCACTCAAGTTCCACTGTGTTGCCCCTATTATGGAATAGATGACTTAACCGTTCTCAACCTTCTTTTCAGTGTATTTGAAATAATTTCATTTAGTCAATAAACGTATGTTGTAATGCAAAAGAAACGTGTCTGCTACTCTGCTAAAACTGACCCTCCAAAAGATTTGTGCAACTACAACTTGCATTTACAGAAAAGTGCACAATAAGCAAACAAAGATGCTTGGAAACAAAGCCACGGGAAAAGATTTCTAATGTCATCAAAATGTCTATAAATAAGTTTTCTCACTACTTATCCTAGCGGTTTAGCAATCCAGACTGCGGGTAGCATTTTATGTTGGTGTAAACTATACCATTTCCATTGGCTTCACAGGGGATGTGACACTGAACCCAAAGCTAAATTTTGCATTTTTGTGTTTGGAATTTGCAGACAGGAGAACAGACAGCTATTTGTAGTGGTACTCCAGTCATTTTTTAACAACAACGTGCAGAAAAGTTCAGCCATCTATATTCATCAGCAAGAGGAAACGCCTCATAAACTTAAAATGCTACACTGAGGACTCTTTCAGTTTTACTTCTCTCTTTATTTCCTTAAAGAGTGCTTTGTTTCCACTGCTGTCTTGTTCCCATTCAACTCTGAGAAATACAACCTGCACGCTTTAGCAGGCTGCCCACCCCCAGATATGCTTACAGCCAAATATTGCTTCCCCTTCACTTTTTAAAACAAACATCCTCTCACTGCTCGGAAGACCCTACAGAAGGGGCCGGGATACTTCGCAGATATTTGACAGCTGGCACAGCAGCGACGTGTTTTTTTGGAGGAGAAACTGCAGAAGGCTGAAGTGTGCTTGAGGCTGGGGCATCTGGCAGGACAGGGTCCCCCCACCAGTCCTGAGGGCCATGCTGGGAGCAGGTTCTCCTGGAGACAGAGACCCCAGGGCTCTCCTGAGTCCACTCCTGACCAGCCATGAGGCGAGCAGTGGGCAGTGGGGAAGGACGATGCTTTCCAGGGCACTTTGATGCTGCAGTCAGTAGCAGTTTCTGCCGGGAAGGAGTGAGGCAGACAGGGCTGACAGCCACCAGGCTGTGGACAGGCAGTCTGGGCCACCAGGGTTAGGCTCAGGACAAACTAATGAGCTCCCTCTCCCCCTTAAAAATAGCTTGGTTTTCTGCTGTTTACTTTCCGTGACCACACAAGCTTCCAGTTCTGTGAAATAAGGACTTCACACCCTTTTGTCTAGCATGGCAAGAGAGAGCAGCAGCCAGTCCATTGGTCACCCGCTCATGAAACCCATTTCCCCACACCAGCTTGGTTTTCGGGCTTCTTGAGGTCCTTCAGGTTTGCATGTAGCAATCATCAACCATATTTGTCATACCAAGACACCATTTTTCAGCCCAAGAGCTGAGTTGCTCACATGTGGCAATTTAATTGTCAGCTTTAGAAGTGCTTTAAAATGTAAAGAATAAATACAGAAACAGTAAATATTAAAATGAAACTGTGGGTGACCTCTCCGTGAGAGGTGAGCAAACTCTGCCTATCATCCTAGTCTCTCCAGGTTCAGCTCCTGAGCTACCCGGCTGCAGTGCCCAACAAGGGGTGCATTCCTAGAGGCACAATTTACACCCAAAGTGTACCCAAAGGTCAGTGTTTGGCCAACATGGGCCACCAGAGCTTATAAAGGCAATACGTTTATTCAAAGGATGGGATTTCTGCTCTGTGAGGTCTCGCAGCTAAAATTTTTATGACTTAATTCTCTGAAATCCCATCTTCAACAACATCTAAAAAATTGACTTTGAAGATATGCAAGTGCCAAAGCTGCTGGAGCAGTGGAATTTTAAAAGCTACAGTATAGGCTTGATAATATGGTGCTTTTGACACAGTCTTGAGATCCTGAGACTCTGTTCTTGAGAAGACTATCTTCTTTGTCTTAAAGTTAATGACTTAAATACATTTTTCCACCAGTGCTGCAGAGAGAATTGGATGGGTGGGTTCTCCTTGTCCAGGACACCTATATCATTCAGTTTGATTGCATCAGTGATATAAGTGTTACACTGTTATTTTCTAATTTGCCTCCAGGGTCTCCATAACTACCACTCCAGATGACATGAGGAACAAGAACACGAATGATAAGCACCTGACACTGTCGGAAACCCCCAGGATCACATAACAGCCATGCTGAGGTACGTATCAGATCTCGCAGTGCACATACCACTTACCACTGTAAATACAACCATTACCTAGGGTCACGCAGCTTTAGAGAAGTAACTAAGTATAGGTGGTAGCTAGCAGCAAACGCTGCCTTGTAAATGATGCCTGTTACACGTAAAACTGGATGACGTGTACAGCATTTTTTCTTCCTTGCAAACTAAGCAGAAAGCTTTTTCCTCATTTAAATAGTAATTGAAACACTACTAATAACTGACACTCCCTCTGATCTACCTCTAAAGAGAACAGAGTGATTTAAAAAAATATTTATATATGAGACTCGGTTCATGGAAAGACTACTAAGTCTTTAACAGACGAGCCGGTGCCTACCTTACTGAGATTTAGCAGTAGATTTTCAAAAAGTGTCTGCTGATGTTTACAAAAATGCATACCCATAAGGAAAACAGTAACAAGTGTTCAGAATTTGCAGCAGGCATTAGATTGCACCTACGGATCAACTACAGGTTCAAAAGGCAGACATATATTTGGCAAATAAATAGCACTTCTTCAGTAAATTTGATTTTTATTATTGGAGAAGATCCCATTGGATAGTGCATTTTGGATAAGCTTACAAAATGTAACAGCAGTTAATGCGCTGAAATTTTACTTTTATATCCCACTGAGATGCTGAGATTCCTTAAGTACAAGTATGATGCTGAGGATAATGACCACGGGAGATGTTTTCTTGATTTTTCCAGACAATGCTGTCTGTGTAGCAGCAAGGTATAGAGAGAGGAAGATATTTCCTTTACTTAGGTTTCTCTGTCTTTGATGATGCCCAAAACCAAAAAGACATTTATACATTTATGTTTTCCAAAGCCTGGTCTAAAGTTAAGAATTTTGTTGGGATTTGTTTTTGTAAGCTGAGAGGATAAAGTCTGCACACCACTGATTCATAGAGGCTGTATCTACACTGACCTCTTTGCTGCATCCTATGATATGAGGAAGGGCTACAAAGATGATGAGGGGACTGGAACACCTCTCTTATGAAGAAAGGCTGAGGGATTTGGGTCTCTTCAGTCTGGAAAAAAGATGGCTGAAGGGGGACCTTATCAATGCTTACAAATACTTAAAGGGTGGGTGTCAGGAGGATGGGGCCAGGCTCTTTTCAGTGGGGCCCAGCAACAGGACAAGAGGTAATAGGCACAAACGTGAGCATAGGAAGTTCCACCTAAACATGAGGAGGAACTTCTTTCTTTACACTGAGGGTATCAGAGCACTGGAACAGGCTGCCCAGAGAGGTGGTGGAGTCTCCGTCTCTGGAGACATTCAAAACCCGCCTGGACCTGTTCCTGTGCAACCTGCTCTAAGATGACCCTGCTTTGGCAGGGGGGTTGGACTAGATGATCTCCAGAGGTCCCTTCCAACCCTATGATTCTATGATTCTATGAAGCACTGTCCAGATTGGTCACCAGCAGATTAGGTACCTGCAGGAACCATCCCCAGATCCATCTAACCCATAAGTCTTGAGCTTCTTTCCTGAGGGAACTGGTGTACAGCCTGATACGTTATGTCCCCTGTAGGGATGCAACAAGGCATTCACACGCAGTCTTAGAGCAAGGAAGTTTAGATACCAGCAAAATGTTGGCACCAGTATAGCATACAGTTGAGTCCTGTGTCCAGTAGTGGGCTCCCCAGTCCAGGAAAGACATTGACATACTGGAGCGAGGTCAGTGGAGAGCCACCAGGGTGGTCAGGGCTGGAACCCCTGCAGTGGGAGGAGAGGCAGGAAGCTTTGTTCAGCCTGGAGGTGGCTGTGGGGCATTTACTGCTGGCTTCAGCTACCTAATGGGAGGATGCAGAGAGGACAGAGCAAGGCCCTTCTCAGAGGTGCACAGCAGTAAGGCAGGGGACAAACAGCACTTGTTATAATGTGAAAAAAATCTGATTAGATATTAGGAAAATATTTTTACATGAGGGTGGTGAAACGGTGAAACAGGGGCCCAGAGAGGGTGTGGGATTTCTGATCCTGGAGATATCAGAACTTGACTGGACAAACTTCCAAGCAACACGATCTAAGTTGGCCCTGCTTTGAGCCAGGGGTCTGGACCAGGTGATCTCAGGAGGTCCCCTCCAACTTAAATTATTCAGCGATTCAGTGAGAATGAGTCTAAGCTATACCAGCAGAGCTGTGCCTCCTCTATTAATTGTCAGCAATTTTAACTGTTACATGAGAGTTTGGAATTAACTGGATATATAATCGGCACAGGAAATTAGATTTTCTCCTTTAAATTAAACTGTCATGGTAGGAAGGAACATAAGCAGGGATTGATAGTGCTGTGCAGTATGTTGTGTAAAAAAAAGTATTTTAAAGCAATATAAAAGACAAGTAGGAACTCCTTTTTTCTTTGCTTTTATGCCTCATAGCTCTGCCCTCTTCTACACATTATTTTTGTTTGTATCATATGGACCTAAGAACGGTTGTCATTTCTCCGTTCCTTCAAGATGCTTTACCTTCTCTTAGTCTTTTTGTGGTCGATGCCCTGGTTCCTGGCCCTCCCTTTTCCACTGTTTTGCAAATGTTAATAGCTGCCTTCAGCTGTACCTGATCTACAGATAACAGAAGAACCAGAGGCTAATCTAACTTCCTTCATGTCCAAGGAATTAAAGTCATTTTCTGTACGAGTAGCTGGAAATAATGGCAGTCACTGTTCCAGACAAGATCACCAGGGCCTGTCCAAAGCCACGCTGCAGGAGGGGGCTGGGAATTGGACTCAAACTTGTGCTTAGGCTTGGAAACAAATTATAATTTGGGAACTTGGAGACCACATTTTGGCAAACTGACTGTTTGAGAGAGGCTGAAAAGCATTTGTGACAGTCAATGTTCAGGATCCAGTAGTAAGACAGTCCTACAAGCTGTTTGCAAGGAAACTGTCTGTTGTCCTTTGTTTCCCTTATACTCCTCAAAACAGGGTTTCCATGCATTCCTCCTTAATGTGCTGAATTGCCGCATCAGTTTCCCCTCCTAATGGAAATAGCCTGAGAAGCCCATGGGTGCTAGCTAAAACCCACATCAGCATGGCGACAGCACAAGTAACCAACACAGAAAGCGTGCTTGACCTCTGAAAGAAACCTCTGCTTGCAGCCAAAGATAAAAATAGTAAAACATCAGTGTTTAATATTTAGCAGGTATAAGTGGGGTAAATCTGAATCTCAGTGTGATAAAGCTATACTGAGAGTCTTCTCTATACACTTTTAAACTTCATCACTTCTATGGTTCTTAGACAACTATGTTAAGCTGAATGTAAAATTGAAAATACCTAGGTGTACACTGGGATAAAAATTTCTTTTTTTTAAGAAGCTAGTAAATACAGCATCGCATTTAGACTTAAAAGGCATCCCTGCTTTTTAAGGTATGGAAATCATCAAAAAATAGAACTAAGAAATGAAAATTCATCCATGAGAAATGGTAGGATTACCTCTGATATCACAGTGAAATCATTTATTAATGACCTGAGCTACAGAACTGACCTTAATGCCAACTATGACAAGGTCATTAATAACATCTTGCATAAAAGCAATTTCATGCAAGGTTCACCTGTATGTGATTTCTCCTGCATGTATAGGCATAATCAGAACGAATCTGTGCAGCTTCATTTTTGAAACTATCTGTGTTCAAGTGAACCCAAGATAAATTTTGCATTTCTTAAGAAACTCATTCATTAAATTGAATCAATGAACTAATCCGAGATTTACTTTGAAATTCTCAAAACATCAAATGATATATACAAGGGAAAAGATTCTGAGCACTGAAAGGATAAGATTTGTGTACAATGTGTTTGAAGGAAAAGTTCCAATCAGGTTTCATTGCTGACGACCTATATAATCTGATGGGGAAATAGTTCTAGAAGTTGGTCTTTATTTGCATTAGATTGGGGTAGTGAATTGCCATCTGGCTTTTGAGTGGTGACGAACTGCTGCAAAATGTGAATTCCCTAACATGGAGGTGACAAAATGCCATCCTCATGTAGTGTATTCAATTTGTATGGCATCTGTAAGTGTTGTAATGACAATATCGACCTCAAAAGTGCAAAATACTAACACAGTTTTCAGGAAACAGCAGTGCTTGGGTGGCCTTCCTGACTAAGCCTTGTGATCCAAGGCAATAACAGAGGTTGGTGAAGAAGCTGCGGTGAGGGCACAAGCTTACCAAGGCAGCTCCTTGCTCTGTGAGCAGCGCGGGACAGAGAACAAGAGTCTCCAACAAACCAGCTGCTTGTGAACCAGGTTCTTAGCAGGTACAAACAACACTTTCCTCGGCCTCAACACCATACTCTAATTGAGTGCCTCCAAAATTTATCTTATATTTAGCATTACGATCAGCACTAACTTCAGGGGTGGCCGAGGACAGTTCTGCTTTGACCTTTACAGCGTGTTCTCCAGCCTGCAGTTCAGCTGTTGTTCCTGTAAGCATCATATGCCAAAGACAAAAGCATACAAAACCAGTTTATATTTCTAGCAGGACCACAGAGGAAACTCTTCCATTGGCTTTGCAAGTAGGTATGTTTGGCCATTTTGCTACAAATTCTTCCTCCTAGAACTCAATGACAGATTATTTCTCTGTTAGAAGTGGTGAGATAGCTGCTCTTTAACAGGCAATTCTCATTTAGTGGTGCGTATAGGAATAAGGAATTTTTTTTTAAACTGGGATTTCTATAATTTCCTATTAGAAAAAGTTGGGTTCACTAGAATTGGAAAAAAAAAAGTCATCTTTGGCTATTGCAAAGCAGTGGGGTTAATAACATGGTACAAAGCTATGGCTCCTCACCCAAGATACCACAGTTAACACTTGCAGCCTCCAAGCTATTGTGATGTGGATTAAACAGGTTAGCTGGAGCTGCCAGTGCTGGGCAGGCTGATGGGAATGCTCCCTTTTCTTGGAATTGCAAGGGAGAAGGAGTAGAATTGTAGGAACAGCAGCACCTCAACTGGACAAGGGACCTTCCTAAAATGCACTACCGCATGGAGTTGAATGAGCAGGCCTTAAATTTCGAAAGCTTTCAAAGAAAACTCAGAGTGACAAAGAAATCTGAAGCAGAAATTAATTTCCAGAACTGAAAATTCATCTCAGGAAAACTCAGTAAGCAAAAGATCCCTGCTTTTACAAAACTCACTCTGTGTGCATGTGTGCATGCGTGCGTGCATGTGTGTGGTTCCTGTGGTTACGGTATAGCAGGCCATTGAATTATCAAACCAGTAATTTTGCCATTAGTTTTTCGGTTTGCTTCTAGCATGCATATTCTGTGGTCAAATCCATTAGTAAGTTACAGTGATAAACACCTGGAGTCCATCAAAAACAAAGAGAGTCTTATTCTGTAGGTACAACCAGCCTGGTGAACATACCAAGCAGAGACTAACGGCATAATACAGAACTCAAACAGGAATATGTTTTTTATGATGTGCCAGCATAAGGGAGATCAAAGACTAAAGCCAAATAAATAGCAACTGGGTACCAGCAAAGGAAACATATTTAGACCTTAAAGTAATCAGAAACAAACCCAGTGTATGCCAACACCCTCTGAATTCAAAAGTAACATTTTCCTCCTTTTCATAAAAGGCTCAAGAGCTGGCAGATTTTGCTTTGGTTTTAAATCTACTGTTTTTATGACTGGGAGGGAATTTTCGTTTCTCACAGACAATGGAACACGAAGATCAAGAATCATCCCCTCACCCCATCATCCACTTCTTTCTGGCGGTTTTAGGGAGTTACACCCCCTGCTGCCTTCTGATTGAATTTTCCTTGGCTGCTTTGTGGAATTTGCCAGCTTACATTAACCATTTATTGAGCTCGACTCCTTATCTGGAACATCGCCTGGCAAACTGAAACAATCTGTCTGGCACCTGGGGACTGGCAGAGCAAATTTTTCCAGGTGGTACAAGCAGACGCCCAGAATTACATGCCAACACTATTTTGCGAGACAGTTTGATCAAAAGGGAAAAGCCCAAATGACTAACGTTCAGTGTCATGTTTAGTACCTGCGATGTATCTACATAAACAGTTTTAAATGACTACTAGTACTAAAAAACACTCGCAGGGTGGGGGGGATGGCGGAGGGGTTGGAGGGGGGAGCAGGGGGAAGATACACGGGTGGCAGTGATTTGACAGGCTGAGCCTGGGGGCAGACAGTTACATCTGTGCTTGATTTGTCAGGGATTTACATTAGTGAAACTTTAACTCTGCAGATGATAAGTAAGATTACACTTACAGAACAAGTTTATGCAAATAAAGCTTAGTCTACGGAGCGTGTGAGTGCAGACACAGTGGATTTGGCAGGTTTCACTGAGGCGGGTGACTGGGTTTAATAAGTTCATTTACATAAAGGATTAGGACATCTGGAAAAGTAGCATGACAGTTTACTGGGATATAAATAACGTTAATTGAGAGGTCACAGGTATGCAAAACACTCCATATATGAAAAAGAAAACCATGGAAAATGAAGGGGCAGAGACTTCCATACTTCCATCTTGCTCTTGGTTACATCAAGCTAAGTGGTAGGTACTCCTTGCCTTTCCAAATACCACTCCTTATTTTTGTTCCCATTACAGAACCCTATTTCATGACATGTACGCACATAAACAATCCCTTTTTCTTAAAAACGAAAAAAAAACAACAAAAAAACCCAGAAAAAAAACCAAAATCAGTGGTTCATAACAACTAGCAACAGTAGTCCAACAGAACTCAAAGAACCTGTAGGAAATTACCTACAAAGTGTGATATAAATAAACAGTGGGGTAGATAATTCAGTTTTACCCAAAAGCCTGATACCTTGTTATCATGGGCACAACATCTCTTTTCAGCAGCAGACGTAACACTGAAAAGTATGTTTACACCGAATTCCAACTTGCTTTACAAATTCTGTGATACATACTTACTAGAGTTCTGGACTTGCAAACTAACATCCTAGTGAACTGGTTAAGCATGAGATACCAATAAGTGATAAATGATCAAGGAGTTCGCAAGAACTATACTGCACCTCAGGATCAATGTATAGCTTGGTAAGCAACTCAAATTCCTTTTCATTGTGTTTAAGAGGATTAAATGACAGAGTTTCTCATCATAAACCAACAGTTCAGCAAAGCACAGGCAAGCCTTTTCCAAAGGACTGTAATGTCCATGTGTTTATATTTCAAGCAGTTTCAACTAAAGATTATTTCAAAACAATTGAAATATTGCTTGTACAGAGTGAAAAATAGCTTATTTTGATTTTTTTTTCTTTTTGCTTAGTTCTGTCCCTTCTCCAAGATATTAAGTGCATGCATACAAAAGATTTGTCCCCATGCATACTCATTTAGACACAGCACTGTGCACGTGCCACACTGGGATGTACACTGGAACAACGATGGTAAACTTATCTAAAGTAATCTACTGCTCTCTGACCTGGTTGTGCAAAAGCCTTGCGTGAAGTGACTTGGCTTTAACTTGTACCTAAGCCAGAGCAATCTTGTTAGAACTGCTGCAAAATACACTGAAGAAATATATACACACAAAGTAAAATACTTCTACCACCTGGCCTTTGCTCTTGTGCAGTCCAATTATATCATTGCTATATTCAGACAGGGGTGGGAATCTGATGGAAATATGGGGCAGGAGCAGCTGGGCTCATGTAGTCAGTGGGAATGTTGTGGCTGTACATATTGACCTTATCCAAGCAATTCAATATGTAAAACTAAAAGCCAAGACATATAAGCATGAGGTATGAACATATCAGCAGCCATGTTCAAAAGGGATTAGCTTTTGGAAGGGCCAGTTCAGCTGTGTGCTGCTGCTGGCATCTGTTAAGAGCAAGGGAAAACGCTCTTCATGGCTTGGTCCATGAGCCAGGTATATCACTTCATTCATCCTTGCGGTGGGATGTTGATAACATCTGAAAGCAAACAAAGGTGATGATTTGGAGTGGCTGCTAGTAGGCACTCACAGTTCTCTCTCCACTTATCATGCTCTGCTTTGGTTGGATCACTTCCCCAGCAGACAAGATTATAACTTGCCTTAGAAAAGTGACCATGTTCGCTAACGATTACAAATTGTGAATGCAGTCCAAATATAGATGAGGCTACAGCACCCCAAGAAATACAGCCCAGCTAAATTAACGAGGGTTGCACGATCTTGATTCTGTTTGTGAACTTCTCACCTAAGGAAATACACGCCTAAGTAATTTCTTTTCCTCTAGTGTTTATGGTAGACAAATGCCAGCAAGCTTCTCTCTCTGGCTGGACTAGTTAGTTCCAGCCCACCACTGGCACAGGCTGAGGGGAGAGAGCTTCTAGCCTCTGCTGCTCCTCCTTGGCATGCAAGCCATTAACCACTCCTGAGTCAGCTAGCTTTGTAAAGTCAGAGTTCAATTTCATACTCCTTGAGAAAAATCACAAAAATTATCTTCAATCTGCATCAAATTCCAGTTATTGTCAAGCTATTAAATCTATTTTTAGCCCTTACTGCAGAATATTCATGTCTAAAAGACTTATTTAAATGAACTGCATGCTAACTGCTCAGTAGGTTACGGGTAAAATTGCCCTAGAATAGCCCCAGATCCGAGCTAGAGAGGTGCTGTTGTAGAGGGCAGAGTATCTCATGCCACTGTGAGTCGCTCTGGTTAGAGCTGCCCACTGTACAAACGTTCTCCGTTCCACATCTCATGCAGTTTTTTCCTGAGGGCACTTGGTAAAAACAGTCCTGTTTCTGTTGAAGAGAGTATACAGCAGTTTGCTAACGCAGTATAAAATTTACAGAAAAGCAGCCTATTATTCCCTGTCCCTGACCAAGTTAATTGGATATTAGAATTAGAATCATGTTAAGTAATCTCTGTCAAATCCTATTAGCTCCCTCGCTCTCTTGCAGAGTATCTGCTGAATGGTACAAAGCTTGTAGAAGAGTTAATAATTATATACCTTATGAATGCAGCTGAAAGACCCTCAGGCTTTCCATCATCCACACCACAGGGAGAGCTCGCTGTTCTCCCATGTCACCCTCTGCAGTAACCAAGAACAGCAAACTGGAGATACTAACCTCTGCTGCAATCATAATTTTCACAGTTGTTCATGACCCAGGTTGAGAATTTAAATGCAAAAGTATACCAAAATCCAAAGCTATAGTTCCCACAGCAGCTATAACTCAGTCATTGGTATTTGGACATATATCGTGGAGTATAGACACGGTAATGCAAAACACTAAAGCTACCCCTGGTTATGGTTGGCTGGGGGAACCATAACTCTGAGTTTCCTGACTTTTGTGTTAAGATCTCAACCATAAATATTGCTTTAATGTAGCTTTGTGCAGCGGGTTTACATTGGCATTGGGAGGTGCTCATACGGAAACAGTAGAGAATTAGTGTGGTATGCTTATTAAATGAGTAATGCTTTTAGAATAATTCCTGGGGTGAAATCATGGCCCCAGTGAAGTCAACGGAGCCAGGGCTTCAACTCAGAAACATCTTATTTATTCAGGGAAAAAAGCAGCAAATGTCCTAGCGGTTTTGGTCTTCATTATTAAGGAAACAATTTCAGATAAGCTCCCTCCCTCCAAATCAGGGCTCTAAAGGAGTAATCAATTTATTCTAAAGGAGTGATCAACGCCCCCAACCAGAAAATGGTTTGGGGGGAGGAGGTTGCCTCCACAGAAAAGCTCAGAGGTTATTTGGTTTGGTTTGGTTTGCTTTGCTGTTTTCCACATTAAATACCCCAAAGTGTCTATTTTTTTCACAGAAAGTTATTTGCCAACTAAAAAAGTTTCTTACTTACTCTAGCTTTTCCCTGTTTATCAGTAGATGACAGTAAAGTTAATGAAGTTGAAAACTGAAAAAGTGTCCCCATTGAAAAAAATTCATCAGACAAGGTTCACCCCGTCTTGGTATTAATTTCAGTTGTTGTGCTTATTTTGAAGGAGGAAGTAGCATACCGTTATTTTGCCTGGTAGGATGCTAGACAACATTCCTTCTAGAGGACAGGTTTTTAGCTTATCGTGATTCAGCTTACACAAAACAGCCTACCTCATTACACAAATATAAAATAAATAAATCAGAGATGGGCTGGTCACAAGAGGAGAAAAATTCTGTATCTTGCAGCCTGTGACCAGCCAGAGGAATGTTCCGTTTGTGCCAATCTGCCTTGCGTTTTCAGCTGGGAAAGACGCTTTGCAAACTGATAGCAGATGGTAGAGCCGAAAATAGATGCTTTACATGTTTGATTGGGAGCCAGCATTTTGTCATTTAGTTGTCTCACGTCATTGCACTGCGTTATGTTGTGCAATCGCATGTGACATGCCCAAATCAGCTTTACCAACACAGTATTTTCTGAAACAGGACCCTTGCCCTGATGCAGTGGGCAAGAACTTGGTGTGTGTACTGTTTACTGTTCTTGGAAAGGCTTCCTCCACTGGAAACCACCCTCTGAGGAAAAATTCTGCCAGTTTATCCTGATGGGAAGGGCCAGTGGTGGCACTTGGAGAAATCTCTGTCCAAAGACTCTTGGGGGAAGAAATCCATAGCCCTTGGAAAAGGCTGGCGCAGGAAGGAGGTCCGTGGAGGGAGAGGGTAGTCCCTGCAGAGCAGTCATGAGCTGTGGAAATCCAGTGCCACCAGCTTGCCTTGCAAAAGGAAAATGTTCCATCTTCCTGCCAAAAAATGTCATGTGGCAGCAGACAGACATCCCCCTATTTTTAGCTGCAAAGGCAGCTATGAGTTCAGTTCTTTCTTCGCTGAAGCAAGGCTCTTAGATTGCTCTGCCATGAGCTGAAATTGTGCGTGTTAGGGAAGACCAAAGTCAGATTACTCAGGGGCTAAATCTCTGCCTTAGTGCATGGTAACCCTATTTTAAGCTGTTGAGTTTTTTTATTGATGAATCTCAAATCTACCCAGTTCCATGCTGGTCAGGCAATAGCTCCTCTTCTCAATTGCATTTCCTCATCTGAGCAAGAAAAAGGAGGGAAAAGGAAAGAGGACAAAGATCAGTGCGTGTAATAATCTATGACAGTCTCCTTCCATGAGACTGTTTCCATCATGCTGCATTTGCCTCTTTCTAGACTTTTTAGAATGTTCTTTGCATAGCAAAAAAACCTAACAAAGTTAAGAACAGGAAAACAGGCCTCCAAAATTCCCAGTTAGAAGCTAATGAATGCAGGTCATTAGCTTCGTGATACTTTCTAGTTTAGTCTTGCTGAGCTTGTCTTGCGTGGGAGTCTCTTCCCTTGGTCACGTTTCACTGAGGTGTGATCTCTCCTTGTTCTGCTTTTCAAGCTTCCTGCGGTCAATGGATGCCGTTCCCAGAATTTCCACATTTACTGGCATTCCCAAACCACATTAGATGTTTTCCCCCTTTTATTGTTGAAAGCTGCATTAGAAATCAAGAAGTATGAAGCTGAGACTATAACACAAGTCAGGATAAAGAGCTTGACCCCAGTGCTTTGAATGTCTTCCTTGAGTTACTCTTGTCCGTAGACCTTGTTTCCTCTAAGGTAAAAGCCAGTGGGAAAACACCCATCAGCAGCAATAATGTCAGATGCTGGGACAACACAACACAAAAAAGTAAAGAAATTCTTGTATTCAGTCCATCAATCCTGGTAATCGGTGGCACTACTAGCTCAGTTCTGCTTCCTTGCTCCTCGCTGCTTAATACATCTGAAACTAGCCAGAGGAGGACCAGAAAAGTAAGCTGGCTGGTATGTCCCCTTTGCTGTCACTCTTCTAGAAATAAAGGTAAATATTTTGGTTTGATTAACCATTTGCAGTGAAATAATTTAATTTCTTTTGACAAAAATATCTCCGGGAATTATGGCAACTCAAAGCAGCTGAGGATCTTCCTCCCAAAACGGTCAGTAGGAGCTCATACATACGGGCCCGCTTGCTTAAGGGGATAAAAAAAGCATATTTGATGGGCTTTGCTTTAGAGAATAAATATATTCATGGCCACTTTACTTCCAAAATGGGTGAGGCTATGCCTGCTGCATTGCAACTGGAATATAATACTGTCTAGAAACAAAGGCTTGCTATGTTTTCTTAAATGTACATTAAAATAACAGAAACTGTAAGCAGCAAGATATGGTGAGTTAAATTTCCCAATTGAAAGTTGTTGCATGCATATCTTTGGTAGATGTTTTGGCTAATTAAAGAAATAGAATCAAATGAACCTTAACATAAACCCTTAAGAATATTACCATTGCAAAAACTGTCAGGAAAAGATCTTTGTTTAAAACACTGCAGTCTTCTGTGACATAGGTATTTTTAGAGGGATTTTTACTTTGCATTCGACATGGCTTTATGTTTACAATTTGTTATGCATTTTTAATTCTGGGTTTTGTGGTACTTAAGGTAAGGGTATGGTTTTTGTTTAATTTTTAAACTACACTGCTTATTTATTGATTTCTGATAGAACCTGGAAACAAAACAAAAATTAGGGAAGTTTTAAAGACTTGTTTAAAGTGTTTGTCAGATTTTTAGGTTAGAAAATTAAGAACATATGGCACAAATGTTAAAGATAACACATAAATTACCTATGACATAGAAACATAAATCCTTCGATATAGTTCCAAATAGATTGAATTATTTTTTTTCCAACTGGATTTTCTTTGAGATTTGCATCCAAAGAGCCCATCAGCTTCAGTGGGAGTTTGGAGTGGTACCTTACGGCATGATCACTCCTTCCTGCTAGTAATTTCTGCAGAACATGCCTCATCGGAGAAGCAGGGCCAGCTCAGACCCTCGTGCCCTCAGCTCCTGGGTCGCTCACCTTCCATGCCTGGAAGTGAGCTCAGAGTCCCCGCAAGAGATAGGGCCTTTCTGAAACACTTCTTCTAAAAGCTCTTCAGGTGTAGCCTGTTGAGGTCCAAAGATTTTAAAGGCAAGAGCCAAAAACCGCAAAATTATTTAGTAGGTTAAAAGCTAGGCCTTCGGTTGACACATGCACGCAGACCTTCCTCGCAGTATAAATTTTCTTGCAGTCACCAGTTCCACTTCAATGGGAGCACATTTAGCCGCTTGCTATTTATTAATTTTCTAACCTTTTGCATGCACAATACCAATAACTTGTCCAATAGCCGTAGCTCTCATGGAACAAAGAACCGGTACAGGTCTATGGAAACTACTGAAATCAGTAGAGCTAGTTCAGAGATGGACAGGTTTATATGGAAAAGAAATCTTGCCCATACTTCATACAAGGGATCTTTGTTGCTGAAATCCTTGCCATAATTGCAGGTTTGTTTGGTTTTTTCAGCTTTCTTACTGGCAAGTGCACCATCCTGACCTCTCTGTTTCTTTCTTTTGGAGGCTTTTTGCATAATAGAGAGGTATTTGGCAAAGGTCTGCTTTCTTTCTTTCTTTTTTGTTTTTTTTTGAAGAACAATGATCTTTCCCTAGGGTACATTTGGATGCTGGAGCAAATGTAATTCCAAAAGGCAACTTTTTTTTTTTTTTAAGGATATTCACAAGTTTGATCAAAGACAGTTTTTTATTCTTTTAATGCTGAACTGAAATGTCAAATGCATTATTTACTAGGAGGTACCCTATTCTGTACAGAAAAGTGAATTTGCTCTCTAAAACTGGAGCATAATAAACCATGATGTTTAAAGCAAAACAAAACCAATATCATCTATCTGATGAAGGAAAAAATACTGCTTTCATATTGCCAGAGCAGTATTTTTATCTCAGCACAGAGCTAGTGGTATTCACAGACCTGCCTCTTCTCCTGTTTGTTTCAGTAGCAACAAATGGGAGTTTTAAGTAAAATCTCAAAGGCCAGCCACAATTTGAAGGCCAAACCACTGCTGAAAATGAATTTGAACTATACCATTGTCTTGGTGATGTGGTGGATGAGCTATGGTTGGTGGCACTGTTCAGCTACACTGTGCATGGAAAAACCCTTTCAAAGAAACTACTTGTATTTCTCTGCCATGCACCCAGTCTGTAAGGTCACAAAGTAGAGTCTGAGGAAAAGGTGAAGAGTGACATTCCTACAGTGCACAAAACAGGACCAAAAAGCTTTAATCCCTCCAAAATCTGAGGGAATAATTCAACCAGCTCAAACAACCCTCCAGGACCAGTGGTAACTACACTTGTTAGATGTAGCTAGGAAGGACATGGACCTGCTGGAACACATCCAGAGGAGGGCCACGAAGATAATCAGTGGGCTGGAGCACCTCTCCTATGAAGACAGGCTGAGAGAGTTGGGGTTATTCAGCCTGGAAAAGGCTCCAGAGAGACCTTATAGTGGCCTTCCAGTACCTGAAGGGGGCCTACAGGAAGGATGGGGAGGGATTCTTTATCAGGGAGTATAGTGATAGGATGAGGGGTAAAGGTTTTAAACTGAAAGAGGTGAGATATAGATTAGATATTAGGAAGAAATTCTTTACTGTGAGGGTGGTGAGGCACTGGAACAGGTTGCCCAGAGAAGTTGTGGATGCCCCATCCCTGGAAGTGTTCAAGGCCAGCCTGGATGGGGCTTTGAGCAACCTGGTCTAGTGGAAGGTGTCCCTGCCCATGGCAAGGAGGTCTTTGATGATCAAAAGGTCACAAGATGATCTTTAAGATCCCTTCCAACCCAACTCATTCTATGATTCTATGATTTTGGATCACAGAGTTCCTAGTGGCTGTGTTTAAGCTCCCAGCCATGGACAAAAGCACTTTTCTATGGATCACATAGAAAGCTTAGCTCCTGCTTAAGCAACACCACTGTTTGAATCTGTGCAGGATGGGGCCTCATCTCTGCCTTATCCTGGCGATTGGGTAGGTGGCCTTGGGCACAGCTCATGCACTTAAGCAGCAGGAAGCACAGTACAAAGCAAAGCAGCCATCGCTGCCTTTGTTCAAAATCATGAAAGATAGATGCTGATGATGCTAATCCATGCCTGGGATCTTAAAATATTGCAGAAATTGTCGTTTCAAAGCACCCTTAGGCTCCAATCAGTGCTCACCATCAGTGGGGGACATCAGGCCAAGATAAAGGCTGGCAAAAAAGGTATCTCAAAACCAGGACACTCAGAGAGCAGAGACAGGTCTGTACTTTTGCTCTTGTCTTCAGAAGAGCCTCACAGAGAAAAGGATCCAGGACAGAACCACAGGCAAGCTCAAGGGTTGCCCCATCTCCCCCACCAGATGTATGGGGGATATATACTCACATCCCACTCCCTCCCCTGGAAAGATGGAAGTGACCCTCAGCAGGCGCCTCCCGTGGACACAGTTTCAGCAAATAAGAAGCAGTGACTTACAAATTGCTAATGGTTGTTTTCTATTTATTTGAGATATCTTTTCAAAGAAAATCTCATACCCTCTGGTGTGAAGTTCTAAAATGAAATTCTGGTGGAGAAATTAAAAATTTGGGGGGGAGGCTGGAGCTGAGAGTTCACCGATTCAGTCCAAAGCAGATAGAAACAAAGTTATTTTACAAGAAACCTATACTTAAAGAATCTCTTCATTGCTTTAAGGACACTGCAGGGGAGTCTGAACAAGCTGACCTAAATGCAGCTCCCAAACTTGCTGAATTTCACCTACTGTTGTTAATAACATCCAGAATAGAAAAAAAGTCTTCTAACCCACTAGATACAGCAGCTTGTTTTCACTCGGTCATCTTCCTCCACTCTATGTGCTTTCCTGACTCATTCTTATCATATTTACATTTCTAGCTTTACTTGCCTATTTCACAGAGTACACCAAGTAATGCGTACATTTCTCAAAAATGTGACAGAGATGAGAATGCAAAGGTATTGATTCAGATTAATAACTACCTTTTGACTCGTATACAAAAGGAGGAAACTGAGCAGCAGGTTCTCCTGGTGCTCCCTGTCATATCACATCATCATGACAAAATAGCTGAATCTGGAAGTAGCATATAATCAAACATCCATGGTAAGACAAAAAACCTGGCGAAGTAGCGAAACACAGCTACGATGAGGTCTGGTTTGCAACATTCAAACTGGTGTTCATGGATCTTGGGAAAATCTTTGCTTTTGACATTTTGGAAAAGTGGCAGTCTTAAATCAAATCTGCTAGTTTTGTCTGAGAGTAGGCATGGATTTACTCAGATAATTTCATCCAAGTTCTGTTGGTTGGACAAGGAGATCTTAAAGTTAAAAACCAGATAATCTAGTAAAACAAAATAAAAGGCCTAATTAGTGATGGTAGCTCTGGCCTCATAAGAAAATAATGTGATGGATTTGGAACACAGATCAGAGAACTAGCTCCACAGAAGTGTTATTCCAGCCACAGAAGGTCTTAAATACACCTTTTAAAATGTATAATATAATGCCAGATGGTTGAACCACATCTGAGTTTTTCAGGGCATTCAGTGTGTGACCAAAGTTAGGTAATCACTGAATGAGAGTAAAGTTGCTAAGGACCTGGCATTACAGTTAATGTGAGCACTGATACATTGATTCTTGATCTTTTTCAGAACAAATCTCAGTGGGTGGCATTTCTGTGAAATAGGTGTTAACTGGAATAGTCTAGTTTCAGGTCATGTTTTTCAGCTGAAAATGTAGTTCTTTCTAGTACTTTAATAAAATAAAATAAATATAAAGCAATAGTTTGTCTAACTAATAGCCAAACTTCTGAATTCTCTTATTATAGCCAAAATGACGTCCAGCTTTGAATCAAAAGCTGGGCAGTTTCACTCTTGAACACAACCTGCCCCTGGCTAGACAGTTTGGGCATCTACCCTCTTTTTTGAAATCCTTATGTGAGCAGCATCTAAACTGCTCAAGTTCTCTGATGTAGCACCTATCAATATTGCTGTCTTCAATCAACCTGTCATTTACAGAGTGAGATTCAACTTTACACCAAGACACATAACTTCAGATATGTGCATGTAGGTGTTGAAACTGGCATTGTAGCGACTGGAGATCTACTCAATGCCATCTGAATGTGTCTGAATGGCAATTTACCGCAATCCAAATTAGACGTTTAAGGCATGGTTGATTGCATTTGGGTGTCCTATGCTATTTGAGATGCTCTAGGGTATCTGAAACACTCCCACTTACCAGGGGAGGTAAAGGTGACAGATGCCCCAGATGTCTGGCAGCTAGGAGGTCAGGCAGGACACCTTGGAGCATCTTAAATGGTATGGGTAATGACACCTGTGCGTGGGTGGATGAATTCAGTGACTGGTCAACCAAATCTCCTTAGACTCCATAGACTATACTGATAAGTTCTCCATGGACCAGACTGGGATTCAGACATCTAGCCCACATGCAGACAGACAGCTAAATGTAGAAGCCTTAATCCTGTAGAAGCCTTGGTCCTACCCAAGCTGTTAATCTGCAGCCTGTAAAGGCACATTCAGCTCTGGGTGCCTAGGAGTTCATGGTCCTTTACATGGGCTACATGGGTCCTCTATAGGTAGGCTCCTGGGTTGAATTATACCCCATAGCGGTTCTCTAACAAACAAATCCCATAAACATGGTTGATAAACACAGAGGTGGCAGAGCCAGGTGACAAACAGCTGTCCATCCAAAGGCAAACATCTGCTCTGGCCCGCACTAGTGGACAATTGTGGGCTGAGATCTCAGAGCCTTCCCCTTCCCACAGGCCTTGAAGATAGCCTCAGCCCATGTCTGAACACCAAAGCGTTCAGACCATATGGTGTGAAGAGGCTCCACGTGGACTCAAGCCCAAGCTCACTCTTGTTTCCCAAGATTATTTATTCTTCTGTACCATAAAGACACTGGTTACACACAACACTGTGGAGTAGAGAGAGAATTCATTAAAAGCAGACAGGACTGCTACGGTAGAAGTGTGACCATGGAGCATGTCCTTGTTCACCATGTCAGTGGTGTAAAGGAGGAAGACAGAGGAGGTCTCTGGAAAAAAAAAAAACAAACAAAACACTTAGAGCAGGGACATCATGAAGACCTCATCAACTGGTTTTATGTTGTCCAAGTTAAAATTGCCAAAACAGTTACCCTGGTATAAAAACTCATGTAAACAACAGGAAATAGCACCTACATTTTGCAAGTAACAGTGAAACGTAACAGGTATATTAAGTAATAAGCACAGAAGTATGGATATACATTTTACAACAACAGTAGAATTTTCCTAGTTAAAAAAAAAAAGCAAAAGAATGAACTGTTCTGTCTTCAGGCCTATATCCTTCCTTGATTGTGGGTCAGGAAGGAACTAATGAGAAACCATTATTGGACAAGGAAATAGCTTGACAGTATGTTATTTATTTAGTGCCCCTGCCCCCCTGCTGTTTAGCTTGTAAACAATTGCAAGCACAGGCTGATCAGCAGAGCAGGCGCTGAGTGTCAACTCCACAGCCCAGAGGCTGGGTATAAATATGTTTAAAAGAGATGTTCAACTAGATCCTCAGCAGGTGTCCTTCACAGTAGTTCCATTAAGGGCCTCACTAATGCCTAATTAAGCCTCTCTATATGCCTAATCGCGATGTAGACTTGATTGATTGAAGATTTTTGTGGGTTTATCCCGTGAAGTCATGACTTGTTGCAGTTCTTTCATACAGCCCTAACATTTTGGTGGTTCATTAGTAGTAAAGACAGTTGTTATAAATTTATAGAAGTTATAGCTTAGGGCATGAAAAGCAATTTAGGAGGACTATCTGTTTATTTTTCACTCCATTTTTAATGAGATGTTTATACAAGCCCTTAATATTAATTTTCCCCATGACTTCCAGTTTTTAGTCATGCAAATGCGACAAATATATAGCTAGGATTTCTTCCTTCCTTCCTTCCTTCCTTCCTTCCTTCCTTCCTTCCTTCCTTCCTTCCTTCCTTCCTTCCTTCCTTCCTTCCTTCCTTTCCTTCCTTCCTTCCTTCCTTCCTTCCTTCCTTCCTTCCTTCCTTCCTTCCTTCCTTCCTTCCCTTTCCTTCCTTCCTTCCTTCCTTCCTTCCTTCCTTCCTTCCTTCCTTCCTTCCTTCCTTCCTTCCTTCCTTCCTTCCTTCCTTCCTTTCCTTCTTTCTTTCCTCTTTCCTTCTTCCTTTCCTTCTTTCCTTCTTTCTTTCCTTAATAGAAAAATTAATTTTCAAATAAATAGTAATGTACAGTGTTCTTAGAGTCTGTTTCTTCCCCTAAAAGGCATTTCAACTTTTCACCAGAAAATAAATAAACATTTAAAAATCACACTTTTAAGATTTGAAAATATCTTTACATTTTTAGTGAAGACAAAAAAAAAGAGGATTTCTTCCGTCTCTAGCAAATAAAGCTAAGTTGCTTTAATACTAAAGGCTTGAGGTGGCTACACCTCCTACCCCCAGTAAGGTTTCTTAGGTATCTAGATGAGTTGCTCTGGACATGCCTAGAATGCGTTAGCCTCAGCAACGCTGAGCAGTTTGGCACCTGTGTCAGTGATATCAGGACCACTGCTGAGACCACCCTGCAGGATCTGGCAAACCAGATGGTTGCAGAGACCACCTCAGACTGGTCCCTGCACAGCACAGAGAACCTGGTGCCTCACCTCTTATCACTGCTGGTTAAAAACCCCACTTACCTGTGGTATGGAGAAGTTGTTTCAGCTCCCAGGCTCTACAGTATCCACGGTTATGGCCCTCCCTGTCTATCCTCCTCAAGCTCTTAGACTTTTCATTGACTAATTAACTGGCCATTGAAGAAGGGACCAGCAAAGCCCTAGCTTCAATATCAATGGCTGGGACAAACACCTGGAAGAGGGGAGACCTATAATGTCTTGACCTGACTGATGCTCAGTTTTCCTGCGTGTCACCACCATTAGGTTCCCTAATTATTGCATTAAGCACAACAAAAAGACTCAACATTTTTCTTCCTCGGGGTGTTGCAGTGTGTTTAATGAAGTCTGCAAACTTGCCAGCTCCCCAGGCCTCCCTAATTAGGCACTTGTGATATGACAAGCTTCTTAACAATATTATTTACTTTCCCTGAGACATAGCGAGCGAAGGATATGTTTCCCTCCCTGCAGAAACCAGTAGCATGATGGATGAAACTTCAGGAAACCTTACACTGGCTGGTTGTTTAAGTTTTAATATAAAACATACTTGTGTCTGGGTTGGACCTGAGTTTTTCAGCAACCTGAATTCCTGTAAGGATATTTTAATTTCCCTCCTTTGATGCAATTAGGCTTTGAAATCTTTCATCTCTTTTGTTTTGCTAGGAAAGAAAAATCATTTTAATTCACGCAGCTCCTTTTGATACTGCACTAAGATGTAAGAGGGGAGCCCTCTATTCCACTGGTGGTGTTTTACCAACAAAAGGAAAAAAATCCCAAACTGAATCAACTAGCTTGTCAGCCACGTAGACGAGCATGGACGCAATAACCGAGGGGGAAAGAGGAGAGGGCAGGTACCGAGGTGAGGAGACAAGCACCCTCAGGGGTGCCACCCTCTGCAGTGTATTCCTGTGAGAAGAACAGAAACCCCCCACCTCTCCCACCGCTCCCGCTTCTGCTCCCAGCCCCATGGTGCTGGCCTGGGGTGCTGGGACCTACCTTGGTGGCACTTCCCTCAGTGGCTTAAATTTAGAACGAAGTGATGCTTTCTTCAAACTGAGAGAAGTGGTGCTCTTCCCTGCAGCCTCCACTTTCCTTAAGACCTGTTCAGCCAAAGGAAACCCAAAAGCGTTTGGAGATTTCCTGGGATGGAGCCAATCAGTCTTCAACATCCAGGCCCTGGAATGGCAATAAACACAGATACGGAGTCCGACCCACAACTCCCCGATAAAGTCTCTGGGAGTAATGTAGAGCTGCTTCTTGCTTACCAAACTGAGTTGCTCCACCAGCGCCAAGGAAGCTAGCAATACTCTGCTGGTGACCTCTGTTACAGCCTTTCCAGGACTTCAAGCATCTGGGCATCACCTTTACTGTGCTACTAAGCTGCTGTCATGACTAACAGCTTTTTCCAACAGTATTTTAATCTCAACCAAAATAGTAGTCTCAGGAAAAATATAAACAAACCAAAAGCCGGACACATTTCTTAAACGTAAAAAAAAAATAATCTTCAGATGATGAAATTCAGAACTTCATTTTACACACATGGATCGGACTTAACATCAGGAGGTGCTGGGAGATGGCTTCTCTTACATTATTCGAAGGTGGGAGGGGAGAATATATCCCAAGCAAATTTAGATAGATAGATAGATAGATAGATAGATAGATAGATAGATAGATAGATAGATAGGAATTGCAGGGAACCCAACACTCTCCGCTACATGCGAATGAACCACCAGCCAAACCAATTTAGTTATGCAGCAATACTTGGTTTCTCTCCTTTGCAGCACCTCCTGCCAAGGAAGGATTATAGCAACAGCAATTTGTTTCAGATTTACTCTGTCAGATCAGCTGCTGATAGCTTCAGACCACCCTAATCTGGGAGAGAAAATGAAGCTATCTGTTGACAGAAGAGCCGTTTGTGATTTTCCTGAGGCACTTCATTGTTAATGTAAAACCATTAAGGAAGCCAGGGGTGATATGAGTTCAAACTCCTTTTGAAAAAGATAACCAAAGAGACTTCAGATTTATGATTCCGTCTCAGTTCTCCTTATGTGATATTGCAATCTTCTTGACTCAGGTGAAATGCAAGTCTAAACACCAATTGTGACCACGGTGCCTGCTACTACAAAATATTTAGTTTCTTCTCATGGAACACTAAACAGTGGCTTAGCTTTGGGAGCTGTAAGTAAATGAACTACATTTAGAAACAAACCCCAGAGTTTACATCATCTTAACTATAAACTGTAAATTAGGTGCAACGGAAGTTACATTAGATCTTTATACGCTACTTAGAGGTAAGTCTTTCAAAGATGTCTAAGGAATTTACATATGCAGTTCCTATTAATTTTAATAGAAAGCTACACTCAGCTCCCTCAGGTAGTTTCAAAAACTTCATCTTAAGAGACCGTGTTATAAACCCTAAACCTATTAGATCTGTGCAGAGATTCCCACTGAATTTAGGAGATTTGGATCATGCTCTCATCGCCTTTCCAGACCAGGGATCTCCTCCTGGGGCATCAGGGACCACAGTATAGCAGCAGGGCCTGAAGTGTCTCCCTAACTGCAATCTCCTAATCTGTCATTGCAACCTTTTTCCCTAGAAACAGAGTGAAAAAAGCCCAGTGTATTCCAAAAACAAACTTAGAAACACTGCATATGACTCCTACACCCATCCAAAGAGTCTGGAACTTTGCAGACTTTCTTGGTTGAGGACGCTGGCAGCTGCTGTAGCCGCTTTGCGTGCCTGGTGAAAGCAAACCAGGAGATCCTGTCAGATAACATCAATGCCGGGAGAGAGACTCAGAGGAGAGTATTACATTATTTTATATCAAGGTTGGCAAGACTGCCAAATGGCTTACGTCAACGGCAAAGCTCCCATCACCTGCGGTGGCGCACCAGAACACCAGAGGGATGGGGGAATTGCAAACCCCGGGCACCACAGGCACCCTCATGGCTCAAGCCCATCTCTGCACCTTCTTACTGTAAACTCCGACCAACATGCGGAGGGCACATCCTCAGGTCCCAGCAGTGCTAACACACCATGGATGCGGCACCTCAGGACCTTCAGCGCAGGACCAAGCCCTGGCTGAGCAGTGTGTGTCCATTACCTATGGCATCTTTTGAGGCAAATAGTTAATTCTCCATCTTTGCAGGAAAGAGAGCTCTTTTTCCACAGGACTCATTGGAAGCATAAGTTAAACTGAAGTTTCTTTCATACACGGGATTTAAGTTTGCTTTTTCATCACAGGAACAATGCTGTTTGAGAGTCCAGATGACATAATGCTGTATATTGCAAAAATGAGAAAATAACCACAGGTAATTTTAAACCAAACACAAAATTATATTAGTTGCACTTGACTTTAAAGCCAAATTTTGGATTAGGGCTCCATTTATTGGCAATTCTGGGAAAAGGTTTCAGTATAATCCCCAGTTAATGAAACCTTTGCTAGTGAATTTCCTTTGTCAACACTGCATTTAATGTGAGAAGTGCTTATACCTGCTAATCATCAAAACCTGCAAAGCTAACAGACTCAACTGGAATGTAAAAAACAGGGAGGATTTTCATAAAACTTTAATAAAAGGTTTTGGCCTAGAATGGTGTAGGGTGATTCCTTTAAAAACAACTCCACTATTACTATTCTCCAGTTTCCAAATACTTTTTTGCCATGAAAATTGACAGACAGCTATGTTAAAAAAATACATATTGTAAAGTATTTCTTGGAAA
The DNA here is from genome assembly GCF_028500815.1 of Rissa tridactyla. Taxonomy (NCBI): domain Eukaryota; kingdom Metazoa; phylum Chordata; class Aves; order Charadriiformes; family Laridae; genus Rissa; species Rissa tridactyla. Next base: position 65,475,113 of record NC_071468.1, read on the forward strand.
TGTTGCACAAGTAAAAGAAAAAAATTCAATTGTAAAATCCCTGGAAACCTAGCCAAGCTGAATCTGAGCTTTAGATCCCTTTGGTCTTGTGCGGTGCTTACAGAGCCGGGTAGATGCCAAGCCCCAAATAAGCTGGTCAGGGAGAAAGGCAACCTTGACCACCGCTAGCAAGCAGCAAGGGGAGAGGCTGGTTCAGTTCAATGAAATGCCGGGGCTCCCCTGCTGCAGCGCCAGGTTTCCCTCGGTGTTGGGACACACGGTGACTGACAGGAGCGTGACAGAGAGGAGATCTAATCCCATCTCCGTCCACCACATCCATCCCACCCCGCCGCAGGGGCAGGCTGGGTTTAGCTGGGTAAGGATATCAGCATTTAAGAAAAGCCACCTTTAGCGAAAGAGCTGTAGGGTGGCATTTTCCCACATATTTTTGAGACTTCTATGCCAAAGGTGAAGTTGTTGGTTCTGTTTGTACGTCGCTCAGAAAACGCTCAGGGTCTCTCTCTTGCTGGTAGGATTACGTATGGTACAGGAAAAGTGTTTCTTCTTTTGGGAATCTAAAGTAAAAATGATTTTGAACACCACCACGGGACTCTCTTCCCCACAACCTGGAAAGCTGCAACTTTGTAGGGATCCCCGGCACTGCTTTGTTTCCCTTGGTCCATGAAATGCCTCTTACACTATACTAAGAGTTATTCCCATAACTGGTTATCCACCTGAACTTTAGGTACTCCCTTCCTCCTTCCCCTGTGTGAAGCCATCTGCCACAAGGGTTTGGGACCCAGCGGCAAGAGAGGGACTTTTAAAGAATCCTTCCCGCTGCATGTAGCATGTGCTGAGACAGGACTTTGGAAATTCAATTAATGCTTCCATGAACACAAGTAATGTGTGAACGTGCCTGTGGTTGTGTACTTCCCTATGAAACCCTAGAACTAGGATTAAAGTGACTTTCAGGTCAAGCTGGATGATTGCACTAAAAAAGAAACGCTTTATTTTTCCTTTAAAATTCTAAACTCTTCTTTTCAACCATGTTGACTTTGTGTTCACAAAAACAGGAATGCTCATGGAAACAGTATTAAAAATATTTTTAAATACTCGGGAAAAGCAAATTTTGAACTCCTACAAAAAATATTTGCAGTGGAAATCTCATTCCCCTCATCCAGTCAGGAAACAGAAATACACCATATACGCTGTACAGCCATTACAGCTGTTTGAAGTGTGCCAAGAACTACTCATAAATTAACTACAGACATAGAATTTTGTAAATAAGTTTGACTAATAACTAATCAAAATCTTCCCAATGGCAACTCAACTGAAAAAAAAGTGGAAACATTTGTTGGAAAATAAGGTATCACAGACTGCATCTCTAGCTTGACTGCCGAGTTATCTGAATAACTGTGTTATTTTCTGCCAAACGTATCTGGGCTGACTGGTAAGGAAAACTTTTGCTTTGTTTTTCTTCCCTTTTGCTTGCCTTCTTGCTAGCTGAGTTTCTCACGATAGTACTGCCTGAGTGGGACTGCACAGCAAAAAATCCTAGAAAAACAGGGGAACCGCTCTTCGCCAAAGATGTATCCCTGGGTACAGTCCTACACCAGCACACAGACCTCGTCTTGATTTCTTGCAAAACCTCCTTCTCACATTTATGCTTGAAGTCTCCATTTTGAAAAACACCTACACGCCTGCTTAAGTTTCTCTCTGCTTGAAATGTGCCTTAATGTGGCGCAGACCTGTGACTGAAGTTAAGCACGCTATGAAGCTTGCTTTTTTATAGAAATGCTTTCCTGAACTTGAGCTTAAGCTCCCAGTTACTGGACAGAAAAACAGCTTCACAATCTTTTCTGCTTCTAGTTTACTATGGTCATAATCACGATAGTGCAGCATTTTCTCATACTGTACAACCGACCATATCCTGAAAAAAATCATATCGTTAGGTTGATATCAAACATTAGATGAGAGAAAGCCAAAGGCAGGAGGGCATCTGCAGTTGGGATTCTACTTGAGCCTTGTCTTTATTCTTATCACCCTTGTCTTTATTCTTCTAGAATAATGGGTAGAAGAAACACAAGCAGAACAACAGATTTCAGTGACGGATGATGTGCACATCAAACTTCATACATACTCCTTGAAATCTGGACTCACCCAAATCCCCACTGAAGCCAGTTTGGGGAGAGCATCTGTCATTCGTTTTAGTGGCTGGCCCAGCCCAAACCACGACAGATGTCAATGAATTAGGGGGTTGAATTCCTCTTCAGAAGCATCACTCTCCTGGTTGGTGAGGAGAAATTAGCATTACACCTGCCAGCAGCCAGTGCTACCTAAGTAAGCAAGGTTAAACGAAAATTACCATCTATCTGAAATCACAAAGTTTTCTAAGTGCAAAAGTCTTCTTCCTTTCCCATGTGAAAAAAAGTTTTCAGTGATACAGTATGGTTATTTTAAATATTTTCTACAGGCTGAAAGTTCAGCAATAGTGTAAACCTCCATTTTGAGTTGTGCTCTGGTGAATAAAGCTAAGTCAGTTACTGGACTGAAAAAGAGAAGTTGTCAGAGAATCAGGTTACATTTCACAAACAGGTAGAGTTGGTCCGTCAGAAAAACTAGTTTTCAAAAGTAAGGAATGTTATAAGCAAAACTGGGAGGAGAAGAATAGAGGGTGAAACCTGGAAGTCCTTCTTAAAAATAATTTATTACGTTATGAGAAAAAGTCCCAAAAACACTATTGCACAACCGAAGATGACAGCTTTGGCTACAAATGCATTTTGACTCAGTGGCAAAGAGGAGGGAAAAAAACAGAAATAGAGTCATAAATAACAAATCCAAGACAAAGATACACTATAAAGTGTGGAAAATTGATAGAGGAAGCCAAAGATGTTCACCTGATCAGGCGGGCGATAAAAACAATCATAAGAAGAGCAAAAGCAAACATAATGTAGAAAGAGATGGCAGGGGTTAGAATACATAATAAAAGTGCTGGAAAAGCAAAATAAATCGTTCTCTTCTGTATTTTAAAGACCCAGAAAGATGTGATACTTTCCAACGCATTTGTAACTCAGAACATCTCTTACAGAGGAACATTTTACCCCTAGATGGATTGCACCCCTTTTCTTAAAGGAGACGTTTTAAGTGGCCACATGTGAATGGGTACACCTGGAAACAAGGAATGCAGGTCGCAGGCAGCAATGTGGGAGTCGCAGTCTTGGAAGGAGCCAAAGCTGGTGGGAACCAAGGGGTCAGTGTGGCTGACCCTGTGTGGCCCTCATAAGAGCCACAGCATGAGACCTCAGCCTGATCTTCTAGAATAGGGGTGAATATAGGGGTGCAGTCTGACAGGGTGAATAAAAAAGGCAAAGGATAGCGTGAAGCCACCAAAGCAGGAGGTACAAAGGGGATGGGGAGTAGAAGGAGGGAGTCCCGAGCTCTCTCCAAAGGCAACCATGACCCACGAGGGTGGTAAGCCAAGGTGGGGACCTCCATCTCCTACTTCTTGCTGTGGACAGGGACCTCACAAGGGGATGGAGGACACTGGGGCCAGAGAGTCCCCTGCTAGGTGACAGACCAATTTGCAAGACAGGTTGCCTTTCCCATAGAGGTCACGATCCAGATACTGTCCTGATATTTCATTTACATACTTACCAGCCAGCCATTTCATTGCATTTCTGGAGCACATAAATCCATTTGTACCTCAAGTGGGATACCTGGGCACCCCAGCCCTGGTGGACTCACGGGTTTCTTCTGCTCCCCCTGAAGGAGGCTCCTCCAGTCCAGTGCCTTTTGGGATGAGGGGGACAGACCTCTTTGATTTACTTTCTGAGCACTAGGATTTATTGTGATTTACAGTGATTCAGCCCTCAGCACTTGAAATGTTTATGACATTTTAAAATATTAAGAAATATAATAGTCACAAGTATAACATAAATAAATTTAAATATAATAAACTCCTCTCGCTTCCAGCCAACTCAAACTATGAAACGAGAAACTCAAGGACTGTCTGCCTAAGGAAAAAGAGACTAAATACACTTACACACACATGGAAGCCAAGGGATTTCTCCGTCCTGGGAAATGTCTTGAGGCTTAACCCCATACTCCAAGAAAAGTTTCGTGCTGTTAGCTTAAAGCAATCTTACTTAGGCCCCTTTTTTCAGAAGCCCATCACAGATGACCTGACTGAAGGAAACCGCACCCCAGACGCCTCAGCAAACCGCCGCTCAAGTTTTGGCCAAGGAGGGGCCTTTCCTAAGCCCTTCGTTTTTAAGCACCGAGGGCTGACCATCACTGCCCCTGCTCTTCTGGCATTCCCCACATTGGTGTCTGTCTGCCCATTCTATGCTCAGCCTGTCAACTCTCCACAGCACCTTGGTTTATGCTGGCGTTGCACTTAGTGCCACGGGACCGTGACCTGTGACCGTGCTCTCCAGGCGCTGTCACAAGACTGGAAAGTAAAGTCTGCAGGTGTAGTACTGCTACCACCACATGCAGGTGAGAGATATAAAGAGCAAAGTGAGTATATCTTGGATACTGGCTATTTCAGAGGCAAACATAAATTAGAAATATTTAAAAGATCTGACATGTCTCCGATAGAAATTATACAGAAAGATACACAACATTGTAACAGTGGATAAGAAAGGGGAACACTAGAGCTAAAAATGAGGAAAAATAGTTCTCAAGAGGCTGAGGTATTAGTGTACAAAAAATTTTCTAGGGAAGTAATATTGCCTTCAGCTTTTAGGGATGAAACCGTTTATAGATACACAAAAATGAACAATCTCATAGTGTCAAAAAAACGAATAGATGATGCAGAATTTTCTGAAGTCGATAAATGTAAACAACTATCCCCTTTTTCCTTTTACATATACTATGATATGAAGCTCTATATACTATACTATACTATACTATATATATACACTATACAAAGGAGAGTGTACTATGATACTCTCCTTTTAAAGTACTAATTCTTCAGAAATATTGTCCAAATAGTCCAGAAGTATTTTCAGCATAAAAGTTGCCTGTTAATGGTTCACATTGACTAATCTATGTTCAAAAATAACAAGAAAGTTCTTTGGCTCTGCTTCTATTTGAGGAAAACATTTTACACCTAGAAAAATAACAAATAAGAAATAATTATTCTTGGTTAGCTAAACACCCCACCAGATTTTTTACCCTTATATCCATGAAACTTGCAAGAATCACTGACATTTCCATACATACTTTTAAGGCACAGTTTGGCTCAAGCAAAGAAGCAAAAGAATCCTGTCTTTTCACATGACATCATTCAGACCTAAATTGACTTTAAATTCTAATTTTTATTTTCTATAATCATGATTGTTTCCATCACAGAGGAGTTAAAAAACCATCTCAGTAACTGCAGTCATATCAGCAGGAGACAAGAAAACAGTATTAAACCACGTATTTTCTGACTTGAACATTGACATTTGATTCTTCTGGATTAAATTTGCATAGTGCACACTTGATTGCAGTTAAATAACTATTAAGCTCTTCTCAAAAAAACTAGTTTTGACGTTTGAAGTGAACAGTTTCGCCATTAGACTAGACAGGGCTAAGCTTGTCTGTGAGCACAGGACTAGCACGGAGTGTATCCTTTGCCATCCCCTGAAATCCTCTGGAAGGGCCAGGCTGCTGCACTGCAACACATGTATCACAGAATTACATTGGTTTTGAGTATTTTAAAATTTGCTGACTTTAAAAAAAAAAAAAGAACCACCCTTTGTTACTTTGAAAAATGAAAGCTTTTATTAGTAAAATACCTTCTTGCAGTGCTCAAGCCCTTGAGTTCAAGTTCAACAACCTGAACTAACACTCAAAGTTAAGAATGTTCTCACAAACACTCAAAGAAGTGGTTTGTGTCTCTGGTTGAAAAGAACCTATTTAGTAGAGTGAAACATAAGCCAAATTCGTTTTCTTCTAATAAAAAATTATTCCTGCATCCCTTTCTCACAGCACATAAAAGCGTGTAAATAAGTTCTCATCACTTTATTTTGCGGAAGGACAAATAATTCTTCATAGGTGAGCTTCCCATTTATATTGACAATTGTATAGCAGCCTCACTCTGTTTCATGCAGCTGTGAGAATACTGAATCAAGTCATTGTCCACTATTTATAATTTCAGAAAGAGCATGAAGTATTGCCCAGGTCTTCTAAATCAGGCTACTTGGCAGAAATGGCTTAAAATAAAATAAAAAAGAAATACAAATAAACCCTGGAAAATATCTTCGTGAAACCTGCAGAATTTCAAGGAGACTTCAGAATACAATTATTTTCTTTCCCTTATTGCAGAACTTTTTTAAATCAAAAACCAGGGAGCTTCTAATCTAGAAGTACATTTCAGAAAAGATGATTTCACATTGCAACAATAAATATATTAAAATATTGATAAAAATGAATAATTGCTACATAACATTTAATCTTTGTGAAGAAGTTATCTTCAAAAAAGCCCAACTTGGATATGAAATATTTTTATCTACTGAAATAGAAGGGAAAAACAAAGGCGTGTTGCGTTACAGCTGCTAAGCTTATTAAGGGCCAGCCTCTCTGCCACTTTGGTCCCATCAGGTAGTACCTGAATTCCTTAAGTAATCCCACCAAATCCAGTGGGAAAGCTCACAGAGTAAGGTACAACTATTGTGATTAACAGTGGCAGAATCTGACCTTAAGGTCATTTTAATAAGCATTCTGGTGACTTGCTATTTCCTAAGGACCTCTTTTCATAATACATTCCATAAAAATACGCTCTAGAAAGATACGATTTCTCCTGCTCCAATATTCCAGACATTTGGAAATCCTGGTGAGAAGAAAACACTGCCTGCTTGTCACGGTGACGGAAATGCCCAGCAGAACATCTGTACGCTGAGGGCCATGTAAATGACAATGTTAAACCGTCCCCTGTCCGGTGGGTCTGTGCCGGAGCTGCCCCAGCTTTTCACAGCTGGGAAACCAAGACCACAGGTCTGCCGTTGTCCTCCTGGTCTGCACATCACAAAATTCCCTACCTGGCCAGCAGGTACATGTTTTAGGGAGAAAAGGGAATGATAAAAACTAAAGATGAGGAAGCTTTATTAGATCCTTTTGTTCACTGTCATCCCAGGGCAAGATTATTCCCTACAGGAGATTCTTCAGTACTTTGCCTGGTCTGGTTTCAAGCCTCTACAGCAGAAGGAACAGAGGCCAAGACTGAGCAAGCTTGGCAAAACTGCGCGGGGAAACTTACATTATCCCAGCTGCAAGCCAAAGAGTATTAGTCCGTCACTTTTAAGAGCACAAAACCTACTGACATTTTAAGCACCAGATTCACTTCGGCTAACATCAGTCCTCAGCAGGGCCGCGGCCACGCCAGGGCCACGAATACCACACATACCTCCAGGACCAGAGCGGGCTGGGGAGGGGCCACGCGGACAGGAGAGCCGGGATTTGCTTTTGTGTGTGCACTGGCTTGAAAGAATTGGGTAAAGCCTTTAGAAAAGCACAAAAGAGGTGTTTAATCTTCAGTATCAGGAAGTAAAGAGGAGGTTAAAATACACACTTAGCTGCAGAACGAGCCGCGTGGCTGCATTACCAAGGTACTGGCCAGGCTGGCAGCCAGAGAAGAGATGCAGCTGCAGCTGCTATGAAGCTCCTCTAAAGCAACCATATGCTCGTAATGTAGAGACTTATTTCCAGCTCTCACTGTTACCTTACTGGGTGGAAAAGATGCCGATGATGCTGTTGGCTTCGCCAGGGCAAGAAGTTCCCAAGTCCTTGTTGCCGGGAAAGAACTGCATGATCTCGGAGTAACTTCTGCCCTTGAGCTTCCCACTGCCAACGGACGGCTCCCGCAGCCAGCAGGCTCTGCTGGATCGGGTACCCACGATGGAGGACACCCACAGGGAGTTAAATACAAGTCCCAAACATAACCATTCCCCTCCACTATCTTCACTGATGTGTCTAAGCCTAAATGCTGAAGTTTTAACTTGCTCCTGGTTATCAAGCTACTTTTTGCCAATTTCATGAGTAAGTTTGTACTCTGAGATAAAGGTAACACACAAAAATGACAAACTATTCCTGAAGTACCAATTTAAAGTTCTGGGATATCAACAAAAAGTGTCCTCCAAAGTGTACAAATATCTTATGTAAACAGAACCTGTTGATAGTATTTCAACAGTAGAAAATATAAATATGGTCTATATTCTCTCTGCATTATCTTCTAGCTGTTGTCTCTGTGCAGTAAGAAAAGAGCACACAGTTTATGTACTGACCTGTCTATCACAGAAGAAACGGAAAAGGCACAAACCAACTGGTGCTGCCGCTGAAAAAATACTTCAGGTCTTGAGTGCAAACTGTAATATCCTATGGAGATTAATATAAGCATGCCAGGTTTATGGTTATTCATTATTAAGCTTCTGGGAAAACAGAACAATATATCCTGATACTTTTAAATATATATTAGATCCTCTGAGTCGCTGCTGATTATTTTGCTCATATTTCTGTCACCATATTTCAAAATGACCTGAGAGAGCGCATTCTGAATTTGTAAATTTACAAGAAAAATTGGCAAAAATAACTTTTTACCCTTAAAAAAGGACACTTAAATGCTGACCATAGCAGACTCCCATCAAGAGAGCAGCCAGAAAATGGAAGGCAAGAGCAGGAGACAGCTAACAGTAACTTTGAACTGACCCTCAAACATCAGCTACCAAACGACACTCTCAGGATCACACAGATTGTATTTCCCAGAATGGGAAATAAAAGCCCATCGTGTTCTGCTCAAGTGAATGATTTGCTTTGGTCACAGCACTAAGAAGCTAAATATTTCTAGCAAACATAGGTGCTTATAAAGTCCTGGTTTAAAGTCTGCTCTTATATTGGCCTTGGGAGGGCAAGAGTAACCTGGCCCGCTCCATTTCAAGTGTGAACAGATCTCTTGTAGGTAGAGAAGAAAGGGTAAATTAATTAGCCAGCTTTTCTTTTGCCTTACAAAGCTGTTTGCAGAGGTGGGGAGGAGAGGGCAGGGGGGCTGGAGAAACAAACAGCCCCTGCATAAGAGCCTTTAGCAATACAACTGAGCAAGAAGAGATGTCAGACAAATTCAGAGAAACAGCCCACACGCAAACCCTGAGCTGAATTACAGCACAATTTATGTTAACTGCAGTCAATTTTTATGCTTATCAGAGGAGCACGTCGTGGCCTGGCTTAGATCAGGCACTATCCTGGTAGGTACGGAAAACTCTGCTGCGGAGTTCACTGTTTCAGTAGGCAAGACAGGGCAAGAGTGAGGGAAAATGAGCGTATAAGATGCATTTTGCAACGAACAAAAGAGGATTAGGTAGACCACAGATGGATGGTTCAGAGGAGGATAAGGAGACCATCCCGGCACATGTGATTTCCCAGCACGATCTCCTCTCACGCTGTTTGGGTGCGATGGTTTCAGCTGGGGTACCCGACAGTTAGTCCCTTCTACAGAGCCTCATCTAGTTACTGGTGAAACCCTTTGGGCATGCAACCACTTCTGAAAGCCTGAGCCTGAGCTGCCCACAGACGTGGCTGTGGAGAAGGGTGAGGAACAGCCTGGTAACAGCAGCAGCGAAAGGTAAACATTTTATAATCTATTGCCTTTATTTTGCACCCACCCCACTTAGCCTATCTTCCCTGCTTTCGGAGGAAGAAGCATCTGTGATTGCTGAAGAGCTGATGATTATTTTGGTTACAACACACAGCACCTCTCATTGCAAGGATACAACCAGCATCCCTCAGCTCCAGTTCTCTGGGGATTTGTGCTGCTTTTATAGCCCTGAGCCTCTCCTCTTCCTGAAGGCAGAACTCCAGTGAAGGACTGTATGTTTTATACACAACATTGAAGCTGCTAAAACAATCAGTCCACCACAGACTTCCTTCTTAATGTATGTGGCTGATTAACCAACACAGCTTTAGGTTTATAATTCATCAATTCTGCTGAAAAGAACAACCCAAAACCTGTGTAAGATAGAGCTCTGAACTCAGCTGGTGGAGCACATCCAGTTTTATGTAGCTGTATCCAAGATCAGAATTTGATTCCAGCATTACCTTGAGCTTAAACAAAACCTCGAGGTGGGACCTGCAAGTAACGACAGGGGCTGAGAGGAGCAGAACCTGCTGGCTGGAAGTCTCCTGCAGCATGCCCGGCATTGTTGGTACCTCCTACAGGGATCTGTGTTCAGATCTCCATCAACAAATGCTCACATCTTATGAGTGAATATTTTTTGGGACCTTTTGACAACTCTTGATGTGCTAGCCCCCAAAGAGAAGAAGATAAAGAAGACAAAGAAGATGAAGATAAGAAGAAGAAAAAGAAGATGATGAAGATGACAATGATGTTGAAGAAGAGGAAGACGAAGAAGACAACGAAGAAGACAACAAAGATGAAGAAACGCTGGATTTGAAGTTTCTCAAAATTTCAGCCTGGAAATTGCCCAGGGGCTACGGAGTCAGCCCAGGCCCCCCCCCCATCCTCAGCCAGATCTGCATCCAGCATTCCTCTCTATGTTTACAGCTGGGGAGAAATTGAATTACCTACATAGTATTATTTTAGCATAAACGAACAGGAAGACTGCACCAAAATTGATGACCCAGCGGGTGTTGCCCCTCCCTGGCTGTACTGTATATGCAGAGCTTTCTAGACTCCAATTTATTGGTTTGTCAGAAACTTCAGTTATTTTCATCAAGTTGAGTTTTACATTAAACATTCCTCCACTTAATTGGAACCATGCGGATACATTTGGGCAGCATCCACATTCCTGCTCAAATAAAAGGGGTACTTTGTTACAAATTCAGCATACTTTGCTGTTAAATTATATTTTGCTAGCAATTACAATTAAATATGAAGTTCACACTTAATAGCAGACCTTGTAATCATGTGGGAGTAGTTCTCCTTCCGTGAACATCATGCGTGGGTGGGAGAAGGGAGAGCCCTGAAGCCTCATTTTAATAATGAAATAAACAGTTCTGCTGGTAAGTAATTCAGGGACCTTAAAACAGGGCAGTGGCAGGATGGAAATTGTTTAAGAAGCTTATTTAACCCTCTCACCTGCTAATTCTAGTTCTCTCAAGAATTACCCACCACCCAACTGCAGGCAGACAAGACCAGCACCAAAAGATTTGGGAAGGGACTGGGGAGTCAGGCAGAGATTTCGGTCACACCTGGTTTTATTCTTGCTTTTAGTCCCCTCATGAAAATCGCTGAGGATAGCAAACTCATACTTGCAGAAAGCTTCTAAAGTTCTCTTTTTTTCCACAATTGAATTCTGAATTATAACAACAACATTTCTCTAAAAAATTTCTGCTTTTTTAGCATTTGCCTTGAAAAACAGGTAATGTTCTTCTGCAAATTGAGACTTCATTTTAAATTTCATTTGTGGTTTTATATTTTTACTCTTGTTCCTGTTAGCTGTAAGTGTGCCTGTTATGGAAAGGTATCAAGTGGTTTCATTAGAAGATGAAAAGGAGATATTTGCTATGGAAAAGAGGATTTGATACTTCAGTCACTACAAAGCAGGCTCTTTCAGTTTTTAAAAAGGAATGTGAAATATTGCAACTATTACGTGTTATGGCAGTATTTCTACTATCCTGAAGCATGTTTCTTCTGACATGTTATGGAATTACAGAATAAAAATGACAATGAAAAATACAAAATATAAATCTTACAGGAAAACTTTCTCATTCTACATATTTTTTTTATTTTTTCATGAAAACAAAGTTTGAAATTTGGACTTATACATGAGGAAAATTTATGAAGGAATCTAGGGGATGAGGCCTGAGGAAACACTGGGATGAAATCTGCTTTACTAAAACAAAGAAAACCCAAGATTAACCTGATGAAAATATTTCTGCCCAGCTCAAGCTGATTTCCTAGTCTCTGCCCTCAAAATCTCTTGCCGTCTTGCAAATGAACCTGATGTCCGTGCTGCCCATTTTGAAGCAATTGGAGCTTGTCCTCCACGTACAGTCGATACTGCCCTGCTCCTGTCACCCATCTTTCAAGCCGAGGCGTGCCCTGCTTTCCCTCCGCTAAGCCTGGGTCAGTATGTTTGAAAGACAGCTCCATGCACATCCAGCTCAGAAGAAAAGCAGATGACAAGATTGATGCTGGGTCAGCAATTCAAAGAAACCGCCCTTGCTGATGGCAGCTGCTCGTGTTTGCAACTGGAGAGGTGCATCGGGGACCGTGGGGACAGGATTTATGTCCCCAGACACATGACTTACACACCAAGATTTGCAGCACGTACTGCAGAAATCCGCACCAAGCATCTCCTCGCTGCAATGTGGAATTTCAAGGAGTGTTTTCTGCCTTTAGCCCACCCGCATATCCCGTTTCTTTCCACCATTGTTGCTCCTGCATAAAATGCACTTGGAGCAGCCAGCTCTGTGCAGGTATAAGCCTTTAATTTCTCTAGGATGGTGGAATTAAATAGCTATGAGAGCTACAGAAAGCACCATCCTACAATTCTATCACCCTGTTTCTGATATTGTACCAGGGAATTAAACCCACAACAGCACACTGTTCTCACTGCACAGCCCATCTTACCATTTCCCTGGTGCGAACTGCTGAACTCGTCTGGTCATCCCCAGAGCTGATGTCTCTCTTGGGGGTTGGTCATCCTACTAACTAACATCTCTCCTGGGGGTCCTATGGGATGGAGAACTGCTTCCCCAGGTTCAGACTCTTCTGCTTTTACCTCTCCTCTCAGGCTGTGCAGCTATTACGCCTGTAAATACTGGAAAGTCCATCTATTTCAACTACAGACAGGTGGAACCTTGTGGCGTTGGAAGCAGTGAAGATGCCTTGAAATGCTTCGGGCGTTGCCAAACTAGTTCCAACTCAGAAAACACTTTTACTTGGTACAATTTAGCTCCGTGTTTGCGTCATCGCACTGCTTTCCAGTCACAATTTCATTTTAAGCTGGGAAAAAGATATTCTTTACATTGGGGCTTTTCTAAAAAGATGACAAACGTGACTGCACCAACAGCACATCAAACTTTGGAATCTGTGCTGTTCGACTTGAGATTTTACAAAATAATGATCCTTAAAACATCCTAAAAGTTTCCCTGCTCTGTTACAAAGCCCCAATGGGACTTCCCTGGCCAGCACCTCGCAGTTTATTTTCTGAAGATTCTCAGTGCTGTGCTCCAGCTCACGCTTTCTCCAGAGGTGGCCAGATTTCCCCAAAGGCAGACAACACAAGAAAACTGCATCTGAAGAGACAAAACCAGAAATATTCCACTGACTGATCCTGAAGCATTATATTTCTTTCAGAGCTTGAACCCAAGTCCCCATCATCCTGCAAATACGCCTGAAAAGGTACTGCACTGGAAATGACTCTGCTTTGCAGCGATAGATGCCTTCTGCTCTTTAAACAAGTCCCCTTCAACAACACATATTCTCATCTGTGCATTTTTAATAGCAGCATAATTTTTGTCATATGTTATAATGAATAGCATACAACTAAACGGTGCATGTAAGACTGTAATTCCATCTGGGAGTTTGTTGACATTGATAAACCACTCGGGTTTGGCTTTTGTGGTTCATGCCATTACAGCAGCTCAACAGGATTACAGTCCTGTTAGGTATAGCTGGTTATAGGCATGATACCATATGATGATGACTGTATGTTTTATTAAAGAAAATATTTAAATTTAAATATGTAATTGAACATTGTCATTGATGGTCTCATAATATGGTGTTAAAAATCATCTTTTTGTTATTACCTGAGCTCATTTATTTTATTTAAGATTCCTCATCTCAGGCAATGAAAATACTTTAGTTGGATTTAATTATATCTATACTGAGGGACCTAAGCATTTCCCTTGTAATTTTGTGGCATCGCTACTTTTATAGGATATGAAAACCAGAACATTGCACTGCCCCTAAAGAAAAGTGAACCAGACAAGTCTAGTAATTCCATAGTCTAAATCAAGTTAAACAGATACACACACAACCAGATAAACAGTGAAAACCGTGGTTTTATTTTTTTTTCCTTTAATTTCCAGACACTAACAGTGATAGCAGTGGCACTGCTAGGGATTGTTTAAAACATATAATAACGCTTTCTTTTAATTTGATTATAATTAATAGATTGGACAATCCACGTGTGCATTTCCCTCAAAATGAAGCTTATGTTAAGACGTATTTCCCTCTTGTCTGCAAGTAAAGCTATGAAATCTGTGTGAACAGCAGCTTTCATTCTTCTGCACTTTAGTACTGGTTTGTCTGGATCACCACGGGTTTTAAAACCTTCAGTCATGCATCCTGTGTCTAGCGTGGCCTCACTCTGCTAATTGCCATTTAGTTCACAGTGAAATAACTGCACTAACGACTTCAGCAAAGTCCAGATGTTCTAGGTCAGACAGACGGGAAATATTTCTGATCTGAATTCTTCTACTTGTACAAACCACTGGAAACAGCCACCACTGCCTGACAGAAGATTGGGGGCCCAGTGGGCTCTGTGGAAAGGTTATTATCTGTAACACACACCACACCCCCCGCCCTGTATTGGATTTCCACATTTCACTTTTTGCACCAAGTAAACATTTAGCAGCACCAGCAGGAAAATCCCTGGGATGGGTCCTGGCAGTCCACAGGCACAGGGCACACGGACAGAGTCCAGGTACCCTTCTTCCCCTTCCCACCGGTGGCTTTATGGAGCTGCTGGTTGCCCAATGCCCACACACCAGCCTCAGGAGCCTCGCTGCTGCTCCCAGATGTTTGCTCTGCTCAGCCACAGGCACTCTCGTATACCCGGAGAGAGCAGAGGTACTCACACCATCTCAAGTCAGCAAAAGGAGGCGAAGAAACTAGAGGGCAAGACTGCCAAAGAGTCGGTGGAAACTATTCTGCTGAAGCCTACGTGCTCTGGATCATCATCTGGAGGCTCCGCAGGTGATGAGATGCTTCCACGCAGAGACACCATTCGCAAAGCGTCTGCTCTAAAGGTCAAGCTACCGTTTAAAGTGTTAGGAGATATTGGGGCACATTTGCCCATTTATCCCAATTGCATGCAGTTTCAGACTCCACTCTAGACCAGGAAAGCTGAAACTTCACTTTCAATGTAACGGCACTTCGACCCTGTGGCTAAGGCCTTCTCTGCAGTACAAAATCTCACAACAAACTCTCCAAGTGGAGATGTGGCATATAATGGCAAGAGATTTTTGCTAGCAGCGTTTATACCAGCTACCCAAATGACATAAGTTATAACCTCTCAATAGAGCTTTTTGCTGGTACAAGAACATTTACCAGAACTGACGATTTAATTAGTGGTATGTTTCTTTTCTTCTCTTCCCATGCTCTTAGCTGACAAAGTTGTGTATGCACAATGTTTGAATGCAGACAGACCTATTACTTCTGGGGAAGCTGCCCAATGGCCAGCAAATGATTCCAGCGCTGATGGGGGAGCGGAGGGGGCTGAAGCAATACAGCCGTGACGTGCGGTGAAGCAGCCTTCTCATGGATCCTGGGCAATGTCCAACAGTAACACACAAAAATCTGGGGTGGGATTTAGGGCTGCAGGTTGCTCTTACAGAAGTCGTCCGGAGTCAAGGTGGAAGGAAACAGAAGACAACCGCGAATGAAGCTAGTTTCTCGGTGATTTAAGATGCCTAAATCCTTTCACTCAACATGTGTACTAAATTCTCATTAGCCTTAAAATATCACAACAATCAGAAAACATTCAGTATGGCACCTTCCCACCGAATGCTGTCTTTGTCATCCAGATATACCTCCTCACTCGACTAACCAACACAGATTCTTCCTCCGTTAACACCCTACAATTACGATGACTCCCGGGAGGGTGAGATGGAAAGGGAGAAAGGCTTGGGGGGCCAGACTCTATTCTCTCTTACACATTGTTAATAACATTGTCAGCTAAATAATTAAACCATCCTCATTATAAATGCAACACAGAAGGAACACAACTTGATTCCAGGTGGGATCCGCAACACTGTCAATTTTTAAAAATATTGTTTTAAGTAGGCAAATTTGATCTGCAGCCATTGAAAGAATAAATTTGGGAGACCCCCAGGCCATTTTTTCAGAATCTCTTTTGTAAATGTAATGGCACTTTAATGGCAGTTACACTGTATACACACACATAAACAAGAGAAAATTCGTGTATATCAGTTATGATAATGTTTTCTGCTGAGTACTGAAAAATTACTGGAAAACCACTTAATAACTATGTAATGCCTTATAATACTGTCAGCTGAGTGATTTCCTGCTCTAAGGGGAGACACGGCCCTGCAGTTAATTTCACCGGGTTGCGTTCAGGGACTGCTCCTGCGCTTTCAAGTGCTCTTAGTAGTTACCTGTTTGCGATGACATAAAATGGGGTACGCAACCCACCCTCTGCTCTGCCAAAACCCAGAGACATAAGATAGTTGTGCTACTATAGGCAGGCAAGAGAAAAGGCCATAAAGAATTTTTTTGGTATTTAATTTTACCCTAGGGTGAGGGAGCCTGAGCGTCTCTGCCACAGCTGAATGAGGAGTGCTCCAAGCTTTATTGACAGCATCGCTACTCTACTAGAGCTACTAGTAATTTGGTTACCTCAGGATTGATATATTAAATGATTCAGAGGAAATTTATCAGGAAGCATAAAATTAAGACTGGGTAACTCAGACACTAGGCAGATCTGTGGCATGGGTACATCTACCAGAACTGTTGGGCGATCAGTTGGCATTGCCGAGCAAAACTAGAAGGTTGTGTCACCTGAAAGAGGTTCAGCCATGCAGCAAACCCCTTTTAGCTCTTTCCTCCTCCTTCACTTCATGTGGCTCACCATTTGGACCAGAGCTGCACGTTCCCTGTACCACGCTGATCTCAGCATCAATCTGGAGTGAAAAGGGTTTAGACCTTACCTGTTCTGCATTTTGTAGGGTCACTGTGTTTCCTATATTCAGTGAAAGAAAAATTGTGCATCTTTCCTAGAGTTGGACACCTTTGTGCTTTTTGCCCATACGATGTATCGCTATGGCTAGATACAACTCCAAGTCCTAGCAGCTGGTTTGTACAAAAGGTGGGCACGCAGACCTGGCTCCATACTACAAACTGGGGAGAAAATGAGTGTCCTCTGTGTCTTTCCGAGTTTTCCAGAGGAGAGGAAATACCCTAGCCATTGCTTTTTAAAACATACCATCCCGAATAAACATGCTGTGGAAGATCTTCTGTTGCATAAGGTGTTTTCATTGCAAAGAATTTTATTTCTAGGACTAAATACTCTCCAAACCTGATTTGAGTCTCTGTATCATCTTCCTCTTAAGCCAGTAAGGATGCAGGGCCCAAGTCTCTACACCTACTTGCTAGTTCTTCCTTTAAAAGAAGAGGCAGATACAGTGTGCTCACATTTACTTGGATTCTGGGTTTGTAGTCTCACGGACTGCAATTGGAGCTTTGGAGTACATCCAGCTTGCATGCTGAGAGCAAAACTGCAACTTTGAACAGTTTTTAGATGGTTGTGGTCAGTGTAAAGCAGCCATTTAGTACTGTGTACGCACTATTTTTAAGCACTGACCCTGCCTTTGATCCTCTTCCAGTGCCTTCCCCCACACACAGCTCGCTAACAGAGCACAACACGCTTCTTTCTCTGTGGGAATTCCTGGGGGTTTTTTTATTTTATTTTTTAAGGAGGGAGATTCTCCCCATTCTTACCAAATTTGACAAATATTAGTGGCTGCTACTAAGACTGCAGCAGAAAAAACACGGAAAAAGAAAACTAAAGGTCATTCAACTCAGGCTTTTTCTGCAACACATTAAGACAGGGCTAATTAAATGGGGGAGTCTGACCCAGACCTGGCCTGAGGTACCTTTGCTCACAGCACCACAAGGGCCCACGCACCAGAGGTATGCGGACATCTGGGTTGGTCATCAGAGGCTCCCTTCGCAGTTCCTGAGTAGGCGCTTCATTTCGCTCACCATTTTAAATACCTACTTTGAGATGAGATGAAGTGACCCCCATGTTTTGTTTTCCTTTGGCAGTAAGGTGAGTCAGGGGTGATAACTCTATGTAGTTACATAGGTTTGACAAACCAGCCTTGAAGTCATAAACAGAAACGACTAGGGAGAGATCAGGGCACTTAACCAGAAGGAAGTCACTAGCATTCCTGGCATTTTGTCCCATGGACTGCTTCTGCATTTTTCTTTAGAGAGCCATTGAAGAAAAAAAGCCCCAAAACAAAGTCCTAAGAAATTACTTGAACTTCAAGGATAAAACTTCTCTCTCCCCGTTCCCAGCTCAGGATTGTATCCAACTGAACTACAGATCAGGATCTCTCCTGCCTCCTCTCCTCCTTGCCCCAACACTTCAGCGTTCCTGGCTGCGCAGGTCCACCTTCAGCAGGGCAGGGGGGACACTACCTACATAGAGAGACTGATTGGGTTGGATTAGTTTAGAAGAGAAATCAGTAGAAATCACTACTACAGAAACTTCCTAACACAGGAAACAGCTAATAAAATGGACATTTGTTTGCTAGAATAAAAATATACCAAATTAAAGTCTTGCACATTTAAAAATTCTTAAGGACTTCAGATTTTTAAGGACAAATTAGTGTGAAATGCTGATATCATTATTATTAAAGTCCAGAATTAAATGAGTAAAGATAACGTGAGTATCTACAAGTACACTACCTCCCTCAGGGAGGGAAATACATGCGTGTGCCAACACATGCAGTGGGGGAGTCAGGAAAGCAAAAAAAATTATTTCCCTAGACTCCCCAGGGAAAAAAAAAATCAGATTATGGTGCATTTTTCCTTAAATAAACAAATTAAAAGTTGCAAAATAACAATGTAGAAATTTCTCCTTTGTATCAGCACAGATTTCTGAAGTATTAGACTAAAATACATTTTATAATGCGATGAATTTGTAAATGTTTTCAAGAGTAAATCAAAGAATTTTACCTTAATCTGATGGAATACTTTCTTTTTTTAAAATATAGCTAAAAGAAAACACTAACTGCTGGATGCAAATGGTAGCTGCTGTCTTGACTTTATGCATAAAACAAATTAGCTCATGTTTAAAGCTGTGAGGATTTGTTTGGACTTCTCATAGTCTTTCTGTTTGCCTTAATGTTATCCTACCATGCTATCTTCTAAGGACAGGAAGTTTACTTGGAAATGTTTATTTATTTTTTTCAGTTGACCACAATTCCTTGAGATAATTGTTTTAACATTGCCTTTATGGCTGGGCTGTTTCAAGTTTATGCAGCATACCAAAATTATCTTGCAAGAACCTGCTGAATTTCTTTGTGAATTTTCTCCCAGGATCCAAAACTCTTAAAATGCTATTCTTCCCCGAGGTCAAGTTTCTGATGATAAGAGCTAGTGGGCTTCTAAGCTCTCTACTCAAAGCATCTTCTAGGCATTTCCTTCCACCCTCTTTTTTGTTTTATGAATTTTCTTGTGGCTACTCAAGTAGTTTTCACCAAGGTTCAGCACAAAATTTCACTAACGACTGCTTGACAACTATCAATGAGCAGACTCCAGCTTTTCCAGGCCATTCAGGTGCTGCAAACTGCCATCAGACCTGGAAACCTCTGCAGCCAGTAACAGTCAGTCCCTCAGAGATGACGAATGTGAGGGACCACCATGACTTCCTACAGGAACCAGGGAGACATCACATGGGTGAGACTGGGGTAGGTCTGAACAAAATTGATTCACGATCCAGTTACAAATCAGCTCACCACCTACGTAAACCTGTTTTAGGAAAATGGAGTTGGTACACACTGACACTCTCCCAAACCCAAACATTACAGTAGTCACATCACAACCATATATCTCTAGTCGGCACATCATGTGACTATCAATGCACAGGATGACGGGAAATCATTTGTATTTTGGGGGACTCTTTACCAAACATTCCATAGATTAAACTTCTTTCCATTATTACTCGGGATTTTGTGTACAGGCCTATCCAGGACTGTGATCCATGATACCTACATCCAGCACAATGCAGCCTATGTTCTAAACAGCTTCCAACACACAGCAGAAATAAAAAGCCACAGTACCCTCACTCTTTGTAGTTGGTGAGCTGAGGGACAGACTTGCTCTATGTTTCACAGTCATCACTGGCAAAGCTGGGAAACGATCCAAGACATGTGTCCTAACCATGAAACCATGCTTGCTCTCCTGGCATAGAGAGAAACAGGAACATGCCAGAGATGCAAAGCAAACGCCAAGTAGTAGAATGGGCCCCTAAAGTATTTTGTTCCCTGGAGAGATATTAAAGTCTTGCAGTACATATAAACACCTGCCTAATGATGACAGAATTGAATTTATTGCTTCATGCCGCAAAAATGCCTCAGAAATAAGATACTAGACTTAGTATTGAGACCATCCAAAACGTACCATGTGTTGTAGTTATCACAAACTTAGGTGATCAGCCTAAGACATCTGCAGCGCATGTACTATCTGGTGAACACCAAGCCACAGCTCATAGAAACTCTGCCTGGGACCCTCCAGAGAGACTGTAAAGTAGCTGAGATATGATAGACTCGAAAGAACACCTCACTTCATGAACCTCCACCACTACCCCAGCACAGCAGCTCCAGTGGAAGCACTGCCAAATGCCTGAGCTTATCACACTCTTAGGTTAGTGAAAACACATTTCTGAGGCTGGGATAGTAAGTTTGAACAGAGACCTTAACATGGAACTGCTGCACCTTCTCCTTCGGGAATCAACTATCGTCTATAAGCACTTAAGCCACAAAGTGTTTCTAAAAGAAGAAAACTGGGCTTCAAAATGTTAATCAAATGCAACATTTTAAACAAGTCTTTCTAATCCCTCTTCATACATCCACATGGTCAGAAACCAAAGCTGCATCATAACCAGCATCTGTTGGAACAAGTAGTACGCCCATACAAAAAAGCCTTCCAGCTCTACTGGGTGTGAAGTTGATATGAGTAAGGGTAATTTCCATTAAACTGTCTATACGAAATCTGACAGCGATGTTAAAGGTGAGGCACTGTAATTTATATATTGGCTGTAATATAGTCAAAATCCCAGTATAAATGGCAAAACAATCTACACTGCAGTCATCTGATATTGTTGGATTTCTTTTCTCTTATGAAAAAAAGGTTTCAGGACTTTTTATTGATAGAAGATGTAATCAAGATGGTCACTCTTGACTGAAGAGAGTTAATCATGCAGGTTGCGGAGGAACCATATTTGCACATCGTAAATTAGGTGAAAAAGATCCATGTTTATTTATTTTCATTTCTTCTCCTCTGGACAAAAATCCCTATTTTATTATCTGGAGCAACTGGCAAATATTTTAAAATACAGTCCTTACAAATTACAAATTCAGCTTCACTCCTCAGATCTCAGGCCAACAACAGCTAAGAGAAAGAAAAAAACAAATAAATCCTTGTCCCCACTCACCCTTTCACCACCTTCACGATTCTGTTCCTCTCAGAAAAACTTAAGAGAACTGGTGAACTTTGCAGTGTGCCAGAGAAGCCGGTGCACATAGACTATTTTAGATCAAAGGGAGAAATGCCTTCTGAAGCGCCAAGAGCTCCCTCACCATTCCACCAAAAAACTGCCAGCTCACCTTCTCTGCTGGATGAAGTATCACGGAGAGAGAAGAGCTGGTGTCTAATATGGGCAGGCCCGGGTCACTAACGACTCTATGGGGTGGAAATAGCCCGTCCTGATGCACAAAGGCAATATACACGTGGGGCAGCAGACGGTGAGTGACAAATCCAGCCCTGGACTGACTTCCGTTTCTGAGCTGGCTCCCTAAGTAGTTCCAAGTGAAGTGCGTCGCGGCAATGTAATACCTAAAATGACAAAGGCACAGAAGATATGTCCACTGCAAAACCAGAGCAACCTCAGGGGGAAAAAAAACCCTAGAGCTTTTTAATGAGATACTTTTTAATAAATATCTAGAAAGCTAACTGCATTAGGAATGTTCACAGTTCTAATATTCTCAAATTAAATGATAGTAAAAAGGCTTATTGCTTCTTTCATGTCTTTAATCTACCACCCTGAGCCACCTTCAGTCTCTGCTAGCCTTCAGTTTTGAGCTAATCAAGCAGATTCCTGAAAAAGTCTAACTCCTTGGCTTCCAAAGGATTGAAGCAGCCACCTCCTCTTTGTTTGCTTTCTCCTAAAGTGCTAACAATTCCTTTTGTAAATTTTATGGCTGTGACCATGAAACCAGAGGTTTTAGGCACCCATTTGGGCTGTTTCAGCACTCATGGGAGCATGTCCATCTTATCTTTTCCTATCAGAAATGCCCCACAGGGTGAGACCGATGTCCATCACCCAGTTTTCTGTCTCCTACAGCGGCTGTTGCAGAAGTTGCTTAGGGAAGGCGTGTGAAATAAGACACTATCCGAGGGCCAATCCTCATGCTTCTCCTGCATCCTGCTATTAGATTTCAGATGTCAGAGGGAACACCACTGCCTACTCCCAGGAGTATCTGGTTTGCACCTTTTATCCATTGATTTGTCTAATCCATTCTGAACCTCTTGATGGGTTCTGACTCCACACTTTCTTGCAACAGCAAGTTGTAGAAATTTATCACATGCTTTGAAGAAAGGCACTTTAAAAAACCTATTTTATATTACATTCTATCAGTTTCAATGCATGTTCCCTGATCTACTGTGGTAGGGTTTGGTAAACAGGTTTAGCACTAATCTTCTGTGTCGCCTTCTTGATTTTGTAAATCAGCTTCATCCCCACTCAGCTGTCTCTCCAATCTGAAGTGACACCATAAGCCTGCTATTACTTCCCCTTAATAGCTTCAGATGTTCTTTTCCATACCTTTTAGTCTTTTTTTCAAAGTATGCAGTACTCAAGATGTCGAGGCAAGAAGTTTTTCTACAGTGGCAAAATGTCATCTTTGGTGATGTTCTCAGTACCCTTCCTGCTATGGGCAATTTGGGCTGAAGCTGAACACTGAGCCAACGATGACAAAGAACTGCTAACTCAGCATGGCTTGGATTATTCTAAAGCACCACAGAGCTGTTTTGGAGATGCCCAAATTAACTCCAGACAAAAGACTAGATCACACAACAACACCGGATAATGCCATGCAGAGATACTTGCTTAAGCCCTGGAAGATTTACAACTACATTTACAACACCACAGCGCGCAGACTCCTCTAAGATCTGGCAGTCCCTTGCCCAGCTGGGGTGCCTACGATCACAGCGTTTCGGAAAAAACGGGCAGGCCAACAGTCGCCCTGTACATCTGAAATGTTTGCAGAACGATACCTCTCTTTTGGGGAGCCTTCTCCTCTCCCCTCCAAGGTGTCTGGAGCTCTGAATCCAATGTGAACAGCATTTGAAGTCCATGCACTATAGAGTTAATAATTATCAATAAAAATCAGCACCTAACAAATGCTCCCCAATTTAAAACTTGTTTTCAGTCACTGGGAAAATTCACCAGTACCCCATCTGAAGGCCAAGGCATAGCTGTTATGTGACAGAGGAGGATGAAAAGTATGAACTACTTCCTCTTCACCCAGTGCTGCATGTCTTCTCCCTCCCCATGTACGCCACTGATGCGCCTCAAAAAATATTTATGAGTTCTCATTCAAATACTTCAGCTGATAAATTTAATATCACATTCCCTGGGGTAAGCAAAAAATAAAATATTGCACTGGCCTTCGCACATGTGGAGATTATATTACTTTACAATGAAACCCAGCAAGCTGCATGTTACAGTTTTTACCACAATCTCCTTGGTAGGAATGTTTCAAATACATTGCATATGTGTGAATACAATATAAGCATACTGAAATGCTTTGAACGCTGTAATACATCAGACACTTGAGGCAGCAGGGAAAAAAAAATCCTTCACCTATCTTGGCTCTTATCTTAAGTCTATATTGTTCTTTAAGTGCTTGACACTGGTGTTCTCTAGTCTCATAGATGGTGCTACTTACAACGTACAAAGCGAACTTCCAAACAACTGACAACTTAACTTCCAAAAAAAAAAGCGAACTTCCAAACAACTTAAACATATCCCCAAACTTCTGTAAGTTTGTACCTTGTTCATGAAGCGCCTCTGTGAAAGAAAGCAGCCGCGAGCGCTTGCGCTGTGCGGTACAACTCTGCGAAAAACCAGATTAAAGGACTCGCAGCTGTAACAAGAAAGCCCTTTGCTTTCTGCAAACACACTTCTGCGCGCCGTAAAAGCCCAAACATCTGACTCGCTTGGATTTTACAAGGCTACAATACTGGGAAATAGGCATAGAAATCGACAACATCCAAAGGTATTAAACCCGTTTCCTTTCACGTTTGCTTCCTACGCCGCCAGCTTGCTGGGATTGCCGCAGCACCTGCTGCCGCAGCCCCGGCCCGGGGGGAGCCAGCCCACCCCGCAGCCACGGGGCTACCGCCGGCTGTCGCACGGGTGCCACCTCCTGCCTGGCGGGGGAAGCGCCGCCGGGGCCGCCCGACTCTGGGGCGAGCCGGGCACCGCGGGCACAGGCCGGGCTCCAGCGGTCGCCCGCCGCCTGGGTGAGCGGTCCCTACGGGCTGCAGGGCGTACACCAGCAGAGCGGAATGGGTGGGGATGGCGAGCTACAGGCCCATCCCTGTCGGCTAACCAATGTGACGCTCTTGCAATTTTTTCTTTTTTTTCAGGAAAACAAAGTTGCCTGGTGGCTTTCTGTGCTGAAGCCAAAACGTCAATAGCTGTGAAGGTTCGGCCTTCCTACAGAACAAGGCAGAAGCAGGCTGGGGCACCCAGAAGGTGAAAACACACCATCAGTTCCCCTTTGTGAGCGTTTCTAAGTGACTTGCTGTCCTCTGCATAGGAACTCAGTGGCAGAGGTATATCTAATAGAATCATCTGGGTTGGAGGGGACGTTTCAGATCATCAAGTCCAACCATTAATGTAACACTGCCAAAAATACCACTAAACCATATCCCTCAGCACCATGTCTACCCATCTTTTAAATAACCTCCAGGGATGGTGATTCCACCCCTTCCCTGGGCAGCCTGCACCAACGTTTGATAACCCTTTCAGTGAAGAAATTCTTCCTAATATCCAGTCTAAACCTCCCCTGGTGCAACTTGAAGCCATTTCTTCTTGTCCTGTCGCTTGTTACTTGGGAGAAGAGACCGACCCCCACCACACTACAACCTCCTTCCAGCACCATTTTTAACCACAAAATCATAGTCTTTTTTTCCCCCCTGCATAGCAGCTGCCTTCCCCACAGAGCCCTGGATCATTTTTAGGGTCTGCTTTGCCTTCAAACTACATAGAAACAACAGCATATGACTCGTGTGTTTAAAGAATATATACGTGCCAAGAGACATAAAGAGGGTGGCACATGCAGCCTTTTTTGCCCTAATATTACCTGGAGCTCTGAAATCTGCCTTTGAGATGGCACATGCATGTGTATATGCGCATGCATCTGCACCCCTCCACTGAAGTCTTCCGTCCCTTGACAGTAATCCTGCCTATGGACCAGTGCTAGAGGACAACGACAAACACACTTTCCCACTCCATGATTATTGGCAAGAAATTAATGGTGAGACAGGGCCCTCTTGAGGCTCGATACCAGATTCTCCTGCATCTCATTGACTCAGTCTCTTGCTATTCCTGCTCTGCCCCCAGTTACTATTAATTGTGTTGACCAGTCTGCCTTTTCCTTCCTACACATCCAATCTCCCCCTTCACCCATTATCTGGAAGCACTCCTTCTGTCCCCCCACTTCCTATTACATCTCAAGTCCATGAATGCAAACACTTGAAATTCCCACTGAAAAAATTTTAAGAAGTTAGCTGAGGTTTAAAAAAAAAAGAAGTAAATAAACCCCTATCAAACACCTGATACTCAACCAGAGTCTCAGAAATAGCTGTGTTGCTTTGACTACAGTTAAAAAAAAAATATATATATTTGAGATGGATCCTCTACAAAGCACAATTTCAGGCCACATAAAATAATCTTAGCCAAGTTCTCAAAGACGTAATTAGGATCTTATGGGAAGGGCTAGCTAACATTATCTATATTCACAACCATACTGGCCCAGTCAATAACGACATGACGGATTTTATCGTAAGATAATGGAGACAGCCATACAAAGGACACTGCAATTCCATTCCTGTCTCTTGGCTGTAGGCTAGTTTGGCTAAAAGTTTTTCGTCTCTTCTGAATATATGCAAAATCACTCATAGGTCATGTCCAAACAGCATTTTTAAGGGTGCTTTCACATAATTGCAAGTAGAAGAGGCATGTATATTCAAAAACTTTCATTTGAAGAGGACGTGTAAATAGGCTTGAGGGTCAGACAGAATGATGATGCTGTTCAGAATCATCAGAAAAGGATCAAGACATGCCGGTCTTAAAAGGAAATGTTAAAAGCTGTCATGGTGAGTTTAAAACAGATGGTTAGATAGCCATGAGGGAAGAGTCAGAAGCAGTTGAGACTTTGATTTGGGTATAAGACATACCTATGGAAGGAATGGAAGGGTGAAAGTCAGTCTCTGCAGAAATGGGAGTTGAATTTATGTTCTTAAAAGTACAGTAGCTTGCTAAATTCCATGCGCATAAAGGCATTTCTTGTACACGTGCTGACAAACATTGTATTTTGCTGCCCTGAAAATAGTAAAGCTGAAAGGTGTTACTTGAATATTGTCCATTCAAATAAATGGATGAAAAAGAGAATATATACCATAGCTTGTATTGACATACAAACACTTTTTTATATATGGATATCTGAGGGTGTTTCATTTTTTCGTGGAGGGGTTCTACAAAACATGACCTCCATTCCCTTAAACACATACTCTTAAAACTAGAAACATTTTGGGTTTTTTCCCCCCCTATTTGCCTTCCTAAACCTGTCCTAAGCATCTGTATTATGTTATCCAACACACTGGCTGCTAACAAGACAATCAATATAAAAGGTTACTTAGGGGGCATGGCTTTTTTCTGTCCTCAAAATACAAAGCTTATTGTAACAGGGATTTGAACTTTCACTGTGGAAAATGTCTTAGAACCATTCAAAAAAGGAAAAAAAAAAAGAATAAATGAAGCATACTGGAAATACAATTTTTTAGCGTATGAAAACAGGAAATTTGCTTGAATAAATATTTTTCTGCATGTCAGCATAAAATATGTTTTTTCCAGTTTCATAACTTGATTGTAAAATTTTACAGGGCAGGAACTTGGCATGCCAGGCAGTGACCTAAATGCCTATTCTTTCACTGCTTTTAGAAAAGAATATCTGACTGCTTACGCCTTGGTATTTTTGTAGAGTATTGACATACAAACTCTTATCGTTGTGCTTCAAACAGCGAAATTTCTCTCACGGACACTAGCCCCAGCCAGGCTACAGCAAAGATGAACGGATACTTGACACTGACTGAGCTAGAGGACTACTTGAAGGTAACAAGCTTCCAGGTAGGTAAGCAAAACAACAGCTAGGTTGATTTGTACATAAGCATTCTTCCCCTTGTAGAGATCTATTTTTATATAAGTCTTTGTGCCTAATAATCTTTCAGCAATATGAAATACCAGATGATCATCAAAAGGTTTTTTTTAAAAACAAACCAATGAGGTACAAAATTACTATATCAGTTTGTAAATTTTTGAAAAGGGTAGTTGTTTCTTTACTTATTGAAAGTATCCCCATTTTATGGAATACCAAATTTCTTGCACAGGTCTCCGCAAAAGTTTTTTAAATACTATTGCTTAAGACCCCCCCCCACACTTATTAATTGGAAGTGGAAAAGCTCCTCTAAGTCAGTGATTTTAAAATTATTTTTCACTAATTCATATAATACTATATGACCCAGACACTTTTGGAATTAAAAGGAGGAAGGAACCATTACCAGTGGCTGAAAGTTCATATTTGAATAGTGTTTTACTTCCATAAAGATTGTATCATTTACAACAGATCAGCTACGTAAGCAGTTAATGTGGATTTAGGATTTTT
The DNA here is from genome assembly GCF_028500815.1 of Rissa tridactyla. Classification (NCBI taxonomy): domain Eukaryota; kingdom Metazoa; phylum Chordata; class Aves; order Charadriiformes; family Laridae; genus Rissa; species Rissa tridactyla. The sequence continues at coordinate 65,503,016 of NC_071468.1, forward strand.
GTGGGTGGACCTTCATTCAAAAATAATGGCAATGCCTGAGAAAATTATGAATGCACACAGGATCATTATATACAACAGCGTACTAACCACTTCATCTGCTCAATTTGTTAAAAAGGCCCTCAAAATAAACATTCGCTTGCTGACCAATGGCTGTAAAAGATTCTGTGTATTTACTTCGCCATCTAAGTTAATTTAGCTGTCCAAAACTACTGAGAAAATAAATTGCCATTTCTTCTATTTCCCTTCAGGCTACATAAATCAAGCCACAACTGTGCTCATCCAACAGCCAGGATCTGGTTCAATGGCCTAACACAAAGTTAAAAATCCTTACATTCCAAACACATAAACTCCAAAGGAGAAGACAAGGCTAACAAAAGGATGTATGGTCAGAGTTCCTTTACAACACTGGATGACCTTCCTGAGGTCTCCAGAAAAGGGAGCATGTTTTAGCATCCCTGTTTGCCACCAGCTTCAGTGAGATGGACACGAGAGGGGCACTGGCTCACAGCTGAGATAACCAGGTTCTGTAGTGCAAACAAGGAACGAAACCAAACAGGTGGAGGTAATTCTAAATCAGGAACATTGGTCAGAAAATATCAGGGTCTATGCTTACGTGTGAAGGATACTGTGTATTTTAATACTTTTCTTCATGTGGGATTAGTGCTTATCCTCCGTATGTATGCATTAAACAAGACTAGAAGATATGCGTTGCTCCTGGCAAAGCACGCAGAGTAAACAAGGCTCTCCAACAGAATGGCTGGAGCCTGCAGAAGAGCTTCTGCAGCAGCGACTTGCTGACAAGCCCCGATCCCCTGACCTTTGTGCTACTGCAAAACCCACCAGCATCCGACAACACAAGATGATGTGAATGAGATGTCCTGGTAAGACGTTACCTTCAGGTGAGTACTTGGGCTCTCACCACACATTACAAGCACAGATTTCCTTCTTAAACCAGAATTAGCAGAGTAGCACTGCTGTGATCCCAGCTCCAAGGGACTGAAACAGCAACGGGGGCACTGTCACAGGAAAGCCCAGAGAGCAGCTATAACCAGCTCCCCTACGGGAGCCACAGTCAGGGCCCATGCTCCATCCAAGTAGGAGCTGTGCAAATACATGGTGGTGGTGCTGCTGTCCTGATGCTCAAGCTTTTATCATTTAAGGCAAAATGCACAAGACACAGAAAAGCTGTCCTGGCCAGGATGACACACAGGTGCTCCCAAGACAAAATGAGCTTAACTGTTCCCAAGATGTTCTTTATTTTGGATCTCACATAGGATGTTCTTCCAGTACTATCTAGAAGTCTGTACTTAACACCTCTCGTAAGGACTTACCAGCATTTCTTCAAAGCGCTTTCTTAGCTTTATTCTTCACATGGAAACGTAAGAATTTAGGCTTGGAAAGTACTACCAATCCATGCAAACCCACCAAGAACTGGTATTTTAGTCCAGAAAAATAGATTAGTTTTGCTTCTTCTGCTAACCAAAAGCCACAAAACATGCATTGTTGAGCAAACCGTTCTGCATTATCCCTGTTTCACAACAAGGAAAGCCTGCAAGCAACATTAAATATGATCCGCAACAGAAGAAAAGTCAGGGGCAGTCCCGAAACTCTAAGTCCCAACTCTTTTTAATTCCCAGTCCTGTGCTCAACACTGCCTAACCACACCCTTTCAGGGGACAGGTCATGGGTACCATTGGGGTGATTACAGATGGCTATATAAAAAATAATCCAAAGTCTACACCTCTGAAACCTTATCTGAAATCCGGCAGGACATACCAATATCAATACATCTTCTACAGCAAAACAAAAATACCATCTCTCAAGGAAGTGTGAGGAAACCGCGTCTCTTTAGTCAACAAGGCAGAGGTCTCACAGCAGCATATGCCAAGTCTTCCAGTATGAACGACTAGCAGCACTCATCTTTCTCACCAATTTGAATGAAAAATTAACTTTCATGGAAGACTAAGGTGAACCAAAAAGTTTGGGTGGAATTTAGTTCTCAGGATACTTTTGAGAAGTCAAGCACTAGGGACAGTCTCCAAAAAGTAGTCTTAATCAGTTCTCCAGTGCTAACCCTGCATAGGTTCTAACGTCACTTCCAGGAAACAAAACATTATAGAAAAAACCCTAGCTTGATACCTAAGCATTTTGATCACAGAATTAAGATCTCAACTCAGTTCCTTCTGGCAAAAATATTCAGAAAGTGTTGGTTCTGTTCCAATGAGAAAAACCTTGGCATGAAGAGAGTTGTCATTCCCTAATATTAATACTCATTGCCATGTAAAACGATCAGGCGAATTATTTAAAAAAAAAATCATAGTCCTGAACTTGATGTTGAGGTATCTTTCCATTGATGCAGAAGAAATGCTGCCTAACAAACTTGCTCCTGTATTACAGCTCTCCTTACTTGAACTCCTTAAGAGTTAATTGATCAAACTTGATACCAATTAAGAGGCAATGCATAATCCAGCTACTGCAGACACAGCAATTCCAATACCCCATGGTGTAAATTAAACACAGAAACCATTTCGATAATGAAGATACTCCTCCCCACTCCCCAAACATAGAGAAGTTAACATGCATTAAATGAAGTAGAGTATTCTGTGAAGTTGAACAGATGGAGTGTGCCAGACTCCTACGTGCCAAATTGTTTTCAGGTTAAATTATGTAAAACTCCTTAAGGATCCATTTACATTACAGTTAAGACTAATAATTTGGCTGAAAACAGCCATTTGCAATGCCTTAACAATTTTTAATTCTTATAAAACTGTAGATTCAGTATGCACCTTCCACGTATATAGCTTAAAAAAAAAATTGTAAGGAATTGCATTGCTCCTGTTAAAAGTAAAAAGCAGCACACTAACTCCAAATCCATGAACTACATTTAGCTTGAATCCAAACCTGGTGCCACTGTACTATTCTAACCCAACCAAATGAACATAATCTTGCTGCATCCTCCTTGTAGGTTGTGAGCGCTCATTTTTCTTTGCACAGCATATCCCATTTCTGAAATATCTTCCCTCTGAAGCACTGTAAATACGCCCTGAATCATGAAATGATCTCCTCACGTTGCTGTAAGATTGTCTATCCTTATGGACAGATTTCCTCCACTTGTAGGCCATACAACTTCACAACTATGACCTTTTTCTTAAAATGCAATCCCACTGAGGTAAGAGACACTCTATAGAGTTAATGATGGACAGGAAATGCAGTGATACAGGAATGCAGCACATTATTTTGAATTAGCTTTCTCCATAAAGAAGTACGGAGGGAAGTGCAAAGGGGAACAACTTCAGATATTAAAATACACAAGATGAAGAGAATTCCACATCCTTAGAGGATGAAGGTAAAGAAGTAAAAGCCAGACAACTTCTAAATTTTATTATAGCAACAGGTCATCAACTTTATTTTTGCAAATCCTTTTCACTTCAAGATCACCATCTTGGACATTTTCTTTCTTCTTCCACCATCATCATCCCTATTCCCTCCCACCCCCAACAGCAAATGGGAAATAGTCCCCTCAGTCTTTAGTGGGTGTTGGCATTAGTGCTTCACATCACAAGATACCATTAGATTTGTGAGAAAGTAATGTACCAGCAGAAATTCTGAATAATGAGCTGAGCTCAAACTAAATTAAGTTACACTTAAAAGGGAAATCCAGTTTAAAAGAAATAATCTAAGGTCTGATTCACATAATCATATACATCCAGAAGGTAAGGATCTGTAGACGATTTACTTGCCTGAACTCCCTTTGTAGTCAATGAAGTGTGGATGAATTAGGGACCACGCTCTTCTCCATTCTCCTGGGCCATTTTGTGTTAAAAACACAACAAAATGAAAGGTGTATTTTAGCCAAAAACCAAAATCATCTAGAAAAGCAGTTTGCTTGCAAAGACTTGCTCAAATTTGAGAATTTAAGTCTATGGGCTTTATTTTTAAAAATCTTCACCTGCTACCCTGGAGAAGCTTACTGAATTGCACATTTGTTACACTGCGTCCAGAGATGTAAGGAATAAACATAACTTTAGTACTCCTGGCAGGTAAAAAAATGCTTCTGGTACAGAAGCCTGTTCAATTAAAGAATTTTCAGCCCTCAGCCACACAGGCCACTGAACACAGGTACTGAACTTCAGTCTTGGATCCCAATTCCCTTTGTGAATTTAACTCTGATAGAACAAGCAGCCAAAGAAAAGCAACCCATAAATCCTATTAGACTGCCAACACTGCCACCATTTCAGACAGTTCTTTCTCTGGAATGTACCTGCAAACTACATTATAAAAATAACAAAGCACAAATGTTGTAAGTGTATTTTGTCCAAAACTCTTGGAAGATGAAGCTTCTTAAGACAGGACAAAGGATGAAGTGTGCTTTGGTGTGCTTCTGTGTGCAAGAGTCAGCTACTCAACATTATTAGCTAAACTCAAGTGACATTTAAAGTTTTTCAATAGTGTCTTTCAATTCCACTTAAAAATACTCTTAGAAATTATTCCTATTCTCAGTGTTTAGAAACCTCTAGTAGCTGCATGAAATTAGATCTGCAACTAAAGCTCTTATCCACACAAGCAATTTTCTGTCATTTCAAGTATATTTAAAAACATCCAAATAGAAAATGTTAACATTTTTACATTTGTGCTAACTTCCCTCTATTTGCAATACTACCTTGACATTAACTAAAACATTAAAAGCTACTTTAACTCCTCTCCTGAGAAGCTCACACACAAGACTGAACACACAAAGTTCAGCACAAGGATACATTTCTTGTTTTTAACCTGACTTGGAACAGGTGACTGTATTATTAAAAGTACAAACAAAAATGTTACTACAGGAACCTCTCACAAATCCAAGTCACCCAGATCTAGCTATTACAAAGCTGTGACAGGGGAAAAACCCCTGACACTTTAAAAGCTTTGAGAGCTGTAAGTGCATCTAAGCCCAGCACCTGGAGAAGATGTCCACCTCTACACTACATGAATGACTGGGGATATCAAAAAAAAAAAAAGAGGTTACAAATCATAAGGAAAATTCAAGCTCAAGAACATAAGTAAACAGAGATACACATTCCCATCTTCTCAGTCAACAGGTGGCCAGCCTGACACACTTACATTCATGTCTTCCTTATCAGCATAATGGAGCAATTCCTTATGACTCCTTAGAGCTGCTCCACAGAAAATGTAAGACATAGAAAACAACTTGCGTAAGAAAGAAGAGAAAGTAACCTTGAATTCCAATACCACCTTATTGTCAAAAAGCAAAAACACTGACAAAAAAACCCCCACAAGTTCTGTACAATATCAAACTACGAGGGAAACCAAGACACAGGGCAAGTCACAGCTCAACACTGCCTTCTTTGAGCAATGAGATCTCAACTACTTGGCTACACTGACTCTTGAGAACTACAGGATCAGATCTAGAAGTACATGACAACACTTCTAAGGAGCTAGTTCTACCAACTATTTGCTTCAGAACTGGAGGGGCTTGGGGGCAGGGAGAACCCAACAAAACACACCATCTGTGAAGTAAGTTCCCTGAATAAATTAAGGGAGCATTTAGAAGTTTCCTGCAACATCTCAGAAGACTTGGGTAACGGTTAAGGCTGTTCTCCTCATTTGTTTCAGTAGAGGGAGCCAAAGTTTCATCACAGATGCAGCAGTACTTCAGACTCCCTAATAAGTTACTCAAAAACGAAGCACAGGCCTAAACACTGTCAAACCAACACACTGTCAGTGTTTTTAAGACTGAGAAGTGTGCTACGTTCAGCAGGTTGGTAACCTCTGGGGTAGGTAAAAACAGGAAACAGAAGGACCCTAGTATGGAATCACAGGGACTGCTATTATCTTTTTAGCAGCTGACAAGAGTTAACATACTAATAAACGACACCAAGACCTGCAAAGTCCTTTCACCTTCTGATGTTCTCCTCTGCAACTTAAAGAACTATTCCACAGATACCCACCCATTAATCACACACACACGTCATGTTCAAAATTTATTTTCCATTCATTTCTTGCACTTGAAGTACTCTTCGATGACATCTTTGGCCTGAGATTCCTTGCCATAGTCCTGTAACACAAGATAACATATTAATAACACAGACCCATTCAAAAATTTTAGAACAGATTCTGACTCTTTCTCAAGGCATTCACAAATACTCCCAAAATTACAGACAAGTAACCTCAAGCAATCTGCCAAGCTGCTTTGCCTTTGTTCTCTAATAAGAGGCTAGTCTCAAAGTATAACACCTATTGGTATGGATCCAAACAAATTCTTCATTTCTGCTTAAAGAAAGCCAAGTGAAGTATGCAAAACAGTAGCAAAAGTGTGGAATACATGCAGAAAGAATCAGGCTTTATTGTGAAGATGTAGCCATCTGTTGGGACCTCAAAGACAACAAAGTCTTCAAGGCTCGTACTGTGGCTTTGCTTTACCAGTGTCTTTTTAAAAATAGTGCTCTGCAAAACATTTTCAAGTTGAGCAGAGACTTTGAACTGGCTTTTTTTTTTTCTGAGGCAAAACTTCATCTCTTCTAGTTAAAATTTCTTTCCTTACTGGCAAGCAGGCATAGATACTTTAAGGACACAACCATTAACCCACAAAATGAGTATTATGAATAAACATGAAAGGGACTATAGAACAGAGAAGCAGTTTATCTTCACTAGCAACACTGGAGAATAACTGTTTAAAAAAATAAAATCCAAGAGCTCTATTTAATATTCCCTTATCTACAGCAACCTTATCTTTACTGCTTATTTCCAGAAGTCAAGAAATAAGCTATAATTAGCATCATCTTACTTTGACAACCACACAACTGCAGCCCACTACTTTGCGAGGTTTTCCTTCTCTGTCGATCTTGCAGAGACCGACCCATTCACCCAGCTTCTTGTTGTCATCAACCTGTGTTAAAACATTGCATCACATTAGAACTAGTCGTTTCTAGCTAAACAGGGTTTAGCAAAAAAGCTGCTGTACTAACTACATTACTGAGTAATGGAGTGATGCTTTCCTCAAGTATCAGTTTGTGGTGGAGCAAAGTAGCATCATTGTAAGCTTCTAAACATTTTGAGGTCACATTGAGACTCCCCCTTTACTCCACCAACCACTTGCAGCATTAAATCTATCTCTTATTATACAGGACATAAGAATTCATTTTAACTTTGTAAGACACTTGATAGACATCCTTTGCCATTTACATCTGCAGTTTTTGTACTGCTCCTACGACAATCACACAGAACTAAAACATGCTCTGCAGCTAAGAGAAGTTTTACTTAGATAAGCCACACACAGAATTACAGCAAAGTGTTTCAAAGATTCATCTCTCTATGTGCTCAAACAAGCAGCTTATATTGCAAGCGGGATAACTGTTCCAAACTTGTGTGTCAAGTTCCACCACTCACCTTTATTAAGTTTATCTGATGTTCTGCACAAAGTGCTTCGACTAATTTTACATACGTGGGTTCATCACAATTTGAAGCCAGAACACAAAGATGGGCCTGGCGTCTAAAAAAAATGAAAACATAGAAATGTAACTTCAGATGCAGCTTAAGCTTTCTTCGATAATCAAAACCACAAAGAAAGTTCAGCACCTGCATTTCTAGACAATCACTTCCTAAGTTTAATTTTTGGTTTTGAGACACCATGTGCTTTTGAAATACTAAGTATACTTTTGATATGATCTACTACTTTTTTTCATATATGTAATAAAACACTCATACATTGTTGGCTTTATTATCAGATTCTTTCCAGTTTTGGAAGCTTCTTAAAAACCCCACTAAATAAACTCTCAGCCATTGGAAAAAAGGTGTAATAACTGGATAAACACCAGTGCCACTATTAGAAAGCAATCAAGTCAAAAGTTGCTTTTTCTCATTTACCTCAGATTACAATAATTTTAATTATAATTATTAAAAGCATGAATTTCCATCTCGAGTTGTTTTAAACTCTTCAGAACAATCTTTTCTACTTACCTTAAAAGAAGCTGTTATGTCAGGGCCTCGTTTCTAATTAGGATCTTTGTATACTGTGGTACAATGTTAAGAATACCAAAGGGATACCTGACAACAAGAAGAGCTGTATAGGTCTTCTGTGCTTAACCTAATGCAATTTGACCACTGCAAACAGTCAGTTTTCTGTACGCCCTTCCTTATCATGAGTTTCACCAGAACATTTGAGAAATGTTTCCAAGCAAGAACCATCACACACAAGTGTATATAAACCTTATACATACATCATCCTCATAACGCACAGTATATGAAGTTGCATCTGAACTCAAAGAACTCTAACAAACTAGCAGCCAGTCACCTAAGTTGTATTTCTCTTCCATCGTTTGGTACTTTGTCTTAGAGCTTTTTGCATACAGGTTTGTCAGACTGCTGTTCTCACTCATAAGGCGAGTGAAGGGGTATCCGACAAATGATTAAGTCATCACCCAAACACTGTAGCATTACACTTAAGCACTGTCTATTCTTAAAAGTACGTGCCTATATACATACACACTAGAAGTAGGTGTATGTATGCATGTATATGCCCATGTGTAATACTTCACCCTACCAAGAAACCATAACTAGTTACCATGGTTGGCACATGGCATATATGACAAGTCTAATATTGTTTTGATATTGTACCAAAGCAATTATTTACAGCTGCAACACAAAAAAATGAGGGTAGAAAAAGTAAAGGCTACCTATGAATTTCAGGGTTATTTTTATAAAAACTAAACCAACTCTTCCAGGTTAAGTCTGACATATATATTAACCTTCCCAACTGAAGTTTTTAGAAAGTTTTGGGAAGAGTTATGTTTCTTAAAACACAGATTCTTGAGCCCCATATTTCCATGACTACATACTGCCAAGACCATGCCATTTTCTTCACAAAACCAATCTACATGAAAACTTGATAGCACCAGGGTCAAAAAAACCCCAGAAGCTAACACACTAGACTCTGTTATTCTTGAGTCATCAAGTTTAGCATCTGTATTTTAAGACCACAGTTAAAGACCCAAAACTGAGATAACAAAAACCAAAACTCATTGGCAGAAAAACATATTCTTGCAAAAGCTCTTAAGTAAAAAATCTGGACAAAGTGAGCACTGTATGTGTTCAGCACATCTCACCCAGTTTTGTTATTCACCATAGACAAAGTGGGAAAACAACACTTACTTGTCCAAGGCTTTGGCTGCTTCACGGATACCACGAGCTAGGCCATCATGGATAAGTGCGGTCTTCAGCACTTCTTGCAGGGCGGTGTTAACATCCATTACACCTCCAGCAGTAATGCTAAAGAGAAGACAGATATCACTCTGATCGTACCAACACCTTCCAACTATAAGCCAAAGTTTCCCGTTCACCTGCAAGCATCCAATCGTTAAAAAAAATACAGAAGAAAAGCAAGCTATAGAATAAGGCCAAAGAAAAAACTGAAAGAAAGAAGACGAAAAAGAGGAAAAACCCAAAGAAACTGAAGAGCTTAAATCTTTCTGGCCTGCCAGCCGGCTATGCTCTCCCCACGCTCCCTCACAAAGAAGGGAAGCCACGCACACAGCCAGACCCACGCCCAGCCTCTCCCCTGCAGGAAGCATGCGGCAGCTCCATGGCAGGGCCTGCGCAGGCCGCAACTACCAGCCCCGACACGGAGCGGCGCCACACGGCGCGGTCGGTAAGGCGAGATGCGGCCCACCCGGCTCCGCCGTCCCCCACCGCCCCGGCCCCGCTCACCCTTCCTCGGCCATGGCGCTCTCGGTGGATGCTGCTCCCGCCCGGGTTCCTGCTGCAAATACAGACACAGGCCGCCCTGGTGAGTGGCGCCGGCCGCCCCGGAGCCCCCGCCCGGCCCGCTCCCGCCGCGATGCCCCGCCGGCGGCGGGGATTCAGCCCGGCAGGCCCCGGCGCCACCACGGCTACTCACCCCGGCGCCGCCGCCAGCCGCCAGAGAAAGAGAAGGGCGGGCCTTCCGCCTGGCGCTCTTATAGCCCGCCAGGACCCCAGCCCGCGCGGGAGCGCGGGCTGTCCGCGGCGCTGCCTGATCCGCCACCTCGCCCGCCCCCGCGTAACCATGGAGACGGCAGCGGCGGGGCCGCCGGAGCCAGCCCAGCCCGGCCCGGCCGCAGGGAGCGCGGCCTCCTGAGGGGTAAGACATCTTCAGCAGCCGGGTAGGGGCTACCTGGATCTATGGGCCATCTGGGGCTGGGTCCCATCATCTTCCCTAGGGCAGTACGGGCACCTGTTGCTGCCGAAGCGGTCAGGCCTCCAATGGCAGGCAGCATTTGTCAATGCCTGGCACCCTAGTGGAAGACAGGGAACAAACCTGACTGAAATCTCTGGCGGGGGGGGGCCGGTCACTGCACTTAGCTGTACCTTGGAAATCTAGAAAGTGCGACTGCGCTTGCCATCAGGTGCTCACACACGTCAGGTGTGTGTGAGCATTCACAAGTAATGCAGTTGATCTGGGCACCTGCAGCATGGCCACTACACTTCCAGTGTCTTACTTGCTCAGGTGCTGTCAGTCTGACACGGGACTTTGTCCATCCTATCTGTTTCAGACTTGACAATTTGACCATTGGGCAATCTACATATTGCTATCTTTGTAAACAATACATCATGACAAAATATAGCAGCTCCTGTGGGACATCTGGCCATGACTTCTCCCCTCCTTCCTCCACAAGAAGTGGGAACATACAATTTCCTTCATGTTGCTCAGACCCCAGAAAGCACGCAAACACACACAGTTTATAATGCCCACCTTCTGTCCCTCTCCCCAAGGAGAATGTTCTTCCCTATATCCATCTATCACTTTGTGGGAAAACAATGGAAGATTGGTGAGGAGGATTGTAAACATGCTCAAGTGACTTGCAGCTGAGGTGTCAAAAACACCTATCATACTAAATGTTGCTTAGTCTTGTGCGTTTAACAAGTAGAACATCTGTGTAGATCAAGCAGATAACACAGGCCTGTGATAGACTTAGAGGCACCCCATCAAACATGCTTGAGATTCCTGCCCTGCTGTGTGAACAATCAAAGCAGTGATAAACTACGCCTGTGCAAATCCCTCATATACAGGTAAAACAGCAGGTTTGGTGATCCTCGAGCATGGACCAAGCTCCGTGGTGCCTGTGTCCCCACTTGTGTGCCTCTGCCCAGGTGCTGCTTCAGGGATGCCCTAGTTGGCGAGGTAATGAAAATAAATTTACTCTTTGCATTTCATCCATGGTTTTGTGGTTGTTTCTGCATCCCACCTGCACTGGCTCACACACCCTCAATTTTCTTGTGCCCCTTAAAAAGCCCTAAATATGCCTAATCTATAGAGGAGGTTTTGTACTGAGTAGAACAATAAACCATTATCTCCCTCAGGGTCATCAAAGCATAATAACAACTCCACAGCCAGCCATAAGACACATCAGTATTGCCGGATAAGTGCAATATACATTCTGTCCAGCAGATGGAAGTATGCACACGTAAAAGATTTGTATTACAGCAAAAGTGATAATCACAGTCAAATTATCATCTAATATTCTAGAAGTAGAATATGTAAAAATAGTTTTCCTAGCACAGCTGCAAGAAAACAAAGCTGCGCTAAGATAAAAGTTATGTATGTGTAGAGGGGAGGTTTGCATTGGCACTGAACGCTGTGTTGAAATGTTGGTATAGCATAGTAGGAGTACGTATTTGTATGTAATGATTAATGGAAGTGTGTGATCTTGTTTGAAAGTCCACTCCGCTGCACAGTGTGTTAATGTGAGCTCAGCGTTCATGTGGGCACTCTGCACACTGTTGGCACTACTCCACCTGCTCCACCTTCCTGTCCAGATTCCTACAAGGAGTAGCTAGTTTCTTAACCTCTGTATTTTCTCTTCTGAGTTACAATGTCCATTTAGCACCCTGCTGTTTAAATGCTGGCATAGAGCCACAGGGCATGACACGTTTAAGTCAAGGATTGCAGTCCTGTGCTAAGGAGTACTTCTAGCGCACTTGAGGGTGGGTGAGCAGGGTAACAAGCAGACTGACAGAAAATGAGAAGCTGCCAGATGCAGTGAAAGAGCCTGCCTGGGCTTCAGCGGGCTGAGGGGGTGTCAGTGCAAATGCTGGCCTGGTGTTTCACTGAGCAGCCAGCTCCAACAGAGGAATTTGGTCCTCTCAAGATTTGTTTATCTTATAAACAGCATAACATGCTGTCTACAAACTTGGATTTGGGGGCAGGAAAAGTAACCACAAGCTGCTGTCACATGACATTCAAGAATTTGGATTCTCACCAGGTTGCTGTTCTGGGCAAACCATTCTGACTCACCTTCTTGCTGCATATATTTAAAAATGCTTTGGTTATAGCTACTACCCTCTGTGCTCTCCATTCAATTCCTTGACTCCCCCTGTCTGTCGCCCCTTTCCAGGGTGGCAGCCTTCCTCTTTTTAACCCGTATGATCAAAATGGCAACTGAACTTGGGGGCTTTTTCACAAGAGTGATATTGTAGCAAGGATATAATGGTTGACTCTGTCTCGGCCATCCCCTTCCTGCTGCTTTTGGCTTTCTCTGTTTCTCTCCTTCTCTTTTGCTGCAGTAACCTTTACCTTCACCCTGTGCTCACCCTGGCAACCACAACCCAGCTTTTGTTCAAATTGCCGAACTCCAGTGATAGCTTAAGTGCCGTGTTATAAACTGTGGAGGCTCAGGAACTGAATAATGAGTAGTTCAGACAGCGTCAGAGTACGGTAAGGCAGCCAGGTAGGCAGGTGAAAGTGTCAGGTATTACAAACTCCCAAGAGAGGTCCCTGACACTGCTGAACTCTGAACAATCAGTTCTGAATTTCAGTTCTGAACAATCCATGCAAAATGTCTTTCCCTCTGACATCTGTTTCTAGAAATACAAAGCACAGGCATGTGCTATGATTAGATTTCTAATGTCACAAGATAGAATTATCTCATTTTCACTCCAAAACTGACATAATTTCTCAGCCCTGTGGAATGTCAAGTTGGAAGCTTTCTTGCAAGTAACACCAGTGCACATTTCACCCTACTCTTCCTAACCAATTATCCATTTCCTGGTCATACAGTCCAGAACAAGGTTCTGCATCATAAAGATTTTTGTAGAAGTCAGGCTATTTTTACCCATTTTCTCTCCCTTCCATAGAAGTCCTGCTCCCCAGCCCAGCAGGGAGAGATGTGCATTTCCAAGCACTTCCAGGTTAACAGTTCAGAACAGCCAACAACGTGCCGCTGCTCAGGAGTGCAAGGGATGTCAGCATTAAGTTCCAAGGTCCTGGAGAAAGTATGGTGAGACCAATTCTGGGGTCCCAGAAAGAGGACAGGCTATGGCATTTCAATACCAATTTGAGAAGAAGAAAGACTTTGATGCCATGATAACTGAACAAAGCAGTTTGCCGGTTTTCATTGCCTTTCACAGGTTCTGCACTAGACTCTCAAAGGATGTGGTTATGATGTGGTTACATTACAGCCATTTTATACTCTTTTCAAATGCCTGTGTGCAGCCACTATGACTTCTGGCAAATAAATAGTAATATGATGCAAATAAGCACTGTCTAAGTGATTTCTGGATTGTAATGCAAAAGTATGTCTAACATCTCTGCAAATACACAGAACAATAATAAGGGATATATACTCCCACATGTGCTGAGCATTTCAGAATGTCCTGGAAGTCCACAAAGGAAGCTGTTCTTAAAGCAATGGTTCTTAATATGTTTTTATCTTGTGGACATAAGCAATGGATGTAGACTCTATTTGCAGTATTTATAGAGGGCTCAGTGCTCCAAGGCATGGATTCTACGTGTGATTTTTGTACCTGAAAGGAAAGAAATATTTTTTTAAAGTTGCTGCAGACATGACATAAGCAAGAAAGGCTTGTATGCTTTTAAAAAAATATTTTTGTTAGACTTGAAAAACTATTGTAACAGGCTGGTAACAAGTCCCGACTCAAAGGTTAACAAATATTTATAGGTTATGAAGAATATATGAACAATTAACAAACGCGTTCAATCAAATAGTATCTTCTGGCAATAATGAGCAGTGCATAAGTAAATTGTGTGCACTAATAGGGAGTTCATAGCCCCGTTTCATTATTGGAGCTGTAGCTCATGCTGATCACTGTACCTCACTGCAACTTCCCGCACTTCAGCCTTCTACTGCATGCATTGACTTTGTGGAAATCTGACTCCATAGGCTTTATTGGTTTACTCATTACTTACATGTAATTATTAATGAGAGGAGGACTGGCTTTGAAAGTAGTTGGAATCTGTTGAGTGCAAGTCTAGGCTGAAAAGAGCAAATAGTTGGAGTAAAAACTATTTCATCTCCTGAACATAATTAACTGTCTGTCTCTAGCCACAAAAGACAAGCTTATTCTCCCTCCATGATTTTAATGTCTCTCTATAAGTTCATAGAATGGTTCGGGTTAGAAAGGACCTTAAAGATCATCCAGTTCCAACCCCCCTGCCATGGGCAGGGACACCTCCCACTAGATCAGATTGCTCAAAGCCCCATCCAGCCTGGCCTTGAACACCTCCAGGGATGGGGCGTCCACAGCTTCTCTGGGCAACCTGTTCCAGTGCCTCACCACCCTCACATTAAAGAATTTCTTCCTAATATCTCATCTAAATCTCCCCTCTTTCAGTTTAAAATGGTTACTCCTCGTCCTATCACTACACTCCCTGATAAAGAGTCCCTCCCCATCCTTCCTGTAGGCCCCCTTCAGGTACTGGAAGGCCTGAAGGTCTCCCTGGAGCCTTCTCTTCTCCAGGCTGAAGTTCACGTGTCGTGCTTTGCATGTATCACTTTTTTCTTATTATCCTTTTGCCAGACTCGGGATGACTTGCAAGTGCTCTTCCTCTTTTTTGTGGGGGTAAGGCTGTTCAAGGGGTAAGGTTGTATCTATGAAAAAGACTTACGTTTCTATCTTTTTCTGGAGGCAGACAGGAAAAAATCAAGGGAATTTTTCAACTTCACAGCCGTAATATATGCCACACACAATATATTGTCAAAATAGGTTTCAGCAAGGAATGTGTGTCTGTTGTTCTTTGTGGCTGCTAAATATTTTTTAAGTTTCCTAATCTTGTGATAAGAAAGTAACTCTGTGTTTTCCTGTCACATGCAGTGTGGGATTCTAAAGTTAGGTACATGGCAACATTTGCTCTGAAATGTCCTTATTATGCATCTTATATAACTGGAGACTAGATGGAATACTGATGGCCTAGTAAAAATAGTGCTTTTAAGAATTACTGGTTTTTCTCTTCAAGACATGGGTGGTCTGTCTTCTATTACATTTTGACGAGGTCCACAGCTCTTGTTCCTCACTTTCCTCCCCTCCCAATAGGAACTTGTGCCAAACGTGTTCATTATATCACCTCTTCCTCATCTCCAGCTTAAATTTACTCCTGGCCAGTTTCTAGCTATTGATTCCTCTGACAACTTTGTCATTCAGCTCTTCTGTTACTGTTTTATGGTCCCTGTAACTTGCCAAAGGCTGTGAAGATGATCATCGATCTTACTTGGTCTATCAGTCTATTCAGCCATCCTGAATCTCCCTTTGGTATCCCTTTTTAAAACAGATGAATGCTTGTGCGTACAAGGCAAAATCAGTGGCAAACCACTAGCCACCCCGACGAACCTTAGTGAGCAAAGCTGGGCCAAAGTGGTTAAGTTTTCAGGAACCGTAATCAGCTTATTCAGCTGTAGCCAGGCAGAGTCCCTGGAGCTGATCCCCCCTTTACCATCCAAACTTCGTGGGATGCACCTCCTGGGTCCCTGATCCCAGCTCCCCATGGTCCCTAGCAGTCACAACAATGTAGGATTCATAAACTGTTTGAGCTCCTGTTTTAATACACTTGGGATTTATGCTTCCATTGCGAGACTTCTCTGGAACGTGCATTGTTCCGCTTGTAGAAAACATCTTTCTACAGCCCAGGGGAGGCACAGCCATATTCAGACGATACCCACTTGTTCCTGTGACAGCTTTGCCCGCTACCTCTCCGGTTTCCTTCACCTGTAACCTGTCGCAGCGGCTGTACCTACAGCATTTCACATTCTGCCAGGTCCGGGCAGTAACCGGTTCCCCTCCGCCTCATGCTCAGCCCTCCCTGTCAGCCGCCAGCTTACCCTCACCCTGCCCAAAGCCCGGCGCCTGTTGTGCTCTCCCCACCCCGCCTGGCAGCCCCCGCGGCCGCCCTGCCGCTGCCTCCCGGCGGGACCCCGGTGTCCCCCGGCGTGTGTCGGGGCGCGGCGGGCCGCCCCCGCAGGCCGAGCATGCTCAGTGGCGGCGGACGGGGCGGCGGGGCCGGCGTTGGCCCCGGTTAGCGCTGCCAGACGGGGCGGCGGGGAGGTGTCGCGCTGCACCGGCCGTTGCGGGCGCGGAGCTCCTTCCCCATGAGCAACCGTGAGGCGGAGGGCGCGGGGAGCGAGCGGCCCCCAGGTGGGGAGGCGGCGGCTGCCCCGCGTTTCTCCGCCGGTGACCGACGGCGTGACCGGGACGGCGCCGAAGGGCCGCTCCGCAGCGCCGGAGCCTGCGCTGGGAAGGGGAGAGGGCGGGTTTGTCCCCGAGGTTGTGTCCCAGGGCTGTCCCCGCGGGGGTGCGTGCCTGCAGGCGTGGGGCCGGGCCCGGGCCCGGTGCACGGCGCGGCAGCCCCTGCGAAAGCCCGTGCCGGGTGGGCTGAGGGGCGGCGGGCTGGGCCCGGTCCCTCGTGAGGGAGAGAAGTGTCGCGGCTTGGTGTAGTTCCCCCGACATGGGAGGCTAGAAGTTTTGGGCGGATTTTAATTCTCAAACCTCATTTGCAAATTTTAATTCCCTCTATCAGTTTATAATACTTTTTTTTTTCCTTTTTGTTTTGCTTTTTAAGAAGATGGCATGCCAGAAGCACTCGGTGAGGAGTCAAGAAGGCTTACCAGAGAACAGCTATATACGATGGCAGCAACAGCTTCGATAAACTTCAGTTCAATGATATGCTATTCAATCCTGGGACCCTTTTTCCCTTCAGAGGTAAAGAAACAATTTAGCCAGCTACTCTTTAGATTATTTTTTTTTTTTGCACGTTGAAAGCTTTGAAAGGATCCTGAATGCTGCGGGACCTTTATGGCTGGCTGTAAGCTCCGAGTTAGACTTTTCAGTTGTGGGAATTTGTAGTGATAGCATGATGCTGGCTAGAATAGATGAGAGTGTGCGTAATGGTGACCTGAATCCTGTCCATGGACTAATTTCATTTTCCCGGTGGCTGCAGAGAAGGTGGCAAACTAATGATACGAGATAGAAGTTGAAATGAATGCTTGGAGAAGTGAAATAGTATTTGCCCAGTTGTTGCATAGCAGTTTGGTAGTAGAGCTGAGATTAAAACTGCCCGTGTCCTGACTTGTATTTCAGTGCCTCAGCCACTCAGTGACTTTTTATTTATAGCTACCACTCTGTTAACTCATGCTGGGCCATCGTTCACTGTGTTAAACTTCCTGACCGAGCAACTGGAGGGAAAAACCCCCCAAAACTCAGCTTATGTTGAGTGAATACAATGCTTAAATGTAGGATGAAAAAACAATGGTTGCGGTACCTTTGCAGCAGAAGGCCGTTTCTCTCATGACCAAGTTGTTCCCAAGTATTAACAAAGAAACGTTAAGATGATTTTTTGTTCTAAATATTCCAACGTACAGCTTGTACCCAAGTAACTGTATTTTGCCAGCTGGATAAGTCAAAAATTTACCTGGTGCGTATTATGGGGAGGCATGACACAGTGAAAATAACGGATATCTCTGTTTACTGCCCTCTCACCATGTGAGGGATTGAAGCTTTGTAGCTAGCTCCACTGCACACTACCTGAAGGCACCTATATAAAAGTTGGTCACCTGTTCGGTATTCATCAAACAGCACAGTGTTTCTATTCATTGAAGAATCACTGTTGTTTTTACCTTGATCACATGGAGTTTTAGTAGAAGTGCAACATGTCTTTAAATTGCTGTGTTACTCCTTTATGAGCCCCTACTGTCTTTGAGAAAGGAAATTGCTTTGTAACTGCATGAATTTTAAAAAAAAAAAAAGTACAGGTATGAACGTTATTCATCTCAAGAATTTGCCTCCGTCTTTGCTCAGTTGTGATCTTTTTTGCAGGCAGAAAAAAAAGGTGCCAGTAACACCTTTGTTGGCCTGATTTTTGGATGCTTTGCTTTGGTCAATTTCTTGACTTCTTTAATCTTGGGAAATTATGTAAGTATAATTGAAGCTGTAATTTATTTCTGTGATGACACAGGTTGGTACATGAAGACATTTCTCTAAGGCTGAGAAAAGAGATGTCTCTCCAGTAGCATTCCTGCAGTCTTCTGTCTGTAGTAACTGGAGCCTGGCCAGTCAGTCTGAATCTGATCTAAGTCTCGTCAGTACAATTTAAAAATTAGCCTTCTACAATTCTTGAGGGTAGCATAGCGTGGCAGATATGTAGCTGTTTTTGTTTCTCTGGTTAACTGTTTGCTTCAGAGTAATTTGCTGATCAATTCTCCTTTCTATTACCTCCTTTCCCTCTACCCCCCATTTTATTTATTGCACTTACTTACATGTTCTGTTTGCTTTTGGCACTGTTCTGAAGGTGGTTTGTTTTGTTTTTATTTCCTTAGTTAGCTGCACCCCTTCTTCTTTTCTGGTATGTTGTCTTTTTCTTAACATTTCCTCCCATTATGACTCTGCTGCTTAACTTGGTTTCCACTTCATTTTACAGCAATGCGAGATAAATGTCTGCAGTTCTTGCAGCTTCAGTTTTCCGACAAATTCAGGATTTTCTCATGCTGGAGAAATTATGAATAAATTTTATAAGTTTGTTTGTTTATATGCTGGAGCACCACTGTCTATGCATTTTTGGCTATGACTGCTCAGGATCATACCCTAAATTTGGGCTGCTGCAGTTTCATGTTATTCTCTTTCTTTGGCTGGGCAGTCTCTTTGCTGACTCCATGGTAAATGGTTTTTCTCTGGTGGTGAGGTGGCTTATCAAGGTGTCACACAAGTGCCATTGGTGAGCCCAGTCTCTCTCGGTGCCTGTGATGGCATTCAACTATGGCACAACCCTCACCAGGTACCTTGCAGGGGGGAGAGAGAGAGTGAGCGTACCATCCTCACTGCAGGCAGGTGAAGGGAGCACCAGCAGAGGTGGACAGTCCAGCAATCAGAAATCCTGAGAGTTTCGGTGAAACTTGGCAAAATGTGGGCTTCAGTAATAATGGCTGAAACACAGGGATTTCTTCCAGGCCTGAACAAGAAAAGAGTCTGAAATACCTGTTGTCCTTAGGGGAAGTTACAGCATGGAATTAGAAGCTTAGGTGCACTTTGTTACAGGATTGAGTTGGCTTTACAGCATGCCTCTTGTCGTCCTTCACCCTGGTGGTGGAGTCTGAAATGAAGGAAAGTGGGGTCCTTTCCCTGGTAATGAATGGGGAAGCCTGAAGCTACTGTGCTTCCTATGGCAAAGCTTTGTGCTATAAAGCTTGTGATAAATTTGCTTTAAAATCATCTTCCATTGACTCTCCTGAGCCACATACGTGGCAGGTATTGCTGTCTTGTCATCACTGACAGTGCTGGAGGGGGAATGTATTACTTTCTGTTTGTTTGCAGTGAGAGTTGCTGCTGTAACCGGCTGCTCTGCAGAAGCTGTGAAATAGTTAACTGCACCATTGTCTTACCATTCTGAAAACTGGGTTAAGTCACTTAACCGTTTAGAATATTTTTAGGTTCAGTATTGCATGAAGGCACACCGGCAGGAGCAGTGTCTCCAGGTCTTTTAGTTACATATGCTATAAAGTGCCACAATGTTTTAATTTCTTAACAGTAATTTACTTTGAAAGATTTTTGATCTAGGCTTGAAATAATAACATGTAAAAATTGTATTTAATTTACAGCTTACACATATTGGAGCAAAATTCATGTTTGTGGCGGGGATGTTTGTTTCAGGATGTGTGACCATTCTGTTCGGGTGAGTGATTTTTCTTGGTTGGTTTTGTTGCATTTATCTTCTAATCATTTTCATCCATATGAAAAGATGGACACAAAACAAAACTAGAAACTCTTGGGTATCCTTTAGGTGTTGGTTAGGTCATGTAACTTTTTATATCTTTACTTTTTATCTGTCCCTTGTAAAGCAGAATTAACACTTCTCATTTTCAGTAAGTTTCAAAGCCTGTTTACTGCTTTGAAAGCGAAGGTTCTATGTATTTAAATTTATTAATTTATATATGTTAAATGCATATGTACTTATTTACATTAATAAATTTATGTATCTATCTATGTAGTTCATGAACAGCAAGAAATCTGTCAAAGTGCAGCAATAAGGGAACTATTTATGCATAATTTTTTAATTCTTTTGTTAAAAATATTGTGTGCAAATGAGCAGCTTTGCCTGGCAGGTAGAGGGGCTAAGCCACTCATTTTAGCAAAATAAAAATTTTATTAACAATGAAGGAAGCTCTTACTAGGTAGTTGTAACTCATTGCGTCAGGCTTCTTGCACAGTTCCTTGGAAGAGCTATGAAATACAACAGAAAATGACATTGGAGTTTTTCACAGGTTAGGTTTTTTGTGGTCTTTTCGCCACCAAAGAATGGGGAAAAGGCGAAAGCTGCCAAAAATAGTTTGGTAAAGTTTGAATTACTTCACCTATGTGATTCAAAAAGATGTGGCAATTGAAAGCATTGAGTGTCTTGTAACTGTGTCCTTTAATGAGTAAAAAATGATGCTCCAGGGCCTTTAGTAGATGAGTTGTTGCATCCTGAGACATCTCCATGTACTGTGTTGTTTTTTTTTTCAGAATGCTGGACAAGGTGCCCAGTGGACCAATGTTCATTGGTTTGTGCTTTTTAGTAAGAGCGATGGATGCAGTCGGTTTTGCAGCAGCAATGACAGCATCATTTTCAATCCTTGCAAAGGCATTTCCCAATAATATAGCTACTGTTCTGGTAAGTACAAAAAACAGTGTTACAGCTGAGTAACCTGCAATACGATAAATTGCCAGTAGGCAGCCTAACACCAGGAGAAGATCTGCTGTCTCATGTGCAGGCATATTTGAAATTGTCACATAATGCGACAATCCTAGAACAAGTTTAGACCTTAGCATGACTTCAATTAAATATAAATTAAGCAGTGTATATTGGTTGCTTATGTTTTGAAAACAGCTGACCATTGATGGCAGTAGTTATCTCTTCAGTTGAAATCAGATTGTTAAAATACTAATACAGCTTTTAGTGACTACTTCTACATGGGTGGTAAGAATCCATGTGGATTGATTCAAGAAATGTGATTGATTCATTCAAATAGTGTTGATTTAAATGACTTAAAGGTGCAAAACTGGAAACAATTTTGATGTCATTTTTCTAATCTGTTGATCAAAGTGATGTATGAGTAGAGGAGAGTTAGAACTTCTTGAAATCTGGAGGGCAGTATTTCTGGTCATCAATGGTTCATTTCAACCAGAGATATTACCATTATTTAATCAGGTTTTATGCAAATTATTTTTTTTCCTAACACCATTTAATAAAATGCTGCTTTTTCTTTCTTTTTTTCAGTGAATTCTGGTTTTGATTCAAATATAAGGTGACAGAAATAACTGGGTTAAATTTTAATGAGTGAACAAATGTTAAGAACATCCTTCAGAACATTTAATAAAATTGGAAAAGTTGGTGCTTTTATTAATATTGTTGTTAAGCTGTATAGTTACTTCTATAAATAAATGTCTATAAAAATTTGACCTCTTAACTAGCAAAAAACATACTAAATTGTATCAGCGGTGAGGAGCTCACAATTTCTTTGGAAAGTAGGTTATACATTGTAATCATTTTTTGGATTTATTCAGTCAATAAGGTTAAGGTTTCATGTTTGCAAATTTTAAAATGTAATTTAAATAGGTAAGTGAAGTAACTTTGACTTAAAGGGATTTAGTTATCTATCTTATAATAAGACTTAAATGAAATTCTGTGGTGGTAGCACCATAAACCTGATGCATAGCTGAAAAGGGTACAAGGTGATGAAGGTCACCTCGTGACCATAATTAGAAACGCTAGACAGCTGTGGCTTGGTAGCTACTTTTGTTTTAAGTCTAGAAAGGGTGCTGTCAGAAGACAAATCGCTTTTAAATGTTGTTTTCCATACTACGTACTCTAATGTCTTGTTCTGCATGAGAATAAAACCTTTTCAAATTCATTCATGTAGATTTACTGTCCTTAAATGGACATGATGGAGAGTTCATGTTACTGTGAGCTCAGCTCTTGGGGGTGGCAGAGGCTGGAGGTAGAAGGAAGAGCTGATTAGTTAAAGCAAGATGCATCCTATGATAAAACCATAAAGGCTGAAGGAATGGATGAGGGATCTTTAGCCTTGCTTTCCGTTGCCCTCCTTGTTAGTGCTAGATACCGAAAAGCACTTTTCCTCTTCTTACCCTTTTGGTACCAGTTTTCAGCCCACCTTTTACCCATCGGGTACCCTAGAGAATGTATGGGGAAGTTATTAAATGTAGGCATGTCAGCCTTGTTGAAGTGGGAAGTTCAGTATCTGTCAACATGATTCCTCTGCTGGAGGAGGTACGAACTTCAGAACATAAGCAATATCACTTTTCTTACAATGTCAGGTGTACCTTTATCCTTCTCTGATCTGTAATAATGCAATGCCTCAGCTCCTCCTCCCTTCCCTCTCCCCACAAATAATTCTTTAATTTAGAAGGACTAAATGACGTACAGCCTGATCTGAAGTCTTGCCAATCATACATAGTTTTTTGTGGTTGGTGAGCAACACAAACGCATTATTTGGATGCAGTTATGTGAACTCATGGTTATGCCACGTGTTGAAGTTTACCAAAATGCCTCAAATCTATCTAGAACTAATTTTAAGGATTTGCCAGTCATATGCTGTGATTTCCTTTCCTAGGAAAGGAAAAGGGTGGGACCCCTTGTGACCGAGGGTAAAGAACTTGGCTATTACAGGCTGTGCCCGCTCTCAGGCCAGCTGACCACTCTGGCATCAGTAAAACTAAAAATCAGGATGAATCCCTGTACTACTTCTCTGGGTCCCAGAAGTTAGTAAAACTTTAAGCAACTATTACCACCAGCTGTTACTTGCTAAAAGGGCGTGGTCTAAGCATTGATCAGTCAAGCATTGAGGCAGATGTTGACAGTGGTGACTATGGTGTTGTGACACAAGATCTAAGTGTAACTGTATTATTGTCCTTTTGAAAATTAGTATCTTGTAAAAGATGCCACATTATTAAATTATAGCCAAAATAATCTCAGTTATCCCCATTGTAATTTCACTGTTATTTCCTACCCTTACTCAGTGAATCCAAACAGTCGGTTATGGAGAGAAAGCTTTTACTTGGCACATGTACCTCATCCCACAAAATAATGATCCGTCGGAGTAGGCTTGCTTGTGTCCTCTCCCTCAGGCTGGAGGGTAAATGCAGGTGGGATCACTTCAGCCTGAGTTGTTCTACAGATGCTTTCCATCAGTAGCGCATTTGTCTCCCCTCAGGACTGGGATGTGTTAGGTGGCAGCAGAGTGGCTAACGCTCCCTGTAGTGTGAAGCAAAGTAAGTGATTGCTGTCACACAGACAACTGCAAAATTCCTTTTGCTCTCCCACTTTGTGGGAAGCTCTCTACTCACCCTTATCCCCCTTGGTGTGATGCACTGCCTTTTTCTTTTCACTAGCCTATGTTGTGCTGCTCCTCCGAAAAATGGATTGCTTTTACTGTTACACTAGAGTTTCTCAGCATTCTGACTTTTTTTTGCTTGCTTTTTTTTTTCATCTTTTAGGGCAGCCTTGAAATTTTTACAGGACTCGGACTGGTGCTGGGCCCACCTTTAGGTGGCTTTTTGTATCAATCGTTTGGTTACGAGGTCCCTTTTATTACACTAGGATGTGTAGTGTTGGTCTTGGTGCCTGTGAATATGTGCATATTACCAAAATACGGTAAGAACCCTTCTTCCCATCTCTTTCATGCACTTCAATTTCTCAAGTACATAGCTGTGTTTTAGAAAAATATCCATTTCTGGTGTCTGATATAACTCAGAGGGCAAAGCTCCAGCTGAATTAACTTGTGACCTTGGTCAGGCCTGTGTTTTAATGCGAACTAAAATTAATGTGTGCAGATGGCCTGGAATGAATCCAACACCTCATGCCTGTCTCCGCAAACACTAAGAAGTCTGTGTGGAAGTGAAGTGAGATAACTTTTTGTTTTCTTTTGTCTCTTTAGCTTCAGGGCTTGTAAAGGATCTGTTGTGTCTTCTTTGTGTCAGCTTGTCATTGCAGCTTATTATGAAAACCTTGGAGAATAACTTCATATATATTGGCTTTTAGAGAAAACTTACAGTGGTTAACTATGGGCTGCTACTGCTGACTTCCCCCCCAGCTCCCCAACCTCTGAAATTGAATGGGGTCATGATATTACTGCCCAGTTTGAAACTACATTAAATAAATTCTAGCTCTGAGCTGGTGGATGCTAATGGATGAACTTTAGTTCGGTGTGTACTTTGAGACCCCATTCAACTACTAGGAGACCACCAGCATCAGGAAGGGAGCATGACTTAGAAATGACACCTCACTGTGACATCTGAAAGAAGCTTCCTGTCTGGAGTGCGGATTGAACATGTAGGAGACCCGAATGACTAGTTGCTTAAAAATTCGAACAGACCTCAACTGATAAATAGCAATCTCTTTATTTTACTTTCACAGTGTGTTTCTCTGGTTGGATATGAATGATTCGTGGATGTTGTTTTGAGTTGAGATGTATCCGAGATTTTCATTTTATAGGGCTAGTGGAGAAGTAATTGTATTTTCACATAATTGGGGATAGTACGTGCTTTTGTTCTTCACGAGTTGGGGATTTGCAATGTTGGAAGCTAAATTTTGTACTTTACTTCTTTCTTTCATCTATCACATTTGCATTTTTAAACGTACTTTTCTTTTTTTATTCCCCTATCAGATTGGGTTTTTTAGTATAAAAATAGTATAGTGCATAATAGTCTACTATTGACTTTCATTTATTAGTTAAGAAGAGTAATAGGACTAGAGAAAGGGAAATAGTGATTTCTTTTCTAAAGCAAGAAGATCAACCATGAGCTTATACTGCTGAAAATAATGCATTTTTCCCCTCTTTTCTCTTGAAACAGATTCGATCCCTAGCAAGGATTCCTTTTGGAAGCTCGTTCTTCTGCCGAAAGTCTTACTACTCTGTCTTACTATATTTTCTCTAAGTGCATGCTTGGGCTTTTTGGATCCCACAATGTCTCTGTTTATACTAAAGAAGGTAAGTCCTGTTAACGTGCAGGGAAGTCTTGGCTTGCTAAATAGTAAATAACTGGTTATAAATGTAGTTTAACTGTCCTAAACAAAATTAGGCCTTATCCAAGTACACTGCTTTAATTAACTGGTAATAATATGATTTCCAAATAACTTGATTTCCACAGTACTGACAAGTCACTGTCTGTTGCCTCTGGGTCTTGGTAACTTTGAGGAAATGTAAGGCCTATAAAATTGTGCTTTTTTTCACCTTAATTGTCTTTCAGCTGCAGAGTACCTTCTATGAACAGGGCAAAGCAGCTGGTTTTGTAAACAGAGGACTTTTTACTCCTTTCTGAAAGCAAATCCTGTAAAACTGCAACAGACACTGACAGCGTTATATCTTTTGATGTGGACATTTGTTTTTTACGGGACATGATGTTGCAGCTCTGCCACATCTTACAGCAATGCCAAAATCAAACTGATTGCAACTATGTAGCCTGCCAGCTGATTTCTTCACTCACTCACTAAAAAAGCAAATGCCATTTTACTTATTTATTTATTTTTAATTTATTTTAATATTTATTTATTTGTTTCCTACTTAATTTTATTTATTTATTTTCCCCATGGGTAATGACTTTGAAGTAAACTGTTTAAGATTCTGTTCCTGTGTGAAAGTAAGCAATGCTCTTTGAGTGATTTATTTATTAATTGTTTTTTCAGGGAATAGTGTTTCACAGATTGTTGTGCTCCTACTTTTCATCTGTGTAATTCAGTACGTAAGAGCACTCATCCAGGGTGGAGGAGACTTGGTGCTAACCTCTTCCATCAGTGGAGATGTGAACGTACGTCTTCCACCACCCAGGGGAGGGATCTGTAATTATTCCACTGTAGAATATCGCACACTGGTGTAACTCTTCCGCTTTCCCTCTGCACTGTGCTAACAGATACTTGCTGTGAGAGGGCCGTAGCCTTCTTGGCAGGTGTTCTAACCACTAAATTAGAGTTATTATCATATACTTGCGTATGGCAAGGAAATAGTGAATATTTATGTAGTCCGTGCCACATGAAACATCCTGGAATTCCCTCTGCCTGGTAATTAAAGCACTCATTTGAGAGTCTAGTATGCTTTTGGTTCATTACACATTTTGTTTCAATATAGAAATATGACTCTGCATTAGGAAAATGTAGACCTCGGGGTGTTTGCAAAAAGACTCTTACTCATTTTCATAAAAAACAGTCTTTGGTTGAAAGGCCAGACTTGTGTTTTATAGCACTACTTACTTTTAAGATGCACTGATATGCAGTGGATGAGTACAGTATTTATGCTTTTCTAAGTGGAAACACCAACTGGATTGGAGAGGTAAAGACTAAATCCACGTAAATTTCCATGTCTGAAGTGTCAGTTTCAAATGTGCCGGATATTAATGTTAGAATCCAGTGTGCTGGCATAGGGACATAGCATAGTGTTTCCTCCTGAGATTATTTAGGCTTTATCTGAGTATGGCTGTGTCAGGTGCTCTCAGTCCATGCCTAGAAATATAATTGAAGGAAACTGGAGCAAGCTCTGCTGATGACTTCAAATACTTGAAAAACCTCTGTATGGTACCAGTAAAATACTTAAAATCACACATTTCAGTATTTTGGCCTAAAATATAATTATTGAGTTGTTGTGTAATGAACGTAGCACATATGGTTTGTTGCTTTGGTGTTTTTTTTGTTTTATTTGTCTTCCTTCCCATAGTTTAAACTCCCAGCTGGCTACGTGGGCTTGGTATTCCTCGGTTTGGCACTCTCGTACTCCCTGTCTTCTCCCCTCCTTGGACTCATAAGCGACAAACGGCCAGTGAGTACTACCCTGCTGCTTGTGCAGGATTAGTAAAGCACTCTGTGGACTTCTCATATCGAAGCAGTGGATGTAGGCCTGGTCCTGTAAAGGGATCTGTCTTTCAGGACCTTGCACATGCACTGAATACTGTCAAGTTGAAGGTCTCTTTTGCCAAGTCCAAGTAATGTCCAAAATAGTAAAGGATGTCAGGCAAATATCCTGTAGTTGAAATGTGTTGAGCTTTTCTGGTGGACTAGGCACAATCGAGTTCCAGCCAATAGGGAACAGAGAGTAGGAAAACGTGTCCCACTTACTCATGCTTTTGTCCACATCTAAGTTTATCAGCTTCTGAGAAGAGGAGTAAAGATGTTCTGGTTAGCTGTATTGACTTTGTCTCTTAAAAAGTGTAACATTCAAATTAGATCAGCACACTGGCTGGCTATGGTTCTCTAGCTCTTAACTGCACCATAGAAAGAGCCTATGACAGTGATATACCTAAAACTGTCTGGTTGACAGCCACTGCTAATTCATCAAGAAAACATACACTGAATGCTGTGCATGAATGGCACTGCCAGTTTTCTGATGCTGGTTTTTTTTCCCACCACAAACTAATAAGTCTATGGGACTGGATGGGATTCACCCAAGAGTACTCAGGGAGCTGGCGGGAGAGCTCACCAAGCCTCTCTCCATCATTTATCAACAATCTTGGTCAACAGGGCAGGTGCCAGATGACTGGAGGGTGGCTAATGTGACGCCCATCTACAAGAAGGGTCGGAAGGAGGATCCGGGGAATTACAGGCCTGTCAGCCTGACCTCGGTACCGGGAAAGATCATGGAGAGGATCATCTTGAGTGAGCTCTCACGGCAAGTGCGGGGCAGCCAAGGGATCAGGGCCAGCCAGCATGGGTTTAGGAAAGGGAGCTCCTGCTTAACCAACCTGATCTCTTTCTGTGACCATGTGACCCGCCTTCTGGATGTGGGGAAAGCTGTGGACGTTGTCTATCTGGACTTTGGTAAGGCCTTTGACAGCGTCCCCCACAGCATTCTCCTGGAGAAGCTGGCGAATCATGGCATAGACAAGTGTACTCTTCGCTGGGTTAAAAACTGGCTGGATGGCCGTGCCCAGAGAGTTGTGATTAATGGGGTGAAATCCTCTTGGCGGCCGGTCACCAGTGGTGTCCCTCAGGGCTCAGTTTTGGGGCCGGTTTTGTTTAATATCTTTATCAATGATCTGGATGAGGGGTTTGAGTGCACCCTCAGTAAGTTTGCAGATGACACCAAGCTAGGTGGGAGTGTTGATCTGCTTGAGGGTAGGAAGGCTCTGCAGAGGGACCTGGACAGGCTGGATCGATGGGCCAAGGCCAACTGTATGAGGTTTAATAAGGCCAAGTGCCGGGTCCTGCATTTTGGTCACAATAACCCCAAGCAACGCTACAGGCTTGGGGAAGAGTGGCTGGAAAGCTGCGCGGCAGAAAAGGACCTGGGGGTGCTGGTGGACAGCCAGCTTAACATGAGCCAGCAGTGTGCCCAGGTGGCCAAGAAGGCCAACAGCATTCTGGCTTGTATCAGGAATAGTGTGGCCAGCAGGAGCAGGGAAGTGATCGTGCCTCTGTACTTGGCACTGGTGAGGCCTCACCTCGAGTGCTGTGTTCAGTTCTGGGCCCCTCTGTACGAGAGGGACATAGAAGTGCTGGAGCGTGTCCGGAGGAGAGCTACCAGGCTGGTGAGGGGTCTGGAGACCAGGTCATATGAGGGGAGGCTGAGGGAGCTGGGCATGTTTAGCTTGGAGAAGAGGAGGCTGAGGGGAGACCTCATTGCCCTCTACAACTACCTGAAAGGAGGTTGGAGAGAGGCGGGTGTTGGCCTCTTCTCCCAGGTGAATAATGACAGGACCAGAGGAAATGGTCTGAAGTTGCGGCAGGGGAGGTGTAGATTAGATATTAGGAGGAATTACTTTACTGAAAGAGTGGTCAGGCACTGGAACAGCCTGCCCAGGGAGGTGGTTGAGTCACCATCCCTAGAGGTGTTTAAGAAGCATC
The DNA here is from genome assembly GCF_028500815.1 of Rissa tridactyla. NCBI lineage: Eukaryota > Metazoa > Chordata > Aves > Charadriiformes > Laridae > Rissa > Rissa tridactyla. The sequence goes on from NC_071468.1 coordinate 65,532,096, forward strand.
TAGATGTGGCACTTCAGGGCATGCTCTAGTGGCAGAGATTGTAGGTTGTTGGATTTTGGGTTTTGTTTTGTTTTGTTTTTTTGGGGGGTTTTTTTTGTGTGTGTGTATGGTTGGACTTGATGATCTCAAAGGTCCTTTCCAACTATGAAGATTCTATGATTCTATAATGATGGCCTTTTGCACATGAGAATTACATGCGATGCTACATGATATTTCTTATACTAAGGAAGAGTAAGACCTAAAATACTTCACTAACAGAGCAAAGCTGCTCACAACTCCGTTACTCAGTATCCTGAAGAAATCTCTATTAAGCAGCTGCTGCCAGTGATTGCACTGGTGGCAAGGAAATGTGAATTCATTGTTTCTTGATGGTGTTCAGAACTGGCAGAGAAATTGTGAACTGCCAGTTTGTGTGTAATGATGGTCTCTACAGGAGCAGGACTCTCTAGGAGATGAAGATTTAGAAGAGGGTTTTTAGGAAAGACAAAATAGTTAAATTACAAATTCACGTCTTTAAATTATATACCTCTTTTCTTTCACAGAACCTCAGGAAGTGGCTGCTGGTATTTGGAGGCTTAATGACAGCACTGTGCTTTTTCATGTTAGGACCTGCCCCTGTACTGCACATTGAAAGGTACAGAAGTGCCTCTTCTTGAACCTGTCCCTTTATGTGATGTTTTTGCAATAGCTATCATGACCGTTGTCATGTGTGTCTGCAAGTCTATAATTAGCACCTCTGACCATGAAACAGGTGTTTTTTCTAACGTGAGACCATGAATACAAAGCAGTGGAAGCATCTGAAAATGGAGACTTTACAGCTTTGTAAAATAGATCCTTTTCCTTTGCTTTTTACTGTTACTGTGTTTCCTCACGTTAATGCATGTGGTGGGAAGAATGCTGTTTTTTATTTTCCTTTCCTTCAAGTTCTGTGGCACTTCCAGTGCAGCAAAACGAAGTTCTCTTTCTGTCTTACTTTTCAATTTTCTCTTTTTCACGAGTGTTTCTTAACTATGGGGTTTATTTGTGTGTCTATGCAGCAGTATTATTTTTTTCACCTCTCTACGTATAGCTTACTGAGGAAAATGCCAAGATTATAGCTTTGTTTTCAGCTAGCTAAGTAAAGACAACGTCTGTTGCACCTGAACACTGCATTGCCATGTCTCTCAAATTAATTCACAGCAAAACACTGCTACATTTACAAAACAGCTGTACAGTCCTTTTGTCCTAGGTTATATACTCTGTTAAAGATGATAGACTTGCTAGTCTGCAGAATTAGTCAACTCCTTCCTCCTAGACTTCTCATTTTTAAAGAAGTTCATACATCTGAAACTTGTAAGATCATACATTTGAGCTGGTGAGAAAAAGAAATGAGTAAAATCTTAAACATTCTTTTCTTTAGCTATGTCTATTTGGTTGTAATATATTGGGCTACAAAATTTGAGCTGCAAAATCCTTCACTTGTGCAACAAACCATGTCTAGAGCTTGAACATATGTATTGCTGATTTAAGCTTGGCTATCTACCTCTTTATGTGCTTCTCTGAAAATGAACTGCATTTGACAAATACTGCATTTGACAAATACTTCATTTGAGCACAGGATATTCAAATTGTTTTACAAAGTCTTTTAAGCATAGAAATGTGTTTTTCAAGTCTTAGCGTTCAATTAAAGTACAATTCCTTTTGTCTTCAAGAAACCTAGTTTTCTGATCAGTCACGGAGAGATGATATAGCAGCCTTCAGTCTAACAGGGTCCTTACTTGAAAAGAGTCTTCAGCAGCTAACTTCTTTTAAATGCCTCTTTTTCAGTCAGCTGTGGATGTTTGTGCTAGTGCTGGTTTTGATTGGCTTTTCCCTTGGCATGAGTGCTATCCCAGTGTTTCCAGAGATACTGCACTGTGCATAGTAAGTAACTCGGTCCAACGCATCTTTCATGTTACTGACAGTAGGAAACTGCAACTAATTTTCAGGCGTGAATATGAAGTGGGGGTTTGGTGTGGCTTTTTCCTCCCTTTTTGACAAAGGCAGGGAGTAACACTTAAATGCTTCCACTACTCTTTTGTCTTAGTTTTTTCTGACTGAGCACCCCAGTCATTATACTACAAATATAATTTTGGAAACGTGTACCTCAGTACTATGAACACACTGAAGTCCATCAGACTTTGGGTCTCATACTGTGGGGTGACCTGTGTGTGGTTTCATATACATAGGATTTATTTCAGCTTCTGAGGACAATTAATAGCAAGCAGTTTTCATTGGGTTTTTCAGACTGCATTGGCTTTGAGAGCTGCGCCTACAGGAGTCATAGTTGTGCAAAGTACAAGGTCTGTGATGTGGCTTAGCAGTAATGACCTAGAAGGGTCTTGATTTACTAGTATGTTCCTCTTGGAACAATGCCTTTCCCTCTTAAAAGCCACCTGTCACTGTTTTACACTTGCCGTATGAAACATGGGGAATGAGCAATGGTGTGATGTTAGGAATGATACTCGGAAGACATCAGAGATGAGGAGTAGCACTGCAATCTTCCAGAGAGGCAGCAAAGTAGTAAGTACTGGGTAAACAGACATGATTCCACTGTACAGTTTTGTTTGTTAACTATTTATGCTGTGTCTAAATTAAAAGGAGGGAAAAAACTGTCTGTAGGGGAAGGCTATAGACTGAGATGCAATACTGTATTGTACTACTCCAACTGGTCTGTCTTTCTGTAGTGAGAATGGATTTGAAGAAGGTCTGAGTCTGCTGGGACTGGTGTCTGGGCTCTTCAATGCCATGTGGTCCCTTGGGTAGGTGTATAGTCACCTCTTTGTAAGTGTTTGTTTCTTCCACGCTATTGCCACACAAAAGCCTGCTGCATTACAACCAGAAGTCTTGCATTGCAGTCATTGTGTTGACCTTGATTCAAAAAGTTCTTGCTAAAAACGTGCCTGGTGGACATGTTAAAACAAAGCTTTTTACCCAACAAAGGGCTGAACTTGCCTTCTTTGAAATGTATTGCCCTGCATATCAAAAAGCTACAGTGATTGAGTGGATGTTAGCTTGCACTTCTGTGCGGTGTTTTTTGTTGTCACTGAAATATTTAATGCTCAATATAGAGAGAGGTGGACCATAATTTTTTACAAAGCTAAGTCCACTCACGTGGAGGGAGCTAGAAGGTGTCTGCTCCTGACTTACTCTGTTCTTCCCTTTTCATTTTCCACATTTCCTCTTTTTGTCTGGGATAGCTTAGGGTAGAATCTTGTCTTTCAGCCACAGACGTTATTTAAGGTCTGTGTTTGCGTAGCTTCACAGAGTGTGTCTATTTATTACCTAGTGGTCATCGCAGAAATGAGTGAAAGGCACTACTGGCCATGTGACTCTTCAGAATGGTCACTTGATGGGAAGTGACAGAGTCCCCCTGTTGACAGCCATTTCCAGGATTTTTTTATCTGTGCTTGTAGTCCTTTGTGGCTGCAGGTGGGTTTCAGTGGTACAAATTTGCACTGTTTTTTCCAAGCTAACCGAAGTTCTAGCTGTCCTGTTTATTTGGCATAGGGTTCAGTACAAATAGAGATAGGTAGGATAAAGTTACCAAACCATGTTATCAAACATGGTTTTATTATGTGACTTGGTTCCAGGAAGTCTTTCTAGTTTTACAGTTTTGTCCCTTTCTGTAGCAAGAGACCATGTCATGCAAGAGCTTTCATAACGTGACAGCAGCTGCATAATTTTTCATGGCATTCCTAGACAGGTATGAAGGTGTAGGGCGGTTACGTACAGCTCAACCTTACAGTGACCACATCCGTCACAATGTGCCTCCCTACCTGCCTGTTTCCATCAGTCTTTGGTCTTGAAGTTTGGAAGGTTTACATTTTGAGGGATGAGAGTTTAAATTTCTTTTATGCTAGAATTGATCGGTGTAGATGCCCTGTTAGAACATGGTCCTGAATGGGACCTCTGAGCTACCCCAGAAACAGAAAAAGTGCATTCAGCTTCCTGATGACGATCCTATTTCCAGATAAGGAGGTAACTATTATTGAGGCCATGGCAAACAAAGAATTAATGCTTACTGTGGATTATAGGAAAGTTAGGTCTGTGGAAGACAATCTCTTTATTGACAAAGAAGAGAGAATCAATGGAGGGAGGCCACAAAACACAATAAAAAGTTCTCTGAGAATATGATGTTATCTTTTCTGTTTGGGATGACGATACCTGATTTGATTTGTTGCAGGGCATTTGCAGGTCCCACTCTCGGAGGATTTCTAAATGAAAAGCTGGGTTTTGAATGGGCTTCAGCCATCCAAGGAGGATGGGCACTATTAACTGTAAGTAATGTTTTTTTGATTTTTATATCTATTGCAGTTATGAGCTGTTGCATAAGGTTATTATTATTATTACAGTTGTAACTGTTTCCTCAAAGGGTCTTGCAACTGGAATATTCTATATCACTGAGGCAACAAGGAGAAGGTATGTTGAGATATTTATTCTTTATTTTACTTGCAGCCATCTAAAGCAAACCTTTGGAAGCTGTGATTCCATTTTTATCTCACTAGCAACCTGATAATGAATGAAAAGATGTGCAGTAAAAGTATTGCTTAAATTCTTTGTATGCTTTCCTAAATCCCTACTGACCTAAACAGAGACCTAAACCAGGACTGTGACATTAACAAGCAAACCCTACTGATGGTTCCTCCAGGAGGGTGTCTGTGAGCTGGAATATAGCTGGATGGTCGCATCCAGAAGGTAGTGGTCAACAGCTCAATGTCCAGATGGAGATCAGTGACGAGTGGTGGCCCTCAGGGGTCTGTATTGGGACCAGTACTGTTCAATATCTTCATCAATGACATAGTGGGATCAAGTGCACCCTCAGCCAATTTGCAGATGACACCAAGCTGTGTGGTACAATTGACACGCCTGAGGGACAGGATTCCATCTGGTATCAACATGGGCTGGAGTATGAAGGGATTGAGAGTAGCCCTGCTGAGAGGCACTTGGGGGTACTGGAGGATGAAAAGCTGGACATGAGCTGACACTGCACTTGCAGCCCAGAAAGCCAGCTGCATCCTGGGCTGCATCAAAAGAAGCATAGCCAGCAGGTTGAGGGAGGTGATTCTGACCCTCTACTCTGCTCTTGTGAGACCTCACCGGGAGTACTGCATCCAGGTCTGGAGTCCTCACCACAAGAAGGACATGGACCTGTTGGAACAGGTCCAGCAGAGGGACATGAAAGATGATCAGAGGGATGGAGCACCTCCCCCATAAGGACAGGCTGAGAGAGATGGAATCATTCAGCCTGGAGAAGAGAAGGCTCCAGGGGGATCTTATAGCAGCCTTCCAGTACTTAAAGGGGGCTACAGGAAAGATGTGGAGAAACTTTTTAATAGGGCCTATAGCAATAGGACAAGGGATAATGGTTTTAAACTAAAAGAGGGTATATGCAGACTAGATGTGAGGAAGAAATTTTTCACTCTGAGGGTGGTGAAACACTGGAACAGGTTGCCTAGAGAGGTGGTAGACACCCCATCCCTGGAAGCATTCAGGGTAAGGTTGGACAGGGCTTTGAGCAACCTGATGACATGAAGAAGTCCCTGCTTGTTGCAGGGAGGTTGGACTAGATGACTTCTAAAGGTCACTTCCAACCTGAACCATTCTGTGAAACGATAGGTATGAAAGCGATAGTACGCGGTTCTGTGCAATAGTGAGGAACCAAATCCAGTGATCCACATAGTTCTTTCCACATAATGTGTGGCTTTTTTGCTATGATGTTGGCGTTGAATAGAAGTATCTAGAGAATATTAAACCTGTTTCTTCCCTCCTGTTCCTCTCCTTCTGAAAACAGTTCCAGTTCCAGTCTTCACAATCCTCCTGGTAATAATGAAGAAAGAACTCATCTGATGGGCAGTGACACATAGCCAGGCATACTTTCAATTCTCTGTTTACTGTTGTGGTTTAACCTAGTGTTGAGATGAGTGGACTTAACAGTGTTTCATTATTCTGGCGCTGGCATACATGATCCCTTGGTGAACAACTAGTTGTGGTTTAATCGTAGCTGCATCACTGTTTTGAAACACTAAACACTGACTGCCTTTCTTTTGTAAGTCCTTGTGTAGATTGGCTGAAGTGATGAGTAACCCTCAGATGTCAGCCTGTTTAATTGTGTTCCACATACAGTGCACCACTGTATGTGAAGATGTGTGCTTTCAAATGTCTGGTTTCTATACTTGAGCCTGCTGTGCATTATTCTTGGGTAAAGCTACTATTTTGCTACCGTGATTTTTCTGTATTTTTTTAAAGAAAGTTCATTATCTTGTAATACTTTAACTGATAACATAAAATGTTGAAATGGAATTTGAAATGACAAAGCATTAAGCACAATATTGTTTTCAATAAAGCAACTTTTTTTCCTAAGTTTTGTGAATTTTTCTAAGACAATAAGAGTTTAAAAGACTTTGCATCTACCAGCACTTGTATTATCTTGAAAGTGCCTGCAGAGGGGAAGGAAAGGTAATTAAGAGAAGACAGCTATCGGATGTTCGGTCCTGGAGGCGATGCAGTATGGTGTGTATATACGTACAGGCACAGACATATGTATGTTTGTCTTGTACATGAAGACCCTGCTTAGTGTGTGTGAGATCTATTTTACTAATAAATGCCTGCTGAAATTTTTGTAATAATTGCCTCTGCGACAGTAAATCTATCAAAAGTCTAGGGCTACTATTTTCCAGCAATGGGGGGAAAAAAATCTCACCTCCACCAGAGGCTTGGAAAAAGAGGCAAGGAGAACTGAGACAAGGGCATGCTTGGCAAACTGACGCTAGACTTCTTGACCTTGGTTGGGCTTAAGGACAAATAAAAGACTGTTGCCACAGAACTGGGTCCTAGAATGGGTTCTACCCATTTTTCCCTAAATAAGAAAAGTGGTCTAGTCCTAGTTTCTCTTTTGAGAAGCTACGGGAATTTACATGAGAAATACTTCTTTCTCTGCCAGAGACCTTTTTGGGGGCACTAGCAAGAAGAACTGCTCTGTAGCCAGCAGAACTGTGAAGCATCAGGGTACCAAAGGGCAGGCTTCCCCTGGGAACATTCTGGCAGTATCTCCCTTTCCTTTTGTATCAGGTGTTAGACTTCATTGAAAACGGGAATGTACACCTCAACCAATTGTGAAGCGCTGACCCTGCCGGTGCCAATGGCGAGGCAGGTGAGAAGGAGCTGAGACGACTAGAGGTAGACACAAGGTGCACGAGGTGCAGATCTGTAGACATGAGACTTAATTAGCTCTCTCTGGGGAATGGCTTGTTCACTTAACCCAAATTGTGCTGTTAGGGCTTGAAGTGGCCAGGATTACCAGAAGGAACACAAATATCATTGAAATTAATGAGCTGTCCTGCAATGCATGAACTTCACCAGACCTCCAGTAGAAACTAGACAGGCTTAACTAACCGCTCTAGGTTTCTGGCAACACGTTTTCCCCCGTCTTCATTCTTTCATGTGCACAATGGAGGCGAAAGAAACCTGAAGAGGAATCCTGATTTCCACGCTTGTTGTTCAAATCAACTCACAAGCATGTTCTCCTGCCATGATTGTCCAGGGGTCCTGGAACCACGATTAAAGCAGAGCAGTGGAGTCTCCTCTGGGAAACTCAGCAACCCCCTGGCTAGTCCTATGCTTGTCTCATGTGGTGGCAGGTCTAAATATTCATTTGCTAACACAGTTGTACAGTCTGTGAATCTGGGATAGGTAGGGACCATGCCAGGTGTAGACAAAGTACATTTGGCTAGATTGGAGGAGCCCCGAGCTGGGATGGCACCAGCAGTGCCCATGTGGCAGCACCGAGCTCGGGGCCGGCCGCCTGCCTCCTGCAGCCCCTCCTGTGCCCCACACCCTCGAGTTTGGCCAGGAATGTGTCTGTGCTGGTCTTTGCTGAGATTTCCCAAACTCTGGCTTGTTCTCCTGCTGTGACCTGGGCTTGCCTTGAGCTGCGTTACTACAGCAATGCCACACCTGAACCTTTCGCAGATCTGGCGGGCGACACGTTTCTTCAGCTGCGGCACAGTGGTGACTTCTCCGTGACTTCTCTGCTGGTGGTGTAAGGCAGAATTGCTCAATGCTGGCGGCTCTCTTGGCTTTGGTGTTGTGAGGCAGGGTGCTTGCATCTCCTGGTGTCGGCTTTCTGCCACTCTGGGGAATTCCCAGGTTTTGTGCAAAACTTTCCCTTTTAAAGCCCCCGTCTTTCCTTGTCCCCATCCTCCTCTTGGGTGACTTCCAGGCTGCAGACATGGGTCTTCCTAAAGCCTGTGCCTCTGCCATGTTTTTGGTGCTGTCTGCTCTGGAGGCCTGTGCCCTGCACACCTAGGTTGCAGACGTCTATGTGCATAACGTAGTCTTGTCAGAGGACACTGAAGTGCCAGTGGCTCCTGAGGAGGCCTTGATGCTGATGGACAAAAATATGGCAATTTTGGAAGCAGCCATCAAAGAAGCAGCCAGACAGGTATTATCACAGAGTGAGACATTTGGTAAACACGGACCATTTATTTATTTTCTTAATGGTGTTTTTTGGTTCTGTATGTTGGTATTAGGGTGCCCATATCATTGTGACTCCTGAAGATGGCGTTTACGGCTGTGTCTTCTCAAGGGAAACAACATACCCTTATCTTGAGGATATCCCAGACCCACAGGTGGACTGGATTCTGTGTGCTGATCCTGGAAGGTATCGTCCCTGCTGTGCACAGGGGAATGGTCCCATGGGAAACACAGCTGACCTTTAGGAGTGGTGGTTGGTGGTTTTAAATGTTTTGGAACAAGCGCTGTGAAATGAAGGCAGGTTAGACATCATGTAGTTGCCATAAATGGCTTCTCTGTCATTTTTTATCACTGTAATTCTTTTGATTTCAGTTAGTGTACTCATAAAGGTCAAGATTTATTTAAAAGAAAAAAAAATTTACAAAAATCTACATTTCAGTAATATTTTCCACACACATTATAGAAAATTTTTAAGATACAGATATATTAGGAATATTTGTGAATAAAATAACTGCTACTACTGAAAGGACATACTGCACAATTTCAAGTTTATATTTTTGAATCATGATGTGGTAGCCTTTATATTCCATTTTTTCCTTAATAATTTGCAACATTTTTTGAGGCTGGTGAAAGATAACATAACGCGCCATAGAAGCAACAAATCCTAAGCTACTTGAGCACAGCAGCTGAATCAAGATCTGAAGCAGAAAGCTGAGATTAGCCCGCGTGTCGGTGTAATATCAACGCTATGCTACACGCTGGCAGCAGAAGGGAGACTCAAAGGCGCGAAGATTTGCTGTCACTGGGGAAACCCCTGTGTTCCTCACTTATCTAACGTGAGGTCAAGCCAGAGTTTCAGCACGCTAATCTTTGAAGCACAAAACTGCTGCCTCCTGTTGAATAACAGAAAACAACAGCCTCATATTAGAAATGACTTAAATCTATCATGCTTGTGATGTGTAGTCTCAGTGTTGGCCTTTTTACGGATTGACTGGTTTTGATGTTTTATTTCCTTTCTTCCTTCCCTGCTGTTCAGGTTTGCTCCCTCACCCGTGCTGGAAAGACTGAGCTGTCTGGCAAGGAATAACTCCATCTATGTGGTTGCAAATATGGAAGACAAGAAGCTGTGTAATTCCAGTGACCCAAGGTGCCCAAGCGATGGTCACTATCAGTTCGATACCAACGTTGTCTTTGACTCAGAAGGGAAACTGGTGGCTCGTTATCACAAGGTAAAGAGGATTTTACAGTGTTCAGGAAGTTCATGATCCTCAGGTGATAAAAACGTGAAACAGAAGCTGCTTCCCAGGCTTAAATGTATTTGTACGTAGAGTCATTATAGAGCAGGTGTCAGAGGGCAGGTGAAAGTCACTGCCTTAAGATATCTTCATTAATAGCAATTAATAAAAGGAAATTAATTAAAACTCAATAAGCCCTCTATTTTCACTGCTTCTCAATAGGAAGTGACACATGAGATATTAAAACATTAATGTCCTAAATTCTTGCTATTTAAGTACAAATCCCCTTCACTGGTATAAATCAGAACCACGGGTATTTGTGCTTGACTCCTCTTGCAGTGGTATGAATTCTCCTTTTCGAAATTAAGATACAGCTTATTCACAAAACCTGTTCTCCATTACTTGTATTTAAGTGAATGAGTACTATAGTCAATATTAGTCTGATTTAAATGTTTTAATTTCTTTTCTAATCTTTTTTTCCTATTCCTTCCTTTCCATGAACAGTACAACCTTTTTGTGGCAGAGAAACAGTTTAATTACCCCAAGGATCCAGAATTTGTGACTTTCAACATATCCTTTGGCTACTTTGGCATTTTCACTTGCGCAGACATACTCCATCATGACCCAGCTGTGGTCTTGGCAAGCAGATTTCAGGTTAACACCATTCTGTTCCCAAACCACTTGGGGAAATGCTCTTCCGCTTTTATCGTCGGTCCAGTTTCACTCAGCATGGGCCGTGGGAATGGGCGTCAACTTTCTTTCAGCAAATACGCACAGCTCCACTTTAGATATGACAGGTAATGCGATATATTGCGCTCATTGATCTTGTTCACATAGGCAACTTTTATTTCTATGTAGTGCAGTTTGCATGACTAGCATTGGAACAGGCTGCCCAGGGAAGAGGTTGAGTCGCCATCCCTGGAGGTATTTAAAAGACATGTACATGTGGTGCTGAGGGACATGGTTTAGTGGTGGACTTGGCAGTGCTAGGTGAACGGATGGACCTGATGATCTTAAAGGTCTCTTCCAATCACAACGATTCTATGATTTTTTGATTCTATGTTTACCTGAGCAGGAATTCCTATCAGCTGTAGGCATGTATGCACATGTCAGTGGAATTAGGACAAGAGAATTTGTACAGACAAAAAGGAAATCAAAATGTGATATGTAGGAACTCAGAAATGCGTAAGTTGAGTAGAACACCTTCAGTTATTTGTTAAACGATCAGTTCTGAGATTTTATGCATGTGATTTTTCACCTTCTCACCCTGACCTTGGCGTTTATCAGTTTGTTGATGTGAAGGCCCAAACTTTTTTTTCTCCACTAGGTGGAAACCTAACTCTGAGAAATGTGCTTGTCAGTCTTGCAAACAGCTTCTGGGCTGGCCACCTCGTGTCAAATTTTCTTTGCAGGCTGTGTTTTCACTGAATATTTTTCCTGAACAGATGATGATGGTCACGCATAAGTTTCATAGGCACGTGCTTGTAGAACTGAGAGTAATTTACTGGTGTTGCTAAAATGTAGCCCTGAACTTTGCCATCCGAATAAAAGCAGATATGGGCCGTTCCTTTGATTCTCAGTCATTGATGACCCCGTGTCACATAACTCATTCTTTATGGATAGGTTTTACTCTGGGCTGTAAAGATTTATGTATTTATGTAAAGAGCTTGCATAAAGATGTAGCTTGTGGTAGTACCTTTTCCTTACAGATTTTTTTTGTCTTGACAATGTTATCATTCGTTTCAATCAGAAATACTGATTTTTGATGCAGCTAAACTCAATGAGGAATGTATAGCTTCAGCCACTTAAATCAAATATAATGGCATATAATTAGCACACTAATCTTGCCAATTACCATACATGAAACATCAGAGTTTGATCTAGTTTCCATTGACTGCAAAAAGCATCAGGTTAGGATTGTAGTCGGTGAAGACTTAATTTAGTTTCAAAACAATCTGGTAAACATTTGAATAAAATTTGGCACATGTTTAATTAGTGAAAACTGGTTTCTTGTACCATACACTTGCTTTCAGACTAAAAGCTTGCTGGTGTTATGTGTTTGCAGGGAGTGGTATTTATGCCCCAGATGGTCCGAGAGAGTATTATTACAATACAGAAACAGAAAATGGTCACCTTTTGGTGACAGAACCGAGTTCACACCCACGTCTGTCTCCTGACTATCCTGCTGCTGTTAACTGGAAATTGTATGCCAGCAGTATTGAACAGCTTCCATCAAACAGTCGCTGTTTCAGCGGGGTCATTTACCATGATCTCTTCTCCTTTACAGAGCTTGCTGAACCTGAGGGAGACCGTGCCATTTGCCAGCAGGACCTCTGTTGCCATCTGGGTTACAAGACGGCAGAGAAGCAGAAGGATGACGTTTATGTTCTGGGCGCCTTTGATGGGCTACAAGTTGTTGAAGGAGAGTATTCTTGTTGTTTGGACAGTGGGAAGGCTGGAATAATCTCTTTGCAGCCCGTTTGCATTTATCTTTTTTTTTGGTTGAGGGGGTTCAAGAGGAGACATTTTTTAGGCCCCCCTGAAAACAATTGTTTTCTTTTTGATGCATTTTGACTTCATTCGGGGTGTTGATCCTGCTTCTCTGCCTAGGTTATAAATGCTGAAAGTCAATACCCTGAGGTGACCCTGTGCTGTTACGCTTCAAGGAGATTTCCATATATACGTTCAACAGGGAAAGAAGATCGTAGGGATGCATCATAGGGATGCTCTTATCACAGCAGAGAGCTGTTTCCTGCTCAGTGGATTGTGCCATTGAGCTGATGTGATTCTCCAACATGCGGTTACCTAACAAAATGATGACACTAAATACGGATATAACCTTTGTATTCACAGGGCTTGTCAGTGTATTGGTTCTTTTAAAATTCATTGTTAGGCTTTCATTTTTTAATGTGTTGTATCTTTATATCTTTTCCCTGTGTCTGGAGAGTATTCCCACTAGAGTAGGCAAATAAGTATGGCTTCAATTTTTTAGAAAACTCAGCCAGAGCTGAAGTAACTTACCTAGGTCACAAACTATTCCACATCTATGACTAAATGCATATGTATTGTGCATGATGCACACGTAACTTATAAACACATGTGTGTGCACAAGACAGAGTGCTTTGCTGTGGTGCTGGCAAAGAACAGTCTTTTTATAAAGTTTCAGGTGCCACCCACAGATCCTCTTGCCCTGAATAAACGAGTAGATGTATTGAATCATTTCTTTATCATGACAGCTTTTCTTGCTATCAAATCCAGCTCTTGATTGTTGAAAGTTAAAGGTATTTTGCCTTTCTGTATCCACAGATCTGCACGCTGCTCAAGTGCCAGAGCACAGACCTGAACACGTATGGGCAGCTGGTGGAGACGGCTCAGACCAAGTTTGAGATGTTCTCCCTCAGCAGCACGTTTGGCACTAACTACGTCTTTCCAGAAGTCCTGTACAGTGTGGTAGAGCTGGCCCCCCAGGGGGGGTTCCAGGTAATGGGGCACCCTTGTGAGTTGTCAGACTTGTAACACAAATGGTCAAAAAGCCACTACAAGACAGAGCAGCAACTTGGTAGTTATCAGTGTCCTCTATTTCAGTAACTGGCTTGAGTTCAAAGCAGCTTTATTTCTGCCTGATTCTCCTGGCTGCATTCATACAGCACGTCCGTTTTGCCGATTCCCTTGTTCCCTGTCCCGCCAAATCTCCTCGTTTATCTCAGACTTCATGGTAGCTCCAAGTGAGCTACGATATCTCTCAGCTGGGTCAAAATTAATGAATATATTATTTTGTGTTGGTCATAAAATAGTACTGCTTTGCTGATGTTCCTGTTTATTTTACTTTTTCATAATTAGGTGCTAACTGATGGACATCTGATAAGTCGGACTAGTACATCAAAGCCAGTTTTGAGTGTAACACTCTTTGGGAGGTGGTATGAAAAAGACCCTCCACACACCCAGCAAGCTTCACCATGATTTCACTCCACATCTTTTAAGATCTCATCTGCTTGTTTCTGTAATGCTAATTAATCATAATTAGTCATAATGCTAATCAATGTTAATTAATGTTAATACCCATAATTATAGTGGCATTCTATTTCTTAAGTTGCCTTATCTAACAGCACTGCACACTGATTTTTTTACTTGTTTCTGCAGCAAAAATAAATTACTCTACTGGGCAGTTCTGTATGTGTTTTTACGATAGCGTTGTTTGTTGTAGGCTTGACCTTGACACTGGGGACAACAGAAAATAAATTTCTCTGACTTAAGTCGTGTAGGATTCAGGCAGTGGGTTGTGGCCCAATAACAACCGATTTTTAATTCTTTGAAATTTTTGGTGGAGGATTAGAAGTCGTTTCCACTACACTGTTCCACCCCATCTCTGAACATACACTTTCCTAAACCAGAGATTAACAGAGCCTTCGAAGGCCAATGGTCGAACTTTTATCATTAACTTAGAAAAAGAAAACAAGCCTTGAAACACTGTTACTTCAAAACCAGTTATTCAACTCAGCACACAGTGTGATGTGTTATGCCATGCCCTAACTTACAGTTGGATGAGTGTACTTGAATCTCTCTAGTGACGGTATTAGGGTGTGGAAAATTTCCTTTCCGTGAAACTATTGATAACTGTGTCAACTTTTTCAAGGAGTCAGGTAAGTCCATATAAAAAATTCTCAAAACAAGCCATTTTGAAGGTGCATATCTGTCTTCCCATGAAGTGGTTACTCACGCTGGCACGAGGGAGAGTCAGGACTGTGCAGGCAGGTGTTGGGAAAGGCAAGTGAACAGCTTGAACAGCTTGAACACACAAGCATGTGTGCGGGTGCAGGCCCTATAGACTGTGCTTTCTAAGCAAACGGACTGGATTCCTTAGCGTGGCGCGGCTGAGATTTCTATGTGCGGCTAATTCTGTTGTTTGTTCTGCAGGTTTGTTTTGAAGTAAAAACATTGTTCACACTTAATCTGACCAGCAACATAAAAAAATAGACTGGCAGGATGCAAAATATATCATTTTTGAACAAAGTGGAACGTTGTGAAAAATGAAATCTCAGTCTGTAAATGTACTAAATTGTCACCCTCTACAATTCATATAATAGAAGTACTGTGTTTTCTAGATTATTTCTAGATTTCTAGAGTGTTTTCTACTTGTTTGTGGAGAAAAAGTACCATATCCCTACATTTATATCTGCACCCTAGGACATGGTGTCTTGTTACAGCTAAGCAACATAACTACTCGCTGTTGCTAAAAATGAGAAGCTTGTGATTTCCTCACTCTGCCCACATGTCCTCACCGCTTTGCAGTGATTGCATGGTTCCAGGCGTGACCCTTCACACGGGCTTCTCCACAGTGAGATTAACCCTTCAGACAAGGAGTAGTCATCCACTCAGCCTCTCTTAGCACAAGAAAAGGAGCAGGACCACAATCTGAAGACAGACTACCATCAAATCTACTACCATTAACATCAAATCGCATGCTGTTTGTCACAAAAGTAAGTCCTCGGATTACTGCCACCCTCGCGCAGTAGCAGAGACAGGGGAGAGTGCAGTAGCGGGGTGAGGAGAGTGGACTGGGAGGATGGAGGTTTGAAAAGTAGAGAGAGGTCTGGGATGAATTTCCCCTTACGTTGCCCTCAGCCATGTGTAGCCGGGAGTGCTGTAGTTTCATTAAGTTTTTAGTGGGTTGGTTTGTTCAACCGGAGTTAGTTCCTTGTTCCTGGGTGAGCTCCCAGCGCTGCAGGCAGTAGGCGGTGCTGCCTGCTGGTCCAGAGGCAGACAGGGACGCCTCCATCCCACCGTACTGCGGAAACCCCCCTGTCGTGGCAGTGTGACTTGAGCTTTGTGGGGCAGTGCCCTGGCCCTGCGCTTGTAACTTTTTCTGCTCAGCCCTGCCAGGGTAGTCACCTTTCTGGGCTGACTGTTGTGCCAGCTGTTGCTAAACAAGGGAGCGTTTACTGCTTCCTCCTTTAGACTTCTGTCTGATTACAGTTAATGTGACTCAAGCCCTATTTCATTTGGTAAGAAAAGCGGGAAGGGTGGGGAAGGCTTGCAAGCTCCATTACTTCAGCTATCACTGAAATCTCTACTGCAGCCTTTTAAAGGCTCGTATTTAAGGCTCTGAATGAGCATGCTGTATCTAGTAATGTATGGAAAGAAGTACTTAGAGGCGAACGTTACCAGAGGCAAATCAATGTTCCTAATGGTTGAAAGCCTCAGTCAGTGCTACTCTTGCAGGAAACCCTCTGATGCTTGCGTTCACCCACATTTCTGTCTTTTCTGAGACAGGTCTGCAGTGACAGTCTGCTGTAGCTGAAGGCAGACAGCCTGGTCTGCTTCCCACTATTCAGAAAACCTTTTCCAAATGAGAATACTGCAATTACTAGAAAGTCAAAAAAATGGAAAATGTCATAGCAAAAAATGCATTTGAACTGAAATGAAGATTAAATATGAAAGCCTCTCAATACACAGCATGTTCCTGGGGACAGGAAAGGTGAGCAGAGGAGCAGGCATGCCACTGCACCTGGTGAATGAACTCTTTGCTTCAGGCTAACAGCAGCCAGGCAATGAGGTACTCTGTAAATGGTCCAGCTAGTGGCTTACTTGCCTGATTTCAGAGGAAAATATTCCCCCAGATGCATATTTTCTGGGGGAAGGCTGTTGGAAAGTGATGTACTGCTAAACAGAAGCAACTGGGAGAGCCACTGGGATAAATCCAAGGGACAGTTCTGTTGCTGGCATGTATGTTACATCTAAGTACAGCGAGATGCTAATGTAATGACTTTGGTCTAAAAAAACTTGGGGAAGCGAGCTGCGCATACTGGCACATAGCATAGGAATTGGGGAATATGAAGACACTAGAATTAAGCAGTTTTTAAGACCTTCAGTTTTGCTAGTCAAACTTTACAGAAGACTAGCTCCAGGGGTGACACATCCACCTTTCCCCTGGCTGTCAGAGTTGAGCCAGCATAGATAGCAAAAGTCTATTGCAATAAATGGCAGAGAAAAGCATAACAACAAAACCAGAACCATTCTTCCTAGCCATGTGTTTAATGATTTATTTTGATATTGGCACAGTTAGTCTTGGCATTGCCCACTTTTTTAATCTAGTTGAGTTGCGACATCCTTACTGTGTACTGTTATACTTTCCTGTATATCAACTGCAACAGATTCCAAGGTAATGGCTTCAACTGACCTTCCTCCCTCCCTCCCTCCTTCAAAGTTAAACTTTGTCCCACTTTACTTTTCTGTGCATGCTTCTTTTGCACCGTTTGTCTGTGACTCAGAGCATTCCAGGAGCTGCGAGGCACAACCATGCTCCCTTCCCAGCCTCTCCTGCACACTGCGGTGTTTGCGCTCGCAGCCCTTCAGGCCCTGGCCTCCGACACCTTCATTGCAGCCATCTACGAGCATGCTGTCATCCTGCCAGATGCCACTGACGAGCCTGTTTCTCCCGATGATGCTTTGGCCCTGATGAACAAAAACATGGATGTCTTGGAAGGGGCCATCAAGGAAGCCGCCCAGCAGGTACTAGGTCTATTGGGAATGTTGTTAATTAGTGTTTTCTTCTCCTGCTCACCCTCCTGATTATCTGTTGGTGACTGAATTCTTAACGGAGCCCATTGTCTCAGGGTGCCCACATCATTGTGACTCCTGAAGACGGCATTTATGGCTGGCGTTTCACCAGAGAAGCCATCTACCCCTACCTGGAGGATATCCCTGATCCGGCGGTGAACTGGGTTCCCTGTACCGACCCCACAAGGTGATTCCTTCTGCAGTGATTTTTCATTATGAGGGTGGTGAGGCACTGGAACAGGTTGCCCAGAGAGGCTGTGGATGCCCCATCCCTGGAAGTGTTCAAGGCCAGGCTGGATGGGGCTTTGAGCAGCCTGGTCTAGTGGGAGGTGTCCCTGCCCATGGCAGGGGGGTTGGAACTAAATGATCTTTAAGGTCCCTTCCAGCCCAAACCATTCTGTCATTCTATGATTTATGTGGTTTCAAACTGGTGTCTCATGGATCATGAGCTGCTCCCAATAAATGCCTGAGAACTGCTAATGCTTTTGACATGAGGGTAAGTTACAATTAAAGTTGCATATGAAGGTAAGTTACATGATAAAATATACATCATGTCCAAGACTAATTGACAAGGGAACCCTGTTAAAAAAAAATGTTTTTTGAATTAGACACTTTAAAGAGAAATTCAAACAATATGCAGAATTTGGGTTACTGAATGTAAAGGAAACATCTTTTTTTTTTTGTTTTTTGCACTTGGGAAAGCTTTAATGCCAAAATATGCTGCTTCTCATTCTGCTGTCAGTTTTTTCACACTATTTTGAACAGAACTGATTGTAAATTCTTAACGCTAGTTTTTGTTTATTTTGTTGTTTTGTTTTTTTTACAAATGCTGTGTTCAAATAAAAGCACACATACTATTTTTGTGGACAGCCAAGAACTAGTTTCTGAGCAGCTAATAACAGAGGTGAGGAGAGGTTAGTAGTCAAAGTCCAAACCTCTGAATGATACAAGCCCAGGAACTTTCGGTCTTAGTTTTTCAGAGATAAGACAAGGTAAAGTCCGAATTGCTAGAGTCTCTCTCCCTGTAGAACATGATCTATCATTCAAACATCATGTTCCAGCAGAGACAAGCTAACCTATAGCCGAGTGCTGGACTGCAGATCCGTACAGCATGCAATATTTGCTCAGCCATGGAACTATAGCTGTGGTGTGGCTTTTTCACCACGGCTTTCTGCAGCTGCTCGATGATGAGGTGCTTAGAGCATGTTATTGCATCTTGTGAGGATGTAATTCCTCAACAGTACTGAGAGGAAGATTCAGAATGGGGAGAAGTCCAGGATGTGCAACTTTCTACTGAGACATAAGTAGCTAAAATATACAGAGTCTTTCAGTGAATGTGGGGTGGCAGCGTGTCTAAGTAGGTCTTTATTCCAGTCTTCGTACAGTTCATTTTTGTGAAGGTGATCTGTGTGTCTCTTCACTGTCCTAAATCAGGCTTTTCATTAGCACCTTGTGGGAATATAATGCCTGCCATCACAGTCTGGTATGCGCTGTTCCTTGGTGCTACCTATGTATCTTGCATGATGGTGGACCTGTATGGCCCAGTCCTCCTATGACCTTTCACAGAACGACTGTGATGAGGTTGCCAAAGTTCATGCACGCCTTGCAAAACCAAATGCACACCTTGCAGAGGGCGATGTCTGCTCTCTTCTGCCCTGGTACGGGTGCTTCAGAGGTGCTGGCAGTTTATGGCACATGGCCTATCGCATCTTGAAATAAATATCCCACTGCTGTTTATGCCATGGCTAGAGGACTGTGTACTCCCATCCGCGGGAGGAGATGAATTGTCTTGACCACATCAGCTGCAGTATTCGACAGCTTGACTCTGCTTGGTGTGTCGAGGGCCCAGAGCTATGGTCCTCAGGTACTGCTATGCCAGATGCGAGGGATTCTCCTGTGTGACACCAAGTTAAGTCTCTTCCTCTGCCCAGTGATTCCTCTCCTGCCATTTCTCAGCCCTAGAATTATCCGATTGCTGCAGAGCACATTCTGGGTGCCAAGGGGTGCTGACAGGCAGCCCAAGGGTGGCACGTCCCTCCAGATGCCGATGGGAGGCCTCCAGGACCTTCTCCAAGGTGCAGGAAGCAACCTGAGGGATTGCTGCAGCCACCCTGTGTACCTGCCTGCCCTGCCCTGCCTGCAGGATCAGAGGGGCTGCCGGTGTGCCCTCAGTGATGGACACCTCTGACAGCACAGTTTTTCTTAGTCTTTTTTTTTTCCTTCTCCCTAAAATGCATTAGATTTGCTCCAGCTCCAGTGCAGGAACGACTCAGCTGCATGGCCAGGAATAACTCCATCTATGTGGTTGCGAACGTGGGGGACAAGAAGCCGTGTAACGCCAGTGATCCCAGCTGCCCCAGCGACGGTCGCTATCAGTACAACACTGATGTCGTCTTTGACCCAGAGGGCAAACTGGTGGCTCGTTACCACAAGGTAAAGTGGCCTTGGAAAGTTAGGAGCTTTTTTTCCACTTCTTCCAAAATTTCTTCATTTAGCAAGAGAATTAAACACCAGTCATAGTCCCATGGCAGCTTTTTGCTTCTGTTTATAATTTAAAAGTATCTCTCTCTTGCTGTGAAGTGTTGACTTCAAATTTGCATTTGCTGTCATGTTTCTCAAAACAGAACAGAATGAAAAATGATTACTCAAGTCCAATTTACTGGCATGTGGTTTTGGTTGACTTCCTCAGTTCATTAACTCCCTATTACTGGAAATTCTACTGCTGGAGCAGCTTTATTTTTCAGTGCCATGTCTTCACCAGACTACCTCTTCACGTTCCAGGATTTAAAAATGTTCATCTGCATCTCATCTTACATAAGTAGTCTGATTTAAGCAAGACAGGCCCTTTCCTATCATTTGTTTTTCTGATGGTGTTTCAGCACAGTTTTTGCATAACAGAAATTATCTGGACAAAACCATGGACATAAGCTGGGTGTAAAAAGAGATGAAGGTCTTGAAATATTTACACCCAATAAAAGTACCTTCTCTCAGTTTTGTGTGCACACCTGCAAGGTTCATCAAAGTTGTTTGAAGGTCATGTGTCAGATATGCAGATATGGCTAGACTTGAAGTCAGGTGTTTATTTAATGCACTTCAGGCCCAGTATTTCATCTGGTTCTTCAGAGGCGGTGCCAAGATATTTCTTTGTGAGCAAACTGGGTGAGAGGGACTCTGATACTCTGGAGGATGGTCCTCCGTGTGCCAGCCTGGCATGGCCCAGGCAATGAGTTTCAAGTTCAGTAAACTTGAACCTCTTTTCTGGCTCAGTGGCACGTGTATATTGTCCAGGTCACCTGGAGATTAAAGGGCTCTTTTAGTAAACATGAACGCAAAGGAACAAGGAAAACGTTGGAAAGCTGAGAATGTCGCAAACTTGGATTTTTCTGTCAGCTGAGACCATCTGCCTTTCCCCCGTCACCATCGCTTTTGTTTTCTTCTCCACTCTGCAATCTTCCTGGACTGTCTCGCACTTCCTGCTGGTGCTGGGTGCTTCCAGTCCTTCGATGCCTCTCCGCACCAAGGTCACCAATCCTGTCTCTTGGCACCAGATCCTCCCTGCTCCTCATCATTACTATTTTTCTTCTGTGTGTCTTTTGGGTCACCAGAATTATAAAGCAGGTGGGGAAACTGGAGAGATTATTCATAGGGGAGTTGTGGGTGGCCGACACCAACAGACCTGCAGATAGTTGGTTGCTTTCCTAGCTAGAAGTGTCTCCCCATATCCACCTTTTGGGCACTATTGCGATCATACAATGTTAGCCTGACTTCCTAGATGTGAAGACTTCAAACGCATCTTAAAAAAAATTCTCTTGTCATTCTGAAAAATTTTAGGGAATGAGTCCAGGATATTGCAGTAGGTGCCTTTAACTGGTTTCTCTTTTTACCTTCCCTTACAGCATAATCTCTTTATGTCAGAAGCTCTGTTTTTTAATTACCCAAAAGAGCCAGAAGCTGTCACCTTTGAGACTCCCTTTGGGAAGTTTGGCATTTTCACGTGCTTTGACATCCTTTTCCGGGAGCCTGCCGTGGTCCTGGTGAGTGAGCTGCAGGTGGACACCGTGCTCTTCCCAACAGCATGGATGAACGTCCTGCCATTTCTGACTGCAGTTGAGTTTCACTCTGCCTGGGCTATGGGCATGCGTGTCAACTTCTTAGCCGCCAATACACACCATACCAATTTGTCTATGACAGGTAATTAATTCTCACTCTGTCTGAAAAATCTTTATAGCCATGAATCTTTATTCTCTGTTCTGCAAGTTGATTTTGTGGAGGAATATATTTATTTGGAAAGTGAAGAGTCTGGTCACCAAATTTTAAACCTGACAACCCCTGTCTCTACTGATGCCATACAAAGCATAGCAAAACTTGTGGTGTTTTCTTTTCTTCTCCCTGACTTCTTAGCACCTTTTTCCCTTGCCTTGCCTTGCCTTGCCTTGCCTTGCCTTGCCTTGCCTTCCCTCCCCTCCCCTCCCCTCCCCTCCCCTCCCCTCCCCTTCTTCTAAAGAAGTAGTAAGTTACTGCCCCTTCTATCTGAGTAGAAACTTCTGAAATGTAGGTTCTTTTCCTCTCCACCTGTAAGTCTACAACTGAATGCCGAACAATAAATATAAGCCAAACACATGGTTCCATTTATTCTGTCCAAATGAAAGACCTGTTTGTAGCTGTATTTAACACAGTTGTGGAAAAGTGTTAAAAACAAATTTTCAGACCTGCGCAGTAACACTGCTAAGAATTCTGCATTTTTTTTTAAGAGTGCAGCACTGATTTTCTAGAGCTTAGCTTATGAGATAGCATATTTCAGCTTGACCGGTATCTTCACTGAGCTGCGAAACCACAGTATTGGCTTGGGGCTTCTCATTTGAAATGCCTGACAGGCCAATCCGTGTTGTCCATTTTATGTGGCGCTCTGGCCGTGATGGGTACGACAGATCATCTTTGATTTCCCTCTGTTGCTTGGCACTGGTCGGGTGGGAATTCCCCATACCGGGAATACGAGTCCTCAGCCAGTGCAAACAGGGCTGGACACCCACTGTCTCCTTCTGTGTTCACCAGGACGGGCCTGTGATATGGGCCTATGTTGTGTTTTAGGTGGTCTCAATCAGTGGATGGTCTCAATCATTAGATGGTCCTTTTACATCAATTAGCCAAGAATAAAGGAATTCTCAAGAATCTCTGTTGCATAGAGGAGGAAAGAGAACTGTGGAGGCCATAAACACAACCATAACATAACATCCTCTGTCTTTGGCTACGCTGAGCAAGCCTCGGCCAGAGAAATAAATGCTATTCTTTGCCAAAGCATGAGCTCTATGGACTGAGTTGCTAATGGTCACCTTCGGTGAGACTAAAATTTGTGTAATATTTATAAAATAGCGGACAAGCTAGCTGCAGGGACAATCAAAGGACAATATGAAATCTTTTATTCTGTTTGGACTGACTCTTGCGCTGTCCTCAGGGAGCGGCATTTATGCACCAGACGGAGCCAGAACGTACTACTACAATATGAAAACTGAGGATGGTCGCCTCCTAGTTGCTAAACTAGATTCACACCCTCGCCTTTCTCCCGCCTCCCCGCCTGCTGTCAGCTGGAGCTCATATGCTTCGAGTGTCAAAAGATTCTCACCAAATGACCATGATTTTGAAGGACTCATCTTCCATGACAAGTTCACTTTCACTGAGCTCACTAAGCCTGAGGGGAATATCACCGTTTGCCAGAAGGACCTCTGCTGTCACTTGAACTACAAGATGGTAGGGAAACGAGAAGACGAAGTTTATGTGCTAGGTGCTTTTGATGGGCTTCATGTCGTTGAAGGACAATACTACCTGCAGGTAATGATTCTCGGGGCGGGGGGGATGACTCATATTTTAGGAAGCTTCGTTACAGGGAGAAACCTTCAGCTCCTGTGGGGGGAAAAAGACAATTACTTTCTTTTATGCTGGAGTCTTGATGTCCTGTTTGTTAGCAACAGGAAGTAGTTGCTAAAACATCCAAGCCTGCTTACTTTTAAATACAACAAATGCAGTGGAGAGGTCTTTAAACCTCTTTTAAGTTCCCAGAGTGCTCTCACTATTATTTTAAGCATGCAATATGGGCTAAATTTAGGTTGTCTTTTGTGACTATCTCCAGTAAGTGTTCTGAATCTCCTCTGTAATCCTCATCAAAAGGTTGCTGTTAAAAAATCTGTTCATTCTATCTATCTTTATGAGACGCTCTGATAATTTAGATTCACAGAGATGTTAATTTTTTGTCATTACTCAAATTATAGCAATGAAGTTTACTGAGTGGCATATGACTTCATAAGACAGTGAATTACATCCTAGTTGAATTTGCTTAAAGCCACATTAGAAAACCTTCTTTGCCTTCATAACTAAGTTATTGTGCCAGCAGATTATTCTTTTCTTTAGTTAGTTACTTCTGTCTGTCAACACAGCCTTTGCATACCAGCTGGTACAGATTCCAGGATATGGGGGAGGTCTTAGCCAGCAAACAGGTCAACTAATACATTTAAGAAGGTAGCTTGAATAGATTCAGTGAGCTTGCTTGGGAAATTTATTTTGGTGATTTTGCCAGATGGCCTCTACCAGTACTGAATTTTCTAGAGAAGACAGAAATTTCTACCCTTAATTTTTCCCTCAGTATTTTTTCATTTCCTTAGAACATACTGAGAGAATCTGATTGTTTATTTCTCTGCTTGTCTGCATTTCAACATGAAACCGTATTTGCTAATGAATAATACTTCTGATCTTTGCAAATACACTTCTACCCCACAATATCTGCCACAAATAGACAAACTCCTCTGTAACTTGTCAGCAAAACCAGCTAGCATCCTTTGAATCTTTTTCATGGATTTCATGATTTTCATGATTTCATCTATTTCATGGATGAAATAAGGTGCCCTTGCAGCACTTACATCAGAAACAGGTTATTTCTAACTACTAAAGCAATGCAGGTCTGGAATACCCCTGGTCAGATCAAGGAGTAAAAAAATAAACTACAACTAAAAAGGAGTTGCTTAAAGATTATGAAAGAGATCCTGTGACAGTCACATACTCCAACACAGGCTAGCTTTGATGGCACAAGGCTTTCCTACCAGAGTGTTTCTGTCTTGCTGAATAGGTTGTTGTCTTCTCCTCCCCGCAGATCTGCACGCTGCTCAAGTGCCAGAGCACGGACCGGAACACGTGTGGGCAGCCGGTGGAGACGGCTCAGACCAAGTTTGAGATGTTCTCCCTCAGCGGCACGTTTGGCACTAACTACGTCTTTCCAGAAGTCTTGTACAGCGGGGTAGAGCTGGCCCCCGGGGAGTTCGAGGTAATGGGGCAACTGGGAGCTGTGTCATGCTAGGTTCTCTGTGGGATAGTAATGGAATAAACTGTCTCAAAACAGCCAAAGTGAACTTGCTCATAATGAATAATCAGACCAATTAAATACCTTTTAATGAAGTCACTAGTTTCAGTAAGAGGTATGGTCTGATGCACCTTCTTCCTGTTTTGTCACATCTTTATGAGCTCTTGGCCTGTTCATATGAGTACTTCTCTAATCATGTCATTCTCTTACCTTTTTCAATCAGGTATTGAATGATGGGCGCTTGATGAGCAAGACAAGACCAACAAAACCAGTCATCACTGTGACGCTTTTTGGACGGTGGTATGAAAAGGATCATCTGAAATGAGACCCACAACCACCAGCCTTCCCATGATATTACCATAAGTGAAGCTGTGTACTATTAATCTTATGTCCAAATGAGATACAGCATCCTCTACTGCAACAATCCCAGCTATGTTTCTTATTTCCAGTTGCACAAACTTCTTATCGATGTGCTTTGTTTAGTAATAATGCAGCAATATTATTTTGTTGCTACCATTTATTGAGAAGTATCTATTTCTATATCATAAGATTGCTAATCTTTTATTAGTGTAAAACAACAGTTGTGTTTCTTTCTCTGTTTTCTGGATTTTTCTTTTTCTAGCCCTCAGAAAATCTATATTGTGGGCCAGAGGATACATTCTTACTAACATAACATTGCATATTTTGTAATTGCAGATTATTATGAGACCAGTAAATAAAACAGTGAAAAATGTCATTCATGGCAGCTCTAGACAAAAAAACTCAATAATGCTTTGTCTCTGATATACAGTTACTTATGCTGACTCATGCAAGTCTGCTCTTTTCCCCACTTATACGTTATTTTCCCTATTTGTGTTGCCTTGGGTTTGTTGTCTTTATGCTATTGGTGCACGTTGTGTGGCACATGGCAGCACAGAATAGCGCATCACGGAGGCTGAGCAAGAAGATCCAATCCTGAAACAAAACCTGCCACCGCTTCTTGGTCAGACCTCAACATGAATCGCCATTACTTTGAAATCTCTGTTGAACCAAAACTTGGAACTGAAACCTCAAAATATTCTGCTTGCCAGTTCTGAACAACAGCTTGTCAACACCTGCTGGCTGCACTGGATGCTATTCAGTGCTGGAACTGTTTGCGTCCAGTAAAGAGGTCCCGAGTGACCTGGTATCGTATAGCAGCTCCTTCCTCCCATCTTCTCTATTTCTTTCTCGTCGTATAACACCAACACATGTGAAATAAGCCTTTTCCTTTGCTCCTTCATGACGATGCTAGGTAGTGCTGCCCTGCCAATTCATTTACTGTAGGAATTAGGTGGTTTACATTTCTACTTAAGACCAGCTACTGCTGGCGTGAAGGCACTGTTCCCATCTTCACATCACAAGAAGCTTCCTCTTGCCTCCCAGCCACCTGTGCTTTGTTGCTGCTGCTGGAACCTAGTGACCTTCCTTCAGCATATCAGTGTATAAAGATGTGCGTGTTCTGGGGCTGTGTCTTTAAGAGTGGACGAACTTCTCCTTCCTTTTCCCCACACTGTTCCTGGTCTCAGCATGGTGTTCTCGAGGTCCTCAGTCCCATACACTTCAGTTATGGAGCTGATGAGAAGTTTGGAGTGCAAATACTACCCAGAGTCCGGCACTGGTTATCACTGTTGTGCACATATGACCTTCTCTGTTTTCAAATGTAAATAGAAACTCACGTGTGACATAACGTAGTGTCATGCTTAACATAATGACATGTTTATCAAAAGCCCTAGACAAGGTGTTCTGACTCATGGAAGCTCAACATCATTGCTGCCAGAGCCACGCTCTCTTAAAACCTTGGTAACTGCTGGAGTCAGCTACTGTCCAGCAAGGGATTATCCAGCATGATCTTCTTCCCATGGGTACAAACTCAGTGCAGACGCTGCACCTGTACCCCAGGAACGTGGCGGGTGATACTGCAACTCTCTCCCAGGGAAAGAACCTGGAATTAAAGAGTGCTATGACACTCAAGAAGGTCTGATCCTGCAATGCAGAAGGTATTCAGCAGGAGCGTGTGGCCAGTCTCGGAGTTGGGAGGCAGCTCCTTTAGGTCTGTTCACTGCTGATACCAGTCTTCTGGCTGAGGGAACGTGTGTGCAGGTAGTATATGATCCCAGCCCTGAATCTGGTGAGTATCTTGAATTCTGGATTTGGTTCGAGGCATTGTTGTCTGGTTTAGGTATATTTGTACATTGAATATTTTCTTATAGAAGACTGGCACGAGCCACCGTGGCACTAAATTCTTTTTGCTACAAAGATTGCATAACATTTATCGTTGTGAAATGTGTTCCTGTTTAGTGAGTCAAGCATACAGAAAGTAATCCTGTGCAAGTCTACCCAGTATCCACATACCAACTCAGCCTGTATAAAAACAAGGCTGCCTGTAACCACTGAGAACAATAAACTCTTCTTCAAGGGAAGGGCAACAAAAAAGCATTTTGTTACCTGACAGCTGAGTCAGAACCCAAAGAAGGTAAGAAAACTGGGCAGCCAGATACAAGTGATTTTTGGGAATGTGCCGTTGGGGACCTGAGATCTTCAGAGCTCCGTTACTGAGTGGCGCGCTGACGGGTTTTGCTCAGACAAACGGCCTGCCCGGCAGCGCCCCTGTGATGCCGAGCATCGCAAAGGCCCCCAGCGGCCCTGCAACTCTGAGCCGGTGCTGTGCTGAGCTACGGCAGCCCCGAGCTCGGGGCCGGCCGCCTGCCTCCTGCAGCCCCTCCTGTGCCCCACACCCTCGAGTTTGGCCAGGAATGTGTCCGTGCTGGTCTTTGCTGAGATTTCCCAAACTCTGGCTTGTTCTCCTGCTGTGACCTGGGCTTGCCTTGAGCTGCGTTACTACAGCAATGCCACACCTGAACCTTTCGCAGATCTGGCGGGCGACACGTTTCTTCAGCTGCGGCACAGTGGTGACTTCTCCGTGACTTCTCTGCTGGTGGTGTAAGGCAGAATTGCTCAATGCTGGCGGCTCTCTTGGCTTTGGTGTTGTGAGGCAGGGTGCTTGCATCTCCTGGTGTCGGCTTTCTGCCACTCTGGGGAATTCCCAGGTTTTGTGCAAAACTTCCCCTTTTAAAGGGATTGCTTCCCCTTTAATTGCTTTTCTTTGCTTGCCCCCGTCCTCCTCTTGGAGGCTGCAGACATGGGGCTTCCTAAAGCCTGTGCTTTTGGTGCTGTCTGCTCTGGAGGCCTGTGCCCTGGACGGCCACATTACAGCCATCTACAAGCACAATGTGGTCTTTTTCAAGACATTTAGAATGGAATGGACTATTTCAGTTGGAAGGGACCTACAACAATCATCTAGTCCAACGGCCTGACCGCTTCAGGGCTGACCAAATTAAAGCACATTATTAAGGGCATTGTCCAAACGCCTCTTAACCACCGACAGGCTTGGGGCATCGACCACCTCTCTAGGAAGCCTGTTCCAGTGTTTGCTCCTGTCAGAGGACACTGCAGTGCTGGTGGCTCCTGAGCAGGCCTTGATGGTGATGGACAAAAATAAGACTTCCGGGTAAAATTACATAGTGAAGAGGAAGATATTGTCACATGAAGAATATATTCCTTGATTTGTTACATAGCGGTAAATGTGATTGGGCAGGTTATGTTCCTTTACCCTCACGGACATACCACAGGTTCTAAAAAAGGGTGGTTTTTTATGAAGCACCTGAAACTACAGTAGTAATACGCTATTTCCAAAATACCATGCAAAAATTACTTTTCAGAAGAAAAAAATTGCTTTGTATGAGCAATTTCAAATTTTGTTTTATGCAAAAATTGCTTTTCATAACAAAAATAGTTAAAATCAATTATTTCTCAAAAAAAGAGCGTGAAAGCTCTAGGCAGGGAGATCAGCACAGTTCAAGGGTTAGCATGAGCCCAGGAGGGAGGACATTCTCAGGGCATCTGCTACAACTATAATAAGTCATTGGCCAAAGGCAAGAGGCATGGCAGGACCACGTGTCTCATAAGTGTAGATGAATCGTCTGCACTCTGAAGCATGAGGGCTGTCCTTCACACAGGTGGTCTGCCTTCAGCACTGGCTGAATTTTTAACCGATGGCAACCACAGGCAGTAAGGTTATATGGAGTAGTGTGCCCTAACCAGGGGAGTCTGGGCTTGCCCCGAGATGGGTTTGAAAACCTGGAGAGGGAAGTACAAAGAGAGTATGCAAGTGTTCCTTCCACGGAGCCCCCCGTAGATCAGCATTGCATCTGACACGCTTTCTTAGCCTTTTGTTCACCTTTTCTTTACAGCATTTCTAATTGGAAACAAGATCCACTTCCTAGAAATGTTTCTTTTACTTCTTACCGTAAAGAGATGCCCTAATTATTGGCAGAACTGTACTGTACCTTGCCAGATTACTCAATAGGAGATTACTTCCAAAGCAAACTTACTAGTCTTTACTCCTCCTCTTTCTATCCGGTTTATATTCCGCATGCCCGATGCAGGAGCTGCGAGGCACAACCATGCTCCCTTCCCAGCCTCTCCTGCACGCTGCGGTGTTTGCGCTCGCAGTCCTTCAGGCCCTGGCCTCCAACACCTTCATTGCAGCCGTCTACGAGCATGCCGTCATCCTGCCAGATGCCACTGACGAGCCTGTTTCTCCCGATGATGCTTTGGCCCTGATGAACAAAAACATGGATGTCTTGGAAGGGGCCATCAAGGAAGCCGCCCAGCAGGTACTAGGTCTATTGGGAATGTTGTTAATTAGTGTTTTCTTCTCCTGCTCACCCTCCTGATTATCTGTTGGTGACTGAATTCTTAACGGAGCCCATTGTCTCAGGGTGCCCACATCATTGTGACTCCTGAAGACGGCATTTATGGCTGGCGTTTCACCAGAGAAGCCATCTACCCCTACCTGGAGGATATCCCTGATCCGGCGGTGAACTGGGTTCCCTGTACCGACCCCACAAGGTGATTCCTTCTGCAGTGATTTATATGGTTTCAAATTAGTGTGTCACAGAGTCATGCTCCTGGTAACTGCTGAACAACTGCTATTTTTTTAATCTATTAAAAATCCCAAGTACTGTAGAAATGAAATGCATCAAAAAGAACTCTAATTGAAATGGTAATGGGAATATGCAAGGTAAAATGCATTGATACAGTCTCACTTTTAAAATTCACAAAAGGAGGAAAATGAGGAAATATGAGGCAAAATCATTATTTCTAAAACGTGTAAAACTTTATCACTCTAGAACAATTGTGAAAATCTCCTGTAAGTATAAGCTAGTTTATCATCACGTCGGATGCATAGATTAGACAAGGGGATTCAGTCCTCAGCTCGTGTGGCTGGGTGATCCCTAAATCAAATTGCACAAAATACTTCTCTAGATCTGAAAGAAATGCACTCTAGAAATTCATCTGCTTGTACAGTCTGCTGTGTTACACAGGGTTGCTCTGAGTGTGTGTCAGCAGGGGACACCAAGAGGACCAGGTTTGTTTCTAAGCTAAGCTTTTGTATTTTTCTGTTCCGAGTCTTTATGAAGCTAGATTTCAGGAGTCTCCAGCTCTGTAAATGCTGTGGCCACTTATTGCTAAAGGTGTATGGATAGCTGCCTTAAAGAGATTGAAGAGTCTTAAAAAAGGTTAAAATGGTCTTTTGAAATGGAGGCTTAGATCTGCCTTATAATTTATCTTTAAGTTATCTGTATACTTATTTATTTCCCCGCATATTTTCTGAAGCTTTTCATATCTTTGCATGTGTGTTAGCTCCAAATTGTATCCACACAGAAAATAATAACTTAATCTTGTTAGGAGTACAGGAGAGGAGAGCATTTTTTAAAGCTAAAAGAGCAATTTAAAATTATGCTATGAACAGAGAAGAAAAAGAACATAACTCTTGATTTGATCTATACCTTTTCTGCACCTGGGGACACACAGTTAGTGGAACGGTAATTTTGAATGCATTCCTTCCATGTCTGAACTTAAACTTGTAAAGGTTTTTGTTTTTTTTTTTCTCTCACCAAAATGCATTAGATTTGCTCCAGCTCCAGTGCAGGAACGACTCAGCTGCATGGCCAGGAATAACTCCATCTATGTGGTTGCGAACATGGGGGACAAGAAGCCGTGTAACGCCAGTGATCCCAGCTGCCCCAGCGACGGTCGCTATCAGTACAACACTGATGTCGTCTTTGACCCAGAGGGCAAACTGGTGGCTCGTTACCACAAGGTAAAGAGGCACTTCAGCATCACCCTGTAATTGATTATCAATATACTTTTAATCTCTCTGGCACGAACTTCAGATGGTTTATACAGTAATTTTACATAGTTGTAGAGAGACAACCAATCCAGGATGATCTGATGCAAGGCTCTTATGGCCAGAAAGAAAAGCAGGCAAGTCAATGATCGATCAGGCATCATTCCCAAGAGCATTGCAGCTGCAGAGCGCATACCAGATACCAAACACCTAAGGGCTACGTTTATGATAGTAACAGGGAAAGAAGCAGTGTCAGAGTTTTCCATACTCAGTAAATGTCAGCAGAGTTGTAGCCAAGCCAGGTAGCTAGGCGTCTCTTCCAGGAGGCAGCTGGGGCGCAGCCACCCTATTTTGTAGGGGGAGAGGGTTGGTTGGATGGATGCAAACCCGCTGTGCCGGCCAGCTCAGGTGTCTCAACCCCCAGCTTTGCCTTAAAGCCTCTCTCAGGTGCAAAAGTAGCTGTTCATAATCTTGCCTTATTTTTAGTTTCTAACATGCCATTTTCTTCACCTGCAGTACAACCTGTTCAGAAGAGAAACTCAGTTTAATTACCCGAAAGAGCCGGAAGCTGTCACCTTTGAGACTCCCTTTGGGAAGTTCGGCATTTTCACGTGCTTCGACATCCTTTTCCGGGAGCCTGCCGTGGTCCTGGTGAGCGAGTTGCAGGTGGACACCGTGCTCTTCCCAACGGCGTGGATGAACGTCCTGCCGTTTCTGACCGCGGTTGAGTTTCACTCTGCCTGGGCTATGGGCATGGGCGTCAATTTGCTTTCAGCAAATACGCACAACATCAACTTGGCAATGACAGGTGAGTTGCATTTGGGAAATGGGATATTGTCTACAGAGTACTGGATTCAGAAGCAGGCAAAAGTGTTTTAAAAATAGTGAAGTCTCTGGAAAACAGTCTTTCACTCAGACTAAAAATACTCTTGATGTTGTATTGACAGTGGTAAACAGCTTCAAGCAAGGAAACGTTAAATGTTCTGGGAGAGGTAAAATTAGAAACTGTATGACATTAAATTCTGATATTTCAAAAGTGAAATTTTCTTTAAAAATAACACAGTTTTACTTAAATTTTCAGCCTTTCCTTTAAAACAGCATTTTTTGTTTAAAAATCAATGCTATGTTAAATGGAGGAAAAAAAGTTATAAACAGAACTTAATAACCCAAAACCAAGTCCTGTTGAATATTGAATAAAATATTTCAAGGTTTTTGTCACTGCTGAAGAATTAGAGCTATTTATATTTTGGGTTGATCTGAATTGATATTTACTGCCAATTTCTTTTCTGTAAACTGAGAAAACGTTGCTGTAGCTGCATCTGTAACTCTTCCCTGATGCAGAAATGAAGGCCCCAAAGGAACATTTTTGCCTGTCTAAATAGATTGAGCTGAGTTTAGGCCACAGCCCCAGGTTTCCTTCTTTAAAATGTAATTACCCCCGTGATTTCCTTCTTTGGCAAATAAGCCACTCTTGGAGCTCTGATTTATATTTAAATTAACATAAGTTCCTAAAAAAAAAAAAAGAGATGGTCGAGTGTTAAAATGCCATTTAAGGCTCAGATTCAAGATCCAGTGAACCACAAAAGCTATGAAGTTTAGGTGATGTTTTTATACTACGATGGGTATTTCAGTGGTTCTGCTTTTTAAAATTCTTCCAAAATTCTCTGTAACGTGTTGACTGAAAATAGCATCACCAAAAAAGCCCACCGGTGTGGCACAGGGGGCAACTGACCCCCTTGCTGGGCCGTGCTCCGGGGTGCTGGCTGACGGAGGGCTGGTGGGTGTCCTTGGCAGGCAGCGGGCTGTTCACGCCGGAGGGACCCCTTGCCTACCATTATGACAGCAGGACAGAGGAGGGATGTCTCCTGCTAGCGGAGCTGAGCGCACGCCCCCGTCTCTCCCCCACCTACCCCCCTGCTGTCAACTGGAGCTCGTACGCCACAAGCATCAAGAAATTTCCAGAAGGAAATGACACTTTTTCGGGAGCTGTTCGGCGGGACATATTCACTTTCAGTGAACTCAGGTGCAAAGCTGGAAATTACACGGTTTGCCAAGGAGACCTCTGCTGTCATTTGGTCTATCAGATGTCAAACAAGAGCAAAGACGAAGTTTATGTCCTGGGTGCGTTTGATGGCCTTCATGGTTCTCTCATAAAGTACCATTGGCAGGTAATTGGTTTTGTAGGGGCAAGTGTGGGTTGTATATACCTACACCCCAACCAACCCAAAACACTTGTCTGTTACTGCATCGTGAGAACTTTTCTTGCTGTCAAATCCACCTCTTGATTGTTGAAAGCTTAGTGGTATTTTGCCTTTCTGTATCCTCCTCCCCGCAGATCTGCACGCTGCTCAAGTGCCAGAGCACGGACAGGAACACGTGTGGGCAGCCGGTGGAGACGGCTCAGACCAAGTTTGAGATGTTCTCCCTCAGCGGCACGTTTGGCACTAACTACGTCTTTCCAGAAGTCTTGTACAGCGGAGTAGAGCTGGCCCCCGGGGAGTTCGAGGTAATGGGGCAACTGGGAGCTGTTTGACACAAGGTCTTCCAGGCTCTGTTACTGGAAACGGATAGGGCAGCAAAGTCCCATCCAAGAACCACTTTCTTTCGTTCTGCAGACCGTAACTCAAGGGGACATTTAAACTGATGGATTGAATTAATCCTTACTGAGGAGAAGATATAAACGCTAAGGCCAAGAATCTCTTCAGGGTTTTCTTTAGCAAATATGCCTTCCCACTTCAGGTCCCAAATCTATAAATAACAGCCTTCAAGGACCTGTTTTCTGCAGATTTTGCTAACGGGCATTTTAGGAAACAAAGAAATCAAATACTGTGAGAAATTGCCCAAGCAAGAAAAAATACTAATGAGTATCATGCATAAGAGTAGAGATCCTATGCAGTTAAAAATGTTAAAAGGGATTTGCAAGGGTTTCGTAGGGTTTAGGTTTTTTATTTGAAACTTCAGCGTATATTTTTACCAAAAGATGTTTTCATTAATAAACCTTAGATTACATTTATGTAAGAGGCTAGATGAAATCTCAATTGATTTGGAAGAGCTATTAAATAGGTTACAAGAGACAATGAAGAGAGTGAAAAGGACTTGAAAAGTTTTAGGGGAAACAAGGGTGACTTTTCTACAAGGTGGAGAATGGAAAAGCATTGCTCATTTTCATTTGTTCTGAATGAGACTGTAAAAACATACACATCAAAGGATTTATTGGTATGCTAAAATATGATCATGGCCTAATTTTTTTTAAACAGTTATATTTTCTTAACAAGTACATGCTTATTTTTTGTCACAGAGGCTCTTAAAAAGTTGACGGTATTCATAGTCTATGAACAACAGGGTTTTCAAATCGGTCTGTAAAAAGTAACTAAGAAAAGCAACATATGGCCAGTAGCCTGAAATTCTCTATTTCCATCTGGAAATTGTTTTGGGGTCTACAAATGAAAAAAGATTTCAAATTAATATCCTAGATATGTATATAACCTATGAGTAACTAACGAGAACCTAACAAATCAGTTACTGTCACTTACCACCTTCTTATGAGGTATTGAAAATTATCTTTTTTTTCCAAAGATAGAATTGAAGGAAGTTTTGAAGACCTTCAGGTCCAAGGAAATGTGTCAAGGCTATGGCAGAGCCAGAAAGAATTCTGGTTTCTTTCATTCTCACGATTGTGTTTTAAAAGTGCTGCACCAAAATATTCAGCCTCTAAGGCCTATCCTTTCTGTAACACGCAATATTGCTACTCTGTTAGTGGAACATTAGTATCATTCTTTTTCTTTTCAACTAGGTGCTACGTGATGGACGTTTGAAAAGTAAGCACGGCACATCGAAACCGCTCTTAACAGCGACACTTTTTGGAAGGCTTTATGAAAAGGACCTGCCGCATCCTCTGCGAACCTCCCCGTAATGTAACTCCGTAGCTATTACACAGTCACCGCAGACAGGAGGAGAATTCCCTACAGTGATCCACTTCCTCATGAGACGTGGCAGTTATCCTGTATCACTCCTGCTCTGCAATCTTGCACTTCTGCTCAGCAGCTGTGGTAGTTGAGTTTATTTAGTAGAAAGCAATGCGAACACTCTGTTGTGTACCTATATGAATGGTATTTTTTTTTTTATAGTGCTTGAGCTAGTGTAATAATTTTTTAGTGTGAATGCCCTGTCATGTGAAATCTTTAATTAGAAATTATTTTTTTTTTCCCAATCATGTAGATTGCCAGAATAAAACTAGCAAGGTGACTGACACTGAAATGTGTGAAATGTGAAGTTTGCCAATTTGCTGCAGAACAAATCTTCGCCAAGGAAGCCTTTCTGCCCCTTTTGCCCCTTCCTGTTTTTCAGACTGTATAAGCACTAAGTGTCTGTGTTTCTCAGCCTTACACACCAATCAATAGGGCCTCCCTAATGCTCTGTGGGCCTGGGCCCCATTCTGACCACGGGACCGTACAATGAATAGAAAAATCGATTCGAAATGAGTTCAGGTGCAGCCTTAAAGGGAGAAAGTGGTCCTCCACAACCCACACAGGCACTGAGTCTGGCCAAGCTCTGCGAAGCATCTCCAGTTCTGCAGTCCCTCTGAGCTTGCACTGCTTTGTGCGTGGCGTACGCGTGCTCGGTCCAATGCACTTCAGACCACACTTACCTCATAAACACACATACCAACACAATCTCCAGGGTATTTGGGAAATTTCTTCAAAACTGTGAAAACATAGGAAATGGGCAACGTTTTAGTACCTGAAACACATTTGACCATATAGTGAGAGAAATGGGCATTATTCAAAACTTCTGGCAATGACACGTACAACTTGGTGGTCCTGGACCTGGTGTGTGTCTATCATGTTCTGCAGCAACCAGGCCTCATTTGCACCGCATACGCCTTGGTGTGATCCCTGCCTCAATGTTCGTCCCATAGTCTTTTGGATCTACTGCCCTTCACAGCACTGTCATACAGCCTGCACCATGCTTAGCACTGAGCTGCCCTATATGTGGCACATAAGAAACACTCTGTGGCTTCCCACCCCATACACACCAATGTATGTTATCCACAAGTTCTTGAAATCACATACTTTCTGTTTTCCCATGTGCTGTTGCTTCTCAGCACACAACTTTGGAGGCTCCTTCCAGGGCTTGTTTCATCTTGGAAATAAAAAGCTGAGCTCATACTCAGGGGGAGGACTGTACTGCTTGGGAGCAGTTATCCAAGGTGGGCAGGACCTCGAGGTCGTGCTTGCTGGTGGCTTGTCCAGCACCTCACCCTTTTTTCACCTGTCTTGTGGTTGTAACCCAGACTAGTCTTTCATCAAACAGAGGAGGTTTTGGTCAAGAGAGGTTATGACCGACCTGTGTCAGCGCTAATCCCATATGACTGCTGGGTGTGCAGTACGTACAGAGTCTAGAATTCCAAGAGGCAAAGGGCCATGCTGAAGGGTCGTAGCTGACCCCGCTCCCGTGGAATTTGCATAATGAGGTGAAGTCTCTGTGCTCAAAGAGCAATTAAGACTGGCTTTGTTATCTCCTGTGCAACCCAGGGGAGTGAAGACTCGCCTGGCTGTCAAGGAAATATAAATAACAGGATAGTCTTGGGGAGCCAGGACAGCCCTGCTTTTCGTCAGCAGAGACAGTAAAATCAAGATAACAGAGACTTTGTGTAGCTCTTTGTTTCCTCGAGAGGCTACCATGCCCAGTAACTGACCTTTGCCTCATTACCTGTGAAATGCATATTAAAGTTGACACCCCTGTATATGCTAATGAAGATTTTAGAGATCATGCTAAACATATATGACTATAGCACTTCTCTCTCCACCCAAATCATACTACATGTCACCTAGGGGAGGGAAACCTGGTAATTTTGGGGATAAAAGGATGGAGAAAATGACTGTTAAATTGGGAGAGAAGAAATTTGATACCTGACAGACCAGCTGACGGGCTGCGTTCTCTCCCTCCACCCCAGGACTCTCTGGCTAAGCGCTGCGCCTTTCACCTCTGGTGAATGTTACCCCAGGTTGTTGTACTATCATTATTTTTGCTAGCAATATTAACCTTAATTAATTAGAGCTATTGTAGTTAGCGAATTTATCAATGGCAATCTAGAATCTGCTTCTGTCGCTCTCAATAAAATAACTAATTTAAATTATTTGTGAATCTGATTCAGTGAAAGTCCTTTGGTGGGACTCTGACAGACAAATATTGTAAGTGTTATTATTTTTGCTAGACCAGTTTCAATTATTTGTGAAACTGACTCAGTGAAAGTCCTTTGCTGGGACTCTGATAGTAAATCAGTGAAAGTCCTGGGACTCTGACAGGCAAATATCGGAACTACAGTCCTTTTAATGCTCCCTGAGCCAGTCTGGTACACTCCAGGAGCCCCTTGTCTCACACGTAAAGAGAAGCAGTTTGGGAAGGACAAAGGAGACTGAGCATGCTAGTTATGACGGTTTGCAGCATCATCCCGTTGACCACGCAGGTCTCTTGGTTTGCACTGGACTCAGCACAATCAGGCGCGTGTGGCAGCAAGTGTCTCTGCAGCAGAGCAGCAAGGAGCTCTGCCCTGGGGCTGGTCCCCACAGTGGTGCTTCCCCATCCATCCTCAGCGCTGCTCACTCAGCTGTCTGCCCTGGCAGAGGTCAAGGAAATGCTCTGAGAGGGGTAAGAGCTACCCTGGCATGTAAACTCCAGTATTGAAAAAGATCCTAAAATGGTTTTTAACTTCAAAACATAATTTTCTCTGCTGCCTCCGAACCCTGCTTTTCCCCTCTCCACCCCTGAGGAGGTACCTCTGATACCTTTCTGTTCTAGTCTTGGTCACTCCTTGAGACAGCTCAGGCCTTGGCTCCAGCGTGGTAGGTCTGGAAGAAAGAGGGAACCCCGCTGAGGAGGATGGCCACTGTCTCCTGCAGCCTTCTGACCACACAGGTGCTGAAGGACCTGCCAGCTCAGGTGTGGAGCCAACACTGCACCTCATCCTCATGCTCCCTGCCGCTCACCTCCATCTCCCATTTGGCTGCCCTTCATGCAAAATATACTTTTATTACCTGGCCTAGAATTGCTCATGTGGAAAAGAAAAAAAAAAAGACAAACTGATACTGGAGTGGCATGTAAACGCAGTTTGACTTTTGTTTTTGTTGTTGCAGTCAGATCACTTCATTAAAATCTTTTTTCACTGTTTGGCATCAATAGCTTTACCTGCTAATACACAAAAAAGAAGACTCTTGGGACATTTTAGAAAGAAATGCCTCACAGATATATCAGTGGCACTTGAAACAAACAAATCCTTTGTAGGTTGCCGATATCATGAGTATTTCATGCACTCCAAACGCATGTGGAATTTATAAAAATCTTTCCGAAGATGAAGAGGAATACAGTCAGGAGACATAGACTAAAGAGAATTGTGGACTTTCAGTATATTATCGCTAGGTTTATCTTTACATATTAGGTTAAACTTTTCTAAACTATCTGTCCCAAAAGAGTCAGTGAGAGTTAATTCAAGCTCCTGAGTTCATAAACATTTAGTATTGTATTACTGGGTCTAATAGTTGCACAACCTCTGACTGCACCTAGCTGTTCCACATTATTTAATGGACAACTTAAGATTATGCATACAAAGACATGGCTGTGGTGTCCTGCTCTCTTTAAAAAAAACCCAAACAGATTATTAAGATTCCGTCACCCTATTTTTGCTCAAAGTCTGCTTGCTTTAATTCAATATGTACAATAAATCACAGAATCACAGAATCTTCAGAGTTGGAAGGGACCTCTAGAGATCATCTAGTCCAACTCCCCTGCTAGAGCAGGATTGCCTAGAGCACAACACTCAGGACTGCATCCAGGCGAGTCTTGAAAATCTCCAGAGAAGGGGACTCCACAACCTCCCTGGGCAGCCTGTGCCAGCGCTCTGTCACCCTCACTGTAAAGAAGTTTTTCCGTGTATTTGAACGGAACTTCCTATGTTCTAGCTTGTGCCCATTGCCCCTCGTCCTGTCACTGGGAACCACTGAAAAGAGTCTGGCACCATCCTCCTTCAACCCACCCTTTAGATACTTGTAAATGTTAATCAGGTCCCCCCTCAGCCTTCTCTTCTCCAGGCTGAAGAGTCCCAGCTCTCTCAGCCTTTCCTCATAAGGGAGATGCTCCAGCCCCTCACTCATCTTAGTTGCCCTGCGCTGGACCCGCTCCAGTAGTTCCCTGTCCCTCTTGAACTGGGGAGCCCAAAACTGGATGCAGTATTCCAGTTGTGGCCTCACCAGTGCAGAGTAGAGGGGGAGAATGACCTCCTTCGACCTACTGGCCACACTCTTCCCTATGCAGCCCAGGATTCCATTGGCCTTTTTGGCAACAAGGGCACATTGTTGGCTCATGAATAATTTACTGTCTACTAGGACCCCCAGGTCCTTCTCCTCAGAACTACTTCCCAGCAGGTCCACCCCTAACCTATACTGGTGCTTAGCATTCTTCCTCCCCAGGTGCAGGACCTTGCACTTGCTTTTGTTGAACCTCATTAGGTTCTTCTCTGCCCAGCTCTCCAGCCTGTCCAGGTCATGCTGGATGGCAGCATGGCCCTCTGGGGTGCCAGCCACCCCTCCCAGTTTGGTATCATCAGCGAACTTGCTGAGGATACACTCTGTCCCATCATCCAGGTCATTAACGGATATACTGAACAAAATTGGACCGAGTATTGACCCCTGAGGGACACCACTGGTTACAGGCCTCCAACTAGACTCTGTGCCGCTGATCACAACCCTCTGAGTTCTGTCACACAGCCAGCTCTCAATCCACCTCAGTGTCACCTTATCTAGCCCATACTTCCTCAGCTTCCTAATGAGGATGTTATGGGAGACAGTGTCAAAAGCCTTGCTAAAGTCAAGGTAGATGGCATCTACGGCTCTCCCCTCATCCAGCCAACCAGTTATAACATCATAGAAAGCTATCAGATTTGTCAAGCATGATTTACCCTTGGTAAATCCATGTTGACCACTTCCAATAACTTCCTGTTCCTCAACGTGTTTGAAGATGACATCCAGAATGAGTCGCTCCATTACCTTCCCAGGGACAGAGGTGAGACTAACCGGCCTGTAGTTCCCTGGGTCCTCCTTCTTGCCTTTTTTGAAGATTGGAGTGATGTCAGCCTTCCTCCAGTCCTCAGGCATCTCTCCTGTTCCCCATGACCTTTCAAAGATGATGGAGAGTGGTCTAGCAATAACATCTGCCAGCTCTCTCACCACTCGTGGGTGCATCCCATCAGCGCCCATGAACTTATGAATGTCCAGCTTGGCCAAGTGGTCTCTGACCCGGTTCTCCTCAACTGAGGGAAAATCTTCCTCTCTCCAGACCTTCCCCCCTTGCCTCCAGGGTATGGGATTCGTGAAGGACAGCTTTAGCAGTAAAGACCGAAGAAAAGAAGGCATTCAATAACTCTGCCTTCTCTGTGTCTTCCACCACTAGGGCACCTGTCTCATTCATCAGTGGGCCTACATTTTCCCTAGTCTTCCTTTTTCTATTGATATACTGAAAGAATCTCTTCTTATTGTCTTTAACTGCAGTGGCCAAGCTGAGTTCTGATTGAGCTTTGGCCCTTCTAATTTTCCCCCTACATAGCTTCGTTATATCTTGATAATCCTCATAAGTTGCCAACCCCCTTTTCCAGAGAATGTAAGCTTTCCTTTTTTTCCTGAGGTCCAGCCAAAGCTCTCTATTTAGCCAGGCTGGCCTTCTTCCCCATCGGCTCGTTTTTCGAGACATGGGGATGGCCTTCTCCTGTGCTTCTAAGAGCACCTGCTTGAAGTATGACCAGCCTTCCTGGGCACTGTTGCTCTTCAACACTGCCTCCCAAGGGACACTCTCGACCATGCTCCTAAACAGGCTAAAGTCTGCCCTTCGGAAATCCAAGGTGGCAGTTCTGCTCACTCCCCGCCTTGCTTCACCAAGAATAGAAAATTCTACCATTTCATGGTCACTGTGCCCAAGACGACCTCCAACCTTTAAATCCCCCACAAGACCTTCTCTGTTAACAAACAGTAGGTCCAGTGGGGCACTTCCCCTAGTTGGTTCCTTCACCAGCTGTGTTAGGAAGTTGTCTTCCACACACTCCAGGAACCTCCAGGACTGTTCCCTCTCTGCTGCGTAGTATTTCCAGCAGACATCTGGGAAGTTGAAGGCCCCCACAAGAACAAGGGCAAATGATCGTGAGACCTCTGCCAGCTGCTTATAGAATACTTCATCAGTTTCTACATCCTGATTAGGGGGTCTATAAAAAACTCCCATCATGATGTCTGCCTTGTTGGCCTTCCCCTTAATTCTTATCCGTACACACTCAACACTGTCATTCACACTGTTAAGTTCTAGACTTTCAAAACTGCCCCTAACACAGAGGGCCACCCCACCACCTCTCCTTCCTTGCCTATTAGATTTTACTCATGGTTAGTTTCTCTAAAGTTGTCACCAGTCTTACTTATAGTCAGCTATAAGGTTTGGATCATGCTTGTTTTAACACAGTATTTTTCTACCTTCATCTGAAGCCTTGCATCAATAAAATCTATTAAGGACTTGCTTTTCTCTGTGTGATCAGAAGCACTG
Source organism: Rissa tridactyla (assembly GCF_028500815.1). Lineage (NCBI taxonomy): Eukaryota > Metazoa > Chordata > Aves > Charadriiformes > Laridae > Rissa > Rissa tridactyla. The sequence continues at coordinate 65,573,515 of NC_071468.1, forward strand.
TGGACAGGTGAGTCTTATTTGCTTTGACCAGCATCAAGGTATAAGGAAGAAATATTGACGTGTGAAAAGCAGGCTTTTCCAGCTCAGAAAAGGATGAGGTTCATTAGGATACCATCTGTAGTAGCTTTTGAGGTGGAGTCATTGACGTGAATTACATATAAATTAATTCGATTCTTCTCTTCTGGCACATCTGTCCCAGAGTCACTAAACACTCCTGTTCTTCCAGAAACTCAAATTCTGTCCCATAAGGAAAATGTAGGAGGGGCTTTATTTATTTTTTTTCCTAAAGATGAGCTAACATTCTCTCTTTTCTAACTCCCACATAGCAGGTAGGAAAGTAAGTGCATAGCCAGTTAGCTTTCCGTGAATTCAACAGAAACTGTTATAGATGAATGTGATTTGTTGCATCGGTCATTTATCATCTCTCTGTGTCTGTATTCTGAAAGTGTCTGCGATTTGCATCATTTAAAATCGGCCTTTATTACAAAACCTCACATTTCACAGAATCATAGAATCATAGAATGCTTTAGTTTGGAAGGGACCTTAAAGATCACCTAGTTCCAACCCCTCTGCCATGGGCAGGGACACCTCCCACTAGACCAGGTTGCTCAAAGCCCCATCCCATTTCCTAAAACTGAACTTCACTGTGACCACCAAGTTCCTCAGCTGAAGATCTGGTTGATTTTTGCACTCCTTCCAGGAAACCCTGGTTCGTGGTTCTTGTGCATTATAATGATGGAACTATTCTGAGACTGCTGCAACAGTCCATGTAACTTCACCCCCTGCTTGGTTTAATTCTTGTTTTATCATCAGAAATGAGAAAGGGATTAACAAACTCCCCAGAGGTCCATTGTATAGCACCCTTGTCACCCTCTCAGGGAGAGGAAAGCTGTGCAGCAAATCTTAAAAACTACAGGCCAACCATTCTTCAAATTTTGTTTTACTGTCATTTTCAAAGAATCCTGGACTTCTGCATCCCTAACAGATAGGGTCCGAGCGTCCTTTTCTGATATCCTATAAGCTACTTAGCTAGCAATATCAATTGTATCTTACCTATTTCCAACTCTGACAGCCTAAGACAGTCAGCTCTGCATGCATCTGGGAACTACTCCATACTTCAGAAATGCCAGCAAGCAAGATGTGAGAGTTTTTTATGTCCAATTATCACAGCCTGAATAGTGGCAAGGGAGCAGAATGTGGCATAAACTCTACCCTCGAATGAAGAGAAAACATTCATTTTAAAATCTAGTTATCTTCCCAGGAGACCTAACTCCTTAACACAGGCTTCCCACAGGGAATACAGGAATGCTTCTCAGTGGCTTGTGATGGGCTATGAGGTGTCATGGAGCCCAACAAAGAAATAATTCCAGTATACCTTCTAAAAATCATCCTCTCAACACCATAGACAAACAGCACCTCCTGCTGAAGCCACAGATCAGCATAACAGTATTACCCAGTGTTGTCCACCTGTGGATCAGACGTAGCTAGAAACGATCGGTCTCGGTGAAACAGAAACTTAGCATATTGACAACAATATGTTAATTTCTCTTTCAGATTAGAAAATAATTGAGAATTAGCAGAAGCACTTGAGGCCTCCACCTGTGAAAGTATGTGATGGTTTGACCCTGGCTGGATGCCAGGTGCCCACCAAAGCAGCTCTATCACTCCCCTCCTCAGCTACACAGGGGAGAGAAAATATAAAGAAAGGCTTGTGAGTCAAGATAAGGACAGGGAGAGATCACTCAACAATTACTATCACGGGCAAAACAGACTTGATTGGGTAAATTAGTTTAATTTATTACCAATCAAATCAGAGTAGGACAATGAGAAATAAAACCAAATCTTAAAAACACCTTCCCCCCACCCCTCCCTTTTTCCTGGGCTTAACGTTACTCGCTATTTTCTCTCTTTCCTGCCAAGCAGTGCAGGGGGATGGGGAATGGGGGTTGTGGTCAGTGCATCAAACATCTCTGCTGTTCCTTCCTCTCCAGGGGGAGGACTCCTCACGCTCTTCTCCGGCTCCAGTGTGAGGTCCCTCCCACAGGAGACCGTTCTCCATGAACTTCTCCAAGTTCAAACCTTTGTTTTCTTCCCATCCCCTACTCAGTTAGTAGTTGTCTTCTCCAGTTTTTGCAGAGATGTTCTTACACTGAGTTGGTCGTAATAGCTAACAAAACTAAATTGTGAAAGCACATTATAATTCATTCAATCAAACTTATTGTTTGAAAAAAGCGTTATGCTTCCTCAGTAGAAACCAAATCTATCTTACACTGAGCTATAAAAGGGAAGAGGAAGCTGTTAAAACACGGCTATTAATGGTCAATGATGTACTTCCTGGTAGCTAGGCTGAAAGACAGAAAGCTTTGGCAGGTGTGGGTAAAAACACGGGTGTGATGCCTCTCATAACAGATGTCACTTATTTATACCTCAAGAGTATCAGATGGCTGTATGTATAAGGACCAGAGCTATAAAAAAAAAAGCTCAGGTTTGATCAATAATCATTACCTAGCAAGAGGTTTAAACAGTCATTTTGTTGAAGTCTTTCTGAGCCTATCTTTAATGTTACACGAGGGATTTTAGATTGTTTATTCATGTTAACGTTAGCCTCTGTTTGCAGGGATTCTTCCAAGTTCAGCGTTAGACTAAACAAAAAGCAGGCATGGAAACTCTCTAATTTGAGGGTCATGCAACACTTAATGTAACCACTCTTGTGTTTTGCCAAGGGAGTCTTACAGTGCCAGTTGTTTTCTGCTTAGTCTTTTCTTATGGATCATTGCTCTTCTATCACTAAGGATGAGACCCGTACCCCTCCTTGATTTGCCAAGGCTCATCATTAGATAACATCTTGAGGTCTTACAAACATTTGCAATCACAGCACTTCCATAAAGCTAGGAATAATTTTTATTCTATAATGTAGATGAGGGGATGAAGAGCAAAGGAACTGATCTTTACAGTTCACAGTAATTCAGGCGGCTAACTTGACATGCCAGAATAATTCATATTACAAAAGTACTGTGTATATTGTCAAAATGTGATTGTCACTGACTTTAGCTACAAGTGCTGACTACCTGTAAAAACCAAGTCCTGGCATGCACCTGGAAAATGAGGAGCACGTGTTCAGTCAAAGCTTCAAAACCTGTGTTATGAAATGACCCACCTAATAACATGTGGTAACAGATACATACACAGCGTGTTAGAAAAGAGGGAAAGGAGGAAAGGGATCTGTACAAGGGGGTCCATTTAGGGCATTAGCCCACGTGGGCAGCTGGGACAACAGGGCTCGCAATGCACAGGAGGAAGAAGCAGCAACAATTGCAGATAAGAAGAAAATGGACTACAGAGGAGGGCAAAGGGGAGGGGGAGAAGAAAAGAGAGAGAGATTTACTTTCTTTTCACTAACCGTCACCTGCATGAGCAAAAAGTTATGCAGGCTGATAGAGTGGTAGAGGCACATTCGAATGGCTAAAACTCCTGTTGCTGCAAACAGATGTTCCCTTTCAGTCTCCCAGGTATTGTGCAGGAGATGGCTAGCAAGCAGGGACTTGATAATATATAATAAATTGAATTCTAAATTACTCCAGTGCACACTTATGCCCCTCTTTGGTGGTCCAAAAAGCATATTCAAAGGACATACAGCAGCTACTGAGAAGATAAATGAAGCTCTTCTGTTGAAAAATCATGTTGCCCAGGGATTTCTTCCCGAGACTGGGCAGCGGATGGTGGGCATGAAGGGGCACAGCCTCTAACACTGGTAGTTTCTGTGCTAGTTGAGTTGCTGTTCCTGCAGTGCCATGATGCCAGAGATGCTCATGCACAGCACTGATGCTTCTTGCAGCAGTAAACAACTGTGGAGGCAAAGGATGGCACCGGCAGGTCATCCCCCTTAAAAACGGCCCACAGAGCAGAACCACTGGCATCCATAGCCTGTTGGACTTGCAAATGGGCAACTAGAAACAATCAAGTTACTTCAATATTTCTAGGAAAGTAGCATGTGCCTATTGTAGTCAAATCCAGTGTTTGTGAAAAGCAACAGCTAGTAGTGCTTGAGAGTGGGGGCTCCAGCAGATTATTTACTGACGTATCAGCCTTTTATTGGCAATTTTAGGTTTCAGTGGCTTCCAGTAGGGTAGCCGCAATTCCAGACCAGAATATGACATTTCAAGACCTTCATTTCACCAAAAGTTGTCCCTCCTGTTCAGCCCCACGTCCCCTGTGCCACCTTGCCAGGGCCATACTTTCCTAATCTCCCAAACCCACCCCAATCCCAAATGTCCTGCAGCCTGAGCCACGCAGGTCCTGCTCAGGGCTCAGAGGAACCTCAGGGGAGCAGGAGCTGGAAGGCTGGCTCTCCACCAGCACAGCTCACCAGCTGATGCATACAAACTGACCCAAAGTGGGTCAGTTTTCCTCCCTGGGATTCCTTCTTTCTGGAAGGACTCTCCTCCTCGGTTTCCACAGCGATACTAAAACTCTTACGATTTGAAGATGAGGGTGCTGGTCAATGAGCTGTGCTTTAAAAAGCAACAAGTTGCAGTTTGGGCACTTCTGATTTGTAATTTGACCATATTTACGTATAGTTCCTCTGGTATGGTAAAAGATACACAAACAGGCAGTCAACATCCCTTAAGTCCCTGCTACAAAGCATATAAGCACCAGAGCACCATAAATAAAAGACAAGCAGAATTTTTTAATTAGGAGGAAACAATATATTTTTAATTGGTCTTGTTCTCAGACACTGCTGAAGTATTGTGGTCAGAATTTTTTTTTAAATATCCAGTATGGGGTAGACAAATAAAACTTTTAAAGATTACTGAAATTGCTAAGGCTTGGCAAAGTTACACAAAATTGGAAGGAGGGTGAGAAATAGTTCAGTGCTGTTAGCTTCATCTGTACTTTGACTATAATAAACATTTGTCTTTATTTTGTGTTTCTTTCCATGAGCTTGGTTTATAACTCAATTCAAATGGATTCATCTTTGCAGACACTAGTGGCTTATGTCAGAATAGATTTATTATCTGCTTATCTTTTCTGAATATTTAATATTTACGTCATGCAGCTGATGAGATTTTTCCAGCAGGCTGTAAACCAGAGTCAGACCGAGCGTGCAGCCGCTCAGCTGTGGGATTCATGTGGGTTGTCACTATCGCGCTGCATCCACAGGCTGCACCGGTTCGTGATGAGGAAATAACTCCTGAGCAGGTACCGTCTCTGTGTCACGCACTCTGAAACACGGTGAGCTGCTAATATGCTGGTCTGGGAAACTATTTTGCTTCAAAGATGAATCTTTTATGGCTAGCACTGAGGATAATAGCATGGATCACTGCGTTCTTTCTGTAGCAAACAGCACTAGCACCAACAGCAATGAGGTTTTGGTGGTGGCTGGGAAGACAATTTAAAGTTTTTCATTCCCAATAGCTGAAAAAGAAGCATAGTTAGGGGGCAAAACTCTTTTCAGGTGCAGCTATGGGTTCAGAGTAAGGCTCTTTACTTTCTGTGAAGTTATTCCAAAGCCATGAGGATGCAGAATGATGAAGCTGGGATTGTACCTGCTTACTGCTCACCGCCTTCCTTCTCCGCATTCGCCTTCATGTTAGAGATGGTGTTTGGAGGCTGCCGAAAACCTACAAAAAACCAGCCAGAGTCCTAAATTCACTCCCGTGGGATTGATGGATGCATGGGAACACTGAGGACCTGCCGCACTGCCTGGGCTGCGTTTTGGCATTACTTAGCAGGGCTATCAAACACGTAGACCCCCCTATCCCTCTCCCCGCGATGCAGAGATAGTTTCTTGGCTTTGGATGGACATGTTTTCCTTTGCTGTAAAAACATAATTTTCTTGGAATCTCTTATTCCTCTGTGCATTTCGGAGATTTGCATTTATCTTAGTATTTGGATTTATAGTCCTGATCCTGAGCACTACACTTTGAGAAAGAGCACAAACATCGCATTACTCTGTATAAACAGCTATTTCTACTTGCCAAGGAAAAGTGCTGGTTTCCGCTGAAAAGTAAGAATATAAGCCATGGGGAAAGATCTAGAGGTCAATCACCTCATCTGTTCTTTAAATTTCTCTAGTATAATCTAGGCTGATTTCAGATTGTCTTCAGTGGAATTATGCCAGGTTTGCAGCAACAGCATTCAGATTAGTGGCTGGCACATCTTCTCATTTAACCCATAGAATGAAATATTTATTTTGAACTAATAACTCATTGGGAACTTGTGCGTCTTCCCCTCAGATTTCAAACATATGAATGTAAATTTAAGCAGATAATTTTTTGTAATGCTGTGCTTTTTTTCCTGAGGACTGCATAAATGGTGAGTAGAGTGATATGCTTTCAAAATTTCTCTCCAACCATGGGGCCACCTTAGAGCCTCCAGTAGTTTTAAATTCATAGTTTCCCTTGTAGAGAACCAGTTTTTAAAATGAACCATATGAAAATGAGAAACTTTCCTCTCTTTAATGGATACTGTAAAACGATATTTTCTGCCAAATGACCATACTATACTCTTGAAATGCAAGCTGAAAGAATCACAGTAGAAATCAATGTTGTCCTGCCTTTTAATTTTTTTTCATGGTAACAGTTCTCATTCCCAAGTTCTCATTCCCATTCTGTTCCTTCCTATTTCCAGCGTCCCTTTCACAGTCCTGCCTAAGAAGGACAGAATTGTTTTTAACACATTGTCCAAATGGGTTTGGTGTCTGGCAAAAGTGCTATTTCCATTTGCTTCTCTGCCTTTTTCCATTTTAATTCTTTTCTCTTTTAAAAACAAACAGACAGGAAGTATAGGTGACCCAAGGTATGCTAGACAGTGTGACAACATCTCTTTTTCTTGTTTTTTTCCAAAAATCTGAAAACTAATTATTAGAGAAATATAAATTTTGCAGAAAATAAAAAAAGCCACAGCAACAATTTTGTAGACAAGTTTTTACTTTGCATTTTGATGTATAACTGGTTTACTATATTACAGACTCAAAAGACTGTTGACCACTGACTATTTATAAGTGCTCTGAGGTTTCCCAAAAATAGAGCTTGACATATTTCTCTTTCATATTATAAATAGCAAGTTTGAGAATATTTTCATGATCCACATCACCACCAAGCCGCAAGCAAATGCCTGTTTGAAGAACCGGCACCAACAGCATGAAAGCTTCTTACCAAAGCGTTCCTTGTTGCTCTAAATCAGTTGACAATTTGGCCTGCTTAATTACTTAAGTATCTTGATATCTTATAAGCTGCCACTTTACATTCTTTTCAGTAAACGTACCAGTAAATAGCACCCTTCCTGTACTCTCAGCAACCTCTAGGTCTGTGGATCATTCCTTTCCAAGCTGTATGGGTCCTGCGGTACAAGCTGGCCTATTCAGAAATAATGAGTGTGAAGTGCTATGCCTGTGCGTTGGTCTTCGGTAGAAGAACGAAGGGCACCTCCAAAAACAGCCTATGCAGAGACATCCTGCTGTGTCCTCAGTAGCCCCCCCGTGGCCCTCCAGCGGCTCTGGCCCCGGGCAGCCTCCTGTGGCCATGGTGCTGCCAAAGGCACCTGCTGGACCCGGCCCCGGTGCTGTCCCCGCCACGGGGAGACACGCTCACCCCTGGCCCCAGCCCACTCTCTCCCCTCTGCTTTGGAAAGTATGTGGGATGTGTTTTGCAGCCCTTGGTCCCAAGAGGAATTTGGTAGGAGCAGGAAGGCTGGCCGGCTCCACAGATAAGTCTCTTCTTTAGAGGTAACATGGAGGCGAGAGCCCAGACATGCTGGTATCAGGGACAAAACTCACCTTTAGTGTCACCGGGTGCCTTTCTCTGCATTTTTTTCTTTTTCATTAAATGCATTTAATTATTTTAAAGTATATAGGCCTTGCCGGTAGTCAGCTAGAGAGCAGACGTGGCCTGCCCCAGGGACCTGGGCTCAAACTGTCTGCTTTCAGATTGGTTATTTGAACTTCTCCCCCCGGCCAGCATATTGCAGTGCTAAGTGCACAGTGTAGGCACAGTGCAGGCAGGAAAGATACGACTGTTGTACAGCCATCTGATAAATATAATAACCCTACAACATATCGTTTTGCATCATCGGGTTTTGAATCTTCCTCTTCATTTTATTTCATCTCCCTGAGGACTCCTAACCTTTCCAAAATCCTCAGCGGGTCTAAAAAGAAGCAGGTTGCCTCCTGGAGAAAAGTCACGCATGAGAGGAAGAATGCCAAGCTGTTCTTGCATTTTATTGCAAGTCAGAAATTGGAGGGAAACGCTCCCTGACCGGACTCAAAATCTGATGGTGAAGGGAGGCAGTGCGAAAACTTGGACTCCAGGAGCTGCCTGCCCTCCTGCAGCCCAGCAGAGCTGGCCGGGGCAGTGGGAGGTCTCCCCAGACCCAGAGGTTCTCCCAAGGGTTTGGCTGCCTGCTGGCAGATAGCTGCTTCTGAAACGAACACTTCAAGCAGAGCTGCCCTTCTGGATTGTCCCCTTGAGTTCTGGCCACCGCATCACTCGAAGGAGAGGCGCAGCAGGAGAGCAGTGTGTGTGTGCACGGATGTCCTTCCACTAACTCCCCATAATGAGCTGGCCGCCAGACTTCTTTATAGATACGAGTTTTGTATAGAGTAAGGCAACATGGACATGCTCCCCTAAATTTTACCTTACTATAAAATATAGATGTCAAGATGGCAATTATCAAGGCATAAACTTTCACTCCTCAAAGTGAAGTGCCTGGCTCCAAGGAAGGCCCACAGCTATGAATCTCAAAAGGGTGAAGACCTCTCTCAGAGACCAGTATTTGGGTGCCTAACGTCTCTTTAACATTTCCCCAACTCTGAGCAACTTGCCCTCTCCTCGCTTTATCCTCTTGAGCTGGGACTCTTTAGCCTGGAGAAGAGAAGGTTGAGGGGGGACCTGATTAATGTTTACAAGTACCTAAAGGGTGGGTTTAAGGAGGACGGAGCCAGGCTCTTTTCAACGGTTCCCAGTGACAGGACAAGGGGCAATGGGCACAAGCTAGAACATAGGAAGTTCCATTCAAATACACGGAAAAACTTCTTTACGGTGAGGGTGACAGAGCACTGGCACAGGCTGCCCAGGGAGGTTGTGGAGTCCCCTTCTCTGGAGATTTTCAAGACTCGCCTGGATGCAGTCCTGAGGGATGTGCTTTAGGTAATCCTGCTCTAGCAGGGGAGTTGGACTAGATGATCTCTAGAGGTCCCTTCCAACTCTGAAGATTCTGTGATTCTGTGGCTCTCTCAACTAGTTTCTCACTCAGCCTCATGGTTGTTTCTGCAGTTTTTTTACTTGGCAAACTCTCTTCCCACAGCAAGGAGAAGCTTGTGTTGCAACACCGCAGTCCCTCTATAAGTGCAGCCTCAAGAAAAATAAAAGTGAGTTGCTTGCATTCATTTTGATTTTTGTGCACATAACGAAGCAGATAACCCAGGTCACGCAACATAGTTTGCAAGAAATAGTATCTTAATCTACCCTGTTGCCTATGTCACTGAGGCACCCCGCATAACTGGGCTTTAGCTGATAGTCACCACAGTAACATTGTCTTTTATGCTAAGCAGTATCACTGTTTTAAAAGGCTGCATGGTCTTTTGTGGAGCAAAAAATTGATTCTCCTCATCTGTGACTCCAGTACAACCAATAATAGGTGTTTATTTTAAACACCTTTTTAGTAGTGGTACCTTGCAAATAGCTGTTAACTGATTAAACTGTTAGATTAAACCTGTTTGTTCAGTAGAGTAATCAGAACTAGACTGGTAAATACATATCATGTCACTCTGTACACAATATACCTTTTCAGGGAAATCTTACGTGCTGCTGTAACCTACCTATACTTACGTATTTTGCTACATTTTAGAAGCTTATGGAAGGAAGACTACATGGTGGCTTTTGTTCTGCATCTAGATAATCCTGGGCTGCTCACAATGTGACCACAACATTTAATAAAACAAGTAAACGCACTTCAAATGTGTTCAATTTACCTATAAATAAGGCCCGTTAAATAAATATGACCGTTACAGACATGATTTTGTTCTTAAGTGGGTGACAAAATAAACAGTTTGAGCTACTATTCAATTAGCAGCTGTCCCTGAGCAAGGGGCCAAGAACGCTCTTCATTGCACACAACATCCCCCAGCAATGTGCCGGGGGCTTCTGGAAGCTGCTCTGGCTGTGTATTAAGTGCCTGTTCTCTCAAAATTTGTGTCACCCAGAACCGTTACGATAGTGAAGAGGCTCAGCTGTCTCTTGAGATGGTCTTTAAAAGGAAGCGGTGCCACTCAATGAGCAGAAAACAAATGAGCACCAAGAGAAGACTTCAGCTCAGTGTGAGGGGAGAAAGGTAGGAAGATATGTTTTTAAAAGGATGCTTCTCCATATTTCCATTTTATTGAACTTTGTAATTAATTATGGTGGAGAAGTGTTCTGCTTTCTTGTTGAAAACTTCTTCAGTGTTTAGCTTATTTGGGCAGTTGGCCCCATGAGTTTTGATTTATTTTGTTTCCATTTCATGCAAAGCCACACACTTGATCTCAGGTTGCTCAATATTTTGGTTGGAGTTTCTTCTTTCTGTTTAACGAAAAACACAATCTCCTGAAAATAAGACTTTTTAAAGAAGAACTGTTTCCAGGGGAGATCATATTTCTTTAAGCTAAACAATTTCTCTGTGAGAGAACAATAGGGAAGTTGTTCATCTTTTAAATATAAAACTAGAGATAGCATCTTAATTATTTTTGATTGGCTTGATAGCCTATTTTACCATATTTTTTAATTTATTTACATATAAAACAAATGAAGGTTGAAATCTATGTGACACCTTTATAACCTGAATGAGCTTAAAGCTTTTATAATTATTTCTAGTATATACAGTTAAATCAGTATTTAATTCTTTCTGCTGTGAAAAGTGAAGATTTGAGTTAATAAAGATCCATCTGGCTGCCCTCCTTCTATCTGGGTGTAAATACATCAAAAGAAGGAATGCTGGGCAGGAAAAGAAACGTGAAGAGACTGACCAAAATTGAAATATATGAAGTGATAGTTAAAGTGAGGTGGAAAGAGCAGAGATAGAGTTAAACCTTAGTAGGTAGAAAAAGGGGGAAGCAAGAGGCACCCCAAACAGTAACTAAATGTACTCAGATTGTGTCCTGTGCTCCAGAGAGTGCCTCTGGATGCACCTTCTCCCTGGCACTTGGGTGCCACTGCCTGGAAATTCACTCTGTAAATGCAAGCTGTTAGTTATAAACCTGTAGCTTCCAGGGTTTTGCAAGCTATAGTTTATCATCTATATTCAGCTTCCATTCAGCTTCTAATCGCATGGTGTGCTTGTAATAACATTGGTTTCAATATAGGAAAAAATTAATTATTCTGTTGTGTTCTATCCGGAATAATCAGAGGTCGCAAAATCCTGAAGCAAATGGATTAAATTAGTACTGGCTAAATTGCCATGTCAGTATTCTTCTGACTTAAACAACCACGTTATACCAGAACGATAATGCTAGTGAATATCACATGCTAATGTTCTTTATTTTTCACAACAATACTATTTTTCTGTTAATTAAAGGAAAACCAGATCTTTAAGAATGAATATAGACTGCTAAGTGCTTAAGTACTTTCATGAAACGTCTTTGTAGAGAGACTCGCAAAAGGGATGTGCTACTGCATACAAGAGAGGACAGCCAGGATTTGTGACATCAGTTGTAGGCTAAACCAATGTTCAGAAAATGCTTCCCTTCATGTTTGTACCTTGGATAAAACCAGTATTAACATAATAAATATACAAAACAATGCAAAACTACTAGCACTGAAATAAACAAGAGCCAGACAGAAAAGATATTTGCTTATACAGCAGCTAATGCTTCACATTAGTTGGGCTCTTCCATTATATTTTGGCAGCAGAAGGTCAGAAAAGTTTTTTCTCCTCTTTTCTCCTCTTCAGGCAGTGCCATCTGCCTAAAAACTGAGGGCTGTGGGAACTCTTTGGTTTTGCCAGGCTGCATAGAGGGGTCAGTTGTCGCTGTCAGGACAGGGCTGGAGGAGAAGTTGAGCGTGGGCTCCTCAACTTTAGCCTTCTGTTTTAAACTTGTAGATCTTAGACTTATGTATCAAAAGAGTAAGTTGAGGGAGCTTCAGGATCTAAAATTGCTGATTTTCCAGAGCAAAGTGGAGATACAGGACTCCAAAATTTTGATGAAGAAGAGTAGGACTGTTTAAGCAGAAAATATTGAAAAGGACTTCTCGTCTGACCACTACACAAGATATTGTCCTGTGCATACCTTTGGGAGCCATTGCTATTGTACAGTTTATTTCATCAAATGAGATTCCCATTTCAAGGGAAGTCTAATGATAAAGGTGTCATTCTGTTAAAAGTATAATTGCAAAACAGTTTCATCCTTCATAAGTAATGAAATGTGAATCTCTTACACATCCAAATAAATGAAGGTGTTTACAACTGTCTTTTTTTTTATTTTCCTCCCTGCAGCTCTCCCTGTATAGAAAGGACAAAACCAGTTGTAAATGTATCTCAGCAATAGGAAAAACAGTACCTGTGCTGCATACCTATGTGGATTTGAGACCTCAGTAAGGATGCAACTGTGCTGTGAATCCGTAAACGGCTCTTGCATACGGAGCAGCTGGTCAAACAGTATCCGTGTTTCCATGTATATCTTCATGGTTTGCATTATTCTGGCCACAGTGGTAGGAAACTTGACAGTTATCATCTCAATATCCCATTTCAAGCAGCTCCATACGCCTACCAATTTCCTGATACTTTCTGTGGCTACAGTAGACTTTTTGCTGGGATTCCTCATCATGCCTTGCAGCATGGTGCGCTCTGTAGAGCACTGCTGGTACTTTGGGGAGCTCCTCTGCAAGATCCACACGAGCACGGACATTATGCTGAGCACAGCTTCCATCTTCCATCTTTCCTTCTTATCCATCGACCGTTACTATGCTGTGTGTGACCCTCTAAGATACAAATCAAAGATAAATACTTTTGTTATCCTAGTCATGATATTTGTAAGTTGGACAGTCCCTGCTGCTTTTGCTTTTGGGATGATCTTTCTAGACCTAAACTTGCGAGGGGCAGAAGAGATTTATAATAATGTCCACTGTGCAGGAGGATGCTTTGTCTTTTTTAGTGAAACTTCAGGTGTTGTGGCCTCCATAGTGTCTTTTTACATCCCTGGATTTGTTATGTTGTACATCTATAGGAAAATATACTCTGTAGCCAAGAGTCAGGCAAGATCCATTGACGCAATTAGCCAAAAAAAGATGCAATTTGAAATGAAGCACCACATTTCATTACGCAGAGAAAGGAAAGCTGCCAGGACATTAGGCATAATAATAGGAGTGTTTCTCATTTGCTGGAGTCCATTCTTCTTCTTTACAGCAACCAATCCATTTATGAATTATGTGATACCCCCTATTCTCATTGATGCTTTGGTTTGGTTTGGTTATTTAAATTCTACATTTAACCCAATTGTTTATGCATTTTTTTACATGTGGTTTCGCAGGGCATTAAAGATGATTCTGTTTGGAAAAGTTTTTCAACAGGACTCATCCAGGGCTCATTTGTTTTTAGAGTAACTTGCTTTAAATGTTTGGATTCATGGCTTTCAATTTTTGTCTGGAGGCTGAAGTCCCAGATGTAAGAGTTGAAAATGAAGGAAACACCTATTTGTTTACTCATTTACCAAATCTGGTTCAAGCATATAAGCCACTATTGTGCTTTACATCTTCTTTCATTCCAGATTGGGAATTGTATGTGGTGTTTGGGTTATAGCTATTTGCATGCAATGCACAGGAGAGCAAGACTTAAGTTTACAAAAAACTTAGAGCAGATTATATCCCTGCTCTTAATAATTAAGAAATTATTCTGATACAACAGATGAATTTATTGAACAACATGTGTTCATATTAAAATATTAGTGTTTATTTATTGTCCTCTAGAAAGAGCAGGAAAGCCTTTCCTTTTGAATTCCTAGACATCTTTGAGTAATAATCCAAAGCTTTTAAGTTTTGTCCCTCTCCTTCAGTACATGTGCAGAGGTCAAAACAGGCACATAACCAGCCATACCAGCACGCTCCAAGGAGGGAAGATGGGTCAGAAAAAAGTCGTGCTACTCTTTCTGTTTCTATTTCAGCTAGTGCTTGTCACTTACAAGTTTGTCACTTAAATGCTTTTCTGCTTCATGAGATCAAAAGCATGTTTTACAGGATCAAAGACAAGGAAAACACAATGTCTGGAATGAAAAGCAATAGTGAAAAGCAACATTGAACCTGACAAGGACAAAAAATTATGCTTGTCTAACGAATGTTTTGATGTAAAATATTTGCCAATTTGCATCTTACAGAACTTTTTCTTTAGCTTGGACATGTTGTTATTTTGTCTGATGGCAACGCTGTGACAGCTGGTGAGGAAAGCATATAGAGAACTGTGAAGAAACGCTATAGTGGCCTGAATGGAGGGTGAATGGGGCCGGGTGGATGTGGAAGCACCAGAAGTGGCAGAAGAAGGGCTATAGGGATGGCTTGGGGTGCTGGCACCTGGGTGAGCAGACTGTCAAGGTTACATCTGTGGGCAGCTTCTCAGGACACCCAGATGGGAGAACGAAGGACTACCAAGTAAGTCAATAACTAGCACATGATCACCAGCTGACGAAGACCCACAGACGGTGGTTTTTTTTAATGTATGACCTGACTTTTCTAGAGTCGACATATCGCCAAGCAGAAGGAAATAATACCTGATCCTGTGATATCTGGTTGGACCATGAAGGACTAGTCCTGGAGATGGACAGTAAAGGATTAGTACCTGAGAAGAGACTATGGAGAGAAACTCTGTACTGGAGAGCTATGCTTAGCAGCAAATTATGTCCTCCATTTATGTTGCTTGTTTAAGTGCACGCAGTATGTGTACCTTGGCTTTCTTTTCTGTGTTTTGTAGAGCACCGAAGCACACCCTATGCAGTAAAGCATAAAAGTTGAATGATGCAACATTTCAGCAGAGAAAAATATCAGGATCTGAAATTGTCTTTTTTACTGTTTCATTGCCATCTTGTAAGTTTGCACTTTCCAAAATGACATAAAAATGAACAAAACACGACATCAGCACCTGCGCTGTGGACGATGTTCCTTGTGAGTGACAATGTGAGTACTTTAATACTTTATCTCACAGAAATAAAGCAAGTTAAGATAAAAAAAATCTATCTTTCTGGTAACTTAATGGGTAATTCCCCTCTTCATTCATCCCCAGTGAGACTGGCCTGATGTAGTTAATTTTCTCATGCTCAGTGTTACCTTCTGTAATGAACTGCATGATCACTTGGACATCTTGATCTCTCTTGAAATAGCAGTTTCAGTGCTGCCAGGTAATAACTCCTTTCTTCTGGTAGTGTTATAGATTGAAGGAAAGTGATCTTTCCCTATGAGGAATTTTGCCATCTGAGGCTTTTTAAGTATATTTTGTAAGTTCAGTGCATATTAACATAGTCCCTTCAGGAAGTCAATGGAGAAGTTATTTCCTTCCCCTCATCTACTGCCTGTCTGCCTGAAAATATGGAAGCATTACTGTATTTCCAGAATTTCAGCTGTACCAGAGTTCACAGCTGGTCAGTCTCTCTTCATAAATTGTTCTGGCATCTTTTCTGGTTGCAGGAGGAGCCTGTGAGTGAACATGATGCCAGCTTGCTTGCAGGATACCCTCTAGTCTAAATAGAGCACACGCCTCTGCAATCTGTGCCTAGACCCTAGTGCAAAGCTAATCCACTTAAAACCATAAAAAACAGACCCACGCTGCTGAAGACTGATAGCTATCTAACCTAAATTTAGACATCTAAAAGTTAGGCACCACATCTGCTCTAGTGTTAGTAGCTCTCTTTAAACTCACTGTAGAAAAACAGTCACCTTTGTGGGGTGTTTTATCGCACCAGCTTATCCATTTTTAGGTAAGATGAATTGTTCCTGCAGATGTTCTTTTTCTTACGACTAAGAGGGATCTTTCAGTCACTAGAATGGATGCTTTGATGCTTTTAGATAGATTTTTTTAGGTAGCTGAGATAAGGATCACTCAGTATAGGTAAATCCCACACCGTGGAAAAGTTGAGATGATCCTGGGACTCCAAGAATGCATGTGTCAAAGGCCAGTTTTCTAGAACTAGCAGTTAGATGTCTTCTCAGGACCAACTCTTAACTAGCAAGAGCCCTGAAATGAGATTTTGGATCTAGGCAGCGATCTGTGGAGCTACTACTGGAGATTTGCCTGAATAGCTGCAGCTGGGAGACGGTGGTGGGACAGTGGCTTGTGAAGTCCCAGAGGCACACATGCAGTTCCTTATGTCCTGCCCTGGAGCACGTCAGGAGGGAAGCAAGTCAAAAAATTTCAACAGCCAGCAGGTTATTGTGAGTGAGCTGCCAGGCAGGGCAGATAGGGGAGACCTTGGCTTAGAGGAGTCTCAGCCATTCCATGCATGCTGCGCAGAAGTCTGGAGGGTGTCGTGGTCTAACCCCAGTAAGCAACTCAGCCCCACGCAGCCCCTTGCTCACTCCCCTGGTGGGATTGTGGGAGAATTGAAAGGGTAAAATCGAGAAAACTTGTGGGTTGAGATAAAGACAGTTTGATAGGTAAAGCAAAGCTGTGTGTACAAGCAGAGCAAATTAAGGAATTCATCACTACTTCCCACCTGCAAGCAGATCTTCAGGCATTTCCAGGAAAACAGGGCTCTACCATGCATAATAGTTACTTGGGAAGATGAACTCTGAATGTCCTCCTTCTTCCCTCAAGGTTTTATTGCTGAGCATGGCATTATATGGTGTGGGGTATCCCTTTGGTCGGTTGGGGTCAGCTGTCCCGACTCTGCCCCCTCCCAACCTCTTTGCACAAGAGGCACCCCCAGCCTACTCCCACAGAAGGCCTTGAGGCGTTGCTCAGCAAGAGGTAAAACATAGTTGTGTTATGAAGAGTTTTCATCACAAATCCAGAACATAGTGCTATACAAACTACTACGACGAAAACTAACCCTATCCCAGACAAAACCAGCAGAGAGGGCCTCCCAGCATTGTGGCTGCACAAGATCACCACAATCTATTTAGTGTAAATGAAAATAGTACAAGAAGAAATTTTCAGTGTATAAACCAACAACTGTCCTGCAAGCAAGTCTAGCCAAGATGTCACCAACAGTTATTCTCTGCTGAAGTAAGAAGGGACTTCCACACGCAGACTGCTGGTGACCTTCATCCACACCTAGAAGGCAGTTCTCCTTGTTCTTAATAACCTACAAGTATAAGTTAGCTTTGTGTGTGGCCCAGCTGAGAAAGTTTAGAAGTAACTTTTTTCCTCTGGTGTCCTATTACCTAAGGGTGGCACTTCCCCAAAGAGCCTCCTTGCCTTCTGTTTACAGAGTGCCTTCTCTGGCAGAGCAACTTTAATCAAATCCCAGGTTACTTTCTCTCATCAGCTGTAATCACAGGCAGCACAAAGTTATTTCTTGCTGTGAAGGAGATGTACAAATGAGGTGTGTTAATGAGGCCACAGGGTCTCTATTTGAACCCCAGGTTTTGATAAATTAGGAGACCACAAGAAAAATGCCTCATGCTGTTGCCCAATCAGATTATGAGCTAGGTCAGGTGAAGCAAAATCTACCTGATGGCAATCTCAAAGTGTCATCATGTAAATGAAGTGTAAAGGGTATTGTTAAGTTCCTTATCAACACATTTAATTAGTGACCTTATTAAACACTTCCCAGACGGCTACCTTTTTCAAAACAAATGAGTCTCCAGTGGGTGATTTCATATGTTTTAACTTCCCTGAAAACTTGAGCCAAGCAATTACTCCAGCATGATGAAAGGATCTGTTTCACCAGTAAACCTATGTCTGTTCATTTTGCCACCAGTGAGCACGTTTTGCAATGTCACCTTCCTCTCATGCTTTGTACGAAACTGACAGTAAATTTCAGAGTCACGGACCTGAGCCTGTCCCCTCTGCCTGTAGCTCGTGTTTTGGTGGTTGTAACACGGTGCTGCAACCTGCGGGCTGTCACCTGCTATGGCCTCATGCACGGTGGTCCCACCTGCGGCCAAGCCTCCCATCTGCCCCTCAGTCACCAGATGCAGCAGGACGGGGGAAGAGGAGGAGCACCAACTCTCCAAGCAGGACCCTTTTATAAGCCTCACAAGGAAAACTTTGCTCCAAAATGGAGTATTTTAAACATGTAGATAAAAAAAAATACATTAGTGCAATGTTCCAACAGAAAAATCAGGCTCTCAAACTGTGTAAACATTGCAAAGTGTATGACTTTCCTTAAATCATTAACTCATCTAGGTTGTGCACACTGTGCACTCTCTGTCCTCTATAATGCATTAATAGCCATTCAACAAGGAAGAAAATACTAGATACATTCAAACATAAGATGCTTAGCGTTCTACAAAAAGTCTTACTTCTGTAGTTTTTCTGATCATCTTAGTTATCTACAACACTAGTTCTACCCTACTGCATCTGAAGACATAATTCAGAAGACAACTATGCCTATCTGTAAGCACATTTTGACTAGTCTGTTTCCATTAGACATAGCCTAGATTTTATAAACTTCTATGATGAAATGACTAGGGGAGAGCAGTGGTTATTGTCAACCTAGACATCAGCAGGGCTTTCAACACTGTCTCCCATAAGATCTTCATAGAGAAGGTAATGAAGTATGGGGTGGATGACCAGACAGTGAAGTGGATTGAAAACTGGCTGAACGGCCAGCCCCAGAGGGTGGTGATCATTGGCACAAAGTCCAGCTGTAGGCCAGCAACAAGCGGTGTACCCCAGGGGTTAATACTGGGTCCAATCCTGTTCCACATCTTCATTTTTGATCTGGATGATGGAGCAAAGTGTACCCTTCCAACCTCAACCATTCTGTGATTCTGTGATTCTATGAAATTTAATTCCCACAATATTTACTGTCTTGCATAATGCCACATAGTCTTGCATAACTAGATTTTTCCAACTAATTTAATTTCCTACTTTGTAGGTTTTTTAATAAGATCTTTTCACCTTCGTGCTGCCACTTTAAATCCAACTGACTGCGTAGGTAGCTGAAAATGTTTCTATGTGATGACCATGCAATAGCCTTTGTAAAACAAATTCATTTACTAAGAGACTGGATCCACAGGTAACTTAGTGGGAACTCCACAACCCACTCCTAGAATAAGACTTATTTCCCATAGATATAGGAAAAATCAATCTCCTTAAACACTGAATAGTGACTGCATACTAACTAAAAGATATCTGCCAGTTAAAAATACATCAATCACTGATAACAGAGTGTGTCCTATACCCTTTGGACTTTCTTAGTTACCAACATGAGAAAACAATTCTTTGAGAAAAATTGAGCTTGTCCTTTGCTGTGTATTGCTGTGATTTCTGCTTTACTGAAGCCAGCCCAGAGGAATAAGAGCGGTTAGTAACAAGTAACCAAATAGTCCTCTCCAACCAATAATTAAGAACAACATGGAAATGATGAGGTATAACATGAAGGAAATTCATAGGCTGTAATAAAACTGAACTGTTTTAGCAGTGAAAATAATGACTACAACAATTTTCTCTCCCCACTGCCTTTGCAGTACAGCAGTGCCTCATATGACTAATTCTCAAACACAATTTCTAAGGTCCTTTCTGTTAAACAGCTTATTTTATAAAGGTTTCAGTTCCTGTACATCTGTTATCAGTTTTTAGTCATTTCGTTTCTGAGAGATGAGGTGTCAAACTGTTCCCCCTTTCACCGTCTTCTGTCCCATGCTGAAGGAGGGCCAATGGTGAGGTGCACGGGACACTGCTTTCTGAAGGCAATGCTTTTTGAATTGTAGCCTCTACCCACAGATTTATTTATGTTTTAAATGTAATATAATTGTGTCTGCACAGATTTCTGCATGGATTTATGTTTTAGTAACTTCTTTTAATAAAGGGTCACCTGTGTGAAGCTTGCATATCTCTCACTTGATTACTTAAAGTTATTAGACATGCCTGTCTCAAAAATACTGACAGATCTCAAAGATAGCACATTTCTGCTGTACACAATAACAAGATTTTACTATTTTTGGATTCTGTAAATGATTCTGTTGTAGATAATCCCAGAGATTTGCATTCCCAACAGAAAATTCCCTTGTTTGTCTTTAGAGCAACTGCCATAAAGGTAGAATCCTTTAAGCGTTCTTATTTTTCCTGTTTATTTTCTGCTTTGTTCTTATGACATAGTGTATATCACATTCAATAAAAATCTAGTCCCTGCTTGGATTTGTAATCCATTTTCAATACACCTGCATAAGGCTCAGCATTAAGTCTGACCATCCACCTCTGACCTCACAGGACTCAATTTATTCACATTAATAATGAATTCATTTTGTCTTTTTTTTTTTTTTAAGAAAATAAATGCTACTTTTCTTACTTTTATTTTTGTATAAATAATAGATAGTCCAATAACAATGGTAGATTGACCTAAATTAACATTTCTTTTTATCTGTTTGTGTAATGCCTGGTGAAGATTTTCTGTACATTATGTGAAAGCTGCATATACAGCCCGCATGACAGAAATTGCTGTTTCAGCCCATTAAATTACAAGATGGCAATCTTCTTCAAGGTTATTAAATATTTCATTTTGAAGTTTCATTAGAAATGGTCATTACTAAAAAATGTGAAAGCTAGAATGTATTGGCCACTAAAAAAGATAAAAACCAGAATACCTTTTCTTCACCTTTACCTTTACCCTCTCCTTTCAAAGACTCTTTTTGATATGACTTGTATCTACTTTGGGTCACCAAAATAGCTCAGCTATACGTGAGGGTAAATGAATTAATAGAGCACACAAAAATAATAGTCTTGGGAATGCAGACACTTGGCTTTGTTTATCTCCTGTCCATGTAAATGTCTAAATTATACATATTTTTTTAACTCAAAATCTCCTGGGACTTCAATGTAATGTCACAAAAGAAAAATAAATTCCCACCTTTCATTGATCTGAGCCAAGTTACAAGGGCGGTCTGCCTTTTACAGACACTGCAGTTTTGCAGGACAATAACAAAACAGGAAAAAGTCTACTTAAAGAATCTATTGGTGGTATTACTAAAACAGTTGCAGGTAGGGTTAGCCTATAAAACTAACTTCCAAGCATTCTTTTTAATCTTTTGATGGCCTTTTTCTTTATTATTTTCATTTCAGGGTGATACCTATTGGAAAAAGTCAGTGGACCAAGCTGCTTCCCAAGTTCCTTTTAAGTGGGTTAAATTGCTGTGGAGAGGAGTATCTCTTTCTGCTTCTATTTCTAAATATGCCTTTAGACCCAAACAAGCGATCAGGGAAAGAGGTGGTAGAAATAGGTCTGGTTCTCCCCAGATATATGAAGGGAATTTCCTGACCCTTGAAAATATTCACAAGTGTATTAATTTAGAACTACTGCAGCTGGACCAGTCTATTACAGGAGACGAGAGACAGCCTATCTCCCCTCCCTTTCAGTTGGTGGAATTATGACAGAAAACAAGTGTATATGTAGGGAAAGAAAGGAATATTTCTTATCTTACCAATTTTGCAACAGATTTCCATCAGATGTGTTCATTGCTAGTACTTCATAATCCACAGCAGGTGAGTTTAGCATCATACATAATTTGGAAAAGGAGACTTTGGCAGCTGATTTGTGACTCTCTTAAGATGAGTGTTTAGGTGAATAGCTCATTAACTGAGATCTCCAAGAAAGGTGAGGTGTGTGAGCTCGCGCAACTTTTTTCCTATAGAAAAAGATCGGCATTCTAAGATTGAAGAGACAAATATATACAGTATTTACAGACAGAAGTGAACTTTAGGAGTTTTCTTTGCCTATGCATCTTTTTCTTCTGCCACATAAAAATTACTAATATTATGATGTATATCAAATACAAGAACCATATTTTACAAAATGTTGCAGGTACAATACAATGCACAGAATAAAATTGATGGAATTGATGGTATCATGTAATTTGGTTAATTTAAGAGGTAATTAAGTTTACTTTCATCTGCTTTGTTTTAAATATTATTTGCAATGAATTTTATAATAGCTTCCAGTTATCAGATTTCATGTTCCATTTCAGAAAAACAATGGGTTGCAGCTGGTCCTTGTTTAAGCCAAGAGAAAGTTTGCCTCCGAATTACTGCATTTCACTCAGTAATTTAATTCATTCTCTTGACTTACTTTATCTTGTGTTCTCACATCAGGATTTGGAAGCTTTTGGAAACTTGTGAAAATTAAATCTGCCTGCGGAACTTCATGTCCAAGAGAAAAATCTAATAAAGGATTGATAATGCTTTCTCCGAATATCTCGAGGGATTTGACTGATTGCTCTGAGTTTGGAAACAGATCCTGTCCTGAGAGCTTTAGGTCACCAGGAGTACGAGGGGTAATGTATCTACTCATTACAGCAGCCTTCATTCTCACCATCTTAGGGAATCTGGCCATAATTGTCTCCATCTCGTATTTCAAGCAGCTTCATTCTCCGACCAATTTCCTCATCCTATCCATGGCCGGCACAGATTTCCTGATGGGCTTTGCCATCATGCCCTACAGCATGGTGAGGTCTGTGGAGAACTGCTGGTATTTTGGGATGACGTTCTGCAAGGTTCATTACAGTTTCGACCTGATGCTCTGCTTAGCTTCCATTTTCCACCTTTGTTCCATTGCCATGGATCGGTTTTACGCAATCTGCCACCCTCTGCATTACGCCAGCACCATGACCATCGCAGCCATAAAACAAATCGTAGCCGTGTGCTGGTCAGTGCCTGCGGCTTTCGCTTTTGGTCTGGTTTTCTCAGAAGCTTATGCTTCCGGCATTGAGGGCTATGAGATGTTGGTTAAATGCTCAAGCTTGTGCCCTATTGTGTTCAACAAACTGTGGGGGGCTGTTTTATTTACAGTTGGTTTATTTGCTCCTGCTTGTATTATGATGGGGATTTATGTGAAAATTTTTACAGTCTCTCAAAGGCACACATGCGAGTTGAGCCAGGCACACAGGCACACAAAAAGTGATATGAAAAATGAGCATTCTAAGAACAAAGATAGGAAAGCTGCCAAGACTTTGAGTATAGTTATGTTGGGTTTCTTAATATGCTGGTTTCCTTGTTTGTTCACAGTCTTAATTGATCCATTTTTAAATTTCTCTACTCCTTTACCTTTGTTTGATGCTCTAAACTGGCTTGGGTATTTAAATTCTTTCTGCAATCCATTAATATATGGCTTTTTCTATCCATGGTTTCGGAAAACTTTTAAATACATCTTAAAAGGTAAAATATTTAACCCACATTTTCGTACAACAAAAATTTTATCTGAAGATCAGTCATAGTTACAGATTCTACTATTGACAGTAGCTCTAGAAATGAAAAAGAAACAGTGAATTACTGGATATTCATGGTTCAGTAAAAGCCTGAAATGTGCAATAAGAATTATATGACTCAGTCCTGAAGAATTATCTCATCAAATATTTCTTTAATAAAATCAGACTCATTTTATATGATACTTATTTACTTCTTGTGTTCACTCTTAATGCCTTGATAGTGTTTCAGAATTTTAAGCCTTTCTACAATATCTTAATGCACTGGTTGTTCTTTTTAATTTCAGAAAGTATTTAATTACAGTCCATAAACTCAATATTTCACCTAATCTTGTATGTGTGCAGCTAATCTTTCTTGAGGTTCATCAATAATCTGAATACATCCCAGACTAATATGGTGGCAGTCTTTGTCACCCTTTTGTGACTTGGGCATTAGCAGACGTATAGAGTCTCTGTTATTCCCAAGCAAATAGAATTTAAGCATAATTTTGGCTTCAAGTCGATCATTTCCCCCGAAAACAACAGAATCAGGTTTTCAGCCCTTATCCTCCGTGTGCCTCGTACTTGGGGAGGAGTACTTGGGAACGAGAGTACTGCTCACACTCAGGTATATGCTTGTCCTTTCTTTGTTTAGACATCACGCTCCAGATGTTATAAAATATTCTTGCTGTTAGTCCACCCTATATTCACCCCACCAAACTTTAACCCTGATCTGGAGGCTTTAACTGAGGTCCTTGCCACGCCGAGCTCCCTCTGAAGTCAGTAAGAGTCCCTGCCAGAGTTCACAACAGTTACATCCTTAAAATAAGGTTTGCTGAGCTGTTGTACTGGACACAGCTACCACAGTCTTTTTATTGTGAATTATACCTCTGACTTACCTTTCACGGTATGCATACAGTGTATTAAAGTCTTATTAAAGTCTGACTACCAAAAAGCCACCCACATGTTCATTCCCTTCTTTGTTTATTACATCTATTATATCATGGCTTATCAGTGGTAGCTCATTTTCTTTGCTAAAAACATTTTATTTTATCTGTGATAACATGAACATGTTCTATTTTGGATCTGGAGAATCACAGTTTCACCCCAACCCTGAAACACTTGAGACAACAAGGAGACGGAAGGTCACAGACTTGTCTGGGGTGGTGTGTAAGGTTCTAAACTTTCATAATAAAAAACATAAAAGCCAAGGCCTTTAGGTTGATGCAAATACTCTCCCTGCATGCGATTGCCACTAGCTGAACAGACAGAGCAGGGAACAGAGCAGGGCCGGATGCAATAAAGACTTTAGGCACCTAGAAGTTGGATAATAGATTGTCCCATATTGTTGCTCAATACGTGTCCAGGGAGACCCCCGGATTAAACAGGAGGGCAGCGGGAGCGGGGCTCAGGCTGAGCAAGAAAGCTGAGCAGCAAGTTACTCGCAGTCAATGGCCCAGCTCTAGAGAGCTGGATCTCTTTAGCACAGCCCAGCCCTGACTTTCAGAGCCTGTGCTGTCGCCTCAGGTTTGTCTAGACTCATCTTAGTCTGGTTTTGCTCCTACAGTGTTCTTCCTCAGGGCTAGGTTTCTGGAAGCTCTGTTGAAGAGGACAACTTTGCATACATTTCACACGACGCCTTACTTGCCAGGGTACCATCTGGGATGCTACCAGGGACTTTCCACATCTCCTTTTGCAGCTGAGCTACATGAAATGTAGCTACACAGTGTTTGGGGGTGACACGGAGAGCCCGCGGCCTGCCGGTGCTGGTAGGAAGAGAGAAGCTCCATGCCAGGTGATGGGGGAGGCAGTAGAGATGGTGCCGTGGCCAGCTGTGCCAGGTCATGTCTGCCTGCAGCACAGTGTGGCTTCTTCAGAGAAACTTGAGCACTATTAGATCTGTCTTTGTATTAAGACTAATCCCTGAAGGGTTTTAATTGAAAGCTGACAAATGCTAAATGTCCCTGACACACTTCCAGCAGTGAAACCATGAGTCAGATGATGGGCCACAAAAAATTAGATATGCTAGACTTGGAGGCACCTACAGATCCTTTTTAAGTGTCTTCACAATGTTTGCTCTGAGCAGTATTTGCCACTGTACTCAATTATTCTGCAGAGCGAGTTTGAATCCCTTCTGCTAGTTACACAAGAATGTGTTAAGTTAATGTTAGGTGTCTAATTAAGTCTCTAAGTCCACATTTAGGCATTTATGAAAATTCTTCTATATATTAAACGTCGAGCTGGTGACACATGATGCAATTGGAGACATTTTAAGTAATGATTGAATTACTTCATTAACACATAGTATAAATCATAGAATCATAGAATCATTTAGGTTGGAAAAGACCCTTGGGATCATCGAGTCCAACCATCAGCCCCACTCTACAATGTTCTCCCCTACACCATATCATTCAGAATCAGCCCAATACATTACATCTCCTACAAAGACAACATTTCTTCCAGACTGAAAATCTTCAGGGAACAATTTTGAACTATCTCTGAGGCTTCAGTGTGGCATGTCCTTCTGTATGTCCAGTGTGTGCCCTTGGATGTTAAAGGAGTATCTACTTAGTCAGTCTTGCTACACAACTTGCAGCCTGCAGCTAGATGTTCTTCAGCAGTTCTTCTGGCCAATGGGACTTGCCTATCTGTCAGATGATAGGGTTTGGTTCCTGAACGTTCCTGAACTGACGTGCCATTCCATCTGCTGTTAAAAGCACTGCTTTGCACAAAACCTAGGGCATCAGAGTAACAGGGATTTTTTTGTGGACCACATAGAATCATAGAATGGTTCAGGTTGGAAGGGATCTTAAAGACCATCTAGTTCCAACCCTCCTGCCATGGGTAGGGACACCTCCCACTAGACCAGACTGCTCAAAGCCCCATCCAACCTGGCCTTGAACACTTCCAGGGATGGGGCATCCACAACTTCCCTGGGCAACCTGTTCCACTGCCTCACCACCCTTACAGTAAAGAATTTCTTCCTAGTATCTCATCTAAATCTCCCCTCTTTCAGTTTAAAACCGTTACCCCTCATCCTATCGCTCCAATCCCTGGTAAAGAGTCCCTCCCCATCTTTCCTGTAGGTCCCCTTTAGGTACTGGAAGGCTGCTAGGTCTCCCCGGAGCCTTCTCCAGGCTGAACAACCCCAAGTCTCTCAGCCTGTCCTCATAGCATAGGTGATCTGCTGGTACACAGCAGAACCTGAGTGGCTGTGGGTTTTGCTATAACATATTCATCACATTCAATTCAATGCGGTACAGCATTTATGTTCAGATGCAAACACTGCAGACCTGTTAATTTCTTCATCTCCTTAAATATCATGGTAAATTGTTTTATTTTTTCTGAAACACATGCTCACTCATTAATCTATTTTTCCAAACAACATAGTGAACCATTTTAGCATGAATTCTGGTCTATATCAAATCCAGACCGTGTTCTTTTCCTCAGGGCAGCAGCCAGAAGGGTTGGGACTTCTTTTATGTTTTTTACTGTGAATGATTCTAACATTGCCCTCGGAGGATATATTTCCAATCCCAGATTCAGGAGGGAGTTCAAGCTCCTGCATCCAGGTGGGCACCTCAGTCTGAGAGCACCCCCATGGTCCTCTTCCTCTCTGGTACATCCCAGTTTGAATACGCAGGACAGCAAGACATGCTTTAAAGCATCCCAGCCGGGTAATCCTCACATGTTTGCCTCTAACAGCAACATTCAGAGCTGTCTTCAAAGACAGTGATCTTTATTCAAACAATTGCAATATTTCTGTTCTTAATGGTTTGCAACTCAGCAACTGTAAGGTATTATCTGCAGTGCCTGCTTGCGGTCAGAATAGTTAAGTTCACTATTATTTTCTTTTTTCTTTTGATCTTTTCTGTCACAGCCTAAACCGTGAGAAAGGATTTCCCACCCCCTTGTGGAGTCCATAGGCAAAAGCAGCTTTAAAGAAAAAGATCGACATCTTACATTAAGACAGGTTGGGTTGCAAAAATACCAGCTGAAAACTTTGAGAAATAGATTGATTGATTTTTGCAAGCTCTGTGTTGATTTTTATTTTATAACTTGATACTGCAGAGCACTTAACAAATATTTAGCATGAAGTCACTGATATAACTGGTTCTGAAGGCAGGTATGTTCTGGAGATGAAGAAAGTGAGCAATAACATAAAATATCCAAATGGCAATTCTCTGGAAACACTGCAGTAGCATTTCCAAAATAAATTCCTCAAGATTTAAATTAAAAATTTTGGTTTACAGACATTATTTTTTTCTTCTTAATGAAAATATGCCAAAGAAGTCAGATAAGTTCAGGTAAATTAATGCCCAATAGTCAGCACCCAATTTTCAGTTACAATGTTTTTTTGACAAAACCCCACAACATTTTAATCAGCTTTAGTGAAAATTAAGTAAATGAAAGTAACTGTTCCAAGAAGCTCCTGACATATACAGCTGTAACAGTAATACCTTAAAATAATTTATTTATTCTTCCATTTACGTAACCTAATCAAATCATCTTCCCACTGGATCGGTTGTGTGTCAGTCTTCCTGGCTGCAGCAGCAACAAAGCATCGATGAAGCATTACAGAGTAAACTGCCGTAGAAAAGGACGTGCAGTTTCTCAAGGGACAGCCATGAGACTTCTTAGCAATAGATCAACTAAGAGCAACCCAGTTTTTCTTGTAAGAAAGGAGGCATGCTTTCAGTTGTATTTTTAATTACACATTTCCACCAAAATGCAGGACTGAGAAAATCCAAAGCAGCTTCGGATTTTAATATGAGAAAGGATATTTAAACACAAAATAAAAATCTGGGAGTGCTCTGAGGTATAGACGGGAGCGAGATGGAGAGGCAGGGGAAGGGAACCCTCAGAGGCTGGAGGGAAAACCAGGCAAATATATTTGTTTAACTCTGCTGGGGAGCATCCTTCTCTCGCTCGCTGCCTGCACGCAGAGGCTGTGGCCACAGGAGCTCTCAGCGAGGCCAGCAGGGAGGGCGACAGCTACCCTGTGCCCCCACCCCGCATCAGCATGTTCATAGGACTCCTGAGCTCCATCTTGCGCTTGGGATCCTGCCCTCAGACACCTCCATTTGAGAGTCCGCCCATGACTGAAGTACGCTGGCACTGCAGGTACCTGACATCAGCAGAGCTAAGGGACAGATTTTGTCCCCTTGTCCTTCAGGTCAGATGCCGAGTGACAGAAGGGACAGTCACAGCACTTGCAACTGTCGTATTTGTCTCTAGATCTGATATAACACTGTAATAATGCTGATTTAAAGATATCAAGATACATTTTAAATAAATTAAGAGAGGCAAGATTTGATCGAAAGAAGGGATTGTGTGCTCAAGAACACTTTTTCACACAAAAAAACCTTTCCCTTACAAATCTTGTTCTTTAATATTTAAACAATTTTATTTTGTCTGGTTTTCTTCCCCAGGAGTGGCTGCATTGTAATGCTTTGGTGAAGAATCCATGCTGCTAAATGATGACTTCATCCAGCCTCTGGACCTCAGAGCTGGTCTAGTATTGCTTTGATTTTGTTAAGATTTTAGACCCTAGAAATGCAAGGCATGGGCTTTGCCCCTGTGCTATTTACATGCACACGGGAGGAACTGTCCTGTCCAAAATGGGGGGGGAAATATGTCTACGACTGCTTCCATCCATCAGCTCCAGCAATCCACTCTCCCACCAAGTTTCTGGTCTGCTCCATGGTCAAAACTGGCTTTTCCTGAGTGTCATGTTATGCCCCACAGCACAGCCAGCTCCACCAAATCATGCTGGTACCTCAGGGCTCTCTGCTGCAAACTCCACGCTTCCTGCGATGCAGTTGTGTAGCACCTCTCCTTTTTGTCTGGTTTCTCTCTCTTGACTGTAATTATACCGTCTTTGACCCATTTCATTACATCACCAAAAAGACCATCCCTATGATATAAGTTACTTTCTTAGATAGCTAGTCAATTTTATTCTTGTTTGCCTTTAGCATGGTTTTCTCAGGGGTAAATACTGACGTTGTTGAAGAATATGTAGCACCCATCACCTGCAGCAGTTTCTGTGTTTCTCTCACACTTAACAAATGCTGAGGAGTGCTGGCTTCTCCCTTTGCTTTGTCTTTTCCAGGTACACTGATAGTAGAGATGCAAGTCCACTTATTGTTTCGAGCAGGAAAACATTCCAGAAAAATTACTAAAACTCTCCATGTGTCACAAGAATCAGAGTTCCTTCAAAACCAGAACAAAGTAACGGAAACATCATGCATAATCATGGAAATCTGGGTATTTTTTTCATTGGTTGGTTGTTGTTGTTGTTGTTGTTGGCTGCCTTTCTCTCAATAGTTGACGTTTTCATTAACTTCTCAACACCTAAGGACTTGTGCAATGCCACTTTCTGGCTGGGTTGTTTCAGCTCTGCCTGCAGCCCTATCATTTATGGTTTGTTTTACCCTTTGTTTCAAAAAACCTTTGAAAATGGTTATTGCAGGTGCAATACTCGGAGTCTTCTATCTTCAATGTACTCCACTGCCTTTCTGTAAAAACTTGGTTAAGTAGTCACATACTTTATAAATGAATTAGCAACTCCTGGAATTATTTTGTAAATATTTTTATGTATTCTTTTGTCTTTACAGTATTTTCATATACTGCCAAAACCAATAATAGGTAACCTATGGGTGGACTTGCATTTAGCAAGATAATACAATATCCTTGGAAAAGTTGAGTCCAGATGCTAGGAAATGACCCAGCACGCTGACAACCTATACAGGATACATTGTCCAGATTCTCTGCCCTGCGCACAGAGACAAGCTACGTGGCCATGACACTGAAGAACCATTATGTCCAAGGGCCAGCAAGAGCTCTCACGTTTAAGCTACATGAGGTAATTATTCCGATATCATTATCTGAAATTTAGCACCCTAGTCATCCCCATCTATTAGCCAAACTTTCCAAACGAACCAAGGGAGCAGAATGAAGCCAAAACATTTTTTCCAGCTGAAAACACTCCATTGTCTTTATCTACTCACAGGACTCCAGACACAATCTTACAAGTGCTGGTAAACCGACCTCAACCTGCTTTTGTAAATGTAATTTTTCCATCTGTAACTGAAAAATATTTTAAATGTATGTTCATTTAGGGTATGATGGTCCAGCTTCTGAACAACTGCCTCTCTCTCCATGTGCTGCCCTGCACAGCTTATGAAAACAAGTTATCATCAGAATAGTCACCTATGAAGGTGGGTACATTCCCTCAGAGGAATTAAAGGTCAGAGTTTTAAAAAGGGAATAAATAAAATATAAATAAAAACTCCCTATCATATTTGTCAAGTGTTTCCCGGGCAAAGCTTCAGTTCTGTCTCCCCGGTGGTCACTGCACTGTGCCCCTTCCCCACGGTCAGGACACCGAAGTGACGGCTGAGTGCTGCCACGCCGCTGCTCCGTTGTGTGAGTACAAAAGGAGCGTGGTCCTGTTTGGTGACGCAGGACATTCCAGCGCATCTGGCTTTTCTAATATTATTATGGGCAGACAAGTGCTTCTTATTCCTCATTGTGACAATTTAGCAGAAATCAATATCTCATTCAAGTAACACTACCAGCAGTGCAACATTGCCAGGTCGGACAGGAAGGCAATGTGTTTCTACAGGGTTTGACAGTGATGGTTTGTGCCCATGGAGCAGCCCTGGACCAGAACATCCCCTCGAGTCTCACAGGCCCTACACCGGCTGAGCAAGGAAGAAATTGTGGGCAATTAGATTGGCCATTTCTGCTTCCTTTGGTGGAAATTGCAGGGAGTGAGTGATATCTGCTTGGTCTGGGATCAGAATCCTGTCTGCAGGTCATTGTTATGCAGGTGCCTCGAACCAGCAGAAGATGGATGACAGGGAGGTCTGCTTTAGCCTGCCTTGTGCTCTCCTGCTCCTTGCGCTACCCCAGGTGGCAGGAACTGCCCGTGCCCAGGGGATTTTGGCCACCCCTGCCCAATTTGTGCCACTATCCTGGGCTGCATCAGGATAAGCGTGGCCAGCAGGTTGAGGGAGGCGATTCTCCCCCTCTACTCCACTCTCGTGAGACCCCACCTGGAGTACTGCGTCCAATTCTGGAGCCCCTATTACAAGAGAGATATGGACATGCTGGAAGGTGTCCAGAGAAGGGCCACGAGGATGATCAGAGGGCTGGAGCACCTCTCCTGTGAGGACAGACTGAGAGAGCTGGGGTTGTTCAGTCTGGAGAAAAGAAGGCTCCGAGGAGACATTATAGTGGCCTACCAGTATCTTAAGGGGGCCTACAAGAAAGCTGGTGAGGGACTTTTTAGGATGTCGGGTAATGGTAGGACCAGAGGGAATGGATTAAAACTAGAGATGGGACAACTCAGACTGGACGATAGGAAGAAGTTCTTCACCATGAGGGTGGTGAGACACAGGAACAGGTTGCCCAGAGAGGTGGTGGAAGCCCCATCCCTGGAAGTGATCAAGGCCAGGCTGGATGGGGCTTTGAGCAACCTGATCTAGTGGGAGATGTCCCTGCCCATGGCAGGGGGGTTGGAGCTAGATGACCTTTAAGGTCCCTTCCAACCCTAACAATTCTAACAATTCTATTCTAAAAAATTGCCCAGTATAAAAAGGAAGCTTTGCATGGGCCACATCCAGGTGTTTGATGGCCATTTGATGCTTTTCACAGGCTGGGCTTCTTGGTGGCTTGTGTTTCAGTATTAACTCTTTATTTTGTTCTGCCAGTGCTGTGCAGCACAACACTTTACTTCTTCCTCTCCCTTCCCCTTTTAACAGCTTAAAATACTTCAAGTTTCTAATTTTTCTTCTGAAATGTGAATTAACAGGCCCTATTAACATATTGCTTGTTTTGGTTAGATTATTCCCAGTTGCCACATGTTTTGCTGGCTGCAAACAACAGCAAAGGGAACTGGGTGCTCTGGGGAAGGGCTCTATTGGTTGTACCTGCAGCCCTCTTTTGCGCTCTTGGGATTAACTTTAACACTTGTTATTAATGAATTCTTCTGCAGAGAACTCTTGAACCACAGTATGTCACCTTAAACTTTTTTCTGTGTGTATTTTGACTTCTTCTGTCATATCTTTTGCAATTCCTGTGCTGCGTCACTAAACACGAAATTCACTAAAAACTGCACTTTGGGGCCACTTTTAGAAAAAAAGTTTGGACAGAAAAAAATTATGAGAGGGAAAGTTTTGAAGATGAGGAACAATTGTGATTTTTCACTTTATTACGATATTAATCTCAAATTTGACATAAACGGAAAAAAAAAAGGAGACAATAAAAGGGTAACAATATAAATAAAATGAAAGAAAAAAAATTTTATTTTGGCTTAAGACAATCCTAGACTGAAACAAATATATGAGTTGGTCCAAAGACAGCAGATAAAATATTTGAATTTATTAATTCTTTTTATTAACTTCCTGAACTAAAATATCTTTTTTCACTCCCTCTGTAATCCACAATCTCCTCGGTTTTAATCCTTCATCTGACAACGCCAGTGAGTTCCGCTCTCTCCAACTTCCATCTTTAACACGGTTTAAGCCACTGCAGTTAACTTACAGAGGTACTGCTTCTAAAACTGCTCATATAGGCGTGTCCTATATGAGTACTTGAATGGACAGAACATAGACCAGTGGAACCAAGAGCAGGAAAACACAGAAGCAAAAGTTACATAAAAACGGGATGCGGCAGGTGGAACAATTTCTTGTGAGTGCTGTGGGCGAGAATTGTCTATATTTACAAACCTGAAGGCCAAATGATGTTATTTGTGTAAGAAAAATGAAGAAAAAAATACACGCCGTACCCTATGGAGACCCCCTGCCTGCACCACAGTGGGGTGTGCTACACCTAGCAGAATTTTAAGCTGGACTGGGTATGTATAAACATTTCCACCACTCGGCAGTAATGATAGAACACTCACAGATGTTATGTCGACCTCTTCAGAGACGACGATGCTCACTAGTACAAGGGAGAGCAAAAGGCTGCACTATAGGCTATATGGTGTAATACACATGATAGAAGATTGAGATTTAGGCTCGCTAGCTCAATGTAGGTCATCTTAGTAAACCCATAGCCTTCTCATACTATTTTACTCTATTTAGGGATCCCAGACTGACTCTTTTGGAAGCTGTGAGGAAAAATTTCATGGCAAAGGGGCACTGATGATGGCCCTCTTAGAAAGTCCGTAATCCTTTCAAACTGTCTTGTTCTATTTTAAGGAACTCAGACTCAGAGGTTACTTAGAGGAATTTAGACCTTAGAGTTATGTGCAGCAGTTTCAATAAAAAAAGATATTGGCTCTGCATGTCTTCCCTGAAGATTGAACCATATCAGATAGCACACTTGTCCTTCTATTATTTTGTGTGTTTTCCTGTGGACTACGAGGCTGCATAGTACATTCAACAAAAGGTTGGTTTGAGACAAAATCCAGCAATTTTATCTGAAAAAGCAATGGTAAAGAGAAGAAACATCTTGAGTATGATTGGCATTTTTTATTTTATGTTAGCATTCTTACGTTGAGAGTTGATACATGTTAAAAAGCTCTTCTTGTTTCAAACTATAAAGACTTACATTGAGTCTTCTCCTAATCGTGAACCAGTCTCCTTTCCCATGACCAGATGAGAAGAGAGGGGAAAAAATGCAAAGTGATTCCAACAAGTAACCTGTGCAGGAAGGGCGAGCTGTGATTGTTTTGTTACAGGTTGCTCCCTTTAAGGTTGGTGATAATCACTTCAGAAGCATCATGATAGCAAGGATTTTGACAAGTACATGATTTTACTTGGAATTTGAAAGACAAAGTACTTGGATGAGGATGATACTTTATTGCATATAAAATACAGGAAAAATGAAAACTAATGAAAATGTCAGAGCACCAAGGACAAAAACCCTATTGTTCACATCAAGAGCTATCCAAAAGCCTCTGACAATCTTCACATAAATGATCATTTATTAAAATGTGGAAATAAGAAAAGCAGAAATTAATCTCTCTGAAGTTTTATGGCAAGTTCCAGCTAAGCACAGTGCTTCATAGAACTATGCCCAATTTATACTTTTTTTGGCACTAGGATTTTCAATAGTGTGGAAATGTCGCCTTGAATTGTTGTTGAAGCATAACTGGAAAAAAATATTCTTGCTTTGTAGGAGTTTTTAAATCCCTATAGTAACAGCTGCTACTCATGTCCTGACATAAACCAGAATGGTATGGAAACTGATGCTGACTTTAGCTTTCTTGTATTAAAAACTCAGTCTAAAAACTTGCCTCAGCCTTATCCTAACAGTGTCTCTGCTGGGTGTCAGCAGCTTTTGTCACAGAGCGTCTCAAAAAGATGAAGAGGGAGGGGAGCTGGGCAGCAGGCAACTTCTTAACTGAAGAAACTCAAAGTAGGGAAGATGAAGGACAGCAGTCACATTGGAGAGCTTGTAAAAAACTGATTGCAGAGCAGGGAAGAAGCCAAGCTCTGAGAGACGTACCATCGGAGTCCCTTTAGGAGCTGGTATATGTTTGCCCTGACTGAGCAGGAGGCAAGAGTGGAGGATATGAGCACTGGGAAAACTTTCACTGAGAAGTGAGAAGCTTTTTTTAAAACCATGTATCCTGTTTAGGATCAAAAATCCAGGACTTTCCTGAGTGATATTTGTCCTTATAATATCCACGTTAATACAGACCATTCCACTGCATCAAAGAAATATCACAAAATTGTCCAGGAGGCCTCCATGAGATGAGGGTCATTGATGCCACAGGATGAGCTGGCATTAG
This sequence comes from Rissa tridactyla, assembly GCF_028500815.1. NCBI lineage: Eukaryota > Metazoa > Chordata > Aves > Charadriiformes > Laridae > Rissa > Rissa tridactyla. Next base: position 65,608,552 of record NC_071468.1, read on the forward strand.
CTGCATCTTCTTACAGGAATACCTGAAGAAAGAAAATCCACAGACAAACTCTGATATAAATCTTCAGCAGCTGGGTATGTGTGCATTTAAACTTCTTAGAAAATGGCAAATTTGTCCAAATACACAACAGTCCCTCTATGCCTCTAAGGTACATTAGTCATCCATAGGGACTGTCTCTCCATCTGGTTTATATAACGTCTCCTGCTTTCCACTCAGGCAACAGATATGTACTTAGAAAAGGATTTCGGTGCACTGCAGTACAGCTCCCATTCTATGAAAAGAGGTATTTCACTGTAAGTATTCCTGATTTAAAAGTTTATGGAAACACAATTAAGAGATTTGCTATTATGTTTTGTTGCTGCAGGGAAGGATGGGAAAGGTAGGAATAATTTCCAGCTATCAAACAAGTCATTTCAAGAAAAAGAATACACATAGAAAAATGTCATGTATTTAACTGTAGCTGTCCTACTGTAAATTATTGTACCATTCAGTTATCTGATTTATCAAAGACTAGTGGAATAACCCATTATAATCCATTAATATATTTCTTACAGTTCCAATTAAAAATTAAATAACTTAAAACTTAAATAGCAATTTCATAAGAAAAAAGCAGTAGAAACCTTTAGAGCATATACAAATACGTCTGTTTGCCTTGCTGAATATTTATGTCATCAACAAAATGGATATCTGTATATATCCCCATAGCCAGAACACTATAAAATGAGCAACTTGCCCGCAGGGGGCATCAGATATTGTTTCATAATAATCACTTCACAGCTTCCACTTAATAAAAAGAATCATAACTAAATTGGAACTTCATTTCCAGGGAAGTTCAAGAGAACTAGTGTACCATTATACTTGAGTCAGCTTTCAAATCCCTTAAGGAGCTTTGGCTTACAGTGCCTGTTACTCAGCACTGGTTTTCCTTCTAAGGCAGACCTTCTCTTTATTTACCGCTTGCCCACACATATCTGGATTTGCTGCATTTCCTGCACTACTCGTGGTGTTGGCTGAAAGAAAACCAAAATATAAAAAAAGGATGCTACAAAAATTGAACACACTGGTCTGAACAGATAAAACAGGCTCATTTTTTCACTTGAAAAATGGAAACTCCCCAATGGCTTTAATAAAAGTATTTGGTTAAAAGACATCTCTCCTCTAACCTGCCTTTTTATTACTTTTTTTTTAGGTTAGTCATTTGGCACTTCTGCTGGAAGGTGAATCCTTTTCCAGGTTTGTGGCAGAGCCAGGGGAGGCAGTGGGAGCTGGGCAGGCTGGCATGAGCTCAGCCCAGGGCACTGCTGCTGAGGAGGGGATGCTCGTCACCTTGTGCTACGAGGCAAACGACTCCTGCTACAGGACCTTACACCCCTTCAGGATCCAGCTGGCCATTTATCTGGCCTGTGCCTTGGGCACGCTGATCACGGTGCTGGGGAACCTGCTTGTTGTCATCGTAATTTCCCATTTCAAAGTGCTGCACACCCCCACCAACCTCCTGCTTCTCTCCCTCGCCCTTGCCGACCTCCTCCTGGGGCTGACCGTGCTGCCTTTTAGCACCATCCGGTCTGTAGAGAGCTGCTGGTATTTCGGAGAGGACTTCTGTAGGCTGCACACCTTTCTGGACACGCTCTTTTGCTTGACCTCCATATTTCATCTGTGTTTCATTTCCATTGATCGGCATTGTGCCATCTGTGACCCTTTGCTCTATCCCACCAAGTTCACCGTAAGAGTGGCCTGCATTTACATTGGGGTGGGGTGGTCAGTCCCTATGGCTTATACTTCTGTCTTCCTCTACGCTAAAGCGATTGAAGAAGGACTGGGCCGTTTTTTGCAAGACGTGCCCTGTGTTGGTAGCTGTCAGCTGCTGTTCAACAGGCTCTGGGGGTGGTTGAACTTCCCAGTATTCTTCTTCCCTTGCCTCATAATGATAGTTTTGTATGTAAAAATATTTACTGTGGCTAATAAGCAAGCCAGGCTGATAAACAACATGAATAGGAGCATTGGGTCTCAGCTACACATAGGAGCATCCATGAGAGAAAGGAAAGCAGCAAAGACCCTTGGCATAGCTGTAGGAGTCTATCTCCTGTGCTGGCTGCCCTTTACTATTGACACTATGGTAGACAGTCTTCTGAATTTCATTACCCCTCCAGTTTTGTTTGATATCCTAATTTGGTTCGCTTACTTCAATTCTGCCTGCAATCCCTTGATCTATGTATTTTCCTACCGTTGGTTCAGGAAAGCTGTGAAACTAGTCTTAACTCATGGGATCTTTTGTTCCAAGACATCTACAGCAGACTTGTACCAGGAATGACGAGAACCTCCATGCGCACTGTAGAAAATACTGTAAGCTATATCACAACATTTCTCATGGATATTCTTCAACATCCACTTAGCTAGTATTTCTCTCCTTATTTTCTATTTTTCTTAAAACAGATGGCTTGGGCAGATCCCAGGTTTAAATAGACATGCCATTCCGTGACTCACCTTCCACAACAATTGTCCCAGCACACATGCCTAATTAAAGTCTTGTGTTTGTTATTTGATGCCAACAAGCATTTGAAAATTGGCTGTAATCAGATATAAAGAGGATACTATTCCTCTTCATACTATTCCTGTCAATACTATTCCTCGGGCATCCTTAAATAGTTGCTGCCTGTTTCTGAAGAGACTTTCTTCTCAGGCAATTGTCTTATTTGTCTTATTTTTACACAAAGCAAGAGATGTTGATTTACAAAGTCACATAGGGTGTATGTCAGTTTTTAAACACAAAAAGGCACAAGGATGCAACTACAGGTAAGAACAAATGTCTACCTAAGCTAGTGGCCAACAGTAGGTGGGAAAGTAAGATTATACTGATATTTTTTACATTCTTTTTCTAGCCCACAGGGACATGCCCCTGAGACGAAGGCTACATACGGGTGACACAAGCCTGAATTCCTCAGCAGTGTCTATTGAAATCCGTGGAACCTTTGTCTGTTTTACCATTTGTGCAAGGTGGCTGCTCCACACCTCTGTACACCCTTTTTGCCTTGCTCCGTATCTTTTCTACTCCTACTGCATAAGGGGAGTAGAAGAAGGGGGAAGAGAGAGGACAGGAACTGCATTGGGTACTCCAACTCCAGATACCAATACGTGTTATGCTGGTTTATGTTTTCTTCTTTTAATTTCTTTCCCTGACAATCCTAGGATGCCACATACTCTTTTGTTTGCTTGTTTCCAAAGAAATGAGTAGATCTGCTTACAAACATAACATATGCTTACATCCTTGGGCTGAGCAAAAAATGTCAGTGTAGGTTCTCAGTTTTCTTCAACTCTGTTTATGTGCGTTCATGAAGCCCATTTTAAAACTGTAGATGCTGATAAATTGAGATCTCAGTTCAGCAGCAAGCTGCATGGTAAAACTTTGTACTGTTTGTAAGGAAGTTATTTTCTATCTCACTGGTATGAACATTTTATCAGAAAAAAACCCTAAATTGTAGTAAGCAGTAGTAACTCTTGTATAAAAAATTAACAAGCAGTTAAATAACAACTCTAGTAATTTTGTCTTCTTCTGCTAATGGTATGTAAAACTACTATTAGGTTTGAAGGTTGTTCAAAATTTAGTGCCTTCTAAAAGAAGTCATTCTGCCTTATAGCCAGCTGTGTATTTTCTGAGTGACAAACACTAAAAGAATGAGCAGCTACAGAAAGCATGTAACTAATAGTAAGAAACGAGCAGATGCCCTACAGCCTACTGAGAAGAGTGGTCCATTTTTCACTAAATGCAGTAGGCAAATGAATCAGGCCCTACATGTGTAAGAACAGAAGGAAGGAATTGCACAGCAGATATTCTGTAGGAAAACAATGCAATACAGTGATTATTGTAGCAGATGCATATTTTAATGTATGCAATAAACTAAATGGTAAAACTCTTTTCCTTCCTTTTTATCTCGTTATGGTTTTGCATGGCAAGAACAGCTTCCTCTACTAATACAAATGAGATGCAGCTTTGGGATGTTGTAATCTGTTCTGACATCTCTTTACCTCAAACCCTTTTTTGGTTTTGTCCATAATCTTAAGACCCCAGTCAGGAAAAAATACCAGTATTCAAAATATTTAAATCTAACGCACATGTCTGGAGGAAGGTGAAAAGAAAGAGGGTTTATGTATTATTTTCAGCAAGTGACCATAAAATGTTGGTGTTTTTAAACTGAGACATTTACGAAGACCTGTGTCTGGAGTTGGAGTGTCATTTAATCTCACTTTATTCTCCCAGCGTCTGATATACTTCCAGTTTGCTATATTAACCTTCATTGTTTCTTAGGGCAGAAGCCAAGGCTTCTTCTACTGTTCCTCTGTCTACTCATGCTGTAGCAGAAGGTAAAAACTTGACCCCTATTGCATACAGCTGTAGGCTTTCTATAATAAGGATACCAAAGCCAGGGATCAGGCTAAAGAGTGAAAAGCAGAATCGGATTCTTAGAAAAATTCAGGTGCCAAATTACCATAGAAATATATAGGAAAGCTGCAGTACTTCTTGAAAGACCTAGGCTGTGGGACGAGTTTCGAGATTAAGACTCTTAAATGTAATGTGCATGGGTAGGTGTTTTTAATTATGGTAAATGCCTAAGCACTGATCATAGCTCCAGCCAGAATGGCTGTTTAAACTCAGGCTGTAGTCAGTGGATATTTAGGATATGAATCATTTGTTCAGTGCCACCTAAGGTGTCTTAGGGAACCTGAGATGTCTACATGGGGCTAGCATCCAGCACCAACGAAGCAGCAGCTGGGAACCAGGGGGGACAAATCTGGGCATCTAAAACAGCACTAGATGCCCACCTGTGGGACATCGAGTTTAAGCAAGGCATATAATAGCGTTTAGACATTTAGCTATGTAGAAATCTGCAGGTCTCGAACAGCGTCATGTCCTAGGGGCATCTTAACATCTTTCATTGACACCTTTTGCTCTGAACTCACTGCAGTCAAAGCAAGAGGGAAAGCTTCCACTGAGTTTCTAGTTGTTTTTGAGATATTTTCTACCACTTCTCAACAGATTACAGACGGTATATGACACAAATGTATTCAATTGGCCACTTCTTTTTTGAGTCCCATTGCATAATCTGTCTTTATAGTTTTCTTTTCTCCTGTGGAAGCGGATCAGCATTATTCCCTTGATGTGTTACAAGGGTCTATGTCACAGTATAAGGACTACTGTATAACACCTGGTGTTACTATATCTCCTTTTTGGCTAGACAGCGACAGCAGGCTGGAACAATGGAGAGAGGGAAAAGCAGAACTAGGCTACCAATATGTACAGCAACAGTGGCAGAGCAAACAAGTGACAAGGAAAAGCTGCTAAAACTCTGGGAGTAGCCATGATTGCTTTCCTGATTTTCTGACACTGCATTTCACAACTATCGTTAAGTGATGCTTTCCTCATCTTTGTAACTCCCCCTCTGTCCCCTTACCTTTGACGTCCGTTTGGTTTACACAGACAAATTCTGTCAGGATGTCTCTGTGTGTTTTTCTTTCTCCATGGTTTCAAAAAGCAATGAAGTTAATTATGAATTGTAAAATGATGATGATGAGGAGGAGGAGCTGTAAAATGATGAAGATCAATTGCTCAACAATGACCTCATTTTCCAAATTACAATCTACTCGATCCTATCAGAGCTAGCTGCTGACCTCAAAGTCCATACATTTTATTTTAATGTATTTCCTTCTGTAGATTTGTATTTCTTTATCTGAACAAAGTATCACCATTAAATTTTATGCCCCTTGTAACTCTTCATCATTTTAAAACGGTTTGGCTGAAGTTAGAAAGATTATGTATTTGCAAGTACTTCTTAATTAAAGACTGGGCTTTGAAATAATAATGTCAGCTTATTTCACTAGTGCAGATTAAATTATATTATAGTCTTTGAAAATAAAACAGAAAGGCAAAGAAAGATTTGAAAATTAGTTGCCAGTAAACTTCATTTTCTTCTTTTTTTTTTTTTTAGGAAACATTATCAACATTGGGAACAGAATTCTATGCTATCACGTTAATTACTGCTGCTGGAGAGCAAGTACCAGCCTAAATAACATGCAAATGGTCAATACATTTTTCATTACATTTTTCTTAAACAAATAGGTTTTACATGCTGTTCTGCAATGTAATTAACTCATAAGCTCATTCAGGCTGGAAACTGTCATCCATCATAATTTTGTACAGCATCAGGTGTAATAGGAACCTAATCTTATTTCAGGCTCTGGACCGGATATTTTAACTAAATTAGCAAATGGAGATGACAACAACAATAAGAGGAATTCTTCCAGCTGGTGGAATGCATCAGTAACAACTGCTGGGAAGCTCTGACAGGTGGTTTGCCATCGGTACCAACTACTGTCAGCATTGCCCTCCCTATATAAAGTTAGAGTTGCTCAAGTACAATGTGACAGCAGAGAATGAAATGTGCCCATAAGCTAAATTACCCACCACTTAGGCACTGCTCACGCCTCGGAAAGAGGGCACTCATCGGGAATATGAGGCTAGGGTTGGGCAGCTTCCCCTTCATTTCGTCATGCATCATGTGGGCATGGGGAGCTGCACGGGAATGAGTGTCATGTTCCTGTGTTACCAGCGGCCCCGATGCTTGTGCCACCCACCCTGCTGGGCTTGTGTGCCTGCCGGTGCGATGCCAGGGAGGGAGCAGGGGGTGGGAGGCAGAAACAGGGAGTCAGGAAGGTGGGGAAGATTCAGATACTGGGCTAGGAGGAAGGCAGGCCCTTTCAAAATCACACTCTGCTGGTTTTGGTTTAATTTCCAATTCTTTCAAACATCAGATGCCATACTGAGTATGGATCCTCAAAGAGCATGTGTTTGAAGTGGCATCCCTTTTAGCTCAGTTTTACATACATCAACAGGAATATAAGTGCCACATACTCTGATCTTCAGCTAGCGAATCTCCAGAGCATCCTCCATGGTACGCTGTACCTGTGAGTAGCAGGGTCTCAACATCTTCCCCTTTCTTTCCCCATTTCATTTAATGAATTAAAATCTGATCACGCTCCAAAAGCAACAGGAAAAGTCCATAAGTAGGTGATTCTGAACTCAAACCCCAGGCAACGCAGGTGTGGGAGCTCTAGAACTAAGCCAATTAAATAAGTTTAGAGACAGAACTGTGTAGCAGCACTCCTCTTCAGCATCTATGACAATAACACTTAGAGACAGCTTCTTTACAACTTCTGTCCCTGGATTACACATCACTGAAAACATTCTTCTTTGCTAGCAAAGGAAAGCATGTGGAAACCGAGGGAATCCTCCTGTTTTATCTAAAGGGTGAAACAGAGCACCTTCTCCCAGCCAACAGCTTTTCTATAGGAGTTAACAAAAATCTTTTGAGGACATACCATGCTCTTAGGAGCATCCGATCAATAAAGAGGACTTTCTGGCTTGTCTCTTAACTGCATCTTCCTAATTATGTCATATGATTATATTAAAGAGGCCATTTAAATGTTTTCATACTATGGACAATGTTTTAATGAAAAGTCTGTTTCATGATCCAGCTTTTCCTCCCAGGCTGCAGTATCTTTGCTGCAACCAGTTACTTTAAAGCATCGTATCACAAAGATTGTTAGTTATTGAACAATAAAAGGTGGATGCTGATGATAAGTGAGCAGGTGAGCACCAGCATTTCCTTCACAAAACATACAGCATCACTAGGAAGGTGTTCAGATACCTCTTTTCCATAGCATGAGAATGAACATTGATCAGTGATAACTGTGTATTACCTCCAAGCTACAAAGAAAAGTAACGAAGCAGTGATCTCTAGATAAAGTACTCTCACTGACAAAGGGCCACTTCTCAATTTTTAATTGGAAGTACATATCTGAAAACAGATAGCAAAAGGTGTATTGCTTTCTGGAGAAAAACTGACAGTGAGCTCAGCCGAAGCTTTATACAAGAGTGACTGGGATCAATAAACAGAGTTAATATGAGAAACACTTGGAGATAAAGATCAAGGTGAGGCCTTAATTCAGAAGGGGTATGTATTATACTCTAATTAGCGCACCATCTAGTGGGATCATTTTGGATCAGCTTTGCTATGTCAACTGTATGGGGACAAACACCTGTGTATATAGCAGCGCTAAAATCATTTTTCTAATCAAAATATCTTATTAAAACTAAAATGAAGATGTATACAGTGTTCCTGCAGCAAGTAGGAATATCAGAATGTTTTTTTCTGAGTAACTTTAATTTATGAAAGTGAGAAAAGGACATTTCCAGGCATCAATTAACATAAGAAACACATGTACTCTACGTACAAGTCTCGGAGGCTGTGTTGTCTCTCCTTTCAGCATGCTTTGAGATACATCAAGAACCACCTACGTAAAGGGTAGTCGGTCTGTTCCAGGCCTTTACTTCACTCTATTGTGTTGGTAGTTTATTGGACTTGCTTATTAGTCTTATTTGGTTAAGATGTTATTAAGGTTTCCACTGCTCTATTTATTTCTAAATCTTAGTGATGACCGAGATCTGTGATGTAGCAGAAATAAACTTGTGCTTCCCAACTTCTGCATCTCTTCCCTTAGCCAAGGCTGGCCTTTGCAGAGGAGACAGCCTTTGCAGCAACCAGGCGCTGCATGCCCTGTGGTATTTAATGTGCACAGGGGTATCCTGCAGATGAAGGAGCCCAGCCCCAGGGCTCTGGGGAGCATCTGGTCCTATAATTTTCCCTTTGAAGAACTGGGGAGGATGCAGAAGTGCCTCAGCTACTATGCAGACAGCCTTGAGGCTCACCTGAAGATTCTCCTCCAGTAGCTGAGCCATGAGGAGACTGGGTCTGCCCACGTCTCTGCTCCCGTCACTCCCTGGTGCCGCTGCTGCTACTGCTGCCCTGGTAGCCATGCGTGGCCTGCTCCTCTGGCCCACTGGGCCCACTGACGGCTGTTATGTGAGTGCACCCTTCATTTTCCGTTGTTCCTGGCATCACTCGCCCCCCCTCTCAGCTAAATATTGTAAATCATGGAATCGTAGAATGGTTTGGGTTGGAAGGGACCTTAAAGATGGTCTAGTTCCAACCCCCCTGCCATGGGCAGGGACACCTCCTACTAGACCAGGCTGCTCGAAGCCCCATCCAGCCTGGCCTTGAACACTTCCAGGGATGGGGCATCCACAGCCTCCCTGAGCAACCTGTTCCAGTGTCTCACCACCCTCAGTGAAAAATTTCTTCATGATATCTAATCTAAATGTACCCTGTTCCAGTTTGAAGCCATTACGGCTCATCCTATCACTACATGCCCTTGTAAAAAGTCCATCTCCAGCTTTTGTGTAGGCCTCCTTCAGATACTGGAAGGCTGCTATAAAGTCTCCCCAGAGCCTTCTCCAGACTGAACAGTTGCAACTCTCTCAGTCTGTCTTCCCAGGAGAGGTGCTCCAGCCCCCTCTGATCATCCTTGTGGCCCTCCTCTGGCCCTGCTCTAACAGGTCCATCTCCTTCTTGTGCTGAGGGTCCCAGAGCTGGATGCAGCTCTCCAGCGGGGGTCTCACGAGTAGAGGGGCAGAATCAACTCCCTCGACCTGCTGGCCACGCTGCTTTTGGTGCAGCCCAAGATGCTGTTGGCTTTCTGGGCTGCGAGTGCACATTGCCAGGCATCTCTTCATCTAAATGCACCTTTAAATACATCCATAATTTCCCACTCAGAGACGAAGTGACCCAAACTGAAGGCAGTGCTTCAAAGCAGGATATTAGCGTGGTAACATCATATTTTTCACTGTAATATTGTTTCATTATTCATGTTTTCCCCTTGATTCCTGATGCAACAGCATCTTTTCCTTAAATTCGACTCTCTTCATCCGGAGCTGCCGGCGAGGGGCCGGGGCTGTCCCGTTCCCCCTGGGAGCGCTCGGGGCCTGTCAGCCGGGAGCCTCCGGCCATGAGGGGCGGCCCGGCCGCCACACCGCCCCGCCCCGCCCCGCCCCGCCCGGCCCGGCCCGGCCCGGCCCCGCTCACTCGGCCCGCCTCCCTACGCCCCCGCCGTCACGGCGGGCCGGGGCGGGGACGGGCCGGGGCCTGACCGTTCCTCCTCGCCCTGCCGCCGCCGCCTGCCGCGCCCGGTGGGAGCAGGTTCGCCGGGGCCGGGTAAGGGCAGCGGGAGCTCGGCTGGGGCGCCAGGGGTGGTCGCCGTCCGTCCGGGGGAAGGGGCGGACGGGGCGGTGTCCGGCCAGGAGGGGGGAGCCTGTCAGAGGGCGGCGTTCCGGGCTGCAGCGGGCCAGGGCCAGGGCCGGGGCCGGGGCCGTAGCGCCCCGCGGGCCCCCGGCTGGGGTCGGAGCCGGCCTCCGGCGCGGGCGCCTGGCCTGGGACGGGCAGGAAGGGGGTGAGGGGGCCGTGGGGCGGGCCGGACAGGAGACAGTGTTTGGGAGTGGGGTCGGTTGTGTCACCACCGCCTTTCCCGCACCGCTCCCCGTGACATCCCCTTGGTAACCCGGCTGTGGGCGCGACGCTGACCGTGGTGCTCCGAGGGGAGACTCGGGGCCTGCAGGTGGTGTCGGGTTGTAGGGTGGGGTGGTCACCGTCGCCGTATGGAAACGCGCTCCGTGCCCTTCCAGATCCGCGATGAGCAAAGTGTGGCAGCAGGAGGGAAGGCAGAGGACAAAAATCCCCTCTGTAAACAGGGAACCTGCGCCTGGCGCCTCAGGCCCCTGGCCTGACGCTGTTTCTGCTCCCCTGGTGAGCCCCTTGCCGTGGCATCAGCACTGGGCACTTCTTGAAACTGTTCAAGGAAATGGAAGGTTTCACTCTGCTTGGCATGAAATGCAAGGCACTGCATCTTAATTAAAGCTCAGTGATCAAGTCCCGGGATACTTTATCATAGAATCATCGAATGGTTCAGGTCGGAAGGGGCCTTAAAGATCATCTAGTTCCAACCCCCCTGCCATGGGCAGGGACACCTCTCACTACACCAGGTTGCTTAAAGCCCCATCCAACGTAGTCTCGCTGGTCTTCATGGCCAGAAGTGATGTGCTTGTGTGTGTTGTGACCCCCTCCAGTGACGAACATGCCGTGCTGGCAGGGTGAGCAGAGCCCTTCTGACCATGCATTGTCTGGGTGTCTGCTTTGCCAGCGGTTCAGCCCTTCTGCTTGGAGCCTGGGGTTTTGTGCAAGGGCCGTTAATAGAAAAGGAGGAAGAGAGGAGGAAAAAAATGTTAAAATATATTAAAATTAGAAGCATGCGATGCTAAAGGGCATTGTTCCAGGCCAGGCTGCATGAGGCTTTGAGCAACCTGGTCTAGTGGGAGGTGTCCCTGGCCATGGCAGGGGGCTTGGAACTAGGTGATATTTAAGGTCGCTTCCAACTCTAACCATTCTATGATTCTATGATACTGTATTTGTGTTGCCTTCATGAAGACACCTCTTGTAGTCTTAGAATATTAAGGAGCACCGTTCTTGGTGGCTTACATTGAAGTGAAACTCTTTGGGTGTGGGGGAAGGGAAGGAAGAGGGGGGGGCGGGAAAGACCATGAACTCTATATAGTCATTACCATCCTGGTAGGCCTCAGAGAGACTCAGCATCCAGCTCAATCAGATTTTTTTTGCAAAGATAACTTCTCCCTCGATGTACTTGATCCTGAGCGTTTGGTTCAAAGTGAACAAGCTGCTGTTAGGGAGATTTGGGTGTGAACATGTAGCACACTAGATGGTCCATCTTTGTTTTCCCATGAGGTGGTGTTTGTCTGCCAGCAGCACTTCATGTTGGGTCCATTTTCAGCCCTCCTGTTCCCTCCTCTCCCCAATAGTTCCAGTACCCAGTGTTCATTTTCCTATTCCTGCTTCATCATCAGGCCTCTAAACACTTTGTGTGCTCCTAAGAAACATAATTCCCTTACCTAAGGCATTTCCCTGAGAACTAATATGTTCTATTAGGCCTGTGAAAACTATGTGCTTCCTTCTCCTAGTTCTTTATAAATGTCGATGTGGATGAATCGGACGATGATAAGCATATTCTTTTTTTAGCCATATATGCTGAGCGTTGGTGATGCATATAGCATTTCAGGCTTCTATAATTTAATTTTCCACACTGGGCAATTCTAAATGCCACCGCTTTAAATTGCGTCTTTGTTGGACAGAATAGTTTCGAGCGAGAATGACTAAAACACTGACCAGTGGCACAATCTAATTTTTTTTTTTTCCTTTCTAAAAAAAAAATAATAAAATACTTCTAGCCGTTACACGATGTAAGCTTGGTTTTGGTATGTTTCAGCATGACTAATGTGACAAGGCTGAGGGAATTGGGCAGGGTGGAACAGAAAATTGCTTTGTGACATCTTTTATGTTAGTGTTGCTGCATTGGAGCAAAGAAAGTTTTAAATAAACTTTGCTTGTTTTTTCCTACCCTATATGGATTTAAGTTTGACTTTGACCTGAAACTAGGTGATAAAAGAAAATCTAGAAACCTTTTTTTTCTTTTAAGAAGGCAGGAAGGAATTAATTTTACTGCTATTTTGTTTGCGTGATTATTATACTGCATAGTTGGTTTTTATTATAGAAGCCCCCAGCCTGCCTTTGTGGACCAGGGTTCCAGAACATTAGGAGCTGTAAAAGCACAAAGTGGTGTAAAATACGATCTCTGTCTCTAGATATTTTAGCCTAAAGGGAAAAAAATGGACAAATCCAGAAAAAACTTAAACTCTGTCATCCCCACTAGAGAAAACAGTGACAGATTTAGCACTCACCTGTATATTAATAAGTCAGTTGCTATGAGTCGGTTGTCAGAATCCCTCAGGTGCTGTAGCAGGGACTACTTATCTTGCAGCATACGGCCTGACCTTTATTCTAAGAGCTTTTTTTAAATATTTTGTTTAAAATTAATTTTACCTGCTGCAAAGTTACTGCTGAAGTCAGCAGCAGATGCTGTCTGAAGATGGTATTGTGTTTTTGGTTGCCTTAGGTAAGTGCCAGAGTCACCCTGTAGGTGCACCTTGTCTCATGTCAGTATTTGGGTGGTAACACCTACTGAGGTGAAATAGATTGAGCAGTGTTATATTGCAGAGATGTTACTAATCATGGCTGTTACCATGTTACAAATTTTCTGTAGCTAACATTGTGATTGGCTGCAATTTATTTTTTTTTCTCCAAAGTCTTTCAGCAGTTTCTCAGTTTTGCCTGTGTTTTCACCCTGCTTGAAGGATTTTGCACTTTTTTTTGGCAGTAGTTTACAAAGGAAGTCACATTTAGGAGTTGTGTGGGAGAAGCTTTGTTTCTGTGACCTTTATTTAGGGAAAAAAAAATAATCACGTACAAGAAAGCCCCATGACTTGTCTCTGGATATTTAAAGGCATAAAATCCTAATTCAGATCAAATTTAAATTTTCAAGCAGTTCTACAGAATGCAGCATGTACTTTTTGATTTCTGAAAGTTGAGGATCCATGTAAACATTTCTAGGTCCTGATGCTAAAGCACTGCTTGAACAGTAAAATTATTGCTTACAGGTTCTTCTCCTAAATGTATATGGGCTAGATTTATAGCAGAAAGAAAACTCTTAGAATGTCTAAATGAGAAAATACAAAATAGATTAGGTGCTTATTAACTGTAGCTGACTGGATCCTGCAGGCTATTTAGGTGACTGCTGCTGAGATCTAACCTGTGCTGCACTTGTCATGTCGCATCATTTTGTCCCTATGGAGCTTTCAAGAATGGCACTGGGAAGCTGCTTGGTTGCGGAGTTCCCACTTTCTTGTCTCTACACTTGGCAGTGATCTGTCTGGAAATAGCCAAGGGAAAAGTGGATTTTTTTTCCATGCCTGACAAACACTTTTCTAGAAAACAAGTTGATACTAAGGTTAATTTTTTGCTTGGGTGTGGAGTGACAGTGTGATGCAGGAATCAGTTAATGCAGAAATTAGGAAAAAAGATATAGCAATCCTTTGAATTCTTTAAATTTCATGTATGTACAGAGAGGTCTTGCTTCAGCGAGTGTTGATGAAGTGTTCTGATTCTTTATTTCATTTGTGCCAGTAGACTCAGTTTTTTGATTTTCTTCAGTATCTTGACAAGCCGAGTTGCCACTAGATATACTCCCATTCAAAGACAGAGATGTTGAGCAGTAGTAGAAGGTGCAATCAAAAGCTCACGCCCGACTGAAACTTTTAGAGGAACTGAAGACTACCACAGATGCAGCGCTGTTCCAGTTTGAATGCAAAGTGTACTTCCCTCAACTGTAGCTGATTATTAACTTTTGCATTTTAAAAGTTAAGCAGGCAGTAATACCAAAATAAGTCATGACAGAGTAGTTAAATGCTGTGGAAATGAAAAGGGGTAATTTCAATGGAAATTCAGAATCTTGATGAATGCTCCTATCACCTTGGTATGGAAGGAAACATGTGGTGCACACGTCTGTTTTATTTCCTGGTGGCTGAAACCCTGACCTTGTCAAAACCATTAGCAAAACTCCTGTTGACTTCCCAAGGGCTCAGCTATCTGTCTTTTCAGAGGAGTTCAAGTAACTTGGTGATAACAAGTGAAGGGTGTGTGAGTGGAAGTAGGGTGTTCATTTGGTTCAGACACCCGTGTTGCTGTGAGAACCAGAATGAGGAAGAAGTTCACGCTTCCTGTTTAAAAATAATAATAAACAAATACAAAAATTTCCTTCTCTTTGGGCTATTCAGTTTGGTTTTTCTTGACGTGGGGAGTTTTGGGGGAAGATTGGGAAGTGACGAGAGCTGATGGCTGACCCTGTCACCAAACCGTATTATTGACATGCTCAGGAATAGCATTGCTGGTTGAAGAATTTGTATGGAGTAGAACCGCTGTGAATTTACACTGCTATCCTACAAATTTACTCTAAATCTCAACTGAAACATGTGTGTTGATACAAAGAATTGTATCAACAATCGGAGATCTATATGTGCAGATGAAAAGCTAAACTATATCCTGTGGATTTTGCAGTCCATCATCTGAACGTGCTTTCAATATGTATTGTGTTTGGCTGCCCAACGTTGTAGCTAGAAAGTTGAAAAGCTGAAAGTCTTATGTATTGTATAATCTGTACATTTGTCAGTCTAGTGCAGTGTAACTTGTTTAAAGACACTTATGGTTAGCTGTAGAAATTTTCAAGACAAAAAAAGGAAGTCAATCACTGCTTTTGTCAAGACTTGGACGAAATGTTCTGTGTGTATCTCTTGATTGAAATGCTGTTGCTGAGAACAGTGTAACAGGTAGCTGTCTGGTGAATACAAATACGAAGGGAAAACAATCATGAAGGACTATTTCAGTTAGTTCTGCAGCCTTTCTTTCTACACAAGGTAATTTGGTCTTTTGCTGTCTCCTGAGCAGCTGCATATTAATGTTTAATTTCTAACATTAAATATAATATTTGACTAAAAAGTATTTTTAGCCAGTGCTAGTGTTATAGTTAGCAAGCTGCTAACATGTCTAGAAATAGTCATAACTTTTAAAACAATGTCAACAGCTATGAGAAATAGTCTTTTTCAAAATAACTTCATTTAGGTAATTTCTTTGGATTTTATGCCTATGATTGTGTTTTCCGCAACATTGATAAAATTTCCTTACTTAGTCAAGACACTAAAGCACAGAACCATTTATTTGCTGTAAAGTTTGCAGGGGTTTGGTCTTACAGTACGAATTCAATGCAATATTGCCTAGAGTTTCCAAAAAGATCAAGGGTTGTTATGCCAGCCTTGAACCAGATAAGTGGGATTTAGGCTGGCTGGCTGACTGACTGACTGACTTCAGACTTTAGTCTGTGACCCAAAATGACTTGAATCTGCATGTGATACAGACAAAGACAGGAAACAATACTGCAGAGAGCTAGCATGACCCGCGGGAGATTGTGCGGCAAGTACATAGAAAAGAGCAAATGCACTCCCTCTTGCCTCATCTAGTAATGAACAACCTGACTGCAGGAGATGCTTCAGGGCTTGAAGACTCCAAACAGGGTTTGGGACCCTGGTGCAACAGCCGTTTCAAAATCATGCAGGGTTTGTCTTCACAGTAGCATCAGCTTGTTCATTCGGCATCGGTAATGTAACCTGCAGGGCAGCGGGGGCAAGCCTGACGTCTGCAGTTAGATCCCTAGTGAAGTTCTGGTGGGATGTGTCTGACCAGCACAATGTCTTGGCAGCTCTACTAGAGATCATTTCATATCATAGAGATATGAAAACAGTCATGTTTTAAAGCAACCAGGGTGTTGCTGCGCTGTATTAATACAGGCATTTCTGAAAGTGACAGACAATAATATTTGGCAACAAGGACGGTTAATTATTTTTTAAAACAAGGTTTGTAAAAGACTTGAGTTTGCTAACTGTAGCACAGCTGGTATCACACTTGACAAATCAGTTGGCCTTTTCATTTCCTTCTTTTCTGTTTAAACATTTAAATGTGCTTTCTCTGTCTCCCTGAAATTGAGTTTTAGCACTGTCTGTTAACCAGAAGCTGACAGGCCTGGAGAAAAGGACATTGCTTGGATGGCACATGGTTTGGGTTGAACAGCAGAAGTGCAGGGAACTGGTGAGGTTGAAATGTTGAACCCATGAAGCTGATGTGCAGGAGAGTGGAAAGGATAAAGTTAAGACTAAACACAGCCTGGATGAAATTATGAGATTGTGTTGGATGCACATATGCTTGATTAGTCTGCATTCTTACTGCAGAATAGATACATTGCCGTATTTGATTTGCACATGTATCCTAAGCTATGTCTCAGTAATGTAGATTTAGAGCATCTCTGAGCTTGTACTGAAATTTGGTCTGCATGGATGGAAAGCAGGTTAAGACATCTCTAGTAGTTACGTGCTGCACAATTGTGTATGTGTGCTTTTAGGGCAAGTGTATTTGTGAGTAATTGTCAGATTTTGACCTTTTTATGTAAGATATGATAGTTCTTGGTGTGAAAAATGCCCCTAAAAATACATTTGTATATCCAAGTTCTTGAAAAATTAGTTCATATTGGGAAACACAGCAGCTGAAAAAGGATAAAATTTCATTGAATTCAGATGAAACTGGATTACAACTAAAGTTGAAGTTGATAGAAATTATTGGGTTTTTAGAGGGAATTAGGTGCCTTCTTCATTCTGGTATCTTGTGTGATATCTGATGGTTTTTTTCCCAGGAGTTTATATATGCTAGGTTGTATTGGTTGGATGGGTGATACATGGTATGGAAATAATTTTCCTGGGACATAATTCATCAGAGGATTTGGCATTGACGGATTAAACGTACAGCTTTTTTTCTGGAATTGCAAAAATGAAAATGCATACTATTTCTTTGCTTACAGTGGGGAAAATATGTAAGAAGTTTGACAAAGGATGTAGTTTCTGTAATGTAGCTTCCGTAGAGTAATTGCAGATCTTAAGCCATGTGTATTACTAAGAACATAAATAGTAAGAGTTATTTGTAGGAAATTCAAAAAGGACATCATATTCTTATTTAGTACTTTTTTGAGAAAATATTTCCTTAAATTCTGCCTTGAAATACTGTGGTTTTGGAGAGGGTAAACATTAGTATATGGAGTTTTCTTTAATCTTTTCCTGTGTATTCTTCTTTAAGATGGTGAAGACCTTTGGAAACCAATAACAAAGACATAATTCTGTTTTCTGGGGTGGGGTTTAGGTGTCTTTAATAGGTGGAGACTGTCTGACTTGTTCCCATCGTGGATGATCTTGACAGCGCATCTACTCAGCCATGTCGTACGGTGCGGGTTTTGGGGATCCTAATCAACTAGCCCAACGCATAACTTCTAACATCCAGAAGATCACGCAATGCTGTAAGTTGCATTTATGCATGCTTTTCTATAAAACTTCAATAATGGTGGTGCCCTCCATTCAAGGTTAGTTTCTCAGGTTCATTCATGGGAAATCACTGTGACTTCACCTGCTCGTTTGACAGGCTTGTGGCACCCCACACAACAGATCCAGTCCTTTATACGTATGGTTAAGTGTGATCTGTCCTGGGGAAGTATAGTGTCACTCTGTATTCATCAGATGAATAAATAATTAGTAAGATGGCTGCTGATAATAAGCCAGTTTTGTCCTGGCCAGTTATGTGGCACCTTAAGATGGTAGATTGAGATGTTTGCGGAGGAAGGATTGCATCAAATATTTGCTGAAGCTTGAACTGTTTAGCAGGGACAGAAGCTGTGGCCTTGCAGCTTGCCCTTGAAAGTGCATATTAGATATGTAAATAAGATTGTGCAAGTTTTAATATATCTGTGCTTAGATTCATGCCACCTAATTTTTCTAGCCACTTAACTTTCCCTCCGTTTTCCATTATGTTTTTAATATGTGTGTGTACATGTAAATAAAGCAAATACAACTTGATCTCAGAAATTACGCAAAGTATACTGTTCATCAGAAGGCAGCTAGCCATGAACAACATATGGCTAGGTTTTGGCATGCATGTTCTTAATTTTGTGCAGGACGTAGTGTGCATGCAGAAATGGGTATTTTATTACTAAAACTTCAAATGAATTCTAATAAGCTAAGTATATCAGTTTTAATAAAAACTTTGATCTTTGTTTTGCAAGACAAGTTTTAGGAGTTGATATTTGTAGCACAGATTAATAGCACAGATTGGGCTTTTGTGTATTTTTTCAGCTACATTTTTTATTTTCTTACAGAAAGAATGTCTTTAAATCTCAACAGACAGGAAGAAAAATTGCAATTTTGCTTTATTGAAAAGTTTATGTACATCAGGCATGTATATCCTCAACCTTAAATTAACAAACTGGCTCTGTAAAAGCCCTTATGCTTTATTTCCTAAAATCTACTCAGTGCATTCACTCAGTCTCATGGCTTCTAACTTGGTGTTCCAGAGACACCTGCCAACCTGTGACAGACACCAAGGCTCCAAGATAAAAAAAAGACCTCTTGGTTGTCGGGTGACAACCTAAAGTGGAAACAGTGGTTGAAACTGGAGCATTGTGAAGACAGTCACTGAACAAAGTTAACCATCTTGTGCTGGACTCAGCAAGTCCTTAGTCTCATCCTGCCTGTTACATCTCCTCTCTTGGTTCTGCTGTGTCTCCCCTCCCCTTGTGACAAGACATACTAAAAGCAAGCTGCCCAGGCTTAGATAGAAGGAGATATGACACAGGGGTTACCTGCAATCCTGCTCTCCTCTCCTGTTTGAAATTTAGATGGCTAAAGTCTGAGCAAGAGACAGGTGCTTCTGCCATTCCAAGACCCAACTCCAAATCTCTCTTAGCCCTACTGCTACATGGCTTCAGAAACAGGAGCTTTGCCTTCAAAATCTCCAGTCAAGCACTTTTCTAGGACTGATAGGTACGCAGATGGATTCTATCCCTCGCTCTTCTGTAGATCTGACTGAACTGTAACCACTCAGTTACTCTTGTAGTCCATTCTCCTCTGGTAGATTTTATGAGCAACTGGATCTTATGGGCCTGCTGAATACTTTTCCTGGACTAAGCGCTGTAAGGGCTTACATACACTTCTCTAGCTATTTTGTTCCTACGTGTAGTACCTGTCCAGCTTCCTGTTGGAAGGTGTGAGCTGCAGGGACTTCCAGGTCAAATGGGAAGAAACCTGCAAGCTTGGGGACCCATGAAGCTAGTCAGCTGCTGAGCAGGTGTCTTTTACACTGCAATTTATGATCTTGGTTAGAGAGAGAAACAGGAATCTTAACCCTAAATCCATGTTTTTCCTTCTAAGCAATTGACTTGATTTTGCACTTCTGTCCAGAAATGCTTAGCATTTGTGAGACGAGTCAACATATTTGAAATCTTCTTGGTTAACCTGGGGTTGTGTAGATATTCTGGTTTTCAGAGTGAGATTAATAGAGAAAAAGAGTTTCATTTCAGGTTACCAAACCATGTGAGGAGATCCCTCAAAACTAATTCACCCTTCTGCTGACATGCTAGCAAACTGTGAATACTACTACAGAGATCTAGATGAGGTACAGGTTAGTTGGAAGGAAGACAGCTCTTCCAGGTAGAAGCTGGCCCTTTAACTTGTGGGAGAAATACAGAACTTCCTGAATTAGACAGCACCATACTGCCAAGTTTTCATAATACGCCAGAATTTTATAGGAAGTAGCACTGGTCAGAACAACAATTATTACTATAACATTTCTTCAAGGTTGAATTATTACACATCCTCTCCAAGTAATAAATTTGATCTGGTTCTTGATTAACTCTTCTTAATATGCCATACATATCCAAGATAAAATACATATATTAAATACCTCACATTTTATTATGCATCCACGTGACACTGCTGTTGTATTAATACTTGTAATCCTTACCTCCCTTCTTTCCTAGTTCATGTAGTCCACTGTTACTGATTGACAAACAAAGCTCGTCTCTATGCTGGTTTAGCACACCAAGAATTAAATCAGTTGTGAGATAGCATTCTTTTTGGTTTGGGTTCTTCTGTGATAATAGAGAAGCCCTGTATGTGTATCAGGTAGCAGCTGCGTTAGCTTAGCACCCTTTTAACTTTAAATAACAGATTTTATTGATCTGTTGATACAATCATGCAGTTGATTGTTATGTTGAAGATCGCTCTCTACAACTACCTGAAAGGAGGCTGTAGAGAGGTGGGGGTCATAGAATCACAGAATCATTTAGGTTGGAAAAGACCCTTGGGATCATCGAGTCCAACCATCAACTCCGCTCTACAAAGTTCTCCCTTACACCATATCCCTTAACACCACATCTAAATGAGTCTTAAATACATCAGGGATGGTGACTCCACCACCTCCCTGGGCAGCCTATTCCAATGTCTGACCGCTCTTTCTGTGAAGAATTTTTTCCTAATGTCCAGCCTAAACCTACCCTGCTGCAGCTGGAACCCATTGCCTCTTGTTCTATTGCTAATTACCTGTGAGAAGAGACCAGCACCAACCTCTCTACAGTGTCCTTTCAAGTAGTTGTAGAGAGTGATGAGGTCTCCCCTCAGCCTCCTCTTCCTCAAACTAAACAGTCCCAGCTCCTTCAATCACTCCTCATAAGATTTATTCTCGAGGCCCTTCACCGGCTTCGTTGCCCTCCTCTGCACTCGCTCCAGCACCTCAATATCTCTCTCGTATTGAGGTGCCCAAAACTGGACACAATACTCAAGGTGTGGCCTCACCAGTGCTGAGTACAGGGGGACAATCACCTCCCTCCTTCTGCTGGTCACACTATTTCTAATACAAGCCAGGATGCCATTGGCTTTCTTGGCCACCTGGGCACACTGCTGGCTCATGTTCAGTCGCTTGTCAGTTAGAATCTCCTGGTCCTTTTCTGCCAGGCAGCTCTCCAGCCACACTTCCCCAAGCCTGTAGCGATGCATGGGGTTGTTGTGGCCTAAGTGCAGGACCGGGCACTTGGTCTTGTTGAAGCTCATACCGTTAGCATTGGCCCATCGGTCCAATTTATCCAAGTCTCTCTGTAGAGCCTCCCTATCCTCATGCAGATCAACACTCCCGCTTATCTTCGTGTCATCTGCAAACTTGCTGATCGGTCAGGTCGGTCTGTCCTCCCAAGTAACAGGCAATAGGACAAGAGGAAATGGCCTGAAGTTGCACCAGGGGAGGTTTAGACTGGATATCAGGAAAAATTTTTACACTGAAAGGGTTATCAAGCATCAGAACAGGCAGTCCAGGGAAGTGGTTGAGTCACCATCCCTAGAGGTATTTAAAAGACAGGTGGACATAGTGCTTAGAGATATGGTTTAGCGATGGTTTTTGTCAGAGTTAGGTTGATGGCTGGACTAGATGATCTGAAAGGTCCCCTCCAACCTAGGCGGTTCTATGATTCTATGTGTTAAGAGGTGTAAATTGCTTCTGCGTTTTCTGAACCACTGGTGAACTACTACAGTAAGTGCTATCTGTAGTGGGCTGTTTGAGTTTCTTTGGAGGAGAGGGCACTGGTGGGTCATTTTTAGGACCTTGAAGATATAATTGAGCTAGCTAATGGAAAGCAGCATACGTTGCTGTCTGCACTCTGAGCTCTCTTGGAAACTTAAGCCAGGAGGGCACCTATATGTGTTTGGGATCCCAAACCCCGTAGCGTTCTGTGAAACAAAGGTTCTTTCAGCTGTTCTTTAAAATGGATTCATGCTCTGTTTTGCATTTCCAGCATTTCTGCAGAAATAAGTGATTGTAATGTGTAGATGTTGCTACATCTAGGGAATGGAGTCTACTTTCCTCAGCCTGAAACTTATGTTTTATCAGCGGCATCTCCGAGCTGAGATTTAGGGAACCAGTCTGTGTAGCGTTTCTCTGTGCATTTTGTTAAAACTGTTCCACTGAGCAGCTGGAATTGCAAAACTGTAGGCTCTTCTTGATATCCGATGCAGAGTGGCAGGCCTCAGGCAAGAGAGGGAGTTAGGCTCTCAGACCCACTCCTACTTTTAGAAAATCCATGTGACTGTCTTTGAGCAGTGCTGTGTGTAAAACCTGGGGAGCCTGTATCACATGTGCTTGAATGAGCTGCAGTGTTGTGTGCCGAACCTCGGTGAGGTCAGCGATGCCTGCGAGCTGTGTCTCGCCAGTTTGGTTTCGGGTCTGTGTTAACAGTGGTGAGAAGCAGATCTGTGAACAGCTAGGGAACGTTCAGATTTAAATAATAAAACCAAAGAAGTGTATAATGAGCTTTGTCACCTCTTAGGCTTAGGCAGCTGCTAAATTTCTGTGTTACTAGAACACAATTTAGGATTAAGGTCTGAAAGTCTGTCTGGAATCTGGTCCAAAGTAACTGTAATTCTCATTCCAGGCCTATCTTTTATCTGATAATAAAATCTAGATGACATGCATTGCGTTGGATTTTTGAAATATGAATTTAAAAGTGGTTGAAGTTTGTCCCTAACTTTCTGAATATGAAGAACAGGAATATGGAGATCAGAATATAAGGAAAGATGCAGGGTGTAGAGCTTCAACCTGTCTGGGCTTTGGAGATGGAGAACCTGTTGTTATCAAGGTGTTTTAATCAGTGTTTACTGAAGGAGCAGTAGCTCCAGAACTGGGTTTCATAGGTTGCACTTTCACTTATGTGGCAGCTTAATGGCATCTGCTCTTAACTTGAGAAAAATCTCAATGCCTTCCTTCAGTGTTTCCTGTTGGTCACTCATTTACAGCAACTGGATAGACAAGGAATGAGCGTGGTGCACAAAAACAAGATGAGCTAGCAAAAAATATTTTTGTGACAAACCAAGTCCTGCCTGCTTACAAATCTGTATTTCTGTCAGGCATGTTCATTTACCATACTGGGATATGCCTCGTAGGATGAGAGCACTGAGTCCATATTGTGATTATTTTTTTTCCTTTTTTTTTTTCCTTCTCCTCTTCTTGAGAAGTGTGTAGCAAATTGTACAACAGGAAATCTGTTCTTTCAACAAATGGAAAGATGAAAGTAGAATAAAAGAGACAAAAAGCCTAATTTAAAAGCTTTAAAATGTTGATTTCAGACTTCTTACAACTGTGAAGATGAGGGGAAGCAGTTCTTTGAAATCTGACAGTTTTCTGCATTTTAAATAATTAATTCTCTGTACGGGAGAAAGAGGAAAAGCATTTTGGTTAAAAAGGTGTTCCCAAGAGGGGGCAAAATGGGAGTTGCATTCACCTACAGGGACAATTCCACAGTTATAAGACTAGGAAGGATATGGTTAGAGGAGTAGAGGCCTCTTCTGCTCAGCTGGAAAGATTTGACTCGTGTCTCTGACAGGAACTGCGCAAGAAGAGGTAACCAGACATGGTTTTTCCGCCCCCCACATACTTCTTCTCAAGTCTCTCTCCTGTGTGTGGGTCATTAAGGAAGCAGACTTGTATGCCTTTGTTTTGTTTTGCTCCTAGTATTTTCTTTCTAGCCATGGAATATGTCACTCACTGCAATCTCTGAAGAAAAGCAGGAATGATACAGGCTAGGGAGGTAACTATCATGGCTCCACTGGCATCTTAAGCTTTGGGAGCTGTTTGTTTAGAAGCAATTTAGAATGCTGTCTTTTGCTTGGGAACAAAGCCTGGCATTGATAAAGTACACCAAATCTTTGAGTTTTAGAGAATTTCTGGTTTGCAAACTGTAATGAAGGAGTTACAGAACCTATGCTAACTGAAGTGAGGCATTCACATTCCCTCCCTACTTCTCACTTTCCAACTCCAGTTTATAAAGGTTGTGGCAGGATTTTGTGTAGTGGTAGTTGCAAAGTCAGTTACAGTGGCATAATCTACCCTTGCTCAGTATTGGCAAGGTCAGCGATACCGTACTTGACTTGTTCATGCACACTGAAAATCAGTCCAGCTGGAGAAACATATGCTCTGCATACTGCAAGATAATAAAAAAAAAAAAAAAAAAAAAAAAAAACAAAACTCAGTAGCCACAAGCCACATAGGGCTAGAGGGAGTCTGCCTGGCTTTGAGAGATTCTTTATGAGAAAGATTCTTGCCTTCTGCTAACTTTCTTTTCTGTTCATTATGTAGCACAAGCATTGATTCATATAAAGCACATTCCCAGAAGATCAGCTTCAGCCAGCAAAGATCCCTCTGTCATGTGGTACCTCTCCTGTGACAGCACGTTTGTCCAATTTCTGTTGCATCCCAAGTTTTCTATAAGCCAATATTTTCACTGGATGTTGTTAAAATGGGAGTTGAATTTCATCAGTTGTGTGACTTTCCCTTTCACCTTATGTAACTGTAGGAAATCATAACCATAAATTAAACCCTGAAGAATATTAGAGTTCTGATATATGCCTTTTTGTTGTGGTTTAAGCTCAGGAGGTAACTGAAAGGTTCAGCTAAAGCAGGCCAAAACATTCATGAAAAACTATGTCTGACACTATGTTTGTAACACCAACAGATTCACATGATTATTCTGTAGCTAAAGAAGGATACAGATGGGCAAGTGAAAAGTAAATGAAATCACTGAGGTGCTGAAATCAGAGCCTGTATGAAAACAAAATTCTGTTTTGTCTATATTTAAAGTGTGGTTCCGTACAGGTGTAGTTTTTAAGCAGCTAGGCTTAAAGTAGAGCTTGTTGAGACACTTACTATGATATTGTCAGAAATTACCAATTAGCAACAGTTACCCAGAATTTGATTTTGTGGGAATATACTAGTTAAAACAAATATATATATATATATATATATATATTTATTATTGTTGGTATTTTCAGGAAGGTTTCTTGGCTTTAGGATGAAGTCTCAGTAAAACCTGGAAAAGGCTGGTTACGTAGGTGTTTTAAGCACCCATTATGGTCCTCCACCTTACATTTTGTGGACTTTCCCAAGGCTGAGGAATTGAACTTGAATCTGCTATATCCAAGTCATAACTTGAATATGGAGGATAACAGGAGGAGGAATTCAGATATTTTGGGTCTTTGTAAATGCCTGTCTTTCTGCAATGAGGTGAAGTCATGAAGACCACAATTCTTTTAGAAACCAACTATTTCTGAAAACTTCAAGCGTGAATTATTTGCATGCTGTTCCTAAAGGCTTTGTTCTATGTAAAGCAGCATATATATTTAAGGTAGTATGCCTCACAGATTTGTTTATGATTTTTCAGAGTTTTGTTAATATTTTTCTGTGTTTTCTTTTGTTTGTTAAAAATATTTTCGTTCTATAGAAAATGCCAAACAGTGCCTTATGTGGGTGACATTGCACATGACGGAGAGGGATTTATTTATGCTAGCAGCAGAACAGAATGAAAAATGGGTCTTCCGTGTACACCCCAATGTGCTATTTGTGTTAGTATGTGCAGAAAAGGCAGAATTTTTCCTTGGCTTACAGTGTTTTGTATTACCTTAGTTAACTAGTCTGGGTGAGGTGGGTATGAAAGAGCTCTGTAAATTAAGCCATCTTAGTTTGGAAGTGGTTTAAATAACAGTTGTAAAACCAATGTGCAATTTAAAAATAGCAAGATGACAATAAAGACATCCACAATTTTGTCTGCAACTGTTGCTTTTGCTGATGCGGCAAGTATAAATGGACTCACCTAGACAACATAACTTTTGCAAAACAGCCTGCAAACAGCCGAGGGGAAGGGATGTAGCCAGCGTCCTCATGCTCCTTCCTGTCTCTAGAGAGTTACATTTCAGAGCCTCTCTAGGGTACTTAAAATACCTATTCCAGTTCAATTCTGTTGGATTTTCCTCCTTGTGAACAGAAGAGGAGATTGCATGGCAGTTTGGTTATCCAGAGAACCCTCTATCAAATCTCCTATAAATCTGCTGTGCGGGAGGCTGCGCTCCAGTTAGGGCTCAGAATAAACCCAGGTCAGTGGTTGATTGTGAGTGACCCCCAGAGTAACAGCTACTTGCTTGTGTTGACTAGTCCGTGATGTGTTGCATGTGTTTGCTTCCATGTTAGCTCCTGAGTTAGCTTCCTGCATTAATGACCTGACCTCTGAAAAAAACAAGCTTTCTTCATGTAGGTGGGTGGGTTTATGGTGTTTGTGCAGCTACTGCTTACTGCAGAATCATGCATCATTTTCATAACTTAATAAGCTACTGGTATTCTTTAGAGAAATGTTGATACTTTGGGGTTCAGGGAATTACCAGAGGCATTTTAGGATTTGAATATAAAGTGATTGTAACTTGATTTAATGACTTCCCCTTGGCCAAGCTGTACTAATTGATCACATGATCAGTTATTGTGCACTTAAACAATGTGTATTTAGTGTGCTCTACGCCCACATTAGAAGAACAGGCACCACTTCAATCCCACTTCACAGTGTCTTTGAAAGACCATTATAGGTGGTAGTACACTAGCATGAAATAATTACGACAGCACTGAAAAAGCTGAAGTCACATCCTGAACTTCTGACATGGTTGCTGGTGTTCCTGGTCACCTAGGGGCATGATTCTATTTAAAAATGCTAGAAGCTCTAATAAAATCCAACAGGAAAGGGTACAAGACGTGACATTTTCCCACTCTTCCATGCTTAATGAGTGTTTAGTCCTTAGAGCTCTGAGGGCAATCTTCATCCCCATCCTCATTTTATTTACTCCTTCCCACACATACTTCAGTTACTGTGGCAATGAAGGAACTTCTCGTGCCAATGTATTATCCTGTTTTAGAATAATCTGTGTTATACACTGAGTTAAGATAGAATAAAGCAAATGACTTAAAACCAAATTACTGAAGTTTTTAGATACTTGATTCCAAGTAGGTGCGCTCTTGGGAGTGGGGGTGCTTTTTACTAAGCTGGGGTCTTTTGGCTGGTGCCCTGGATTTGATTCCTCTAGTGAACTGTCACTCTTGGTTAAAGCAGAGTTAGGAGGTGCACAGCACTGTGGCACTGTGATTTATCTAACATTTTAGTCAGTGTGAACTACACTAGTAGCCTTAAAGAGGCACTTACACTCATACAAAAAACTTCAATTTGCTGAATTTATTGCAACTACGTTATGTTGCTATGTGTAACAGCTTTTATAAAAGATTGATCTGGAAATGTTTTCTGCAGCGTCTGTCCATCTTTAGTCACGAACCCTCAGTTGAAGTGCAGAAGGAAAACGCGTTGAATTGGATTTGAATAAATTAGAGGAAGTCTGTTGTCCCTAGGCAAAAGCAGTTTGAACTGGTGTAATTTTTTACAAATAATTCTTCTGTTCCAGTAACCTGCTCTGAAGTGACTCTGAAGTTTATTAGATTCTGCACAACTTAATCTGTAACTGGATGTGCTGTTTGTTGACTCACTTCTTCAGCTGGGAACAAGTAGGAGATTTCTTCATAGTTACCCAACCGGTGGCAGCGTGTGTAAGGTCTTTGCTGAAGCATTTCTGAATGGTGACTGTGCTGGTGTGGTATTCACTGTATTTGCCGTATGAAGCCATAGCTGAGCCTGAGCCTCACGTGGAGCAGACTTTGCGTTTGGTGTGCACAAAGGAACACTTTGCTGATTCTGTTTATTCTGCATGGGCTCAGGAGCTAAGAAGGTGACAAAAAATCAATGGCTTTAAATCCCCATTGTTTGTTTTAGTCCTTTGAACCTTAGGCAGCAACTAAAACCCCATCCATCCCTTTTTAAGTAAAAGATGGTGGCATGTGGGGGACCCTCACCATTGCAGTTAATATTCAGGAGCAGCTGTAGCCGCTGGTTGGAACAGTGTTCTGCTCCTTCTCCCTCTGACAGGTCCCCAGCCCTGCTGTTCTGTAAGGCAGGTTTCATTGTACTTGCCCTGCCTGCTTGTCTGGTTCTGGTCCTCTGCAGTACAGTGACCCCGTGTTTGTTGTTCCTCTTGCTGCCAGTGTTTTTTCCATGCACACCCAATGGGTGCCGCGTTTCCTGTGGAAGCATTAGAGCGCAGCTTTATGAAATTGGGCAATGTGGTGGGTCTGGCTTGGACTGTAGCACTGAAGGAAACTGCTGCTGCATAGCTGTAACGCAATCTTACATGATCCAAGTAAGAAGTGAGGTTCCAGGCTGCAAAGGGGTAATAAGCAGCGCTCATTAAACATATTCCCCCACCAACCCCCCTTTCATGCTTCTATGTTGTGTCATTTTTAGAATTCTGTGGGTTATGCGTTGATTCACCTCGCTTTCCAGCTGTAAAGCTGCAACAAGCTTGATCACGGCCACTTGAGGGTTTAAAGTTTGGTTTTCCAAATATTAAATAGAATGGAAGTTGAGATGGGAAGACAGCTGGTTGTAGGTAACTTGGGAAAGCTGCTCTCCTGTAGCTGGAGTTACTGGTAAGCGTTCCAAAGTTAGACCATCCTCGGTTGGGGATAATTTTTTTTGCTTCTGTGTTCTTAGAGGCAAGAAGTTGTTTACGTGTTGGTCTTCATTGTATTAATTTATTTATTTGTATCTTTATTTTAAGTTTGAAACTTCCTGTGTGATCTTAAACGTTTTCATGTTCAAGGAGCAGAACCAGCAGCTATGTCAACGTGAATTTACTAGTGGTAATGGAATAGCTTTGCAGAACTGGCTGAAAGACAAAGGAAGATGAGGAGAAAGGAGATGAAGTTTCTTGTTTCCTAGCCAGCTGAAAGCCAGCTGTTAAACAAGGGTGATGTGTGATCCAATATGAGAAATACGTTTTTATCTATGAAAAAAATAGTATATATTGCAAATCTGTCAGGAACATGTCTGTTAAAAGATGTAAATATTTCCACTGTAAATCTCACTACTCCTGTAACTCATGTAGAGAAAAGGGTGCCTTTTATATGAGACACTATTACTATTTTTTTCTGTGTCTTTTTTTGTTTTGGTTCCCTTTAACTAGAGGGGGAGCTTCCACTGACTAGAAATGGAACCACTGTTTGCCTTACTAAAAGTAAACATGGGCTGACTCTGAAATAATTGTCTCTGTAGGAATTCAGGTTTGGTCTTAATTGTTTCTCTGGCTCATCATTAACCGTGTCTGACCTGTTCCTGAGCACGTGACTGGTCTGAGGGTAGCTGAGTAGCTTTCATCAGCTAATAGTTATGTACGATGAGATTTAGATCAGGAATGTTGAAAAGGCAAGTGAACAGTCTTCTTGCTAATACAGTATTGCTTCTTTCTAAGAAGAGACTCATTTTCAGGTGGAAAAAGTGAGATTCTTTTCTTTTGCATGGGAGACAGCAGTTGCTTGGAAAAAATGCATTTTGCTTGCGTGGTATCACGTACCCTGCTTCCTGCACTGCCCAGTTCCCAAGGGGGACCTGCCTGCTGGGGTGGCTCATTGGCAGCCCACAGCTGACAAGGTGCTGCTCCTTCAGGGTAGCAGTACGAGCCCTGAAAGAGCTGCTGATCTGCATTATATGCAAACATCTACCCTGATCTTCAGTGTAGAAGCGGCTGCAGGAGTTTGTGCACCTCTGACGGAGGCTGTTGCCATATCCTGGTGACTTTGGTGAAGAACACGTGTGCACGCGGTGTGTGCCCTTCTGCAGCTCATGAGCAAAGTCCAGCAGCTAGCTGTACGTACCCAAGGAACCTGAGTTAAAGTGTCAGAATTTGCACTGAAATGGATTAAAATCATGCATAAGATCCAGTCAGGCTCTGTTACAGGATTGGTGATGCCCAGATGGATATCAGGGACTTCTGGTGGTCATATTACTCCTGTCTTTCGGAGCTCCTTGGGAAGTTGGAAGAATCAGGAAGTGGGGAAGGGAAAACCATAAAGGGTGAGGTAACCTAGGAACCCTTCAAAACGGTACTCTGATCTTTGGTCCCTGACTATTACCGGTGTGTTTACAGTGCAGAGCTGGGACTTTGTGAGGTGGGCCTAAGCCTTTGTCTCTCCGGGACACTTGAGCATTGCTGATGGATTGAGTGGCACCAAAGCAGCTGCCAGGTGCCTTGATGTGCCAGCCTGAACTTCCTGCAGAGGGGCAAAAATCTGCTTAAACAAGGGAGGCAGTACCCTTACAAATACCACCATCAGCAGTGAAGCTAATAACTTATGGGCCTATGTTTTACGAAAAGTAATCCTGGTTTTCCAGCAGCTTTGCTCTCCACCGCCAGTGCCAAGACCCTCTCCGTGCTTGTTTCCCAAATGGGGCAATGGAAGGAGCCAGCAGAGGTGTTTCTACAGTCTAACCTTCAGGAGGAGAGTCTAAGGCTACCCTGCTTTTCCTTTGAGGAAAGGAAGGGATATTGACTTTTATCTAAGAAGTTTTGAAGCCAGTTCTTGCTTTGAATCAAATCCTGTAAGATCTCAGCGTATGCACGTGAGGGAACACAAGACACTTTACCTCTGTGATCCAGGTGGTAATGTCTCAAAGCCTGTTTTAAATTTTGTTTTTATCAATAAAGCTGTATGAGTTCACGAGTCTGGACAATTGTCTGTGGTTTAGGTGGTTTCGTGACTATATGAATAATATTATATCAAATGTCTGAATGAGTAGTAGCAACAGTAGGAATTCTGTTAAAACCCAATCCAAACCAAAGGAATTGTAAGACTATAAATACATTTTTTTTTTAGCCTCCATACACTCTAGCATGTTTATATTAATATGAAGGAGTACAAAGGGGCATTTCTTTTACTCCTCAACCTGCAGGTATGTACTGTAAATCAAGATTTCGGGGAGGTCAGCTTCTCTACTTCCTGTGTTATACTGATCCTACCAACTTGCTTTTGGCTGGTTTTACACAGACAGCTTCAGCTGCTTAAGATGGTTGGCTGAAATTTATTATTACTGTTCTGCCTTTTTTCTGTTTGCTTACTTGAATAAGCAATGTTTCACTTTTCAATGCAGTATACTTCATATGTACATATGTACAAAAAACTGAAAAGAGAAATGCTGGGGGTTTTTTCTGAATAATATCCTTATTGTGAAAGGTTAAGTTGGAAAATGCTAAATTACAGGAAGCCCAGAAGAATTGCTGTCTGTTCAGTCCTTGGTTGTTTGTTTTTTTCCCCTTGATTTATTTTGTTTTTTCTGAGATTTAAGAGCCTGTTAGCACTTTGCTATTTTGATGCATATTTACAGACGACTTGGTAAAATATGTTTTAATTTTATGTTGAATTATTGAATCACAAGACCTGAACTGGGATGAACTTCCTTCTGCCTGGAATTGTATAACTGACCAGCTACGCAGTGCTGGCTTTTAATTTCCCCTCAATTATCTACTTGTGTTCAGTTTTAGAAGTAGGATAAATATCCAATTAACTTGGAATGCAAATATTTTAAGTATAGGCTTTGTTTCAGAGAAATTTTCGAGTGAGAGCCTTTATTTAAAACACAGGTATTTTCTTTATTTACAGTTAAATAATTCATCTCTAGGTGGCGGTAGAAGACACCGGCACTTTTTCTGTCTGCAAAACAACAGAGCGCTTGCGGTTTGGTTGGTTGTTGTGGATTTTTTTTTTGGTGTTTTGTTTGCCCCCTCCCCCCCCCCTTTTTTTTTTTTTTTTTAATTCTCCCTGTAAAAGTACATACAGAATCACTGAGTTCCTTGGCTCTGGAATCCGAAGGGAGAGTGCCTTGGAACAAATGAAGGATAATTTGTGCTCAGTTTTATAGATATTAAACTTTCACACTGTTGAAGATAACACCACCCGGTTATCTGTTTGTTTATTTGTTTTAAAACAATGCATTACACTGAACACAAAAAGAAGACTTTACCCAAAGCCGGTATCTATCAGTACGGCCGGAGCAGCGCGGGGACCCCCCGGTCCTGTCCCGGGCAGGGACGGGCTGATGCTTGGCGACAGGTGGCGACTCTTGCCAAAATTCCCAAATTTTTCACTTCTGTTTTTCTGCTTTTCAGCTCAATTAAAATACAAGCTATGTGAAACCCATCTTACAGGGCTGTTCCCCTCAGTTAATTCTTTTAGTAGCTTATCTCTGCTCATTTCCCCCGAAGACTTCTACCTTGAAGGATTTGATTTTTACCTTGTGCAAAACTTCCCCGTTTTTTTGATGTCTTCCTCACCTCGGTGTGCACCGAGGGAGTTGGCTGTAGCAGTTGTCAACGTTGGGATGCTGTGGAAAGTGGTGTAGAAAGTCCAATATCATCTAATTCAATGGAGCCTTGTTATGAAACAAAGCTTAGAAGTAATATTATTACTAAAAATGTTCAAAGGACTTCCAGTTTTATTTAACTGCTTAACATAAGTCACAGGTAACTTTCTTCTTGTAACTGAAGTTCTGTCTGTTACAGATCTCTTCCACGATATATGGAAAAATACTTTAAAAAAAAAAAATTGTTTTCTTCATTACTTAGAGATGGCAATTTTAACTGTATTTAGGAAAAAAAAAAGGATAGTGTGCTGGTAAAGTGGGGATCCTGTGTACTATCATACGGTCGTATTTTGTAGTGACTGTGTGGTATACCAGTCTGCC
Organism: Rissa tridactyla; assembly: GCF_028500815.1. Classification (NCBI taxonomy): domain Eukaryota; kingdom Metazoa; phylum Chordata; class Aves; order Charadriiformes; family Laridae; genus Rissa; species Rissa tridactyla. The sequence goes on from NC_071468.1 coordinate 65,641,237, forward strand.
TGGGGAGGGCCACAGAAATACAGGGAAGACAAGTCTACTCTTAGTCAGGGTCAAGCAAAAATAAAGTCATTTTGCATATGTATTCTTTCATTTTAGAAGGTGTGGGGGTGTTAAGCTGAGATAAAGCACATTGAGGGTATTAGCTTTGCGGTGTGATATCCTTGAAGTGTCTGTCCGTTTTTCTCCTTTCTCATGTGACAGTAAAATACATTAAGCTGAAAATAAGGCTCAGATGATGTGTCACTTCTTGCAGTTCAAAACTAATATTTTTTATGAAATACACCTCAAAATCACTGGTGGTTTGTATCCCACATTTAAAAATGTAAGGCTATTAAAATTGCAATTTAAACCGGACAGCTGACTTTTCTTTTGGTTTTAGTGTACTGTAAGCCATGAATACTTTGTTGCTGTCTCTTCATTAATGCACTGGTTCTGAAATATTTTTGTATGACAATGTGATGGCAGTCTTTAATGTGGCTTTCCAAAATTACGTGTGTAAGATATGATTAAACCAGAATAAGAGTTGTGCTGCTTACTTTAGAAATTAATTTTAAAAGGCCTGATTTATACTTATTATAGTGAAGCTATTAACTGATCTTTAAATTGCCTGCTTCTACCTAGACACTTGAATACATTCCCATCCTTTATAAAAAACCCTGGGCTTTGTCTTTGACTTGGCAAAAACCATTCAATAGTTGTTCTGGGACTTCTTAAGCGGAGTCTTTGTAGTAACTTGAAAAAGTCTTAAGTATCAGTTTCTGTCAACTTTTATGGCTTAAGAATTGTAGAGCAAAAATGCATAAAATTAAGTATGAATTGTTTGTGCCCCATTAAAATTTCTCTTCCTCTTCACAAACAGCTGCCGAAATACAAAGAATACTACATCAGCTTGGAACACCACAAGACACGCCTGAGTTGAGACAACAGCTGTGAGTACTTCACATGAAAACGTTTTCTTTCATTGCATTGTAAACAATCGCCTGGTAGGTGATGAGGTGGTCTTTTTGTTAGAGATCTCGCCGAGATCTCACCGAGAAAGGCAAGTGTAGAAAAATACTTGAAATTTAAATGTTGAGATCCACTTTTTTAAATTAATCTTGGATAGTCTGTAAACTAGAGTCAGCTGGTTTGCCCATGTATGTTGCCTGCAGTATCAGTACATCTATGAGACCTATGCTGTATGTCAGCAAAGGGAAAGTGGCAGGACCAGAAAGCAATATCACTGTTTAAAAAACAAACACTGCATCCTGCCACCCCAATCAGCTCTTCAAATCTGTCTGTATAAGTTTCACAAGATAATGAATATATTGGGGATTTTGGGACATGTGATACTGAGGGAGAGAGGGGAATGTCTCTTTAGTGATGAAAGCTACAGTGAGGGGTGACATCATAGAGTAGAGGTGTACCAGAAAGACTAACACAGCAGAAGTGAAATAAGGCTCCAGGGCAGATGCTGTGCTGTAGTTCAGTCACCTGAAGGTGACTTCCATTAATATGCCACTAGCAGAGACGGTCAGCTGCTCTCCACTTTTCTGCACAGTCTAATGCACCAGTATGATTTTTTCCATTAAACTCCTCTACCGCATTAATCTCAGCATAATAACTGCGTGTAAGTGACGTGTTGTGCTAACCCTGTGGGTGAGAAAGTTGCCAGGCTTCAGTGTGGTTAATGCCGCACTGTGACCATTGAATAGGAGGAGGAGGTGTGTATTAGACCAAAGGCATCACATTCATTTTGTGTGAACAGCCAGATTGCTTTATAATAACCCGAGTTCAGGGCCCATAACATCAGCCAGGTACAATCCGCAAAAGATATCCTACTGGAGACTAAATAGGCGAAGATCAACATACAGTTTATGCAATAACCAGGCAGGATCTAGGCATAAATACAAAACTAAACAGGATAGAAACTGTTGTGAAGGACACGTTCCAGTCCCTTTATGGAGGTAATATATACAGTAAGCTTCCTTGAGTTTTCATCTGTCCTTTTTTCACTTGTCTGAACACTTGGCCTTTCCTTTCACGTTGGTATATATCTGAAGAGTTATTTGATTATTTTAAATATTGATGTTGGTTGCTTACTAATAGCTTTCTAGGTAAAACTTTTTTATATACACTGGGGAGGAGTATGCAAAAGCAGGTAAAGAATTTGAGTTGCTTCAGGAGAAAAATATGAAGATTGGTAAAGTAGTATGTGATAGTATCCGAAGCAAAGAGAGAAAATACCAAAAATAGCAATGCTGTTGAAAACAAGGTGTGTTGAGGTTTTTTAAGCACTGATAAAGCTATTAGTAAATAATAAAGTTTTCAGCTAAGTTCAACAGCTATTGTATTGTGGGAGAATATAGATCTCTGGATAAGCTTCCCAGTAACTCTCAGGAAATGATTTTTCATGGGCTGTGGTATCAGAATTATATTCAAGCTACGGTATAGTCTTCCACACAGAAAAAACTTGGTCTTTTCTACAGTTATTCTGAACTCAGAAATGACCGGGTGTTTCCAACTATGATAGCCTCAAAAGGACTATGAAAAGCATGTTTAGATATTCATAATAACAGGAAACTTATTGCTGCACATTGGGAAAACAGAAGAAACCTTAAAAAAAAAAAAAGTGAGTAATGATGCTGTCGCACTGAGGAACGTACCTTCTTTAGCATCTGTCCCACCTGGAATCCATGATGTTATGCCTTTACAGTGAAGAACAGAATAAAAATGGCTTCGTGCACTCTAGAGAAGCATTTAGTACTGTACCTTTTCTGAGAATCGGTGAAATTCTAACGAAATAACCCAATGGTCTCTAATTAAATTCTGCATTTGGTTTTAGGCAACAGAAGCAGCAATACACCAACCAGCTTGCCAAAGAAACTGACAAATACATTAAAGAGTTTGGATCTCTGCCTGCAACAAGTGAACAGGTATAAAACCAAAGGGCATGGCTTGTTTGATTATCATGTTGGCTCAGGTAGAGGATTTGAGTGACTTCAGTTCTGCATGCCTATTTTTGTGCTCCTCACCAGGCTTTCAAAGCGCTGTTTAGTTAGTCAACATATTTGCACAACAGGGACACTTACAACATAAGAATATTTCGTTGCAGTCCAGACTTGTTCCAAAGTTGGTTTTATGTATCAGGAATGAGGTAGTTTGACCGAAATTGTAGGAATCAAGGCAGTGAGCTGTGTCTGTGATTTCAGGTAGCTGGGGACTTTGTAATCCATTGCAGTGATGCCAAGTCTGACTCCGCAGGCGCTCTGACTGCTTCTGGGGTCAAGGAATTGTATGCCAAAACCGCATGCAGGGCAAATGGCCAGACTGTCCGAATAATTTGATTGTACACAGTAGGTCTGTTCTACATCACTCAGATCAGCATATGTGCTATGTCTTGTCCACAGGCTTTTCCTTTAAGAGGCCTGTACAGGAGCTGTTACTAAAACAACTTGTACAGTCTTTAAACTGCTTCTTTCCCGGGTCTGTGTAAAATCTCCTCAGGATGTAACATGTGAAATGGCTGTTGCCATTAGCACACTCCTATCTGCCATCCTATGGTTTCTTATCCTAGCAAAATCTGTTGCTTAGATAACGAAGAGCAACAGGATCCCAGAAAAAATGAACTCAGGTTATTGTCACTCAAACAACTTGCCTGGTCTGTGGCTGGTTACCAAGAAGCCTTTAGGAAAAATGAATTCTCCTGAAACACTGAATTCAAATGGCAGGCCATGATCCACGTGTTCTTATCCTGTCAAGTTGTAAACTTCTAATAGAGGTGTTAAAACTTGGTCTTGGTATATAACCTGTAGTCCAGGCAATGTATGTTTGGGGTGGTTTTTTATGTTTTTTCTGTTTCTTTATCTTGTAGCTGAAAAGGTGGTAGTGAGATGTTTTACTGTTTCATTTTACTCCTTTTTATCATGAACATCTTCATCAAAGCTACTTCCCAATGAAATGTATAAATAACAGATTGATGAATGGCATTTATAGCCTCTCAGAAATTTGAAAGGAAGGGTTGATGTAATGTATACATTTAGGGAAATATGGTGGAGGCGCTCTCACTGAACAGAAAGCTGGCTGTGCTCCACCCCAAACCAGGACATGTGTGCCCAGTATTCCTCTTCCCACCCCTACATCCTAAAAAAAAAACCAACCCAAAATACCAAACCAAAAATACTAAACAGGTATTTTTGTACCTGTTCTTAAGCACTTAAGGGAGGATGTGAACCCACTTCTGGATGCAGCTCAATATGTATTTCCAGCATTTATGTAAAATACATGCAAAGTGCCCTGTTCTTTCTCTTCTGCACCCTTCCCCCTCCCCATTCACTGAACTTTGCATAACTAACCGTACTATGGTTTTAGCATCCATGGTATCAAAATATTTCACACTTACATAGTGTGTTTTATAATCAACATATAGTAAGGAAAGTAGAAGATTTCTTGTCCCTGCCCCTTTCTTGTTTCCAGCTGTTAAATGAAAATAAATACACTGGTTTCCTCTTTAAATGCCTTAAATTATGCAGAGTTATGTGATCCCAGAAGGAAGGAAGGTTTGTTCATGCAGTTGCAAATGGTTTTGTAGACAGCCTTCTCTTACATCTATTTAGAACAATTAAAAAAAGAGTATATGCCTTAGTATTGAGCAGCCTGGAGATGGCAGAGCCTTGAAAAGCCAGAGCTCATTTGACTTGGTAAAACTTTTTCTCCTTTAGCGTCAAAGAAAAATACAGAAAGACCGTCTTGTGGGGGAGTTCACCACAGCACTAACAAATTTCCAAAGACTCCAAAGGCAAGCTGCTGAGAAAGAAAAAGACTTTGTAGCCAGAGTAAGAGCCAGCTCAAGGGTATCTGTAAGTATCGGAAAATGTGCCATTATACTCTGTTTACAGTCATGTTGGTGGTGTTGGATGTCAAACTTGTCTCCACAGTGCTATTTACAGAAGCTCATATCTGACTCCAAATACTGCAGAACGCGTGCTAAATTATTTTATAGTAAAGGCTGAATTAAGTTGTGATAACCCCCCTGAGAACTGTTACTTTTTCCCTTGCTTTTGTCACACAAAGGTATGAACGGCCCCTGGGTTCATGCCGTAATCTTGCAAAAGCAATTTTTAGTAGATTTTGAAATGCTTTTGCTGGACCTTTAGATATCAACAGATTTTTCCTACAGGGAAGAATCACTTGCCAGATTTCTATGCAGTATTACAGCGCAGAAGTGCTGAGAAGCTTGAGGTGTCGAGCTTTTCCTTGTCAGTGTATCAATTTTGCCTTTTCAATCTGTGCCAAATACACGTTGCTGTACTTGTAAATTTTAGGAGACAGTTACTGAGCTGAATGGTTTTGCTTGTATTTCAGCTTTATGCATGCATAAAGCAAAATCAGGATGAGAACACATTAAATCATGTTTCAGTTTGAAGTTGACTTACCTTGTAATATTGACTCATTATAGAAATACTAACAGTGCTCTTTTCAGGGCCATAATGTTTTATTTATATTTTTAAACACTGATCACGTAGGGTGGTGCTCCTGAAGATGGCTACAAAGAAGGAACGCTTGTCTCGTGGGACAGGTAGGCTGAATTTGTTAATAAGTCTTAACCTAGCTCAGAATAATAAATGGCATGCAGGGAAGCCAGCTGCCAATTATTTAAATTTTTTTTAAAAAAATTTTTTTTCTCATCAGTTGCCTTTTTCTGGAGGGAGTTGGGATAGGTTGTTCAGTTAGGCTTTCTTCTGTAAGGCAAATGTAGAGAAGAGGCTTTGGCGGGATAGGTGGGAAGAAAAAGGAGCAGTTCACATAATTTCCCTGTTTTTTCCCGGTGCTTCAGCTTTAGTCATCTCGTTAAGCTTCCTTAAGTCTGTGTTTGGGCTTCCTGAGACCCAAACTTAGGTAAGCAGTGTCCAACCTGTGAATAGAGTAAAACTGTTAAGTTGTGATAAGGGCCCAATGTTTACTGTGATCTCTCACTGCTTCCATACTCTCCAAGAACTGCTTCTCAGTCTCAGATTCTGTTTTGTTGGCTAGCTTGCTTTTGCCTCAGATGGATATAAACCCTGCAGTTTATCATTCAGAAGAACCTTTGCCATTGTATTCATTCTTGGAATTTCCAATCAGCTAGCTCAATGTGCAATGTTGCTACAGCAGCAGTTTCCTATACCAAAAAGGTGTGAGCACTAGAACTTCCCTGTTAGCTAGACAGGTAAGGGTAAAAAACGCGCGTTTCGTTAACTGGGAATGTAAAGTATGTGCTATGTGCTTAACTGTCGTTTTATTCTTCTGAGTTATTTCCTGTCGTGCCTGTTCAATTCTGGGTGTTTTGGGTTTTTTTGTTTGATAGTCAACCGCAAGCACAACTGCAGGATGAAGAAATTACAGAAGATGACCTCCGTCTTATTGAGGAGAGGGAATCTTCCATTAGGCAGCTTGAGGTAAGTACAAGTGGTTTTACAGCAGAATATGCTTTTAATGCTTTCAAAGAAAAACATTTTATAGCGGCATGAGCATTAACTGCAGATATTAATCTTGAGGAGTTAGGTTTTGTTTGTGGGTTTGGTTTTTTCCTTCAAAACTACAAATATTGCCTTTATATATATTAGAAATCTGCTATGTGAAAGCCATGTTTTGATACTGTGTTTAACTTCAGTGGTTCGGTTATGGAATAAGAAGGTGCTCGTGTGATTGCAAGAAAAAATACATATCATTTTTTTCCAACATAACCTTTTTTTAACAGTGACTATAAATGAAGCAAAATTATACCTTTTCTCCCAGGTATTCCCAATGTATTATTCAACATTTTCATTTTCTAAGTGGCTTTTTTGAACATTTCTGGAAATACGGAGATGCTCCGTTTCATTCAAACTTCTGTAATTAAGCTAAAAACCTTTAAAAACACGTAAACTACACAAAAAATATCACATATGATGAAATACTGACATCAATAGACATCTGTAAAGATGAAGTTCATTTTCCCAACTGGTTTGGAATCTACATCTCTACCATCAACAAGAAAGATGCCGGAACTGGAGTTTGTCAGGAGGTCTTGCTGATGCATGTGGCAAAACCCATTCTATGTATAAGTTTTTTCAATAATCTCTCCCTTGCCACCCATACATTAACATACAGTGAATTGAACTAAACATGTAGCAGTCATTAGTTAAGAAGAGATCATATGCACAGTGGTAACATGGCATCCATCACTTCATTATAACCAGATGGGAATAGGATTATGTAATATAGGTACAATTGCCTAGACACATTATAGAGGTAGTTTCTGTAAACGGTGGTACTTATGAAATTTGTGTACTCAAACTCAAGCAAAAGACTTTCTGCACACACTTTTATTAATTTGGCTTAAACAGATAGCTTTTAAGCGAAGTTGGCATGAGCCTTTCCCTTCAGTTAAACTAATACAAGTATGTGTTAAAACAACCTCTCAGCAATAAAGGATTCTTTTTGTGATGTGAAGTGTACTTTGTGCACATACCTTCAGTTAGTTTCATTATGATGAATTTGGTCTCACAGTACCAAAAAAATCCTTCCAAATAAACATATTAAGGTGTTTTTTTATCTCATAGTGTAAAAAGTCATGGACACGTACTTGGGAGGAGAAGGAGCAGTATTTATATCTAAATATATGGAGATGCTAGAATATGTTATGTCAATTAATGCGATGATTGTTTCCTTGCAGGCAGATATTATGGACATCAATGAAATTTTTAAAGATCTAGGAATGATGATCCATGAACAAGGTGATGTGATAGGTAAGTCCAATTCAGATATTCCCTGAAAATTTTTTTATTCTGTTTCTCTGGAGAGCAGCAATGTAAACTTTCTTTTGCTGGAAAACTTTCTCTAATGAGAGTATCAATGCTAAAGCAAATCAGGTGCGACCTAATAATGGGTAGACTGGCTGAGGTGACTGGGAGTACATTAAGGAAGTGTGTTTAAAATGTAGCTTAAAACATTATGTAATTTTTAATGTGTATAAAATGTCTTTAAAAGTAGGTTTTTTGAACTGTTTTTACATAAAATTGGAGTTCATGTGGGGATTTTTAAGGTAATGACTAATGCCATAATTGTGCAGATTCGGCAAAGGTTCCTGCTTTGCCCTACATGCAGACAGCTTTATTCTTTTAATGAAATGTGATTGCAAAATACGTTTCCTGATTCTGCTGCTAAGCCATGCTGTTGTCTATGTCCAGCATACATTTGCAGGGCTTTTTCTATCACCTTAGCCCATAATCTGTTCATATTTTTTCAGGGAAAAAAAAAAAATAAAAATCTGTGTCAGTATAATAGAGTACCACACTAGAGTCGTGCCTCTTGGGGTGTTTTGTGTGTCTGTTTCCTCTGACTTCATAGGCCTTCGCAATTTTTTAATCTGAGCAGAGGGTAGTCAGTAGCAAGTTGGAGGACAAGTAAAAGTTTTTTGGTTTTTTTTTTTTTAAAAAAAAAAAAAAAGTTGAAGTACTGAAAGTTTCTACCCCAGTTGGTACCAAAGGTTCAGCCCTGCTTCTAGTAACAGGGGAGCTGTTACTGACATGAATTCATCCACTCGTTGCCTTGGTGGTTCAGAAATGAATTCAGGAATAAGTATAGGATGGATCAAGCTTCCATAATGCAAGGTATAAAACTTTGGGTATTGATGAAGATGCCAGCTATTGGGGGGCAGCTACTACATATGACTAACCAAAATATGAAATCTTTCCTTCTAAAAAAAAGACAGCATAGAAGCCAATGTGGAAAATGCAGATGTACATGTGCAGCAAGCAAACCAGCAGCTGTCAAGAGCAGCAAACTACCAGGTAATGTCAATGCCAACTGCCAGTTGCCTGTAACTCTCCTTTCCCAGTAGTCCTAACTTCTGCGTTCTTAAGCAGTCCAGATTTTGCTTATCAGTTTCCTCAAAGCTTGGAGACTTACTTAAAGGTTTATGTTAGACTATGATGGTATTTCTAGGTCCCTATGAAACAAAAGTCAGTGACCCCGAAAGCTTGGGGTTTCTTGTAAAATTAGCCAGGCTGTTTCAGAGCACCTGGAGTTATAAATTTATTTAAAAACAGAAAACAAAAACATAATCCCAAACAAACCAACCCCTCCTTTGGCAGCTCAAGAAATAAAAGGTTCCTGTGTGTGGAGACCAAGCCTCTAAAGGTCACTAGAGCAGTAGGGAAGTCTTCTGAAGATGCTGCCAGTTAGCACAAATTTTTGCTGTCTTCTGAATATATCTAGCTTCTGTTAATTGCTACCCTGATGCTAAAAACATATTTCAAACTCTCAAATTTGTTTTGAAAAGCCGTTTAAATACCTTTAAATGCCACTTCTTTATAACATTTTGGAACTTACTAGAAATAATCTTATTAGTAGTAAATCTTCCCTCTTAAGTCAGAGTTAGAGAGTTAGTCCTTAAACGTTTTTTTACCTTTTTTTTTTTTTTGTTAATCCCCTTATGTGTGTTAGTAGTAGCCAGGACAGTAAATCAATGACAAAATGTCTGAAGGGTTGCCTGCTGATTTCAAAAGTGGAAGAGGGAAAGGGGTGGATGCATCCTTGAACTGTATTCTAGGTAGCACTAATTGGCACGTTAAATATGGTTGATGGCTCCTATTTTGATACTGACAAAGTTCAGAGAAAAAAAAAATAGAGGCAGGCAAAATTTTCTGTGGAAGGTGTTAGTTTTCTGGTTGAAATTGAAAATGAAAAATTTTGTGCTTTGTCTTGAGGAGTAAAGGTTTAATATCTTCTGATTTCAAAAAAAGGTTACCGAGACTTTTGACAAGCTTCTGCTCAGTGGGTCTTGCAGCAGAGATCAGACACTCAGCAGAGCTGGCCTGTTTGAAAGGATTGTGTAGCTTGCTTCAGAGTTGAACCTTCTTTTGTTTGAAGACTCATCCTTGTTCCAAGATGCTGAAAAACCATTCCCACTTTCAGCAGGCTTATTTTAGTTTTGGCAACTGTTATATCTGTATGCCCTGACCCCTCTCAAGGAAGCGTTAGAGGCCCAGGCCTGCCGGCAGGGATGAAACTGCACATGGTTGGTACCCTCACAACTCCTGTGTGTGGTTAGAGGAGGGACGCAACACTTATCTGCCACATGGGGTACATACATGCAGCAGAACTGTTCGGGCAAAGCCAGGCTCCTCTCCTTTCTTTCCCAGTTTACCACTGATGCTTCAGCACTTGTAGAAATGATGATCAAGTGGATGAGGAAATAAGATCTCCGTGTCTTTAGTCCATTACCTTGCTTAAGTAGTGTTACAGGGAAAATGTTTGACTTCAGTGCAGTCTTGGCAAGAGGTGGCCTCCAGGACGAAAAAGGAAGAGACTAGGAGTGTAAGGAGAGAACTGCCCACAGATTTTAAAAAAAGGAAGGTCCTCTAGCAACCAGATTGAGTTCTAGCGACTAAAATGATGAAATGAAGAAGTTTTAGGTGACCATGGGAGAAGTGGCAGTGAGATAGTAAAACTAGAAGAAGAGAATAGTTAAGAAATTTGGTAGTCTGGGTGGTACTGGGCAGACAAGTAGCAGCTCCAATGAAGAACTGACAGAGATGTAGTTTTTTGGGGAAAATAAAAACAACAAAAACACCCAGGCTGAAGAACCTCTGCCAAATAGAGCAAAGCCTGGCTTTGCTTCTGGACCTGTGGCCTAGAATCCCAAGATTTGAGTGTTGTTATCCCTTGGCTATCAGCAAATGCCTGTGAAACCTACTGGTAATTTCCTTTCCTGCTGTGAAGGAAACCGTCAGATAAAGGATGACAGACTGCTGCTAGTCTTGTGTGCTCTGGTGTCGCAAGGCACAGAACTGTATTGGAGATGTGAAAGTTCTGGACATGCTCTTAACTTTGTAGTGACATTTATATAACTGCATCTCTAGTCAGGTCTCTCTTTTTTTTTTTTTTTCTCTTTTTTCTCTTTTCTTTTTGAGGAAGTTGTACCTAAGAAACTTCACAAAAACAACTCTGCGAATAGATGCAAAGTCAGTCTTCCAGAAGTCTAACATTGCAGTCCTTTGTCCCTTTCTGTATATACATTAATAGTCTTTAAATATTTTCTTTTCTAACAGACCATTTCCATCTCCTTTACTGTGCAAATTGATTGTCCATTTTCCTCTGTACGTGGTCACCTACTCTCTCACATTTTCTTTCCCACAGCGTTCTAATTACATCCATTCATTACGATACTGTATTCTCTTTCATTAGTTTATTATATATGTCTGAAAATACACAGAAATAATGCTGTTGAATAATATAGCTGTAAAAGTAAATTGCGGATAAATTAGCTCTTTTTTTTTTTTCTTTTCTTGAACAACTTTATATGACCTGTTGTTAGTAAGGACTCAATGTAGTTGGATTGTACGAGTAGTAGGACCATAAAAGCATTTGAGTAGTCTTCTGATCTGGTGGTGCAGTTTTCAATCAACTTGTTTTTTTTTTTTTCTCTATTGGCAGCAAAAGTCCCGAAAGAAGATGTGCATCCTCATTATTATACTTGCTGTTGGATTATTGCTTCTTGGACTCATCATATGGTTATCTGCAAGATAAGTCTCTGGAGAAAGTGTTGTAATTGGTACTTAAATTATGAAAGAAATTCCTAGTCATGGTTTGCTCGTTGTGAAGCTGAGTAAAATAATGGTTCTGTACTTCATCACGCTTGTTTTTTTTATAAGACTTTTTTGTTTTAACCTGAGAAGTAACATTCTCAATACTACCATCAGTATAACTGCCTGCCCTCTTGGATGTGAGTGCTGTCTTACCAGAAGATAAACAGTTGACAACGTAAACTGTTCCATTAAGAGGTTTTATGTTTAAGTTAAGGTTTAGGGGGGCTAATCAAATCCTGATAATGTGTTTTGAAGGGGTGGGTAATTATATTTTGGGATATTGCTAAATGTTGCTGCCAAAACAAACTCCTGAATTGTTGCTTGAGGTAACAAATTCACATCTCAGAATTTATTTTTAAGTTAGAAATGTTTTTCTATCTCTTTCCCTTCCATCCCACCCACCTGCCCATTTGATATGGGTCATTCAAAAATGAAATGTAGGTTGCTGAAGTTGGTGTGATCTCTCTTTTAAAACTGAAGCCTTTGAATTAAGCCTTCAGTTTGCCTGAAATCTTTTAATACTTCATATATCTCTGTATCTGGCGTTGAGTGTGGTTCTGCCTGGAAGCCTCCTGCTAAAGGCATGTAGGGTGGATGATGTAATTACGTGGATTTTTTTTTGTTTCAGTTCTTGCATTAAGAAATACTGTGTTTTATGTGCACACGTCTGGTATCTTTGCATCTGAAATGTGCATTGATGAGCTTGGCTAGATGAAAATAAGCTCCAGTCTGTGAATTCTTAGATTTACTGGGAAGAGTAAAAATTCCCAACCTCCTAACTGCACTTGAATGTCACTGTTCTGAAACTGCTGTGATTCGGTTTCCATGAACAGATCCAAAGTTGTATGTTTCATACAGCTGAAGAAAAGAAGATTACAAGTTAAACTCCAAGTTCAACAGTGGTATTTGAAATCAACTTGAAATCGGTTGAACTGATTCAAGCTAAGAAGTTTGATGCTTATAGCCTTTAAAATGACCTTTTTCCTTTTGTGCCATTTTGTACTAATATATTAAAAATGTAACAGCACTTTTTTGCCAATTAATCTATTTGCCTTTATAATTGATCTTGATGAACTAATCTGAAAGGTGTACAGATGAAAAAGTCACTTAATCTGTATTTTATAAAGTTCTTGTACACTAGACTGCTAGAGAATGCACCGTTTACATCATAAGCTATGAAGTATTATTTGGGAACAATCTAACTGTAAGCATAAATAGACTTCAAAATTGTAACCATGCAACCAAAATAAAGGTCTTTTTAAAGAGTATGTTCTTCTAGTAGTTCCTAGCAGTAGTAGTTTTAGTAGTTCCTTTTTGTCAGAATCTGTCTTTACAAGCACAGCTGTCATCTCTGCTCTTATGTAAATGATCGAAACTTCTCTGAACAACTCCAGAGAACTTCAGCTCTGCTGGCTCATCAGCCCAGAGGGACCTCTGTTCCTGTGCTGCCCTTCACATAGTTGATGAAAACACTCCTGGATTTCGCATGCCCAATCTGAGGAGGAAAAGCTGCTTTAAAGCGCTGTGTGGCTGCTGACAGTGGGTGCTGAGGGCAGACCAGCTCTCTTTTGGCATAGCATGAAACTTTTGAGGGATGCGAATCCATGGTGTGAGAAAGGAGGCTTGTGCTGCTGTATTTGCAATTACCAAAAGCAACGAAGGAAAAATAAATCCTGTGAAACTGCATGGTTATGTTCTATGTGATGTGGAAAACATCTCTGAGATTGAAATAGGAATTTAATTTTCATGTAAGTTGCAGTATGGATTCTTGTGTGATGAGATCCCAGCTACTGTGTTCCTGTGGCTGCCTTTGTGGGACTCCATTACCCTTACCCAATAACCATTAGATATGCTTTGGGCCACTACTAGCCATTTTAAGTCTGGCATGTAATGCTTGTGCCTTTTTTTTTTTGTTTCCAGACTACACTAGTCTGAACTAGAAGAGCAGTTGGCATTTTGGCTGAGTAGCTTTCTCACCAGTGAACTGTCTAAAATGGACTATGGAAGTTTCCTGACCTCTATGTTTAGCAAAGTCTTTACGCTATTGCAAATCAGTGCAGAGGAATGGCTCAATCCTGCTTGCCCAGGAGATCCTTTTCTCTGTTGCAATACCTAATACCTGCTTCTGTCAGTGACTGACTGATTCCACTGACATGCTGGGGAAGTAAAAGCAGCACAGAATCATAGAATTGTTTAGGTTGGAAAAGACCTTTAAGATCATCGAGTCCCAACCATTAAGGTAGCACTGCCAAGTCCACCACTAAACTGTGTCCTTAAGCACCACACCTACACGTCTTTTAAATACTTCCAGGAATGGTGACTCCATCACTTCCCTGGGCAGCCTGTTCCAATGCTTGACAACCCTTTTGGTGAAGAAATTTTTCCAAATATCCAATCTAATCCTCCCCTGGCACAACTTGAGGCCATTTCCTCTTGTCCTATTGCCTGTTACTTGGGAGAAGAGACCAGTCCCCACCTTGCTACACCCTCCTTTCAGGTAGTTGTAGAGAGTGGTAAGGTCTCCCCTCAGCCTCCTTTTCTGCAGGCTAAACAACCCCAGCTCCCTCAGCCGCTCCTCGTAAGATTTGTTCTCCAGGCCCTTCACCAGAGTCATTGCCCTTCTCTGGACACGCTCCATCTCCTCCAATGTTTTTCTTGCAGTGACGTGCCCAAAACTGAACACAGTACTCAAGGAGTTGCCTCACCAGACCCTTCAGCAGCAGATCTTCAGCTCTGGCTCCTGGCAGATGAGAAATTCTGTCTGTGCTTGATACTTGTCACATTTGGTATGCATTGCAATTTGTCTGTCTGTTTGTTTTTCTGCTAGGAGAGTCCTCTACTAAAAGGCTTATCAAGTTGCTCATATTGCTCATCTTAAGATGAAATGGTATATTTACCGATTGGCTATTTACCTTATAAAGGAATGAATACCCTCCTTACTGAGTTTATCCAGCAGTGGCTGCAAAGCAGAATAGCCTGTACACAAAGCTTCATCCCTCAGGAGCTGGTGAGGATCAGACTGGGGCAACAGTGTCAAATTGACTTAGAAATTCTGCGAGTTGCACAGCATTGCGTTCCCCAAACTCCCGCTGCAACCTGCTGCCTCTCTTCTTGCTCTTTTGTGTCCAATTTGTCTGTGTCTCTATTTCCCACATGGAGTTGGCGCTCTGTTTTCAGAGTCAGGGGCCTTATCTGTTCAGCTGCTCTCCAGTGGTAGTGGTTCGGGCACCGCCAGGGCAAAGAGCCACGGTGTGTGCGTTGCTTGCTTTCAGTCATGATCTACTCATAAAAACTGCTTGTGGCGTGGAGGTGCCTCCCCCATGCGCTCTCAGACGGAAGATTTCTTCCTTTCTTGAATCCCAGTGGAGGTGGGGGACACTGGAGCCCTTTACCTCCATGCAAGATGAAGGGTCAGCTGTCAGGAGTCATGGGGGTGTCTCCACCTGGGCAACCAGATGGGGGCTGGCTGGTTCCAGCAGGCTGAGGCTGGGCTGATGCTGCTGCCGACCCGGCCACGAGGCAGGGGGTGGTGGGGGAGTCGGCACTGGAGCATTTACACACGAGCTCCTGTACCTGTTGGAGAGACCAGCCTGCAAGGCCCTAATTGCTCATTAAGAATCTTGGTGCTGTTAATTTTCAAACTTGATTAGGCAGAAACAAAGTGTTGAGGGCGGGGATTGTATTTAGAGTCTCCATGTTGGGGGGCATAAATATTCCTTTTTAAGCTTCTCTAAATGGAGGTCCTCTCTATCTTTTCCCTCCCCTACATGCATACACTCTTAACTGTATAAAATGCAATTTCCAAGTATTTAAAGAAAGCTTTGATATTTATTAAGAACCCAGCAAAACATCTGGATGTAACATGTATGAGTCAATGTTTTTAGAACAAAGATTTTGGCTGTTCCAAATTATCCATCAGTATCTGTCAGATTAGCAAGGCCAAAAAATGCAATCAAAGCACCCTTCATTTTACTGAAGGAACCTGGTTAGAATAGTTCCTTTGTAGTTATCTTAACCACACACCAGGGGTGCTTTTCTCTTCTTTCTTGTTTTGTCAAAGAGATGAAAATCACAGGGGCAGACAGCTTTTTAAAGGCTTTTTTTATTTATTTATTTTTGTCCCCCTGCAGCTCCCCCCTTGGAAATTGTTCTTGGTAATCAGCAGGGTATACAATATCCATCCCCAAACTAACTTCATACCAAAGAGCCTTCTTAAGTCACCCACACGCACGCTGGGTACATACAGTCGGCAAATATGTTTGATGTCGGAGGTACGGGCTAGATTTTGGGCATCAAAAGTAGTTTGAAACCATGAAAAAAAAAAATTGAATCTTGGGAAGTAAGGGGTCAAAAGGTGGGGGGAGGGACATAATGACATAATCTGTTAGTAAAGTTTGAAAGATCACAAACCCCTTGCGGCTGATCACTGGTTTGGGATGTTTCAAGGACCGTTCGTTGTTGCGGGGTGTCACGTTTAGAAGAGGTGACTTGCTTTGTTTTTGTTTAGTTCTGGTTGAAGCTACTTGGTGTTTTCAGGAGTAGAAGGTTAGTGAGAGAGGAAAGAACAGAGATCTCCTTCCTGCTGCATATCAACATCTGATGACTTTCTGTTTCTTCTGATACCTACAGTGCAAAGTGGTGCTTAAGCGCGTAGCATGCAGCTTTCCTTTTCAGTGTGCAATTAAGTCCAAGCCTCTCACCCAAAGCTGTTGTGCAGTGAGAAGTAATTAGTCCCTGATGAGGTGCCCACCTGCAGAGCCCGTCTAGATGCTACTGCAACATAGAGTTACAAGCATAAATATCCGAAAGCGATCAGCTTTCAGACATCTTTGTCCTCCTAGGTGTCTCTGATGGTGCCCGTGGAGCTGCAGAAGTTTCTGTAGCTTAAGAATGCAGGTAACAAGGCATTTATTTAGTTCTTCGTGCGTCCTGAACATACTGAATGATAAAGGAAGCCAAGTGTTTGCACAACAGTAAGGAACTCTACAAACCCAGAAATAACGAGAAAAAGTAACAAAATGTTCATTTTCGAAAGGCATGTTGTATTCTCTCAAGCAGAACATCATGAGAGCACCACAAGATGTTGTAATTTGCTATTTATGCAACTGGTTCTCTACTTTTCCTATGGGCTGTTTTGAATGTCTAGGCTTGAACACAGCTGCAGTGATTCTTTTTGTTCCTATTCCAAATATCAGAAAGATATTTGGGGTAAGGGAATTCATCACACTTGTTGATATTTGCAGGGATGTTCCGAAGAAGAAATAGTCACTCTAAGTGTCTGCTCGTTAATAGTCATGCCTCGGTCCACAACACAGCACTTCTCTGCTACTGCTGATAAAATAGGGTTTTTTTATTCAAGAAAAAAAAATAACCTTGATTATAAGGCTTGTTAGCACAAGAAAATTAATCAGTTTGCAGCTTTGTTTTTATTAATGTCACGTATTTTAAAATACATCTTGCAAGAGGTGGAGTAAAAAACAAAAATGAAGAAAAATGGAACTGGAGGTTGCTGGCAGCATTGTTAACACCCACCCCTCCTACCCCCCACCCCCCCAACCAAGTTCTTCAACATTTATCCTGGACAAAGTTATGATCATGTTTTCCCTTTATTTAATGTTGAAGCAGAAGATGTTTGGTCTGTGGCAGTGCAGATTGAAGTCTGAAGAGGTACTAAAGAGTGGGAAGGAGCAGGCAAACTGCATAATCCAGGCAGTATAAATGCTAAAATACCTTCCTGCATTTACTCAAAGAAGGAAAAGCTACTGGAGCTGTTGCTGTAACCGCCAGGCTTGCAGCTGAGGAGGGAGAGCTTCACCACGCTCAAGACCCACAGCCAGTTCCTCAGCGAGAGCTTCAGCTGCTGCCCAGCCCTGCCCACTGGATGGACCTTTATCTGAGGGGGGTAAGTGGGGAAGAGGGGAGGATCTTTTCTCCTCTAAAGGAGAACATCAGCCAGCAACTTAGGGAGAGGGTAGATAAATATATTCCCTGCCATCTGTGCCGTGTTTGCTCCCTCCCACCCACACTCACATACGCCTGGATGTTCTCTCTGCAGAGGGAACTGAAAACCCAAAATTGGGTTCCCAGAGCGCAGCACAAGGGAAGAACTAGACTTTGTTCAGAAAAGTTTGAGAACTTTTCCTCTGCAAAGCATCACTGAAATAGCGAGAAGCCTCATTGTCTGATAGGCCGTTCCCTGACCGCTCCTCTTCAGCCAGATAAAGAATAAATACCATCTTGGCGACTAGACACTGTGTTGGCAGGGAGAATCAGGCGGAAGAAGCTTGGAGGATTAGAAATGCCTGTTAAAAAGTAGATTTAAACTGTCTTTGTAAGATGACAGAAACACATTGAGGCTTTCTTAACCTATGTCAGCGTTGGTTTTGATGTCTTCAGCCAATCATTATTTAAAATAATAAAAAGAGAACTTTAAGTGGAGGAGGAAACTAGAGCACTTGTCCTTGATCTGTGTTGTCTCTATTAGTTTATAAACTAGTTTTTACATTCCCAAGCAGGGAATTGCAAACCTTGAAGCTCTAGGGGGAGAGGGGCCGTCTCTGCACCATCCTTCTTCCACTGCAGACGCACTGTGGCTTCCCTGGCAAAGGGCAGTCTGGCACCTGAGCGGCCAGACAAAAGCACGGGGCATCATTACATTTCAACTCTTAAGGCAAAAGCAGGTTTTTCATTTAATGGATGAAATACTCTCAAACACCAGCCACTGCAAGAGGAAGAGATGCGTGCCCCTCTCTGATGCCTGAGCTTCAGAGTGGGAGGAACAGCTCTGCTGCAGCTCGGTCAGCCGTTGCGTGCTGGGGCGGGATGTGGAAGCTATTTAAGCTTGTCTGGTTGCAAATAGGAATATTGTCAGGTGTTTCAACACCAGAAGAATCTGAAATTACCATAAGGAAATGTAGCTGGATTACCGGCAAGAGACACTTGAGTATCTCTTACCAGTTGCTTTGCAGATGAGCGTTGGGCTGGCTCTTGTTAAAGTCTGTGGTGCCGTGAGATGAGTGAAGAATTTCTTTGTTATTCCTTTTGTGGAAGTTTCTTTCACATTTTTGGTATCTGGATGTTTCAATGAAGGGTGAAATCCACCTTCTCCTAATCTGTTTTGAGGAGTATGGGTTTTGTTAAAAATATATTTTGGAACAAAAAATATATTTTGAAATATACGGATTTGCTTTCAGTGCTGGGTAAACTGAGGGTAGTGGATTATATGATCTTTGAGATTTATTCAGGAAAAAAAATCAATACTATTTTGTAAGATGCGTAAGGTATTTTCTTGGTTGGTCATTACGCTAAACTAAACGAGCAGCTACAGATGGGCTGTTTCAATGGGATTTCCATAAGCCTTGGTTTGGGGGCAGATTGTGACTGTCTGCCAGGACTGAGGCCCTGCCAGCTGCTGCTGGGTCGTTCTGCTTAACCACGTAGTGTCCCTGTCCCTTTGAAACTGGCTCTGTGAAGCACTGCTGACAGTTTGTCCCTGCAGAAGACTGACAGGAGAAGCAAACACTGTTTCTTGCAAGGGGCTTTTTGTCTGATTCTCAACCAGAGTTCAGGAGGTGCACAAAGCAGCACAGACAAGTACCGTGTCCAGTTCTGGGCTCCCCGGTTCAAGGACAGGGAACTGCTGGAGAGGGGACAGCAAAGGGCTATGAAGATGATGAGGGGGCTGGAACACCTCTCTTATGAAGAAAGGGTGAGGGATTTGGGTCTCTTCAGTCTGGAAAAAAGACGACTGAGGGGGGACCTTATCAATGCTTACAAATACTTAAAAGGTGGGTGTCAGGAGGATGGGGCCAGGCTCTTTTCAGTGGTGCCCTATGACAGGACAAGAGGTAATGGGCACAAACGTGAGCATAGGAAGTTCCACCTAAACATGATGAGGAACTTCTTTACTTTGAGGGTGTCAGAGCACTGGAACAGGCTGCCCAGAGAGGTGGTGGAGTCTCCGTCTCTGGAGACATTCAAAACCCGCCTGGACGCGTTCCTGTGCAACCTGCTCTAGGTGACCCTGCTCTGACAGGGGGGTTGGACTAGATAATCTCCAGAGGTCCCTTCCAACCCTACCATTCTGTGATTCTGTGAGAAGGCAACCAGCACTACAGTCCACCTCCTGGGCTTTGCCACCCTTGGAGTGGTGCCCTCAGAAACTGAGGTCCCTCTCCAGGGCTCGGACTCACCTCCTTCAACATCTTCCCTAACTACGCTCCCCATGCCAACTTACCCAGACAGGAGGCAATTTTTTTATTTTTAAAAGCAGCTCTTTGCACAATTCATCCTGGTCTTGCCTTTCCTACAGGCAGCTTTTCCCTTGCTCCAGCCTTTGGCTGACAGCCCGTACAGGCAGAACCAGCTCTGCTTCAAGGTTCTGCCTACCCCATTGTGCCGACTTTCTTTCTGCAAATAAGGTCATTTAGGTTGGCTACATGATTGCTGTGCAAGTCAGAAGTTCTAGGCTGGGAACAAACATTTTATTCACCCAGTTTCAAAGGCGTTCAGTGATGGAGCAATTTGACATCATCGATTCAGTAACTTCCATGAACTTCTCAACCAGTCGTACCCTTGATCTCGGTGTAGCTCTTCCCAGTGAAGGGAAAAATTCTGTTTCTTCTGGCAGACACTGGAGGGAATGTTATTTATTTTTTTAATCCCTACAGTTCTAATTTTATGATGGATCTGCACCTGAAAACAGGCAAGTGCCCAGTGAACCAACCATTTCCTTGCAAGTCAACCCTCCTGTCATCTCCTCTGCTTGCCCTCCTCCCCTCAGGATTTACTTCTGAACATTGCCGGGACAGTGGAAGTTTGACCTCAAGTTTCTCCTTCCTCCCAAACATAAGCTATCCATAAACTCTCTAGCTAAACTGCAACTTGTCTCCATTTTCAGCAGAAATTATTTCTCAAAAAAAAAAAAAAAAGTATGAGG
Source organism: Rissa tridactyla (assembly GCF_028500815.1). NCBI lineage: Eukaryota > Metazoa > Chordata > Aves > Charadriiformes > Laridae > Rissa > Rissa tridactyla. The sequence continues at coordinate 65,661,766 of NC_071468.1, forward strand.
TTTGTGATTCATCCATTTGCAAACATGTCTCTGCATAAAAAGGCTAAAGGGATATTTTGTAAACCATGCCCATAGACTAGAAGAACTCTGAAAACCCAGAAATATTGCATAAAGACCACAGGATTAAATGAAAGTAAGAAAAATATTTGAGGGGAGAGGATGAGGTAGGGGAGACAAAAAAGGGTCTTTCTATAGTTCGTGCTATAGAGAAGGGCAGAAACAAATATAACAACTGTAGGTCTGAGAAACTGGACATGACTGCGGAGGGTTGTACTCAGTAACACTATGCAACATTGTTCTGGCCAATAAATGGTGGCTGACTGTCACCCAGTTCAGATGACTCAAATTTTGGAAATTTCTCTTCTATGAATAGCCTTCTAAAGCTGGCCTTCTCTACAGCCAGAAAAACCATCTTTGCTGTTGTTGTTTTGCAGCGTTGGGAGGGAAAAAAACAGGAGCTTTTCTGCATGTAGTCTGCTGGAGTCATTTTTGTTATGAGTCTAGGGAAGTGCTCAGATCCCTGAACTTTTCCTGACTTCCCGGTTATGTTCTTGTTTACTGCGAGGGGTGTGTGCAAAGCAAAAAAAAAAAACCATAAGGAGGACTGGAGCAGAGGCAGGATGTATTAGGAAGGCTTGTAAAAGGATCAAGAAGACCAAAGTAATGGCATCGTAGTAATACCAACAAATTGAGATAAACAAGCATAACTCAGCTTGGCTATGCATGAGTTGTTATAAGACAAAATATATAGCAATCTCAAAAACTAAGACACTTAACAGGTCAGATATTTTATTAAATCATATTCAAAATTTCAGGAAGGCATAAATATATTTGCCTTGACAGCATCCTTAAGGTTGCAAAGGGTCCAAGAGTGTTGGCATTTTAATTACTTTTGGTTCTTAATTACTTTTGTGCTTCCTCATCTCTGCTGTGCTATTGGGAAGGTGCTGGTGAAGGAAATGGGCTGTTCCCAATGCATATTTCTTCATTTGTGCTTTTCACCACAATTCCCCTGCACCAAAATCATATCTGCAGTACTCCTGTGCTATTCTGTTGGGATGTTTTTAGCAAGAGCCCTGCCCCAAGCTGTGTTCTCCACTTGGATGCAGCAGCTCCAATCCTAAAGGAACACATGGGCGAGATTGATCAAGACTGATTTTTTTGAAAGGTGTGTTCAAAATACCACTGCGGGTACTGAAGATTTGTAAAATCTTATGCTTATCTGACATGCTTCTCTTTGATGCCAAGGACGCTTTGGGTATTTTCATCTGGCAACTAAATTATTTTTTTTTTTTTGGAGCCCCAAATTTGGGATGGCTTTCAGCAATCATTCCTAAAGGCAGAAGGGAGGAGTTTCTTCAGCTTGGTCCTCAGCCTTTCCTAGTTAGGTTTTGCCATGCAGAGACACCGAGGATCTTCTGATGAGGTCCATAACAAAATCAGCCCAGAAAAATTTAAGGAAGGCAAAAAGTTCAACATTATCAAATGCTTTATCAGAAAACCATTTGTCTGATCAAAAAGTCCTCAGCGTTACAGACAAAAACATAAGGGGTTTGTAAATCAAAATGAGAAAGAAGAATGCAAATTTAACATGGTTTGACACGGCCTCTAACACAAGCTCTTTCTAGGAGCTGTTAACGAACAGTTCTGTTTTTTTCTACTTATCCAGGGTTGTAAAATTTTCTGTGGATATGCATTACAGAATACTTCCCACTGTGATGAGTAGCGCTTAATGACTATTAGTCATTTCAGTGCTAATAGTACTGATTTTCTTTTAATGGGTGCCAAAGTACCTTGAGTGTTTACTTTGTTAAAGACACTGTGGGCAAGGGGATGAAGTAGACTTAAGAGGATGGCACAAGACTGGGGCTAGTCTGGGCTGGTGCCTGAGTGTCATCTCAGACAAGACCAAGACAAGACCACAACTGCACCTCAGAACTGTGCTGCTTCCAAGGTAGTGATGGGGAAATAATTTATTAAAAAAAACCCAAAAACAACTAACAAACCAAACCAACAAACCCTAACCATCTGCTTGAAACTCAGGCAACAGCCTGTTGGTAGAGTCTGAAGACTGAGATGCTGTGGCACTCCTACCTAGGCTGCCTTTTCCCTCAAATAGGGTCAGGGCAACCTGGACAACCTGCACATCAGTCACGGTATTGATGACATTTTTCCACCAGCTGTAAGAGCGCAGTTTGGTGATATGCAGCGAAAAAAAGGCTCATGACATGCAGCCCAAGATCTGCAGGTGTCACCTGGAAAACCCTTGAGGGTGTTTTTTAGATCATTAGGCCAGATGAAGATGTGCTAGAAGAGTAAACAGGTGACTGTGGATGTCTCGAGGTAGCGATGATGTGCTTCACAGAGAAATCTGACAAAAGGCTGCAAACATGCAAACTAGCAATTTGCAGGGAAGTCTGGGTTTGGACTGTAACCTCTCATCCTACCAGGGATAACAAGAGCATGGTGTTAAAATAATACAGGAGGTCCTGAAAAATGCTGAGGAGTCAGACTCTGATCTATACTTAGCATTGTGAAATTACAGTACAGCGCCAACAAACCAAAGTTCATTACTTGTAGACCATCTATTTAACGGAAAACTGAGAGTTTGGCTGTTGCAACGTCAGGCTTATAGGAATAGAGAGAGATGAATGAAGTTAAACAAAAAAAAAAAAAAAGGAAGACATTATGATTTAAAGTCCATTAAATGACACTACTTACTGAAAATGACATACTGTGCAACGAGGTTGGAAAGAAGCGATCGACAACAGCATTGGGATCACATGAGTCTTCTGAGGTTGCGACCACAGATGGATGTGTACCCTGACCGCCTTCTCCAGCTTTCACAGAGGACTTGGGGGAGACAGTACTGAATTCACTGCTTCCTTCAGGAGCTCTGCTTCAAAAGCAGAACTATTATGGGCCCAGATACGTGAGCTCCAGAGCGTGATACTGACAGAGAAAATCATTGTCTGCTGGCAGTATTGTTTTTTTAAAGGAGAGCTGTAAAACACTAACAGGGCAAGGGGCCACCAGAAAGCAAATGCTGTTGGTAATAAGTTTTGCTGATAAGTGCTAGTACTGTGTTGGCTGGGAAAGGAAGGCGCGGTGTTGGGAATTGGTGTCTTTAAAGGGCTTAGCTTCAGAGACGGGAAGTCTGCAATGCGGTGGTGGAAGCGCGAGTTCCTCTGTCAGAGCTGCTGAGACCGGTCCCTGAAGAAGGAAAGCTTCTCTGCGCCCAGAATAATTCCCCAGCACGGCCGTCTCGGTGGCCTGTCTTGTGTTGTCATAGATCGCTTCCCAAAGTAGAAGTGGAGAACCTCTCTAATGGAATTGCCCCTCCCAGCAGGGTTTGTAATTCCCTGTAGTTTTCCTTCCTCAGCAATTTCTGTATCCCATTGATCTCAGTAGGGCTATTTTTCTCCTATAAGAGGAAGCAAAAGAAAAGGGAGGAAAAAAGCTTCTTTTCCTGCTCTGAGCAAGAGTGATGCATGAAAACATCACTGTCTTCAAAATGGTGTATCATAAAGAAATCATGGACTGTGGAAGAATTTTCTGTTTGTAAGGTGCTTCCCAGGCCGTATCAGGCTTGCAATCTCTGAACCAGAGTCTGGCATTTAAGCCCAAAACCAATCCTTTGAAAAAATACAGTCTGGGGATGCCTCTGACCTTCCCCGCATTGGGAGAGAGGTTTGAACCGACTGTTTTGTCCACGCATATTCCCAGACTCCACAGAAGCCGCCGCTCTTCTATTCGCACTGATAATAGTTTGCTCGTGCGATTGCTGCAGCAGCCTTGCAGCACCCCCGGAGCCCCCCGGCTTTGCAAAAGGAGCACTCCTCTTGATTTACAGCTTGTAGGCTGGCTGGATCTAACCCCCAAGCATGCAGGAATGGGGATCAGAGCGGTTTTCCTATCTTTATGACTTTTTCTCTTTGGCAGCGGGGAAAGGACAACCCCTGCTTTGGCGCTTCTGTAGGAGAGTAACAGCAGGGCGGGGGGGGGGTCTCCCTGTCTTCTTGTGCAACCTCTTCCCTGCTTTCCTCCACCCCAACCATGAGGTGACCACACAACCTGACCCAAAGTAAATTCAGGAATCAGTCTCGATCCCCTTATTTAAAAGTAAATGTTTTCCTAAAATAAAATAAATATTTAAGATATTATTTTTTACTTGTCAGCTTTTCGTATTAAAGAACTGCAGCTCCTGAAAGTTCAAAGCAAACTCGGTTACAGGAAGAGGTAGTTTCTTTTTCCCGCAGCCCAGCGATGTTTTGTCAAAATGGGATTATCTATGTGTTTTGTTAATACCATGACTTGTGACTAATCCAAAAGGCATTAAAACCTCGGTTAAAACAAAAGCCAGCAAACGGGCAGTCGCTTCTCCATGATCTTTGTACTCTCCTCACACCCACGCATCTTAGCACGCCTGGAGTCATCTGATGGATTATAAAGAAAAAAAGGACCCAAATTTGTATCACCAGGTGTTAAATACAGGTCCACCCAGGAGTCCCTGCAAATAGTTCATGGATATGGAGCTCAGCTGGTAGACTCTCATGTAGAAAGGCTGCTTATATAAGTATGGGTTTCGGGCTTCAGTCTCATGGGTATATTAACAAACCTGTCATCGCTGAAAATTGAAATAACATGTATTCATGCTTTGGATTGGTATTGTGCGCTCCAAGCAATGATTTGTTTAGTTTTGTTTGGAAGACTGCAGTTTTGGTGAAGCGAGTCCTAATTTGAAAATGTTTGTGCCTATGAGTGTTAGGCAGCTGCAAATCTGTACAGTAGTGCTCATATGGGAGCAGCTGACAGCTGGTTTTCTCCTGATTTTAGAAGAAACCTCTGCAATCTGCTGTGGTCTGGGCTTTCTCAAGTAGTCTAGAAAACTCTCCATCATACTTATTGTTTCTTCTGCAAAACTTGCAAACGTCTTTGAAAAAATGTCAGTGATTCATAAAATAATATGTAATGATGACACTGTAACCTCAACGTGGCCGTATTATAAAAGAACAAGAATGCAAAAGTATGAATAATTCTACTAGAGTAACTCTTAAATAACCAAAATGAACATGGGATAATATTTTACCAGATATGGCATTCTCATATAGCCATAAACCATCCATGCAGACCCCTCTCCACACGGCCAGTTACTGAGAAGGTGAATGGCGTTGGTGCAAAGAGATTACAAGACTTGCTCGTACAAATGCAGGGCAGGGCTGTATAACACACCTCGGCGGGGGGAGGGGGGGGGAAGTGATTTCTTGTCAAAACGATAATGAGCTAAGCTAGTTTAAAAGCTTTAAAAGCACAATTTTGGGTCCACTCATTTGGAAAGCACTGGGTTAGGGAGTGGTTAGGGCGGTAAACCGAGGAGCAGAAGCAGTGTAGGGAAGGAAGAAGGAAAAGTGGTAACTCCCGACTAGGAAAGTGATGGTGAATATCTGGGACTTGGCTGGGAGAGTAATCTTTTTACCCAGTTCAGATACAGCAAGAACAGGACACCTGCGGCAGCCTGAACATGCTTCAGATCGTATTAAGCCATTTAAAATCTCTTACGATGACAACTTGCCATTAGCATTGGAATTTAGCTTTCCCATGAAGATTTTTTTTTATTTAAAATCTGTGTTCTGCTATTCCCTGCAGATGTGAAGGCCAGAACGGCTACTGTGACTCTGATATCTGATCACCATGGAGTATTGCCCACAAATTTCTGACCCCAATTCACAGCTCTGTGTTGAGCTCGCACATACCTGGGTATAGGACCACGGGTCCCGCCTGGAAAACTGCAGGGCCTGAGTACCCACCACATCTTTTGGGAAGCTGGTCAGGCATTTATGGTCCCCATCTAACTTTTCCATACGATTGTCCTTCTTCTTTTGAATTTGAACAGCTTTTGTTTTCAGTGTTGCAGTTGGGCAATATCTTCATTTACAGATTATCTTTTTTTACTCTAATTTTATCTCTTGGTGCTTACAGGCCATGATCAACTCATCTTTTACCTTTGACCTGGAAGTAAGAAATGTAAGCAGGTTTTTGAAGCCTTCCATGAGTCTTTCAGTCATTTTCTGTACATTTTCAGTTTCTTAACTGTATTTTCAGTGTGTGGATCCTGGAACAGGGGGAAGAGCCCAGCAATGCTTGCCTCCTTCCCTGGAGGAACAGCCAGCTCTCCTCTCTCTCATCATTTCACACTGGGAGCTCCTGCTCAGTAGATTATTAAGCGTGATGCCTCGGTCTCTTTCAGCATCACTGCTTCCAGGGTACTTTTTCTATCACGTACCTGTGGCTTTATTTTTTTCTACGCTTGATGTTATGGTCTTGCATTTTTGTGTTCCTTCTTCAGGTCTGCTTTGTGTCCCCTGAAGTTGCTAACATCACTGATGTCAAGAGATTATGTCATTTCTTAATACTAAGGATATTAACTTCCTTGCTTTCTGTCATATTCCTTTTGACTTCATAGTGCTTGTTATTCTAGGTTGGAAAGTGTCTATGACCATGATAAGCAACTCAACAAATCCTGGAGAAAAATACAGACATTTTAAGGATGACCACATTAAACATCATATTTTGGAAATCTTAGAGTAAACTTACCTTCAAATCAGAAGGCAACAATCTTGTTCCTCAACCTGTGTACACTTTATACACATACACATTTATAAACTCCACATTTCAACAAAACCTTTTTCTTTGCTTAAATACAAGCCATCTTGTGTGTTTGTTAAGTGTTTGGTGTGTGTGTGTTATATATCAATAGGAGTAAAATGCATTGCATCAGTTCTGAGTAAAAAAAACTCAGCTTGAAAGTCTGAGAGGTGGGTGGTTTTTTTTCCACCAAGGAATGTTTTCCCTCTCAAAAGCAAGGATACTTCTCCTGTTTGCATTGGGAATTTACCACTGACTTCAGTGGAAACAGGATTGGGCTCAATAGTTTGCTGTGCTGAAAAATTCTGGAAACTTTTCTGTGATGCGAGCTAATCTTCATAACTCCTTGGGAAGACAGATGCTACCGTTGTTGTCCAAAGGATGCAGTACATTTGGCACCCTCCTTCTGCTACATTTTTCTTTCTTGTGTGTATTTATAGCTTTGGCTGGCTATGCAAACTGTTAGCACAGAGGGTAGGGCATGGGGATGCTCGCAACTTCTGCAAAACAACACATTCCCCGAAAAGCACCGAGTCCCACCTCCTGCTCTCCTTCTGTTTTGTGTTTGTTACGCTAATTTTGAAATTATAAATAAGAGAGAGAAATTAAACCCAGAGGTAAGTTATGCCCTCTGAATCCATAGAATTCATCTGCCCAGGTAGGAAGAAAGAAGAGATTGTTCATTTAGATTTAGAAAACCAGCTGGCTTCCTTCACTCTGCCTCTGCTCCACATAAATGGATTTATCTGGTCGTATGAGAGGGAGAGTATAGGAGGGGCTTTTCAGATGAAGAAATATTAGAAGAGATGAATCATTCATAGTGTTTAATCCATTAATTTACATTACAACGCACATTACAACAGTAACACCTGTATAGAAACTAAACGAGGCAGGTTTTAGTGCTGTGTGGAATACCTGGGTTGAGCAGATGGTAGTGAGTTCTGGGAAATAAAAGATGCACTTTGTGCTGCCCTATTGAGGATGCTCCTAGGTGTTGATAGGAGCTAGGGAGCGAAGGCCAAAGAGATGATGCCTCTCTGTTGTTCCTTAATGAGACAATTAATTACGACGGTTTAGCCTAATCATGGGTAGACACCTAATTTACCCGTGCTGGTGGGCTGTGACACTGAGACATTCCTGCTAGAGGGTAGTCCAGTAGAGCTCTCTGTTCTGCCCATTTGCAGACAACAGGATGTCCCAGAGACATAAAAGGTTTGGTTTCAGCTTGTTTTTAACGTTTCCTGTGCTCTGTGGCATACTTTGGGTTAGATGCCTGCTGGCTGTTCTCTTATACAAGTTAGGTTACATGCAGGAAATTCATGAATATTGAACATTGATTATACATTACTAATTAATACGAAGTCTTTTATAAACGTTTTATAAACTACCTAGCCAATAACAAGGCCCGCTTGCTAACAGGGGGCAACGAGAACTCTGTTCTTGCCCGTGAAAATGAAATGAAGCACCTTTTATTTACTGTTTAAATTTCATGATTTCTATCCCCCATTGGAATGAATTACGTAAATCCAGATTTTGACATCAACGTGATGCAAGAAGGCTAGAGAAGTAGCTTTCAGATCCAGCTGGAAGCTTTGTACAGTGGGAGGATACCTACGCAGAATAAACCCAGCATCACTGACAATCCTGTTTGTGTTCAGCGTAGATGGGGTACCGACCGCGGCAACTTGATATTGTCTCTGAAATGCTGAGCCAGCGGGACGCGCTCCTAGGGAACATTGCTACCAGCACAAGTAAGAGGAGCTGGAAAACTCTTCTGTCTTGATCCAGGGCCAAGATTGCTTCAAGAAGAGGAAGATGGAAAAGTTCCACCTGTGCCTCCGCCAGCGCCAAACATTTCCTTGGGGACACGCGATGATCTGGCTGCTCTCAAACATTTCTTTGAAGTATTTAACTTAGAGGAAAAAAAAAAACACCTTTAAGTTAGGAACAACTGTTTTGTCTTAAACTACTTGATCAAAGTGGGAGAAAAGAGCATCGTGCTCATTTTATTGATGTTCACTGAAGATGCACTTAGGAGAACAGCAACATGGCCACGTAAATACACCAGAAGTTGTGTATTTACCCTTTCTGTGCACTCCTGTGTTTTTCTGGAAAGATATCAAAGGCATTTACTAGCTCTGAGAGGGGAAATATATGACTCCATTGTGTCTTCTGAAAATGGAAGCCCTCTGAAAGAGAGACATCAGTCAAAGTGGGGATACAAACTCTCCAGCATTTCAGGATATATTTTGTCTGGAATTTGCTTTATTACTTCATCTTTGGGTCTTTAAAGTTTTATTTTTCTCCTTGTCCTTTTTGCACCTCGTTTCCCAAATACTTGAAAATCATCTTTACATTGTAAAGTGGAACATGCCTAGAATTTAATTGATCAGTGTAAACACAGTAACTGCATGAAGGCTTTTATAAGTCTTTTTAATTCTCTTATGATGCACTTTATGTACTTGTTTTGCATTTTTCTTTTGCTGGGGGTAGTAGAGAAGAAGACATAGTTGGTTTTGCTTTCGGGTTGGCATACTGAGGAGGTGCAAATTCTTCTTATGAAGTAATATACATTAGTCCCCGGAGCTGGAAGCGATGTTTGTCACCAATAGGAACAGAGGTGGAGCATTTCTGTCTTTCCGTTCTTGAAGCAGCTTGACCTTCTCAACTTAGGATAGTTTTGGAACTCTCCTGTGCTACCTACGACCTATGTTTTTAAATGCTCTGTTAATCTCAAACTAGTATAAAGAAAGACTAATACAGTTTCAGCTGCTCATATGATGAGTTTGGACTCATATCAGTTGATGCTTTAAGTGACTTGCCTGAGGACAGAAAAACAAAATCAATATTAGAAAAAAAATTATTCTCCCAATCCTGCACTTGGGGCAGTAGCAGAATGATTTAGCTTTCTTTTCCACACTGGCAGGCTGGTTTCTGCAGACGTTGCCAAATTTCCAAATACCTTGACTCAAGCTCATAAAAACTTTTTACTTCTCTTGGGAGAGAAAATTGGAGGGCAAGAGTTTTATTAGACCAGTTGGAAAAGCCGACAAGCTTTACAGCAGAGAGTCTCTCATTTCTCTTGGTTGTGGTTGTTGTCTTTTCCCTTCTTTTACGAGTACCTCTGCGAAAGGAGGCACTTAGCTGCTGTCAGCCGTGCAGCGTAACACTGGGAGCTGCCTCACAGAATGTGCCACAAGGGGATACCTCAGCAATGGCGTTTCTGCACGGTCGTACCTCCTCAGGTGTGGGATAGAATTCATCCCCTTTCATTGGAATTTTGCCCAATCTCAATTTTTTTTACTTTTCACTGATCATATCTGTTCTGGCACTGATGTTCCCTGAAGTGGAATACCTTTTGATGTATGTATCTTTCAGGGCAAGTACCATTTAAAAATGATTACTTAGGCTTCATATATACCTCTACCAAGTTAATACACATGTAATTATAATTCTACCTGCCTATCCATCTGCGTCACACAGGGCATACACTCAGTTTAAATGCTTTTTGCATAGGTTTAATAGCAGAATTTTTTTTACAGTAATTGCTACGTTCTGGCCTTCACAGCATTACTCACAGGTACGTGGTGCCATGCTTGCATGAAACACATTTCTATCCATTTCTTGCAGGACCCGAGAAGGCCCTTAAACAGACTGTTTCAAACGTTTCTATATTAATTAGATGTGGGGTGTCTGGAGTAGGACTGTTTTTTAGGTAAGCAAGCGGTGTGTTCGAGGGAGACAGTGATGTTGTCGCTCTGGATGAAACCCGGTGTCACTGTCGGCTCCAAGTGACTTTTAAGATTTTTCTTACACTGCTTAATTAGCTCACTGGCTGAGGGCCAGCTTTCTTCTGGGTAGTCACAGGTTGTTGTTTCAGCTGTGCCATGTTCTTTCTTTCCTTATAGTTTTCAGAAGGTGGAGTGTCTCCTATAGCAAAGTGCACTGGTTTGTATCAAAAGACGTCTACGTTTTTAGCAAGTTTTTAATGCTTTATAGATGTTGTGCTTTTTTTTTTGTGTTTATTTGTGTTATGAACAATAAGGTGCCATTTTTTACACAGTATTTTAGTCCATGAACCACGATGTGTAATGGTGTGAGAGACCAATAGGCAAGATCATCTTCAGTAAGAGTAATAACAGATTTTAAAAAGAAAAAACACTTGCTGAATCTTTCTGTGCTTGGTTAGGTGACTGTCTTCCTCTAGAAGAGAAGCGGTGGGATTGAGTTCAGCCAGGAGAAGGTGGTAACCTGATGTCAGCCTGTGTTCCTGCCGGCAGCGTTACTTCTAAGCCAAGGCTCAGATTTAGACTGTGTTTTCTCTGTATGACTTTGGTTTCTTAATGATGCAAAAAAATTTTTGGTGAAGTCACCAAAGTCTCTTAATGTGAGTTTGGGGAATTGTACTGCTCTGCCCACAAAGCGCCTCTTCTAACTCTACTAGGAAAGTTTTATTACACGAGTATTGTTCTTAGGATTATAAATAGCAGCAAGTTGAAAAAGGTTGGTTTTGTCACAGTGTTTGTAGATCAAGTGCACAGCTCTGCAAAACCATTTGAATGGTTTGTTTTAATGGAAAAATATCTGCTGGAGATTGGAAAGCAAGAGGGCTGCTATTCCTGCAGCTCTACTGGTCTAAACGTCGCCAGCGTGGCAGGGTGTGCAGGGATGCCGAGTGCGCTTCCATTGCTGGAAGACAGGTTACCAGCACCCCCGTGTTTTGGTGAAGGGTCACAAGGGCTTTGGGAATGAAGGCTTCAGAGCTCCTGCGAAGCAGCAGACTGTCCCTCGAGCTGTGCAGAGAGAAGATCATTCAATCCCACAGGAGATTTCAAGAACCCAAGTATTGTTTTCATTTCCAGCTCCCAGCCTCCAAAATGTCATTTTTCTCCACAGAAGAAAACAAAGCCCAGGAGCAATCTGGGGTTAGCTCCAGAGCTGTGGAACAGGGGCGCCCTGGCCACAGGCTCTGCTGGCACAGGACACGTACATGCCAGGCTGCGTGGGGGCTGCCCACCCTCCAAGGCCCCTGCAGCTCACCAGAAACACCAGGCTACTTCCCGTGAGCGTTACCACTTCTACCAGACCCACTATGACAAACCTCTGGCTCGTCTTGTCTGAGATACTGCAGTTTGTCCAAGTCACTAGATGGTCCTGCTGCCTTGCCTTTTGGCTGAATTACTGGAATGATCTCAGCGGACCCCAAGTTTGAGTTCATTGGAGCCTGTTGTTCAGTTTTCTGTCTGTGCCCATTTTCTGTAGGAGGAGCAGGGAGTTGGATGGAGGTTGGAGGCTGGGCTTTCCATACAGGGAGGTGCACAGCTCTTACTGACAGCAGCCTCCACGGTGCATACCTACCTCCAGCTCTGCTTCCTTCACGGCACCCACATCCAGGCTGGATGGGGAACGCTATTTCTGCTTACCGTGCTGTAAGGGTTGTATGGGATGTTCCATCACCCTTCTCTATAGAACAATATCCCATGTTACATACAGGCTTCTAAAATGTTGTCAGTACTATCCTCACTAATCTGAGTACTTTAAAGTATTTTCCACTGTTTTTTACAACACACGCTATAGAAAGCACTAGTTAGACTTCAGTGACCACTGTTGTGGTTGAAAGGCAGCGATCCTCCTACCAGACGTGTAATTCAATCATTCATTCTGAGAGTGAAGTTGCTGTACGAGCTTGTCATGTCCACGGGATTAAACTTTATCTCAGGGGTTTTGTTATGTAAGAACATAATATACAGTCTTGTAAGAAAACTGGGAAAAAAGCTAATTTTAAGAAACATCCTTCATTCCTGCTTTGCCCCTGCCCCCAGAAAACATAAACATTCTTTTTTGTAACTGTCGTAAGTGTACTTGCTTTAACACATGGTTTTACAAAGTTTTCCCCCAAGTTGAGTGCTGAGGTCACACCTTTGGCCTTGAGAGGTATCGTGCACTTGCAATTTCTCCTTAAATCAATCCATATCCACTTGTAGGTGTTAGCAATTTTTTAGAAGAGAATCTGAACACTCAGCATCTCACCATTTTCTATTTTCTCAGTCATCTGAGTTTGTACCTTTGAAGTTACTGCTATAATTGGAAGAAAGGTCACGCCAATCTATTCCCTTTAAACATTATTTTCATTTCACTAGTATCTAATTATTATTTTTCTCTCATTTCTTACAATGTTTTAGGTGAAAGTAATTTTTGGTGCTTGTAATTTTTTAAGCATTTTCTTTTCTAGAAGTTATTTTGTAGTTTGATGTATTCCTCACATCACAGTAGGTGGTGATGTTCTGGAAGCCCCAGTGATATTTGTGAAATATTTTCATGCAAAAACCTAAAAAGGAAGCATTACTAATTTCCCTTAGGTACTAGTTCGATTGGTTTTCATGGAATTAAAGTATAATTTCTGTTCAGTGCCAGGCTTTTTTTTTTGTTTGTTTGTTTGTTTTTTGTTTTGGTTTTTTTTTTTTGTTTTGTTTTGTTTTAACATGAACAAAGCACAATTCAAACAGCAGAACTTCATCTTAAAACTGATTTCGTATTGTTTGGGTCTTTCAAGGGCCAATATGACTTCTGGTCGTCCACGACCTTCCTTTTCCTTTTGGGTGCTATGCTATTTTTTTCTTTCCCTCCAGATTTGCAGGGGGCTGGGGGAACATGGCTGCAAAAACACCTTTCAGATCTCAACTTTCCCGCCGAAATGGCGGTGGGGTTGGCGGTGCGCGGGTGGGAAGCGGGTGCAGCTTCCCTTAGGGGAGCGTCGGGGACCGCATGGCCAGGCTGGTGGCACCGGGGACGGGTGCGGGGGTGTCAAGGGACACGGGTGGGGTTTCGAGCTGTGCTTTTGGAGCCGCCTCGGTGCAAATGACTCGGGGGGAGGGGGGCGTTTTCCACTTAAAAGAGTAAAAATAACTCTCCCGACAGGGGACCTCCTGCTTAGCCATCCCTCCGCGGCACCGCGCTCGCTCCCACACGAAGCGAAGAAGCGGCGGAGAGCCGGAAAGCGCTCGTTTGCCTCCGGGCTCCCTCCCGCCGGCTTCTCCCAGTGGAGCTAAAGCTCCCGTGGGGCCGGGGTGGTGGTGTGGGGGGGTGGTCCCCAGCGAGCAGCGGGGCAGCCCCGTCCGCCGCCTCCTCTCCGCTTCCCCCCATCAGGAGGAGGATTTTCCCTCCTTAACGCCAACACCCGGGAAGCCTCGGCGGGAGCCCGGCAGCGGCGGCGAGCGCGGGGCAGGTGCCGCCGGCTCGGCGGGGGCTCGGCCCGGCCCCGACGGGCGTCGCAAGGCGGGGGGGCACCGGGGGGTCGGCCGCCAACGGAGGGACGGGGCGGGGAGCGAACAAAGCGTCCCCGACGGGGCCGGCCGGCACGGTGCCGCCCGCAGCGGGGGCGGGGTGACCGGGCCACCCGGCCCCCCCTTCTCCACACACACACAGAGACACGCACACGCAGAGACACAAGCGGCCGCCGGTGCGCGGCGGGAGGATGCGGAGGCTGCGCCCCTGGGCGCTGGTGCTGGGCGGGCTGCTGTGTGCCGCCGCCGCCGCCGCCGCCGGTCCGCCGCCGCGGAGCTACCCGCACAGCGCGGTGCTGGACGGCGCGGCCGCGTACCGCCTGCTCTGGGGCCGCAGCGGCAGCTCCCTCGCCTTCCGCCTGGAGGTGCGCACCCGCGGCTACGTGGGCTTCGGGCTCTCGGCCAGCGGCGGCATGGCCTCGGCCGACATCGTGGTAGGGGGCGTGGAGAGGGGACAGCCCTACCTGCAGGTAAGGCCCGGCGCTGCCGGCACCCCCCTCCTGCCCCGCGTCCCGGGGCCTCTTTGCCCCCCCACCTTCCCCCCTTGCCGTCTCTTTCTCGGGACGCCCCTCTTTCCCTGCCCCTCTTTCGTTTGCAGCCTCTTCGCCCCCCATCTCCGTACCTCTTTGCTTCTTCCTCACAGCTTTTTGGTTATCCCTATTGTTATGCGTCCCTCTCCCCCCCAGAGGAGCTACTCCTTTTCCTACTCCTTTTCGGTCCGCTCCCTGCCAACCTTCCCTCTAAACTTCTACGTGGGTTTCGTCAAAGGTGTCAGGTTTCCTTCCTCTTTATCCAGAAAATGCAACAGCCCCTTTTCTCTCTCTTTGGGCACTCTCTCCCTGCCGGACCTCTTTGCCTGGACCCGAGGAGGAGAGGGGAGGGATGGCAGAGTCTCTCCCGCCGAGATGCGGCACCTTTTCCCTCACTCAGCCGTAGCGCATCGGTGCAACCAAGTGACAGAGCGCGGCCGTCCTGGTGCCGCCCGAGCTTCCTCTCTGTAATCCCACTGGCATGAGGGCACAATCCCACCAGCTTCCCAGCCTGCTGATGTCCTCATTCGCTGGGGTACAACCGGTGCTGCTCCTGCCCTTGGTGTTCCTTCTCTCCTCACCTGGAGCTGTTTTGACCCAGATATTGAAAAGGACTTACAGAGAAACCACTGGGGCCCCTGGTACTTGTCCTTGGTCTGGTAAAGCAACCTCAGGGGAGCCCAACTTTATTGCCATAATTCCCTAGGTATGTTTCTGTAGTTGTATAGATAGTGCCAGGGCTACAGCTCGGAACAGGAGTGTGGGATGTAGGCTCCGCTGGTGCTTCCAGTGAAGCATCCCCTTCAGGAGGCACCAGTGGCTGGTGGGGTAGGAGCCATGAGAGGGGGAGGGACCCATACCTTCGGTTCCTTCTCAGTGACCTGAGATCCATCGTGGATGAATTGTTCCGGGGCTGGGGGAGCTGGGACACCTTGTCCCATGGGTGAGTGAAAGGGGAATCAGGCCCGACATGACACCTTGTCGCCCCCAGTTGCCTGAATAATAACTTTTAGAAAGGCAATTTAAGAGCAGAGTAACTCCCAGTTGTTAGAGTAAGGTCTAGGAGAAGTTGTCTTTTCTTCATTGTGTTAGAGCTAGTTGATCTTTAAAGCTGCTGCTTAAATGTTGATAGCTTTTTCTTTCAGAATATGGATTTTTATTAACATTTCTTCATAAGAAAACTAAGTGCTTAATATGCTTTCCCTACTACTTGTCAAGATTTTATAAAACCAAAACCTTTACAGAAAAAGGGAGCTTTTAGCATAAATATTTCCTTTTGTTTCTATTAGTTTGCTACATGAAGTTTTGGCAAATGGTTGTCTTATCTCAGTTCAGACTGATGATTTTCAGAATATTCTTTTCTCCATATTTCAAAATGAAGATCATTTTTCCAAAAACCTCAGTCTAAATAAAAAACTACTAATAAAAATGCCCTATTTTGGTCATGGAGCAATGAGCTCTTAGCTCACAGAATGTAAAGCTTTCTGGAGCCTTACACTTCAGAAGATACACCTATTAATCATTAAAAGAAACCCACACTTTGTGCTTGGTTAGTTCATAGATACTGTTAAAGCAAGCCTTTTAGAAAGGCATCCAAACCTAGTGTAAAGACATCCAGGATCCATCACTTCCCTTGATAGTTTCTGGCAATGGCGAGTCTGTGCTTTTCCTGATTTCCAGTATTAGTTTGGGTTCAGATTCCAGCTATGTATTTTCTCTACTATATTAAAAACTACACCCTCCAACCCCCTTCCCCCACATCCCACCTCCATATAGTTATTTATATGCTGTAATCAAGTCACTCATTTTTCTTTTGCATAAAATGAATAAATCGAGCTCTTTAAGCATCCCACTGCAGGACATTTTCCCCAGCACTAAAAGCACTTTTGTGGCTCTTCTCAGCACCCCTCGCCGCTTTCCAGCATCCTTTAAAAATGGCCCCATACAAATTCCATTCTTCTTCAAAGATTTTATTCACTCGCACACCATGACAAATACAACCGAGACAGAAGAGGGGAGGACTTTAGCAATTGCCTCCTGTTACAGAACACCTGATATTTTTCCTGAAACACTAATTTAGCACATAAACATCTGCTATGCTAAGTGCTATGCGTTATTTTGTTGCACTTTTGAGTAGGTAAAGCACAGAAGAAGCACTTCTGTTAAGCTTGCTTGTAACGTGAGGTTTTCTCCATCCCCATTCCTTCTTCAGTTCTAGGCAGCAAAGTTTCCTTTTAAACTGGACTGAGGTCTTTTAAAAACTTGCTCGGTTAAAATATTTCTGTACTTGCACCAACAAGGAAAGGCCAGAAACAAAGACGATGAAGAAACAAAATTTTTCCAAAGGCTTTTTCTGGCCAGCGAGCAGGGATTGCTACAAAATGAATAACTTGTTCTAGAATGCTATTTCAATAATATCTAATTCTTCCCTTTACTGGACACACAACTACAGTTAATATTTTAAAAACACGTTCTGTGTGAAGTGCATATCATCATAATTTACATTATTTACTGCTGAAAAAGAATTTTTCATAGATAGTAACCTTGAAAGTATGTGGTTTTATGCCTAGCTGCACTCTATTAAATATGTACACCCTATAATGAAAGAACTTACTTTTCTTTTTGGTTTTAGAAATATGTTTTTATTCCATGATCATCAGTCGGAAAATGTGCATCGTGGTCTAAACCCTTAGAAGGGTCATTTTTTGGTTTCTTTGAAAGTTTTGAGATGCTTGTTAGTGGCCTGATTTTCAGAAGATGTTCTGAAACACCTTTATAGCCTTTCAAGTGGGCATTGAAATTGCTAGTCTCTTGGGAGAATTTAGCCTCTTTTTCCCCCCTAAATTCTCTCTTCTCCTTTAAAAATAGAAAGTGTTCCCGGAGAATAGAGTCCTCTTGTGGGAGCAAATATGTAAATGTAGTTAGACTACAGCTGGTAAAGGTAAAAGCAGATACTCCTTATTCAGTGGAAGATCCATGTATCGAGGTAAAGGAAAACTTCCAGACAGTTTTCAGAGAAGAGAGAAAACGCTTCCTCTGGCATTTATTCTTCATCTTCTCAGAGCAAGCAGATGCTGTTCCCACCGTCAGCAGGCAATGCTTGTCTTCAAAAAATCTGGTGACCCGAAGTTCTGGATACCTGAGATTGTGTTTTACTTTCTCAGTTTTTGGATGTCTCCTGAACTTGGGTGTAACGCGTTATTTGTTTTGGTGTGCTTTTCCGTTGCTTGAGCTGTATTTAAGCTAAAAGAGTGTCTGGCATAAGTAAAGGCTAAATTGATTTGAAAGTCTGAGGTTTAGTTCTCTCTAAATATATCAAGATGAAAAGTGTTGTGATGTCGTGAGTGAAGAAGAACAAACTTTCATGGTGTACCAGAGTAGTTTTTTGGCAAGCATTTGAATGATCAGAGAATTATACATTTACTATCACAGAGTCACAGAATGACAGAATGGTTTGGGTTGGAAGGGACCTTAAAGATCATCTAGTTTCAACCCCCCTGTCCTGGGCAGGGACACCTCCCACCAGACCAGGCTGCTCAAAGCCCCATCCAGCCTGGCCTTGACTATCCTAACGTTTCAGAAGTTCGGGACTTGGAATGGGAACCTAGACATATTTTGGGAGGATGTAGAGGACATGGCATGAGCGCATATATACATACATGCGTAGCTTTATGTTGTTGTGAGGGAGGCACCTCTACCAAGCGAAGAAAAACAGGGAGATTGGGAAACAAATTATTCTTGCATGTTCCTGAGAGCCCTGTGTTGACTGAGGAGCAGATTATGTGAGGTGTGGGTGAGCGTGTTTGAGAACAAGAAGATAGCAATGGAGGCTGGTGTTGGAAAGCTGGGAGCTGCCTTTGTCTCTACAGGGAGGGGGTGGACTTGGAAGGAGAGTTCATATTTAGCAAAACGTTACCTTGAAATATTGCCATGGTCACTTGCAGCATGTGTTACTCTTCATAAAAGTGCTTGGGGCAGCCTTAGCTTTTGCATCTAATTTTCTTTTGTGTCATTCCCCCCCCCCCCCCCGCTTTTGTTTTTTTTTTTAAACGCATCTCTTTTGTGCTTATGAATTGACACAGCATGCATTTTCATGCTAGACCCATGCCTTTTCCTTGGTCTCCACCCCTGTCTGGAATTGTGCATCCCCACCCACAGCACGTAGCTGCTGAGAGCCCCATTTTGGGGAGAGTAATCCTCCTTGATGAATGCCTATTTTGTGCAAGTTATACAAGAGGGTTGCATTGTTAGAATCTTCTGTTGAACTTGCACAAAAATAGTCCCTACTCAGGGTGAATAGGGACTGTGTGTCACTAAAAAGTACTTTATTATTCATTACAGCCTTGCTTGTTAACTGTCACCCAAACTAAAGAATATCTGTTATCAAATGTATCCCATAGAGTTAGCTTAATTGCTCATAGGGAAGTACTTGGAAGAGATTTTAAAGGACAGAAAACAGTGAGCATTCTCTGTACTTAACGATATGCTGCTTTTAAGTGCACTCATGCCAACAGCAACAAAAGAAGTGTTTAGAAAACAACTTGAAAGGCACCAAGAGGGAGATGCAAAGTGAGTGCCACACTGACATATCTCAGTTGGTGCTTTGTTGGAGGTATTTCGTGCCTTCGGGCGTTGGGGCAAAATCTCCAGATGACTAATGAGTCCCTCTTGGCTTCCATGTGGGGCATAAAGAGACACTCCAGTGTACATCTCCACCAGCTGGGTGCTTTGTTGTTCCCTTTCAGAGGTACAATAGTTAGGACAAGGAAGCAACAGTTGGTGAACAAAAGATGAGAAGAATTCCATAGCTCTTGTATTTTGCAGGCTCTTGGGGGCTGTTTTGCAAGGGTTTTTTTGTTCTTTATGGTATTTTTCTTGTCTTTTTCTTGATTTTGGAAACACCAAGAAAATGAAACTTTCTTAAACCTCCCCAAAAATAAGTACCTGGGGCAGGATGGAAATGTAGCCACCATGAGTGATGCAAAGGCTTAAAATAATGGGGGAATGTTTCAATTCTCAGTATAAACAAGTATTTTAGAAGTAGGAGAGGGAAGAGGGGAGATTTTCTAAGGCACACACAGAAATTTTGGGAGCAAGTATCACTAATAGTTGTGCTTGAAAAATCCCTTAAGTGTTTTTAAAACTTCCTCATAATTGAGGTAATTAAAGTAATTAAAACAAGAAAACTTGTACTCGTTAAATGTGGCTCCTGTGTAAGGAATGCTCCTTGTGATAAAGTACAGTTGTGAGATTGGATCATGCAGTATCTCCTACTTCCAGCTTTTCCTTCCCTTAAAACACTTTGCTACATGTTTTGTCTAGTCTGTTTGTGTTAGGACAGCCTTTAATCTAGCTTTATAGCTTCTGATATAACTGGAGCATAACCTCTTAAATCAACATTTACTCTCGATGTAAAGACTTGGATAAGTCATTGGGACTCTGATGCAAAGTCAAATTATCCATGCCGATAAGGGACGTCTTATTTCACCTTCTAACTGCTCGTGCTTCTTACACCTCTGTGTTGGTAAGTTAGAGAGCTCTCCACACCTCAGTGTTTTCCGTTTGTGTGTGGAGAAAGCGGTATTTTTATATCTCCCAGGACTGCCATGGAAACCAAGGGGTGTCACAGCTGGCTGTAGGCTACCGGGGAGCTGCAGCAGGCAGCATTTAACTAGATATAAGAAATACACCGAAGTGTTTTTAAATGACTTACAGTTTGATGGGGAAAGACACATCTCTAAGTAAATAGATGTGTTTCATGTGTAAAAATTACACACTCTCTTTTTGCAAATATATGTACATGTCCACACGCACACGCATGCATTATCTGTTTCTGTAAATGAACAAGAGGAAGATGTGTGCCTTTGTGTATATGTTTAAAATACAGACACACCCACAATTATTCGCTACAGATGAAAATTTTCTGTCATTGTCAAAGTTAGTAGTAGACCTGGAGTAAATAAGCCACATTTACTCCAGTGTAATTCAGCTTAATTGGAATTGTACCAGGAATTGCACAGCTTCTCGGAACTCCCTGTGGGCGTGAGGTCCAGGTTTCCTAGCAAGGACTGAATCACTTCATACTAATCTGCTGCGTAGGTAAAAAATAAAATAAATAAATCAGTAAATTAATTGTGAACAGGCTACTCAGAGGGCAGCAGCTGAACTTAGTGATCTCGGTTACTTTAGGAGCTTCTTGCGACTTGATTGCTGTCGCTATACCCTTTCTGTGGATATTTTTTTCATTTGGGGCCAATCCTAAGGCTGGATCAGTCAACTGGAATGCTCTCAAGGTGTTCTTATACAGAGCAGTGATGCTTTCAGGCCCCTGCTTCGTGTTAGGTTTCTGTGGGTGGGCTCTGCTTTTGCCTAACATAAGAGCGTAGTAAGATCTTTGCCTGAAACTCAAGCTGAAATTTATTTGAGGTTGCAAAAAAGTTTGGTTTGCTTATTTGTAAACTCATGCTCTGTTTGCTTCTTGCCAAATACAATGTAAAACCAGCTTCTTTTTGGTGGTAACATCCAGTGTGTGCTGGAACCATGAGCAGCAGGATTCCATCTAAATTAAATGCAACAATAAAAAAGAGAAACGTTAACCACAGTTATTTTTCTGGAAACCCAGAAAGGCAGAGCTTGGTGCTTATTTCAAACAAATGTTTTGGTCAGTTCTTTTGCATCCTGTAGCAATTTATCCATCCTATTTATACTCAAGATAGGTCCTCTCCTGTGCCAGCTTTCATCTTGGTTACAGTTTCCCGATTCCTTTGCCAAATTTTTTTTCAGCCCTGGTCTTACACAGCAGTTTGGGTAGTCTGGGGATGTTCGGGACTCCATGGGTTGGCTAAACACCATAGGTGAGGACTAGTTGCAACACGGCTTGGTTTTCCCTCATTTCCCGTCCCTGGCTTGTCCCCTTTACTGGCTTGTAAGTGTTAAATCACTGCTGAAGTGGCAGCACCTCCTGCTTAGGGAAGGGCAGGGTGTATAAATCCTGGCGGCAGAGCTGCTCCCAAGCCGAGCCCACAGAGCGATGGCTGGATGGGGCCGCAGTTTGAGACTTATGTTACGCTCCTTGAGGTTGAAAGGTGCTGTATATTATTTGGGATGGGAAATGGATATCATAAACAAAACAATCTTGTATATTGTGAAGATCTGGGGAGGGAGTCCCATAAACACCTGTTCAGGCCTGCGACGACAGCTGGTGGTGCTTTTGGGGTCAGGCTTCCCTCTGCAGCTGTGCTTACATTCTCCAAGGATAAAACAGCCTCTTCTCACATCCTTAAGAAATTACTCTCCCCGACTGTTTGTAGAGCAGCAATCAGAAACCATATACGCTGCAGAACATTTTCTTTTTTTTTAAGAAAGAGAGAGGTTAATGGGACCTGAAAAACATATAACATGATCGGCTTCACATCTGGAAAAGAACATCTTTTGTGCTGTCAGGAGGATTTTTCATTTTCCATATGTTGTTTCAACTTCTAGTTAATGTGAGGAAGGAGATACCTAATTATTTGATGGATTGCATAACTTAGTCCAGAGTTTAAAATGCCAGTTTATGCAATATAATCAAAGGGAGTGCAGAAACTTTAAATGTTTTGAATGTAAACAGTTTACATAAGCAAATTTTGAAATAAAAATAACATCTTTGTTATTATGCAGCATGACCAATAACACTTGTGGAAATTTGTTTTAAACCCTTACTATTTAAATAACAAAAATAAGATGTTCTTACTAGAAAAAATATAGTCATTTCACCCTTATTTTCTCTTACTGTAACCGCTTACACTTCTGTGAAATTGATGTGAAACTGTAAGAAAGCAAAGAACCTGGACGCACGTGTCAAATCAATACACAAATCCATGCTTTCAGGTTTCTGCTGTGAGTGTTTCAGAAATTCAATTTTAAGGGCTTGATAGTTATTGCAGATCACTGCTGGGATTCCATGAAATGCTGGGGGAATTGTGTCAGTATAATCTATCCTACAAAAGACACACGTTTTCTAGATAACTGTACGGGATGGCAAAACCAAATCTGTGTAAGAGAGGTTGCCACATTAGAGCCTTTTCCTCCCTGGTGGGAGGGATAAGCTGTTCTAATATGAGGCACATCTCAGACCATCTGTGATGGATATTGAAGCACTGTAATTCTGTTGAAAATGTTACACTCCCTTCTCTACAGAATTGAATGTGCGAAACTTGTGAATTTAGATGAGTTCTGTGTTATGGTAGTCTGGCCCTGAGAGAGTTTTGAACTGTATTTAGATGTCCTCAGTTCAGCTGGAGCCCAGACGCCGAGCGTCCCTTCTCTGGCTGCTGGTGGATCCATCCTCTGTGCTGTCCTTTGGCCTTATAAGTCACTTTTCAAAGGCCTTCAGAAGTACGCAGCTTTCTCCTTTAACTAGACACAAGGACTTAAATGGAGAGTAGGCTGTTCAAATGTGGTGGTTTTGATTGCGTCTGTGCCATAGGAGCAGGACTTCCATTTATTCTTATTTTTCTACTCTGCGAGGAAGCACAGGAGATGTATAAAGATACAGACATATATCTATAACTAACTTTTTCTTACTTTTCCAAGATGCTGCTGAAAAGAATATGGCATCACAGTTTTCCAGTGTGTCTTCACTTTTGATAACTTCCTTTTGTTCTTTACGTTGTGTACACAAGCAAGTGTCTTAAAGGCTTTTAAGCTCTGATTGGTAAATCGAGCAGTGTCCACGGAGTTTGATTTAAATCTTTGTGAACAGAAAGACATCAGTATGTTTCCTTGGCAATGTGGTCTTATTTTGTTTTCAAAGTGGTAAACAATCCTTTTTCATGTGAGACGTTGAGCAATCAAATTCTGAGCCGTTCAGAAATTTTTTGATGTATTATTTTTGTATTTCATTTTTGTGATGAACGTCTGGATAATTTTCAACAAAGGAAATAAAAATAGTAATAGAAGCAGTTGGTTAACTCCTAAATAGCTCCTGGCAAGCGTACTCACACTTGATTCCTCTAGGGCAGTCCCACTGCACTCAGTGGAGTTGCAGGATCTTGTGAATAAATGGACATCTCTCCGTCTTCCTGGGTACTACATAAATTTGCTTCCCAGGTATTCTCAGCACCCCGATATTCAAAGACTGTTTCAAGGTGGCGTGTATCAGGCAGAGAAAGTAAGCAGAGGCGAGGAATTCATTACTTCGCAGAAATTTTCACATGGGAAAGATTAACGTTCGTCGGTCAGATTAGCATCTGCCCACAAAATAATTTAAGGTGAGTCACGGAACGAGGTGCTGTTCAGCGTCGACTGCAGGGGCAGGCAGCGAGCACCCAACGCAGCGCTCCCAACCCAGGTCTGCTCCCACAGGGAGCAGCGTGGTCCTCTCCTGGGGGACCTTACCACCCTGCCCAAAGCGTTCCCTGGCAGCCACAAAACGAGCCCCTCGCAGTGAGCCAGAGCTGTGACCTGTCTTTGACTGTCTTCCAGGCGAGTGAAATAATTGCACTGACAAACACGTTATCAAGGCACATCTGAGCTAATACCGTAATTACACAACTTCTTTGAGTTATTTTTGCGTACTCCCCGCAGGCTCATGGAAGTCAGGGCTATATCACAAGAGGTTTTTTTTTTGGTTACAGCTGTGTCCTCTGGACTTGCTAAGAAATGGTGAAGTTCTTTCAAACCAGCAAAATACACCCGTAAATCCGCTTCACATTTCTGAGCTTTCCTTCACAGCAGTTTCAGGTAAAGACTTTCAACCTGTTCACATGAGGAGAAGCTGTTCTTGAATTTCTATTCCTCAACAATTCAGTGTATGAGTGCTTATTCTAATCCCCCAATTTAAAGTAACATTTCAGCAGAGATGTCACACTGTAATAAAAGCAGATATTCACAAGGTTACATTTCTTGTCCAGACAAGCCCTTACTATTTTTAAGATGCAAGCGGAGATTCCATAGAGGAGTGTTTTCGGAGCAGGGATGGTATTGCGTATAGATTGTCAGTGTCTCTTTCCAAGCTCTGACAGAAGGTAAAAGTGGAGCTTTTTGATCCCATAAAGTACCCATCTTCAAGTACCATCCCAGAACAGGCCCATTATTTCCCTTTGGAAAAGCAAATCTAAAATTCTTTCTCTAAACAAACTTAACTCATCAGTTCCCTTTCTTTCAGCATACAAATTCAGGTCCCAGACCCCTCTTTTGCTCTTTTTGGTGGTTATTTTTCCATGTGTGTATTCTTTCAGTATGCGCTCGTTCATTTGTAGTCATGAGAAGTGCTGACAGGAAAAGAAGGACTCTTTTTGGTACCTTTCAAAATTTTTGAAATTTAGATTTGTTCCAGAACTGAAAAAATCCAAACTGTTTCAGTAGTTTTGGCAAGATAGAATGAAATCTGAATATTGTCCTACTGATAAAAAAGGGTCAGCTTTTTACACTTGTCTTCATTGACACTGCATTGTGACTGAGATAATTTTATACAAATTTTCATCGAAATTAATAAACCTTAACGAAATGTTTGGGCACGCAGTTATTTGTACATCTATAAAAGGCAGACCAGTGTGTGAACTCTGACTGGTGTGCATGTGGTCTCTTGCACACACACACAGGTTTCTAGGCTGGGGTTAATTTTAAGATTACAGCTCCTGAATGATCCTTTAGTGAATTAATAAGGTATCAGCTACTTTTACCGGTATCAAGATACTTGGACATAACATTTTATAATTTTTCAGCTTGGTTACCTCCACTTTAACAAAAGGGAAAAGCTAGAAATCTCTCTAAGAGTGAATGGTGGTCCAAATAGCTGCAGAACTGAACACCTTCAAGGAACAGCCAGCGCTGCACTATTCTGCAAGGATGCCACACGATTAATGGTGTCTGCCTGGAGCCTGTTTGGCATGAGAAATACATCTATTAGTTAAAAGCCCTCTTTCCCGTCCCAAACCGGGCAGAAACAGCCTGCACCTCAAAGGAGGGTGACCGGAGGAGGTGCAGGGGAGGCGGTGGCCATCCCTTGCCAGGTGGCCGGGGTGGGAGCGGAGGGAGGGCCGGGTCCCAGCTGCTTGGGGCCGCAGGAATTTGGGGTGAGGAGGTTAATGACCCGGCATCGCCGCCGCCGCCGCTCCTCCATTGCACCGTGCCTCTGCTGAACCCCAGTCAGGGAGCGTCTTTCTTACAAACAGCTTGACACCCTCCCCCCTCAAATAATCCCCCCCAACCTAACCCCAACCCAGCACCTTTTGTGTGAACTGAGCACTTTCCGTGCTGGTTAAGCCGCAGGGTTTCTGATGCTAGTGGGTGCGCGTTCAAGAGGTTTGCTTTCTGTGGGCAAGGAGAAAAGAAAGGAAGAGTTGTGCTGATGTGAATATTGAGTGAAATTCGCTCTCTCTGTAATTCCCCCCGAAGTTCATGACGCCCCCGTCAGGATAAATTGGGCTTCTTGGTCGTTGACTACAGCTGATATTTCTGCAGTTATGTACAGGCAGCATGCTGTTAAAGTTGCTCAAGACATTCTTTGAGCTGCTTATCAAGGAGATTTGCTTTCCTGAAGACTTTTAATCAAAAAAAAGTTCAGTGACACCTCAAATTTATCATTTGATGCAAACCTATGATACCTCAATATTTTACATAAAGATATATTTTAGGAGGATTCAGTATTGTTCATAAATTTTTATTTTTAATTTAATATTAGTTTTTAATAATGGCCCACCTTTTATTTTCAACAGGATTATTTTACAGATGAAAACAGAGTACTTAAAAAGGACCCTCAACAGGATTACCATCTGGAATATGCCATGGAAAACAGCACACATACCATATTGGCTTTTAGCAGAGAACTGCACACTTGTGATACAAATGACAAAAGCATAACGGTAAGATGCTCTGCCTCTATGTAGTGAGATGATGTAATTAATGCAGCCCAAATGTATACGTGGTTATGAAGTTGGTTATTGAAATCTCATTTTAGTAAAAGGACAGAATTAGAGAAATTCACTTTCCAAAACGTCTCTTAGGTCAACTTAAATTAACCATGTAGTTCTTGTGCTAGTTCTATTAAGCTCTTATATTTTAATTTCAGCTTTCTTTGTCCTTCTACTTTAATGCGTTCTGTTCTCTAATTTCTAACACACCAAGTGAACACAGGATTGAAACAGGTACTTCTGGGCCATCAAGTCCCATATCCCATAGTTACAATCATTCGAGAGATGCCAACATGAGAAACATTTTTTAGGTCTTACACTAACTTGTAGTTGATCTTAAAGACAGACTTTTAAAAAACATTGGAGCATATATATTTATAGTATATTTTTGGTTTTATTTCTTTATTCAAAATAAAGAAGTTGAAGAGTTTTACGATAAAACTCTTTCCATGCTGAAATATACTTTTCATGGTAAATTCTCCTTTTGCCCTAGGGACTGCCGTGCTGTTTCCTAAGCATAATTTTAAATTATATGAAGTTGATGGCTTTTGCATTGGAAATGACAGATAGGTTAGAGAGGTTTGCAAAGCTTTCTATGCTCTGGTTTGTTTTGGAAGCATTACCGTAGCAGTTCAACACTATTTTCATTATTTGTGTTTTCACAATATACACAATAATAACAACATGAGGAGCTGAAAGATGCAGGAAGCAAACCACAGCTGTGCAAACCACGAGAGTTCCAGGCAGTCAATGGATCTATGGTTTTCGCACCTGCTCAAAATTGTCTCAGTATAATTTAACATTCTGGGACACTTCAGGATTTATTAGATTATTTTGTCTCAAGGGTGATTATTACAATTGAAGAATGGTTTACAGAGAATTGTTCTGTGCTGTGGCTGTACATTGATGTTTAAGATGCAAATCTGTTCTGTAATTGAATGTCTGTCTTCCCTAGCATGTGAGGACGGCAGTTCACAGAAGGTATTCACATCTTTGCAGAGTTGAGCCTGGGAACTGTTTTGGGAGGAAACCTGTTTGCTGGCCAAATGAGTGGCATCTCTAGAAAAAAACCGTTTGATGTGTTTAGTTGGTTACCTCTTTATGAGTCTGTTCTGCTATTTGCAGATGTGATTTAAATCTGGGGCGTTAATGAAGGAATCTATCAGAGAGAGATTAAACTTCTGCAGATCTGCAATGAACCCTATGAGTATAAAACATTAATAATTTTAAAAGCAGTAGGTGACTGCTCCTCTGGTATACATTGTCATTGTTCAGATACAGCAGTACCTACATCATAGTGATCTTAGGAATTATGTGAATAATGCAAGGAAGATCTTGTTGCTATTCCTTATGGGTTTTTTGGTTGTTTTCTTTTTTTCAGGAGAGCACAGTGCGAGTTATATGGGCCTACCACCACAAGGACATGGGAGAAGCAGGTCAAAATTACCATGGGTCTAATCGTGGTACAAAAAGTCTACGTTTACTGAATCCTGAGAAAGAAGAAGTCTCATCTGCCTCTTTGCCATACTTTGACTTGAGAAACAAAGACGTAAGTTACTCCGGGTTTTGGGTGTATGTGGAGATGGGGATAAGGTGACAGCCAAGGCTTTGGGCTTACGCGACAGGGTAACGTGACTTTTATAATATCATATTCTTGCCCTTTTTATTAAGACAGGTGCCTGTACCAGACAAGGATACAACATATTGGTGCCAAATGTTTAAGATTCCTGTACAACATGAAAAGCATCATGTGACAAAGGTGAGCGATTCTAACTAAGCAAATTTAGAGGGGCTCAGTAACGATTACTCTTCACAGCAGTTCTTACACTTTCAAAATTTGCTTCACTGCTTACTGGAGTGAAAACAAGGCCTTGTGTCTGTCTTCACAAACGTGGGTCAAGTGTGTGTGTGCCCAGGACCTGACTCTGGTGTGCCCTGACAACCAGCACATGCAGTGACAGGGTTCCTTTCTTCCTCTTCTCCTACGTCCTCTCCCTCTCTTAAGAAAATGAGGTTGAAAATTATTTCTGTCCATAAAAATTTTTCGCAAAGACTAAATAAAATTGTCTAAACTTGATGTTCCGTCAAGTTTCTACTTTTATATAAGAATGTCATGAATTTCTTTTAACAGAGGGTAATTTTAGATTAAAAAATAATTAAATGTTGACGTTTGTTAAAATGATGAAGTTTGTTGTTCTTTGATTCCAATCACCTGTGATGACCACAGTGGAGTTCTGCCGCGTTACATCACGTGAGCACAGACTTCATTATCTTCAGCTGCCTAAAAGCCAAGTGTTATGAAAAAAGAGACGGATGTTGTAATTTAAAATAAATGAAACAGTGTAAACATCTACACAAGGTTCAGCAAGATCCAAGGTGATTTCAAAACCCACGTGCATAAACATGTTTTTCTATAATACGTTTTCTAACTTTCAGTTTGGAACTGAAAGCTTAAGAGTGCTGGGAGAAAGATGGTTCTCATATTCCTTCCCAGAAGCAATATACTGAAGACCCCCTAAAAGAACAATTTTTTACTATTGTTTTAGACTGCTTAAGATAGCACTGTGAGATAGCTCTGGCTCTCATTTTTATAGTTCCTTTAACCCATTAGTGCTTTTAAGTATACAATT
Organism: Rissa tridactyla; assembly: GCF_028500815.1. Taxonomy (NCBI): domain Eukaryota; kingdom Metazoa; phylum Chordata; class Aves; order Charadriiformes; family Laridae; genus Rissa; species Rissa tridactyla. The sequence continues at coordinate 65,690,748 of NC_071468.1, forward strand.
CTGTCCATTTTTTTTTTATTGTCAGTCATATTTCTCCAATGCATTCAATAAGACTGAAATTTTAAATTAACTCAGAGAACTTAACGTGATTCCCAGTGTAAGTCTGAGAGATACATACAGTTATTATGAAATATTGTGGGTTTCTGCACTTTATCAGAATGAACAATCGCAAGGTCCAAATTTCTGCCTTCAGGTACTTGATCTTTAATCACATTTGAAATTTGTGACAGCTACTTGCACAAATCTGTATTACAAGCAGAATTTGCTTGTAATACCGTAACATATGTTCAGGATTCCTAGCTTTCTGCTTTCAAGTGAGAGAGCTTCAAAATGGTACTATCAGAATCATGCTTTCCTTGTTAAATTTGGTGAAAGTTGTAGACACATGCTGTTCTGCTAAAAAACCCTCTTGCACTATTTACTATTTATATTTTCTGAATTTATTTTTAAACTGCACATAAAGTTACCCGTTTTAAAAAAAATTGTGGTTGGCTGAAGCTCAAACATGATTTTCCCTCAGAAATACATGGACTAATTTTTCAGAATAGTTTTATAGTCTTTATTTTTATGATGATGTATAAAAATATCATAACGTCAGAAATCATATTACAAAGTCAGAAATTTATTTGTTTTTTATAAAGTTAAAAATTAGAGAAGACTCCTCAGTGATTTTCCACCTTCAGAAAAGCAAACAAATTTCATCTTGTCACTTAGAAAGTATTTAGAGAAAGGAAAGTGATTACAGAGAGAGAGAAGAATTATGTAGGAACACTTCCTTAGCATTTCTTTTCAGGGGCACAGCTTATATTTTTATATGGGTGACTTTTGTAGGTGACACACAGGGTTGTTGTGGAATTGTATCTCTGCACTCTTGCAAACTGATTAAACATTTCCTAAAGCCTACTGATGCACAAGGAATGGGGCTTACAGCTACTCAGGAGGACATTAGCTCTGCAAACAAAGATTGAATTTCACAAAGGGGAGGACGGATGAATTGTTTGGCCTGATCAAACTGTCTGTGTTAGTTAAATACTTATGTAGATGTTGATTCTGGATTGCTTCTCTAGCACCATTTTCATATAAACCTACATATCTCATTTTTACAGACAGAAAAAAAAGTAGTTTAGAAAATGGTACAAATTCATCTCTGGTATAATTCAGTCTACTTAAGTAGTGTACATGTGAGCTGACTTTGGCCATTTCTGTCCTCCTGTGTGATTTTGTGGCGCACTGAAGTGCAGTTGAGCTTTGAGCTCTTGTCGGACAATGTGTGCCATCACCTCCATGGAAGTGTGTGCTTAGCTGTGCGTATATGTAAATCTGCTGGTGGGCTGGAGTCTCAAGTAAGTGCAACAGCCGCAGGAAGACATTTTTTCATACTGTTCAGCTGTTCTCTATCATTCCTGTCTTCCTGAAAATTGCCCTGAGCATTTTAAAATAATGTATTTTTTAAAACATCAGTTTCATCAGGGAAGCACAATATTTTAATGAAGGGAAGCATGAAAAAATTAGACCTATCATTAAAGGTAGAGGCTAACACTTTCAATCATCTCTGGTTAACGAATGCCAGATTCTGAATACAGATTCTGAATTAAACAGAATTTTTTAACTTCCATTGACCATGCATTATTTTAAAAAAGAGTATATGCTGTCACGCAGAACATCTTCAAAACACTTACAAATATATTTTGTAAATACAATCCAGTGGTGCAACAGCTGGGTGATTGATAACACTTGGTCTTAGGGTGCATCTGCAGTAGTGTTACAGTTTGGCTGAGAAGCATGCTTCTGAAGTGAATCTTCAAGTTATTCTTGGTTATTTCGGTGTTGTTACTGCCATGGAGCAGTCATGGAGCTCGTGAACTGAATCCCTTTGGGTATAACTCAACAGGAGGGTGTGTGCCAGGAGCACAACAGAAGTTGCCTGGGTGGCAATGGGACGACATTTGTACAAATAAAACATTTCTGATGGCGGGTAGTGAGGATGTCCACAAGACATCCTTTTCCTCTTTTGCACTTTTTCTTCTCAAGGAAAAAAATGTCCCCCAAACTGAATGACTCTCTGGGCAAGGAGAAGCTTTTTTTGCAGATGTCCCAATATGCTGCCATTGCCTTCTGGGTAGCTCAGGCACGGTCCTCCACCTGATTGCCTGCATGAGCAAAGCTGTTGATTTGAAGTGAATTAAAGGGCTTGTTTGGGTAGCAGTTGCGAGGCCTGGGTTCTTCTGTTAGCACAAGATAAAGAAATAACAGCATAAGAGAGCTCAAAATCAGTTGAAGGTATAATTATGTAAGGTCTTATGTCTTTTCTTTCTCTTTACATAATATTCATGCTACTTTCCAAGAACCTCAGGTAATGAGAAACAGCATATTTTCATTGACTGTTCTTGATCAAGCTGTGCTACATGACATGTAAATTGTGCAAGAGATAAGATTGTAATCTTGTGTTCATCTCATAGGTAGAATAAGGACATGGATAAGCAATTTCTCCTTATGCTGCATTTACTGATGGAGAACACCCAGCCAGGTTTAGGGCTTCTCTGTTTAATCTTCCTTTGTTTCATATCTCTTGCAACTTCTTCCCTAGAGAAGCGATTGTGTTTTCCTACGTGTCCCTACAATGCCTTCTGTTACGAGATCTTCTCTGATGCCTCTGGGAACTCCTGGAGAAATAATTCATAATAACATTGTGCCTGCTAAGAAATAAAACAAAATAAGATGATTTCTCGACAGCTGGGCATAATAGTGATAAGAGTTATCCAGATTACAACCAATACCAGGCACCGATTTGTTTTTGTGACCCTCATGGAATACATCACTCTTCAGCTTCAGGCAGCGGGGACTGCTTGAAAATTTATTAAACTTCTACAGGTTTTCCTTCCCCTGTGTTTTTTTGTCATCAGAACCAATTATCAGGGTAACAGATAAATTTTAAAAATAGCAGTATGCAGAAGAGACGAAAGGGGTTGCTTGGAGGCAACCGTCTTTCTTCAAGTCAGCCGTTCGCAGGATGTCTCCGCAGTGGTCCTGGGGCCATGGGCCCTGGCTGCTCTCTGTGTGGGAGAGGGCACATCACCGCCAGTCTGCAAAATCCTCCTGCAGCTACATGTGCATTGGCCTGTTTCGCTGCTTCGAGCTTCAGGCTGCCTCAGGCTTACTACCCTACAGGGGTTTTTACTTTTCTCACACACGGAAGTTAGCCGGGAGCTTTCTCAGAAGTAGCTTTCTTAGAAAAAAAGCATTCCACTTAGTAGCCCAGACATTCCGGAGATGGGTTTAAGGTTATTTCTTGCTAGAATCTTTTGCAGTGCTCTGCAAATACCATTATTTTGACGTAGTTTTGAATGTGCCTCTTACTTGCACCCTCAAAGAAAGTCCTCTGGTTTCACCGACTGCACCTGGGGTAGGATGTCCTCTCCAGCAGGTCCTCTCAGAGGGAGGGAGGGAAGGAGCCGCCGGTGGAGCAGACACACAGCCATGTCCATGCACCGACCTCTGCGAGAAAAGGTTTCTGTCTCCCTGCAGAAGGGCAGCTCCCGGGGTGTGGAGAGCCCTTGCAGGCAGAGTCCCTGTGCTCCAGGGCTGGGAGCGGGGGCTTTCAGGGGGAGAGGGAGGAGCAGGCACTGACAAGGGGAGTCCCTGCATCATCCTCCCTCTTGTAAACCACCCGTTTTAAAAGTCTCTTCCTTATTTCTCTTTCGGTTTATCAAAAAAAAGTTATTCAGTGGCAGCACACCGGAGCTTCTGAGATCCTTTAATTCTCCTACCATCCAGATGTCTGATTTTCATGATTTTCTATGTGTGTGCTGACACGTCTCGCTCTACTTTGACAGTTTTCAAGGCTATTTGTTGGTGATTGGTTTTTTCTGCCTATTTGCTGAATTTATTTTTTGCTTACTGTCAGTTGGCGTCATGCATATGTTTACCAACAGCATAAAAGTGGAAATTTGTTTCACGTTCGTGGGAAATACTTCCCTGTATTTTGGTAAATGCAGCTTTTGCTGTAATTTCAAAGCCTGTCTTTGCTTCTCTTTCTACTTGTGGTTCTACAGATACAACATTTTTATTACTGTCTTTAGCTTAGCTTTCAATACTTCCTGTCTTCTGTTTGTTTAATTTAATTGTATTGCTTATTAATATAACTGCGTCTGGTAAAGATTCATTACTTCGGCTTCACATTAACCGCAGGTCTCCCATGCGCTCCCCTGTTATTTTCCGCCACAATTAGAAAACCTTAAAATACGGTATTTCCTCTAGTGTCTCTAGATTTTCTGTGGATCCTTTATACCTGTGGTCTCCTGACAAATTGTTTAATGCTGTGTGTAAGCTTCTGAAAATTTACAGTATTTACTGGTGAAGGAATGGTATGTATATTCTACATGCCAGACGTGCCATAATCGATTCGTGTGAAGCTTTTCAGCTTCAGTGTATAACATGTCTGTGCTAGTTTCAACGCTTCATAAATTTTCCCTCTTTATTTTCTTTATTTCTTTGAAATATATTGTGTTTTCCTCAGGGAAAGTAGTTCTCCAGGCTTCAGTTGTAATAATCCCATAGACAAAAACATGTCAGACATTGAATTTCACTCTTAAGAGAAGGAAAAAAATAATTATGTAAAATAACAAATACGGTTGGGTCGCAGGGTCATTTAGCTGTATCTACGTGTCTTTTTTCTAAGAATTACTCATTTTCCTATAGACCCTAACTTTCTGGGTTTTTTTTGAAACTAGTATAGCCAGAGAAATACTGTCAGAAAGGCTGCGATGTGGCTGTGCTCAAGAGCATAAAATGCTTCAATTCTGTAAGAGAACTTTTTTAATGGGACACCCAGTTTTAGAGGGCAGAAAGGAGGATCGTAGGTTGCATTTTGTAAGCTTATGAGAATGGAGAAGCAGGTTTAGTGCTGCTGAAAAGGGGAAGAAGCCCCATGCTGGGGATTAGACTATGTGGTCAAAATTCAGTGTCTCTTAAGTGCACCTCATGCATACGAAATTAAACTCAGGCAACATATTGAAGACAGTAAATTAAAAACGACAAAGATGGGCTTCCTCTCATCTAACTTGACTTATCTCCAGGTCTGAGACTGCTGTTTAAATGACCTTACAGTGGCAGAAATACCCATTTGTATCATCCTGGAGGAGGTGTCTGAAATACACGAGCTCAGGCATCCCCTGTATGGTTCAATCTCTCCGTTGGCTGAAGAGAGAACCCAGATAACCAGCCTGTATTAGATATGTAGCTCTCAGCTGGATGAATCAGGGGACACGTGTCCCACCAAAATGGTCAGGGGACAGAAGAGATTGTGATAGGAGCAAAAATTGCAAATTAAAACTTTTTATTTTAAATTTGCCTTTAGGAAAAAATGTTTTTTCTCAACCATAAGCCTATGTAATTTTTTAGCACTCAATTTAGGATGTGACTAGGGAAAACAGGCCAAGCATATCACTAGACAAAACCATAATTATTAAGCATTAACTGAGAAGCATTACACTGGGTATATTTTTATATAAGCCCCAAAGTTTTCCATTGTTGATCTTAGAAAAGGGAGCCTCTTTTCAATTAAAGAAAGGCCTGTATTAGGGCACACCAGCAGCTGCTAGTTAATCTTCATGTTCAGTTTCAGAGCGATCTCTGATAAGGAAGTAAAAACTCCAAAAAAACTTGTTGCCAAGGGTAACTCTGCTTTTTGACAGTGGAATGCTTTAGTAATACCAAAGACCCCAGTGTGAAAATACAAAGGGACTCCAGTTTAAGAGACTGATTGATTGAAAGCCAGAAGGGCAGCCTGTGGCCTCCAGTACCTAAATGAGGGCACTGATTTTTAACTTGAGTGATACCAGACAGTAACTGCTTGTTGTTCTCTGGCTCGAACTTTTACATTTTGCTAAATGTGATAACTCTAGCAAATTGCATCATGCAGCCTGACATAAACAAATCTTCTGTGTTTTTCTGTGTGTTCCCCTGCAAAGCAATTTCAGCCTCGGTAAATTAGATTGGCAACCAAACGATCATCTTATGCTGCAGAGCTTGCAAGCTATCTGCCCTTTGATCTGGAGGGCTGTCTCTTCAGTGCAAGCCTGAATTGGCCCATTAGGCTTCGCAGTGTTAAAGAATGATATAACTGAACTGGCTGGAAATTAAAAGTTTCCCAAGCAACTGTCTCGGGAAACAACACAAATACTGTCTTGCATATTCTGCTAAATTATTTCATATGTAAAATCATTTCTTATGTTATTTCACTCTGTGATCAAAGATGAAACTACATATGACCACAGATTTTACTGTCACACCAAACTTCATATTTCTCATGGAACATATTCTTATTTTGCGGTAGTCTTATTTCACTTGCATACCTTTACAATAAGAATACTTAAACTATGCAGCTATTGCTGCATTATTTTTTTCGCACTGGTATGCAAAAATAATCTACTTCATTTCTGTCATCAGCAAACTTGCACATTTAGTGAATTTATTCCAGTTTCTTTGATTTTTCTTTTTTTTTTAATTAAAACAACATCCATCCATTACAGCAATGTATTGACTATGCCAGCACATGGTTGGAAAATATGTATTTTATGTGATTTTCTGGTTAAATGAAAGTCAGAAGTTATGTAATTTCTGGTTACATACAAGTGTTAGATGACAGGAGTCTTAGCTTAAAATATGACCAATGGTGAACATGGAGAAAGGGAGGGTACAATTTCTGTGAAGCGCTCTGAGTTTTACCTCCCAATTCTGAGACGATATGTTAAGTCGTCTTCAGGAGAGGACTGCTATTAGAATCATAGAATCATAGAATCATTTAGGCTGGAAAAGACCCTCGGGATCATCGAGTCCAACCATCAACCCCACTCTACAAAGTTCTCCCCTACAGCATATCCCCCAACACCACATCTAAACGAGTCTTAAATTTGATAAACCCCATTTTGTCTTGTACCACATCTTTGTTTCTTCTTCCTCGTCTTTAGCTTTGTGTATGGTTTTAGAGTAAGCCTGTGACTAGGTAGTGCACTGAAAAGAAAATTGTGCCTAGGAATTGTCTGCAGCCAACCAATCTACACTTCTTATCATAGCAGGCAACAAAATATTTCAGAGTAGAATTGTGCCTTAGATGAGCAATTATAAAGCATCTTCTGTGCAAATATCAGAACAGCAGGTTCATAGGTGGTAAAATCTGACTTGATGGAGTTTGCGCAGTGTGAGGTGAGTGTCTGGGTGGATCACAGAACTGATCTACCTTGGTCCTACTAGCATTTTGGCATTGCTTCTTAAGATCAACTTTCTAATTCAGGCAAGTCACATATTAGCAACATCTTAAGCAAATTTGCTATAGGACCACATTTAATTCCTCCAATGTCATTTAGATGGAGAAGAAATTTAATTTCCGATCTAACTATTCAAAGTGTTTCTCTTCAGTACCCACCTCTCACTCTGCAACCCTAGCATTAGCTACTGGGGTTAGTTTTCAGAGAATAATGTTAGGATACCTTCTCCATCTCTGCTTGTGCTTGTGATCCGCAGTAGTCACTGCTACGTCCAGAGCACAGATCCATTGACTCCTGGGGGCAAAATAGAAAGAACATTAGTAACAGTGGGAAAATAGACAGACAACAGACAATACTGCTCCACCACATCCACACATAGCATACATGACATCAAAATCCACACAGATGACAACTGAACTACAGGCAGATTGTGAATACTTTCGCTTTGCAACAAGACTGAAGTGAAGTTTTACCTGGTATGAAAATAATTTACATCTTGGATCTAACTAAAATACACAAAAAAAAGTGCAAACCCAAAACACCATAACCTGAGAAAACAGAAGTATCTAATCATCAGTCTTCACTGGCAACCTCCCTCCCCACACCTTTTGAGTGGATGAACCACAAGGCAGGGACAGGGGGAGCAAAGTCCCTCCCACTCTAAGAGAAGATCAGGTTCGTGACCACCTGAGGAACCTGAACATACAGAAGTCTATGGGACTTGATGGGATGCATCCCAGAGTCCTGAAAGAATTGGCTCTTGTAGTTGCCAAGCCACTCTCCATGATATTTGAAAAGTTGTGGCAGTCAGGTGAAGACCCCAGTGACTGGAAAAATGTAAACATTGCACCCACTTTTAAAAAGGGTAGAAAGGAGGACCCTGGGATCTATGGACCTGTCAGCCTCACCTCTGTGCCTGGGAAGATCATGGAACAGATCTTCCTTGAAGCTATGCTAAGACACATGGAGGACAGGGAGGTGATTCGAGACAGCCAGCATGGCCTCACCAAGGGCAAGTCCTGCCTGACCAACCTAGTGGCCTTCTATGATGGAGTAACTACATCAGTGGGCAAGGGAAAAGCTATAGATATCATCTCTCTGGAGTTCTGTAAGGCCTTTGACGTGGTCCCCCACAACATGCTTCGCTCTAAATTGGTGAGATATGGATTTGATGCGTGGATGGTTGGATGGTTACATCCAGAGGGTGGTGGTCAATGGCTCAATGTCCAGATGGAGATTGGTGACAAGTGGTGTCCCTTGGGGGTCCGTATTGAGACCAGTACTGTTCAATATCTTCATCAATGACATAGACAGTGGGATCAAGTGCATCCAGCAAGTTTACAGACGACACCAAGCTGAGTGCTGCGGCTAACGCCTGAGGGACGGGATGCCACCCAGAGTGACCTGGACAGGCTGGAGAAGTGGGCCCATGTGAACCTCATGAGGTTCAACAAGGCCAAGTGCAAGGTCCTGCACTTGGGTTGGGGCAACCCTCAGTATCAGTACAGGCTGGGGGATGAAGGGTTTTAGAGCAGCACTGCCAAGGAGGACTTGGGGCTACTGGTCAATGAAAAGCTGGACATGAGCTGACAACATGTGCTCACAGCTCATAAGACCAACCACATCCTGGGCTGCATCAAAAGAAGCATGGCCAGCAGGTCGAGGGAGTTGATTCTGCCCCTCTACTCGTGAGACCCCCGCTGGAGAACTGCATCCAGCTCTGGGACCCTCAGCACAAGAAGGAGATGGACCTGTTAGAGCAGGGCCAGAGGAGGGCCACAAAAATGATCAGAGGGCTGGAGCACCTCTCCTATGAGGACAGGCTGAGGGAGTTGGGGTTGTTCAGCCTGGAGAAGAAAAGGCTCCAGGGGGACCTTATAGCAGCCTTCCTGTACTTAAAGGGGTCCTACAGGAAAGATGGGGACAAACTTTTTACCAGGGCCTGTTGCGCTAAGACAAGGGATAATGCTTTTAAAGTAAAAGAGGGTAGAATTTGACTAGATATATGGAAGAAAGTTTTTACGAGGGTGGTGAAACACTGTCACAGGTTGCCCAGAGAGGTGGTAGATGTGCCATCCCTGGAAACATTCAAGGTCAGGTTGGACGGGGCTCTGAGCAACCTGGTCTAGTTGAAGATGTCCCTGCTTATTGGAGGGGGGTTGGACTAGATGACCTTTAAAAGTCCCTTCCAACCCAAACTATTTTATGAATGCCTAAGGTCTTTCTTGTTTGTGTTCCCTTTTGGTAGTCCTTCACAGAAGTCAGCATTTCCTTGTCAGAAAACACATTTCCTAACAGTTACCCCAGTGTGTGCAAAGCAAGAAGCAGACACCCTGTAAATTCTCACGCGCTCTGTCTTCGGGCAAAGCTGCGTGTTCACTCCCAAGCAGGAGGAGAAAAATTATAATGTTATTATGCTACACGATCAAAGGGAACATTTTGCCGTTGTACAATAGAATTAAAACCTCTTCCATTGCCATCTCAAAGAAACAGATAGACTAGATAGACATCACTCTGCATGAATGGTTATTTCATGAACAAAAGGAAGTACCTGCATTGACTTTATTATTTATACTATTCAAATTATATGTTCCTCTTGAATGTATATAAACTCTTTATAGACAGCCCTTTTTGGCTTTAGATCTGAAACATATTTGGTTACATATTACTTTATTATTATATTATTTTCACAAGAAAGTAATGATGTTGCTGATTAATTGCCGATTAATTCTGCTTGGTGTGTGTCAATTGTGCTGAGAGTCTATGGCCGTACCGAATACCACAACCACTCTGTCGGTGTTTCTGCTACTTAGGAGTGCAATAAGTGTATTGCCAGGAAGCGTAACCAAATGAAACATGTTTTTTCTTGACCTGAGCACTTTATCAGATTGCTCCTCAGGGTTATACTTTTTAACTGTTACTAAATGCCTTATCTTAAATCTTCAGACACACCTCAGGCAGAAACAATGTTTTATGAATATTTCTTTGAGGTACGCTTCTTGTGGATTTAGTCTAAATTACTGCATACCTTTAAAGTCTGAAACTCTTTATGAAGGGTAGATTAATTAGGAATAACAATTTAGGAATGGACATGATGGCAGAGAGAACAAGAAGCCTTAAACCTATCGCCAGTTGTCATTTTTAAACTTTGGTGTTATTGGTTATTTTGTCGTTTGGTTCCTCTTTCCTAATTAAAATATTCAAGTTGTTCTGCACACTGAACTATAGAAATTCCGGACGTGCAATGTAATCATTAGCAGTAGTTTGTGGAGATGGAAAAATTTGTGTGAATTTAGAGATACGGCCTGCCCTCCAAGCCAACAGCATTGCAAGAGTAGCTTTTACCTGAAAGTACGTGTTCTTTTCCAGTAAAAATTCTACAGCCTAAAGTGGAGGTGTGGTAATTACTTCTTAATGCGGTATACTAATAAAACTTTAATAAGAGCCTTCATTGAACAACACAGTCACTGAGTAAACAAATGCTTTCTTCTTTAGGCCAAGAACAGGAAATATCTGTGCTTTGAATAAGGGTTTCCATTCATGTGGTAAGGACTTTTTCTCCACAGTGATGTTAGAATTTTGGTTTTGCATTTTAAAGTATACCCAAAACCAGTTAAACCCAAATGCCAACCATATATCTTAAATAAATAAATAAATAAATAAATGTCAGCACTGTTATTTCAATTTGGGATTATGTCCTGTATTTGAATCTCACTTTGAAAAAAAAAGTCCTCCACACACATTAAGGACAAATCATGCAAATTTAAATGCCTGAAGTTGTATGGAACCTCTGTTTTTGGTCTGGAAAATTTCCATCCTAGAAGGAAACCTTACCTAATCGTATTATGAGATCGGGGGTGGGGATGGTTGCTGTTGCCTGGACCTTTTTCTCATCTCCATCTCTTTTGTATTAAAATATGAGAAGCAAGATATGTCACTAACTACACAGGTTATATTTTCCTCCAATTGGAAGATGTGGAAAATGTGTATGAAAATAATTTGGATGAACATTTGTATGTTTGAAGGACAATTCAAGTTAAGCAGTAATGCTCCCTGTTGTACATAGGTGACTATCAGTGAACCAGAAACAGCAGCTTTGCTCTGCCTCCTGCAATTCGCCCACCAAAATACACACCTTTGTAAGTAAGCAGCGCAGTACAAACTCAGGCGCACTTGGGACAGAGGGCGATTTAAAGGGCTTTGTTAGTGATGAAGACTGAATTTAGGATCTGGACTGTACAGTGAGAGAACCAGAAATGGGCACTTAGCTGTGTACATGCAACTGATACGGCCGATCTCAGGCAAGATTATGGCAGCTAGTCCATGCTAGACTGCAGCCGGCTGAGCATTGGAGGTGTCTCTTTCAACCCTAACTATCCTGTGGCATTAATTTAATGCTTTCTGACAGAAGGGGTGGGGTGGGGGCGCTGGGAGGGTGGTCCCTGCCTGACCCCGGGATGCCTGAACTCCGGGCTCAAAGTCTGCAGCAGATTAGTGTCCCAGACGTGACGCTGGCCTAGGCAGGCTTTTCTCCTGACATGAGATAGCCGTTAGGTTGTTAGGGTTAAAATCCTGCTCTGCCCTGGAGTCGTGGACTTAAACACCTACCCCAGCTCAGAGGTGCCTTTACAGCTCTTGGTTTTTCGCTCAGCACACCTCTGGGTTGTGTGGAAGAAGCAGTGTTAGGCAGAAAGCAACTAGTGCTTTTCTTTCAGAACAGTTATATGACGATAAAACCATATTATTATTGAGGTTTGGTTTTTTTTTTTCTGGAATACCTGGAGGTTTTTTGCTGAAAAAGACCCAGCTTTATTAAGCCAAGTATTCTAAGTATTTGCTTTTCTGAAGAAAAATCTAAAACCTTAAAAGAGACGTTTTAGACAAATATTTGTTCATTCCAAAACTACACTTTTGAAAAGCAAAAAAAAAAAAAATCAGGAAAAAATCTTGATGATTCCTAATAAGAAGACATTGTGTCTTTGAAGAACTGAGAAAAAGTTAGAGAAATATTTCAATGTAGGTGTGTGGTACACATTTGTGAACGAAGTACAAAGATCAGAGTAATCAGTAAGAAGGTAATAGTTCTTCCTGAGGATGAATATAGAAAGCAGAGACCCTGCAACTTGGTCTTCTGCTACAAAAAGTCTCTCGACTAAACTCAGCTAGTACTCAGTTTCTAAACCATCATTTTTTGGTCTGAGTTAATCAGGGACATGGCAAACTCATATAAATAAAATAACCAACCACAGGCTGGAAACTCTCTTAGATGCAGCAGTGCCAGAACAAAATCTTGTGTCAAATTTTTGCTCTCAATTTTAAGATTACAGAATAATGTTTTTTTCCCTTGTATTACTGCCAGCTACATACACAAGGTGTTGTGTAAGGATGTGGCCTTATTCAGTCGTTTATATGGGAATATGCCATCCCATAGAATCTTTACAATGTAAGATTAAGTTGAAGCTACCTTTCAAGCCAGAAAAAAAAAAATCATATTTTTCACTGTCATTTCAATGTAGAAGCATCACTGCAACAAGAAAAAAAACTCGTCGTCATTTTCATATATCAAATGAAATTCAGCATTTTGTTTTCTGAAGTTCAGTGGGCAATATTTTGTAACAGGGACACTATGAGGAGACTATGGATGTAGTTTACTAACCTTCATCATTCGCACAAGCAGGCACGAAGAAGAAACCACAGCTGTTAACATCAAAGAAAGCAAAGCAAATAAGAAGGGAGAAAAACAGGAATAAGCAGGAAAGACTTCCAAGGTTTCTGGCGATATTTTTCCCTTGTAGGGACTCTAACTTCTTGGACCATTTGAGCTGTTTTCATTTTCATCCTGTTTAATACATTGTACATTAGTATCTTGACCCTGCTTGTCTTTGGCTTTTGAGATGCAGGGCTCTATTATGTTACAATTTTGGCTTGTTTTTTTAAGAAACACAGACATGTGGTGCATTCGGTTTGTGGGTTGGTAAAGAGATATTTGGAAATACAGAAAAGAGCAAGAAAAATTGAAGCTGAGTAACCCAGCACTGGCAGATACAAGCATTTTCTTTGTTCATGTGGTGTCAGCCTTTTGACCAGAATAGAGCTTCTGTTAAATTTACAGGTGGAAAGCACATGTCTTATCTGTATCAACTAACTTGATAATAAATTAAAAATGTGTTTGTTATATACTTTGAAAGTCATTATTTCGAGAAGTGCTAAGAGATACAGTACAGGAGCTCTGTAAAAATTCTCAACCTGCCTGGTGTGTACAGGTCATGCTAATCCCACACCATCACCGTAACCCATACTTTTGGTTGCAGAGGGCAGTGTCTTCATTTTGCATTTGAATGCGGTGTATTTTAAATCCCTCCACCTTTGGAAACCTTGATTTGATGTGATGGTGAATTATAGTGCATCTGTTATTTTTTATCTCTGTTAGTGGGAGTCAGATAGGTTCATATATGTCAGTGTGGAGAGAGAGAAAGAACTTTTGCCCAAGCTTTCAAGAAAGGTAGTGAGGATGCAGTAATTAAGTCATCATGAATAATAAAACAGGAGCTTCTTTTTGTGGGTTTCATGAAAAGCAGGGGAGATCGTGTCTTGTTGCACGCACTTATTTTTTGCAGTCCCGAACGCCTTCGGCATTTTGATGTAGGGTGGATATAGGGCTTTTGTTATCTGAGCCTCTGGCAGTTGGGAAATGTCAAGCAGAAAATGCACTTTGCCTGCAGGGGAAGAAGTCACCAAGGCGCCTCGGTGGTGCAGTATCTCCGCAGGCTTATTCACGACATGGCAAAGAGATGAACCCTGACAGCTGGGTCTTCCTTGCCTGTCAGCAGCAGGGAAAGCACCACAGATGAGCCTCAAAGAATGAGGCAAAATGGGTAAAACAGGTAGTTATATGCATATTCCCTTTCAGTCTCCTTTCAGCCTCTTTCTTGACTCCCTTGGCTAACAAGAGGTGGGTAGGAATTAGCAAGGAAAGAGGAAGGAACTACGTTTCAAAGTCAGAGGTTTCCTCATAATTATTGAAAGTGAAAGGATTCCCATTTTCACTGCAACTCATCTAAATTACTCAAGTTATTGGTGGCAGGAAGTGTCATTTGAGAGTCCCCTTGCACTACAAGAACAGAGTAAACGAGGCTATGTATAAATAAGAATACAAATAAAAATGAATCGTTTGCTTATATCTGCAGAGTTTATTGACTATTACATATTATGCCTATTATGCCACACTTTTTTCTGTATTTCCACAGTAAATTATTATCTTTTCATAAGTATTCTAAAAGTTGCACTATTTCCCGAGTCAAATTAACAAGACAGTCATGGTGACCTTTCAGGGTTCATCCTGTAGTATTGTGACCGGAGACCTGCAAAAGTAGACCTTAGTTTAGCTTAGTTTTCAGTTGTGTGATTTGGGAATTAAAGACTATCAAAGAACCAAAAACTTTATGCTTAAAAACTTCAAATAACTGGAAACATTGAATGCGTGCATTAAACAGTCCGTCTTTTAAAAATGAATGCTTATAGCTGGGGATCAAGGCTGATAAAGGGCTGTTAAAATAGGAATAACCTGGTAGGAGATGAGCCCTTTCAAACTGTGTTATCATTCATTGGGGCTGCAAGTACTCTGGAAACCAGGCCACCCTGATGTAGATATTTAATTGTAGATACCTGCTCTAGCAACTAATTTTACACCTGAGCCTACTTGTGTGCACATTTAAATGCATTAGTGATTTGCTGAATTTGGCCCCAAATTTGAAGAACTCGGTCGTTGTTCATCATTGTTTGTAAGGCTGGCCAGAAAACAAGAATTTTGTTTATTTGGAAGAAAGAGGAGGTTTTGGAATTTCTCTTCAGCTTGTAGCAAACTGAGCTGTACAGATGCTCTTTGTGGAAAGTGAGGGAGGAAGAGGGAGGCAGCCTAAACAACCGACTTGTTCTATAAGCTAAAATAACGAATGGCTGAGTAACTAGGGCAGCACTCACCTGGGATGTAGAATGGCATGTTTAAATCCCTGCCTCAGTTGATCACTACAATAGAGAATCAAATACTTTTTCTTAATTTTTTTTCTTGCTGAACTTTTTCTAGTAAGTAAATACAGCTAGCTATTCTTTGGATCAGAGAAAGGGAACCCAATGTGTCTAGGGGGTCTGCATCTCTTCCTGCTCTCATTTCAATCAGAAATGATGCTGTGATCCTTAGGGAGCTGGCCATTAAAATATTTCCACACATTTCTGGGAAATGAAAAATTTGTGATTAATGAGATTTTCCTAAGATTCTTCTTAATAGATTTCTGACCACTCCTAATAGTTTCTTTTTTTTTTTCTCCATTTGTTTAAAAGGGGAAAGAGAAAGGTGGCACCTTCCTAACAAAGTTGTAATAAAAATTGTGTAAAAAGTCTAACTAACTTCACTGCTGCTTTTCATTATTTAGTTGTGTATCTGAAGAATATAAATTGTCCTACAAGAGGCATTGGAAAGATGCTGAAGGGTTTGTTCTAGTTTTTTTCTTTTCTTCAGTAAAGAAAGCTGAAAAAACCTACTTTTTGAAGTGCTGTTATTGTTTAGGTAACTGACACTAAGAAAGCGATGACAGGATGTGAGTTTCTAATTTTGGTGACGTCCTATTGTTTTGAGGGGAAGTTGGTTTTGAAGCAGTGCTTGTAAGCACAGCAGGTGCTGGAATCTTGTAGAGGCAGGCAGAACTATCACATGTTGGGACAAAAATACTCTTTTTTTCTTTGTAGACACAGGGATAATATTTCCATAACCATTTCCCTGACTAACCTATACATTATGTGGAGCTTCTGAATTCTTGGGATATATACTGCTTTTTATTGTATAAGCTGCCATGATATGAGTGGGTTTTCGTTGTGCAGTGTTTGGATAAATGTGCAGGTATATGACGGAGCAGAGGGAAGAAAGAACATCAAGCTGAAATGGATTTCTGAATCTTTGTCAGTCAGTCTGATATATTGGGGAATAAATTCTTATCTGATGAGAAAACTGACTCTTATCTCCCTCAAACATACCTTTTACTTCCATAGTACAGTAATTCATGATGATGGTAATGCGAACTGAAATAGGGATTACTGGGAACAGTACAGAAGATCTCTTGTGAAGTACTTCATTCTTGCCATCAGAACAAAACTTTGGTGCATCCGTGTAAATTGGCATCCTTCCATTGACTTCTAAGTGCAGTGGAGTGGGTGGTTTTGGGTTGTGCACTTCTTGGACAGACGTGCAGGTACTCAGCAGCAGCTGGACTCCCCAAGAGCCCAACTTCAATGGTATTTTGCAGACTCATATCAACGAGGGTGGTCTTGATATGCACAGGCTCTGGTTGCGTCTTCCTGCCCTTCCTCTTTTGTAATTGGTTTAGTGGTTTGAACGAAGTGCAGAGAGCTAAATTTCTGGTAACAATATTGTGCTGACAATATTTTACTAACGAAATAAACTTCTTGCTTACCCTGTTCTGATCCTCTGGTAGCTGGGCTTCATGTGCTTGCAAAGCAAATGGATGCAAAGTTAGGATGTATATACATTTTTTGCCTGCTTAAAATACCTCCTCTTTCCTAATATTAAAAGTCAATACTGCATGTCACCCTATGTCTTAAGAGTTACGTTGCCAAAGCTTTGCTTTTCTTCTGAAAACATTAATATTTATCTTACTCAACTTGAAGGTAGGTATGATAGAATGGAATGCAATCTTTGAAAGCAAAAGCAAGGGGAAAACTTCCATTTTAATACTATTTTCTATATGCTGATATTTGTGGAATATGATCTTTCTGAAAAGCAAAATAATTTTTTAAAGAAGTATTCATGTTTGCCCTGGGGATGTCATCTCTGACAGAGATGATTTAATATCATCCATCCAAACAGAGAGTGAACACTATTAAATGGGAATGAAATTATTTCAGCCTACCCTGAAGTTCGATGGTCAAATTATAGTGGGGGCACCCGGGCACCCCTGAGAGCCCTCCAGCTCACCACTGTCATAAACAGGCTGGAGCACCCAACCTCTCGGGAATGACTTCGTGTTAATAAATTCTTTACAACTGAGCAGATTGTAAAATAATTCTAATTTCTTGTAGATGTCAAAAAAATTTGAAAGTCCATCTTGAGCTGCTGAGGAGTGTGGGGTATACCTCCAGGCTCACCGTACATGTACAGAATCTATGGGCAGCTCTAGTTTGAAATAGTACAAAAGAGGCAGAAACAGGGATGGAAAGTTCTGAGTAGTTCAGATACCAAGCTGGTTTAGCTGAACAGACTTTCAGCTGGTTTATATCCCCTTCATGCTGGAATGTGGCTAAACAAGATTGTGCAGGGAGAAAGACAAGTGACTGTGCAAGACTGGAGCGGGAGAAGGGAGAACAAGACAAATGGCAACAGAGGTTTTGTCAAGACACATAATTTTCCTCCTGCCCCCTGTTGATGCACTTGGGCAATGCTTGGGGTTGCAGAGCGCTGAAGTCACATTTCAACCTAACTACAATCGAACATCAAGTCTCCTCTTTTAAAATAAATGCACTATATAATTTTTAGTTCTGTCTGCATAGCTGGATTGAAATAGTCACATCTGAGATGTGTTTTCTTTCTTTTTCATTTTAAAATTGACAGGTTGAGCCATTGATCCAGAAAGGCCATGAGAATCTGGTGCACCATATCCTGCTCTACCAGTGCAGCAGCAATTTGAATGACAGTGTGCTGGACTACGGGCACGAGTGCTACCACCCCAACATGCCAGACTCTTTTCTTACATGCGAGACGGTCATTTTTGCTTGGGCCATTGGAGGAGAGGTAGGATGAATGTCTGTCTAGCATGGTTCATCAATGGGGCTTTAGGATGGTGTGTATCGTAATCAAGCTTCTTCCTAGTATATTAATGATTCCTTCATCTGTCTGGTTTTAAGGGTATACAGTCACAATCCCTAAATGCCTCACCAGTAAGTCCTCAGCTCTTGTTGACTTAAGAAAGTATGAAATGCAATGAACATTCCAAGTGACAAGCCAAAATCAATGAATATAGTATAGAGAGAATTGATGCCTTAGGGGAAGAAAGATGACTTGGGAGCATGGAAATCTGTCTGTGTATCAGCTTGGCCCATCTGATACGGAAATATGCTGCCTCCAGCGATGACCAATATCTGTTACCTGTGGAGAGCGGCAGAAAGAAAAGCAAATCTCTGTAGGTAACTGCATAAAAGACATGGAGGCAATATTTTCCAAATAAAGTTAGACATAGATTTAATTCCTTTTGTGCCTCGCCAGGACCTGGTTACAATAGTTTCAGGCATATCATTCCGAAGTTTCCTACCCAGCCTAAAGAGAAATCACTTCAGTGTAGGAGCGATTCTGTGTGCAGAGGACCACCTTACTCATGGCAATGGGACATATCTACAGAAAAGAGTCTCTGATGCCATGTTGACCCCAGGCTGCGTTTTCAGCTTATTTCATCTGTTAATTTAGGCTACAGTAAATGCTTTCAGCTGACATAAGGCAGCATCACTGCCAAAAGAATCCCATCCCTTCTTTACCCCCTTGATTCACTGTGTGCCCACACAAATGATGGTGTGGGCACAAAGAGGGACTGGGATGATGATAGTTTCTGGACCCTTCGTTTGCCAGCCTGCAGTCCAAAACCGTCAAAGAGTGCTGAAGTGCGAGGAAGCCAGAGGTGCTACACAGACCCATCAGCAGAAGTTTAATCCACTGTGAGCATTATCCCTGATGTATGCTTTGTGCATTTTCGCCATCAGCTATGCTCTGACCTAGTATTTGTACTTTCAACTGTCTTAATCTAAGTTAAATAAAAAAACACATATAAATAAATTATAATTTGACAAGCACTACGAAGGCTTTTGCAAGGATGATCCTGTTGTTAAAGATCTGCAGGGAGGAATCTGGCAGATCTGGGTTAAATTCAGGTTTACTAGAGTATTCACTACACTTACTTCAGTTTACCCGTATGCAGAATGGAGGTGATATTTGTTGCTATATACTACGATTAATTCATTAATGTCCATGAAGCATAAGAAAGTTGGGATTGCAAATTGCATATTTCAGAAAATTAGAATCTCCAATTGCATATTAAAATATTAGCTATATCCCCACTTACCAAGCTCTGTTTATCATCATGAGTGGTTTCAGAACTTGTACAGCCCCCTTTGGGATGAAGTTAAACTGAACGTGCAGGGGTGAACCCAGCACCTCCCAGCAGTAAACGCGGTTCCGTGCATTGGGTCTGACCAGAACATGTCCAAAGTAGCATCGTTGTTAGAGGACAGTGGGTTCAGCCCAGCACAAGCTGTTGCACTGTACAGAGCTATTTCTTTTGCACTACATGGCTTCCTGGTGCAAATGTAGCCATGAAGATCATCTTTATTGTTCACATCCTTTTACTTAGAATGCAGTGATTTGGGCAGGAAAAGCCACCTAATTATGTACAACCTCAGTATTCCCTGGAAAATACTGCTTATAGAAACTGGGAACATTTAAAATGTAGATTCACCTTTTCATAAGGGTTTCATTGACAGACTAACTGCTTGATGATGCAGTGTTTGCACATTTAAAATGGAATTTTCCTTTTCCGCTCAAGCAATAAATACAGGATAAATAATCATAAGATCACAGGATAATGCAGTTGGTTGCGACCTCAGGAAATCTCTAGTCCAGCCTCCTACTCAAAGCAGGGTTGGCAGCAAGGTCAGACCAGTTTCCTCAGACCTTTATCCTCTAACAAGCATAGGATCTACTGTTTTGTATTGACATAGCTATTATTTAGTGCATTGAGTATATAATAAATATATTACACCACAGTGCTATGTTCAGAAAGTTCTAAAAGGTCACCTTTGTAAATTTTATCATTAATATGCTTGTATCATTGCAAAAAAAGAGTAGATGCATTTATAAAAAGAAATTAACTCTTAACCGTGGCAAAACCATGTCTCACTCTGTATACGTTGGTTTCCAGGGCTTCGCCTACCCTCCTCATGTTGGCTTATCCATTGGCACAGCAGCTGACCCTCAGTTCGTTCTTATGGAGGTGCATTATGACAATCCATCATACACAGAAGGTTTGTGCCCTCACACTCTTTACAACATGCGAGACTGGAAAATGCACTAGACACAAGTGCTTCTCATTGCATTACATGGCAAATAGAGCAAATACAAAGCTGAGGTTTATTTTTCCCTGCTCAGTAGTTCCTGGTTCCCGTTGTTTCTCTCACTGCACTCAAAAGCTTAACCTGAAGTCAGTGGGAGATTCAGATAGACAAAGAATTGTGGACCGGGTGAATACATCTCCTCCTATCACTATGTTCTTCGTGTTATCTCTCTCTCCTTTCCTTTTGCTGGGAAATCCAATCAGATTGAGAGAGAGCAGCACAGCACCCAGACTGTGAGGCAGCAACACAGGGAATGAGCCTTTTATTAATTTTTTTTAGCATTTTTTTTAGGTCAGTTTCTGAAGGTGAGGTGTAGACTCAGGTTGCTAGATCATTCACTGGGTAAAAGCAGTTTATCTTAAAAGATAAGCTTTTCATTTACAACAGTGTTTTTTAATTGTCTTTCTAAAATTGATTTATATTTAGAAGAAACAAAAGGAAGAAACCAGGGAGCCCCAGAAAATCTAGGGAACTTTGAAGCTGACTTTTGGAAAGATACTGTTTTGTTCTTAAGCAAAAGTTTATTGAGCCACTGTACCTGAGAATATTCTGGTGATTGGTGTATATGAACTGAGTGAAATCCAATGCAGCACAGTGCACTGGCCTTTCTTCACACTCCCGTGTGTTTAAATAACATCCTCCGTGTGGGTTATAGTGTTCTGTTTTACTCTTATTCCTCCTCTTTTTTGTTGTTCTAGATGAACTACCTTAAAACTGTTTTATTTAATGCCGGACACTAGCTCTTCAGCATGCACATTTGTGCAGAATACAGTAAACTTCATTTGCATCCTTGACGTTGCATGCTTTTCTATCAAATATTACCAAAAACCCGAGAAGTCGCACGCAGAAAAACTGTTTTCATATTGGCTGTGTCCCCAAATTCATTATTTTATTTTAATCGACTGTACTGCATGATACTGTTGTTTTAGTTCAAGTGGCACATACAAAAACTGGGAATCAATAATGTTTTGTTTCCTTTTTAAGCAACAGGGACGATTTTGTCTTTTTGGGACAGTCCCAGGTGAACACAGGGTCTCGCCAAAGACCTTGGGAAAATTCAGAGAGCACGGGCCGAGCGGGGTGTCTGTAATCCCGGTCATGTTTCTCTCCTACCTGACAAAATGCACAGCATAAGATCACGCCAGGAGTGGGAGAGGGCAGACCTGGGTTCTCCCACTGCTTTGGGTGGGAGCACACGAGTCCCCCTGACACAGCCCCCAACCTGCCACTGGGTTGGCTTCATTTTCCTGTTTCAGGATCTGCATTTTCCCAGCTTGGGTCTGGCGGTTAAAGGCTGCACTGTTAGCCTTACGTTGTGATCTGGGGTGATGTTTTCCTAAGTGACTCAGATCGGTAGTCAGCGTTGGCCCCCAGTTAGACTCAAAAATGTTTGAATTGCTTCTAACTTGGCTGGTTTTGAATGTGTCTGTTTATGAAATCCCTAACATTCACTTTTAGTTGGAAAGGTGTTCTCTTTTGAGATTGTTTATCAAAAAACTCTTACATAGCTTAAAAATTTCTGGCATTTCGATGTTAGCAACAAGCTTGAAGGGGAAATACCACAAAGGAGAAATTCAGGTTGATGAGATTGTACAAATAGCTTCAGAAAGGGAATGAGTATGGATTCCCAGACACAGTAAAATTGGGATGTTGTGGGACAGTATATTTCACCTGAAAAGTCACGATTTGTATACTGGAGAATGTCTCATAGTTAATTACCACTCTTAATTTGCTATGCCTAGTTCATAGCCTTTGTTCCTTAATAATTATATAAAACTCTCTCTTAGGTACTTTAGTAACTGGTTAACTTAGTCCCTGCTGTGCTTCTCTGTCATTTGCCTATCTTAAAACAGCCTGCTGATTTCATGTTGATGTAAAATTTAGTTTCAGGCACTGCTATGTCTGTTATGTTTTCTAGAAGACCAATATAGGTCACTAGGAAGCCTCTTACCTTCTTTGAGACACTTGGTATGTTTTTTGCATTTTTAATTTTCAAAACTGAAATTTGAAAAGGACCAACAAAGAAGAGGGTAAGAGAAGAGTTAACAGAATGCAGAGCTTGTGCAACACAAATTAATTGTTGTTTTTTGCTTGTATCTTTCCTAATAAAAATGGCTGATAGAAGAGAAATAATTACAAGCAGGTAGATGATAGATGCAACATAAATTCTGTGTAGATACACAAACAAATGCATATGGCTAAACATTTAGATGAATGAAATAGATTCACAACATTTTAGCTCTTAAAAACCACAACATTTTTAAATCAGGTTTTGGTTCCTTAGACTACTTTTTAAAATCAAGAGAGGTCCTTGAGTGAGTGCAGCATTAAAATCCTGTGCAGTTCCCCTGTCTGCTTTACTCAAGGTGCTGGTGTTATCTTCAAGTTTGAGATTTAGGAAGACAATTTTCATATGTTTAATCGATGCTCTTTTAATAGAAGAGATTGCAAAAACGACGTATTTGGTCATCTGGGGTATGCTGTAACGTGACAAGCAATCCAAAACAAAGAAAGAATATAATTAATGCTAGGGCTCAAGGTGAAAGAATAGGTAAGCTGACAGGTAGAAGACAACACATGGGTTGAAAATTTTAAAGAAAAAAACCACAACAACTTTAAGCTCGGCTTTAACTATTTGATTTGAAAATCATACATGGCACCTTTTGAGGTCTTATTGTCTCTTTTTATTGTTTGCTCTGCCTGTGGTCTGCCTTTTCTCTGAGGTCCGTGTTGGATAACTTAGTGGAAGGGACACAGGGGCTCCGGGCAGCACATATTTTTCATTCACATCTGAGCATGACAGATATTAACATACCATGTTTAACAACCCTCCTGTGGCCTGCCTCTCTTTATTACTTCCTGCATATGGTCTGACTCATTTCCAGGTTATTGAGGTTGATTCTTCGATTTTCATGAAAACACTTAGGACAAGCCTTGAAAAATGTGAAACAATTGGATTTTTTTTTTTTTTTAATACTGATTTGCAGCCATGGCTGACTGTGTTCTTTTGTTGCAGGTTTGATAGATAACTCTGGTCTGAGGTTAATTTATACTCCAGTTATAAGGAAATACGATGCTGGGGTAATTGAAGCCGGTCTTTGGGTCAGCCTCTTCCACAATATCCCACCGGGCATGCCTGAATTTGTGTCAGAGGGTCACTGCACACTGGAATGTCTGGAAGAGGTATGTCTCCTGTCTGAATCCGTTGGTTTTCATTCCTAGAAATAGTTTTGGACAGCCTCTTTAACTTCTTGGGAAGATTGATAGTTACCATTTTAAGATGTGTGAAGAAAGGCATCTGCTACATGCTGCCCTCCAGAATGTTGAGTCTTTTTGATCTGGGTATTTGGGGTGCTCAGTATTCAGGCTGCTTTACTGGTATGAGTAATCCTGGGTGACACAGTGCTTGTGATGATTTAATTGTGTGTTCCATATACAAGCATACATCGCTTTCCATGGCAAAGCTATAAATAGCCTAGAATAGCTAGCCCAGAAAAATTGTTGAGAGACACTAATTAAGACCTATGCATTAACAAAAGGCTCATAATAGTGAAGTGAAAGCCTGAAAGGTATTCTTAGACCAACCACAGAAACTGAAGACCTGAAATGTTTTGTTGTATGGCCCAAAGTACAAAATTATGCATTCATTAAACACTTGGTTTCATTAGGATAATCTAAATA
Source organism: Rissa tridactyla (assembly GCF_028500815.1). Taxonomy (NCBI): domain Eukaryota; kingdom Metazoa; phylum Chordata; class Aves; order Charadriiformes; family Laridae; genus Rissa; species Rissa tridactyla. The sequence goes on from NC_071468.1 coordinate 65,714,858, forward strand.
TCTCTACAGATAATTGAAGTATTGTCTAAAATCTGTGATTAATGTGATCACGGGAGATTCTCATATACTTTTTCATTACAGAGAAAAGTTGAATGGATGCTTGTTATGATGTGGTTTGGAGTGAAGTGCAAATTAGATAGGGGATTTAGATTTGTTCTTGGAAGTGTTAAATGTTGCATATTGTCCTAGCATTTTTCAGCCTAAAACCACTTGAGTAATCTGTTATTGTGAGGTTTCTGACCTTAAGGCTTAAGGTATTTGAAAGGTATTGTAATAACAGGTTATTTCTAGTTTGAGCTCTGAACAAGAATCAAAGTTTAGCATACTAAAAGTTCGGATCCATAGATCTCAGCTAGAATGGGAGTGATGTCAGATTTGTGTCAATTTGGAAAAGTAAATTTTAAACTGTTTTTTTGACCCGGAAAAAAGTTTCAGGTGTAAACCTACGGTATTTCACTACCAGTTGACTTGAAGATGGGAAGTTGAGCATATTATAATTACATTCTCTTAATTTAAATTGTTTCTCTTGGCATGATATTGATGATAATGTCTTTCAAAATGGCATAGAAATTCCTTTTCACAATAAACATCCACGTTCAGCAGTAGCAGCCACTAGCAGTAAAATAACGTCCAAGTTTTAGTATAATACCCTTGAAAGTCTTAATCTATTGAGAATTATTGGCCGTCCAGTTGATTTTCATAAAAACTGTGTGTGTTAGGAGTCAAAACTTTTTTTTTTAAAGGAAAAAATTGCCCAAAAACCCCAAGCTTTTTTGTATATAAAATCTTAATTTCACACACAGATACATTTGGTTTTGCTCCAGACTGCATTTTGCTGTAAACCGAGGGAATGTAAAATGCATTTATTAATATATTTTCACTCTGTTTGTACGTTGCATTATATTACATTGCATCTGGGCACGCTGATGATGTTGGTTTCCCCTTGCCAGGCTCTAGGTGCTGAGAGACCTGCTGGGATTCATGTGTTTGCGGTACTTCTTCATGCTCATCTTGCTGGCAGAGCTATCAGGATGCGTCACTTCCACAACGGCGAGGAGCAGAAGCTGCTTGCTTATGACGATGAGTTTGACTTCAACTTCCAGGAGTTTCAGTATCTGAAAGAAGAAAGAACCATCTTGCCAGTATGACACTCTTTATTCTTTCCCTGAAAGTGTTTAAGAGGTCGTGTGCCTAACATTTACTGACATTTAGGATTAATTTTGCTATAGAATTCGTGAATGTTTTGTTCATTTTTTCACTTATTGCAGAGTGACTAATGCACTGAATTTGCAGTATCTCAGGAGACACTGCGGACTGGCTGGCCCATGAACTCAAGCTGTTCTTTGGGTGCATTTGGTGTCCACAACTACTTGATTTGAACTTTACTGTTACAGTAGACTGGACTTCAGTAAGGCCTTTGACACCGTTTCCCACAGCATTCTCCTGGAGAAACTGGCTGCTCATGGTTTGGACGGGCATACGCTTCGCTGGGTAAAAAACTGGCTGGATGGCCAGGCCCAAAGAGTTGTGGTGAATCCAGTTGGCAGCCAATCACAAGTGGTGTTCCCCAGGGCTCAGTATTTGGGCAAGTTCTGTTTAATATCTTTATCAACGATCTGGATGAGGGGACTGAGTGCACCCTCAGTAAGTTTGCAGACGACACCAAGTTAGGTGGGAGTGTTGATCTGCTCGAGGGTAGGAAGGGTCTACAGAGGGATCTGCACAGGCTGGATCGATGGGCCAAGGCCAATGGTACGAAGTTCAGCAAGACCTAGTGCTGGGTCCTGCACTTATGTCACAACAACCCCATGCAGCAACAGGCTTGGGGAAGGGTGGCTGGAAAGCTGCCTGGTGGAAAAGGACCTGGGGGTGTTGGTTGACAGCTGGCTGAATATGAGCCAGCAGTGTGCCCAGGTGATCTAGAGGGCAAACAGAATCTTGACTTATATCAGAAATAGTGTGGCCAGCAGGACTAGGGAAGTGATCGTCCCCTTGTACTCTCCACTGGTGGTCAAGCATTGGAACAGGCTGCCCAGGGAAGTGGTTCAGTCACCATCCCTGGAGGTATTTAAAAGATGTGTAGATGTGGTTCTTAGGAACATGGTTCAGTAGTGGACTTGTCTGTGTTGGGTTAACGGTTGGACGTGGTGATCTTAAAAGGTCTTTTCCAACCTAAACGATTCTATGATTCTATGAAACACTTGAGCAAAGTAGACTATAAAATCACACATGTGCCTGGTTATGCCATCTTCGTGCATCCAGACAGCTGAAGAATGGAAACACCACTGTGTGGCCTTATGGAACCCTTGGAGCCAAGTAGCACATCCTGAGTATTTGCACACAGCAAGTATCCAGCCTTGCAAACATGTGTCTACAAATCAGCCAAATCTTACTTGTTTCACATTTTTATTTGTTGTTGGGAGTAAAACTCTACGCTCACGTTCCACATGAGGTTTCACTGAGTAAACAAAACCCTTCAGAAGAAGAAATAATGCAATTCTATCTGCTCTTCTTGTGAGAAAAGTGTAATCTATCTTTTAAAAAACTCCCAACCGCAATTACATTATAAAGCAGTAGCTGTCCATAGATATTGCATGAAAAGAATCTAGATTTTTTTGGTTGAGTTACTCATTTAAAAATCATTCACTCAACCTTTGTTAGTTCCAGCTGGCATCTATTTTTGAAGATTTGGCCTGAGGACAGAATGTTAGTGTTGCAAAAATTGGGTGCTCCAGATATGACCAGCAGCAGCTGGAGATGTACCTGTCTGGGTGCATATGAACAAGCCCATTATTGGTGGAATTGGCCAGATTTAAAATATCAAACAACTGGATTTTTTTTTATGATTGAAGCCAGTAGGGGAAGGGGAGGACCTTTGGAATGACTGAACTTCAAGTATGGTCAGGAGCCCCATGGTTTAAACTTCCAGGCTTCTCTTCGAGTCCCTTCCTCTCTTAAGTCTCTTCTTCCACAGTCGTATACTTTAATATTTGTCCTTTAAAGGCAAGACACTAAAATGCTAACTTTCTAATTTTATTTCTACAGCAAAACATGGATGTTCAGGTGTAGCATTTACTCTTTGAAGTCCAACTGCTTGTACTCCACAGGGACTTCAAAGACAAACTGGTGTTACCTCCTCCAGGAAAGAAGTGTTGAAGGGTTTAGGAAGAGGGCTGGCAGAAGATGACAGGTTTGCAGAGAAAGCCTGTAATATTTTTAGGAAAATCCACGCAGATTATAGAGAAAGACCTCTTAAAATTCAAGAACAAAAGGGAGTAGGCTGCAGAAAGACTAAAAGAAGTATTTGATAGTATCAGCAACTTAAAAAAGACAGCTTGAGTAGAAACAGGAATTCTTTCTCTAAGTGAGCCTTTTTCATGCCTTCTATTGTTTTCATCTTATGCAAAAATACCAGTACAGCTTTACATACATCATTCTGATGTAATTCGGACCACAGCCTAATCAATTAATCATTAATATTAAAAATTTTCATAGAAGTTCTTGTTATTCTGTCCTTCTGCCAGCTCTTCCAAGGGTGTATCCTTCTTTCAGCTCGAGGAGTCGGGGTTATTTGTTTTCTTCACGTACTAGCACTCTCTTCCAAATTTGGAAGCAAAAGATTTAATCTCACAGAAGGAACACTTCTAGTGAATGTTATCCAGTCCGTAAGCCACGAGAGCCAGAGACCTCACTGGTGGGAACCAGCATATTCCCACTGGGGGCAGCGAAGCTGTGCCAGTTCATGCTGCTTCAGAGAGCTCTGTCTCCATCTGTCTGACAGGAGGCTGACACAGCTTCTTCCAGCAGCCCGGAGTAGTTAGTGCTAGCATTGATCTGGCAATGAGACAGCCCACGGGAAAGGAGAAATTATCGGCCTTTGAAGGGTGATCTGATTTTTGCAGGGAAGACTAGTACAATGGGTGATAGGGGAAGATGCTGATACAAAAAAAAAAAAATAAAAAAAATTAACCAAAATGAATAAACCTCTGGCATCCTTGTGATGTGAAGTTGACCAAAAATATCACAATTTGGACATCTGGCTATGTTCTTCAACATTTTCATTTCCACTTGATTATCATGGTGGTTTTGAGATTTGTATTTGATTAGGTACAGGGAATAGAGGTACTACCAAACTGTAGATCAGTTTGTCAAGACAGCAAAAAGTTAATTTGTATGTACTTGAGAAGGTAAGTATTCAGCCTTTCCCATACATATCTGTCAATATACTTAAGTCTTTGTCTGCCACTCCTCTACTCGCAGGCTTGGCAGATAAATAGTTGTTATTGTGATGTGGAAAGCCTTCTTTTCCTCATTTGGCAAGTGTTTCTATTGAAGTTGGCAGGATAAATTAGCCTGGGGAAAGCTCTCCAAACTAGAACTGGATGGGTTTTGGAGCAATACTCATGTGTATACATCACAGAATCATAGACTCTTCATGGTTGGAAAGGACCTTTGAGATCATCGAGTCCAACCATACACACAAAAAAATCCAACCCTACGATCTCTGCCACTAGAGCACGCGCCCTGAAGTGCCAAGTCTATATACATAATTTTCCTGAAAATAGGATTATAACTGGGCTCCTCTATTGCTATTTTAGAAAAACAGACCAGACTATTAGTAAGACTCTGTTTAAATCCATGGGGGATCCCTGAGGATCAGGCATAATATGAATGCTAAGTGCCAAAGCCTTACCATATGCTTATTACCTAATCCTTTGCTCTTTCAAAAAGTCCTATCCACTGCTCTGATCCTTATTTCTTAAGTGTTTTCTGTCATCTGTGTTTACCTGAAGCTGGTGTTGATGAACTTCAGAACTCTGAACTTCCTAAATCTTGTGTTTCAGGGGGATAATTTAATCACAGAATGTCACTACAGTACTGTGGACCGAATTCGCATGACATGGGTAAGCCAAGTATTAACGGATCAAAATAAGTACACAGATAATATTGGGGACTAAAATCTTTTTCATAAAATGTTACTGAAAAGTGTGAACTTACTTGCTAATGCCTGTGTGCACATAATTATGTATTATCTTTCCTTTCATAGATTCTTAGGTTTTAAAGTCATCAGGGCTATTATGAGAATAGTCTGATCTCTTGCATAAGGCATTCAAATGGCTAGTTTAGAAAATTAAACAAGCCAGTTCATAAAAGATCTTTAAAAATCAGACTTAGCTAGTGTAGGGAGTGCTTTCTTCATAACATGTATTGACATGCAAATTCTGCATATCCTAATGAATTATTTTTATGAACTTGCTACCCACCATTTTTCCACAAAGTTGTAATTGCTAGTTCTTACATACTGATTTTTACTTACGCTGTGGTTAAGATGGGACCACTTGCTTTTGTGCCTAATGTAGAATCCAGGCAGCAGGCAGGTCCTTTGGGCTGGGAGGAGGAGGCTGGGCTCAGTGAGCCTCTGTGCGTTACCGTTCTCATGCGGTGGGTTTTCCAGCATCAGGGACCCTCCTGCAGAGCTGCTGCCCCCAGGACAGTGCAGGAGGAGCCTTTGCCGTAGCCTTGCACCCTTGCAGCCGAGGCATGAGGGGCGGCTGTGCCACAGCACTGGGTGCATGTCCACGGCAGCAGACAAGGCAGGGCTGTGGCCAGGGGGAGAGCATCCCCTTTGGGGTCGAGAGGGTCTGGCTCAGGCTTGGCACATGGCAGCACATGGTCTCCCAGACGCAGCTTTTTAGGTTAGCAGAGGCCATTGCGATCTGGCCACTTGGTTTTAGAGGTGAAGCAAATTCGGTTGTTGGGAAATGAGCTGGACTGTGCCAGCTGGCTGTGAAACCAGAGAGTGATGCCAGACCCAGTATGCTTATGGGAGGGACGTAGCTGCCAGCACCCAGCCTTCACCAGGGGCTGATCCTGCTTCCTTGGGAGGTGCTGGATCCAGACCTCCAGAGGTGAGACCTGAGGGGTTTCTGTTGGCCAAGGAAGACCTGGTCCTGGCATCCAGAGAGCACAGGGATACCTCTCCCTGTGATGATACCTCTCCCTCTCCTACATGGCTGGCATGTAGGCGCATGCAGTAGGTATATAAAGAAAAGCAAAAGAGCGAGAACAAAGGCTTTTGAGTTTTTGTCCTATTGTCCTGTGTGGCGACCACACTAGCTCTTGGCCTTTAGTTCATGTATTTTGTGTTCTCCATTCCTGTTCCTGTGGTTCTGTGAGATTTGTGTAACCGCTCTCACATGGGTTTTAGGAACATGCAACTCATTATCTTGTCCATATTTACCGAGATTGATTTTAAATTAGTTGTTTGCCCCATTGCTCTCAATGGAAGACTGTTTAAGAGTCTATGTCTTCTGCTAGCTAAAAGTCTTACTGTAATTAATTAATTATTTTATAGTTAGTGCTCATTTGTTCTTGAGTCAACATTATCTGTTAACTTAAGTAACTCTTTTCTTTTCATACTCTGCATATGTATTTCCAAAGAGAGTCTTTAGAGATACATTTTCCATCCTGGCCTCCATTTTGCTAGGCAAAGCTCATTTAATTTCTTATTAAACAGACTAATTATCCTACCAGATTTTTTCTCCATCAGCTCCACTTTGAAGGCCTTTTTCTGAAACACCGTAGATAAAAGTAACTTGGAGACAGCTGAAATGAAAATAAGCCTGAAGTCAGATAGTACTCTCCAACATAATAGGAGTCTTATTTTATTGATAGTTGTTCTTTCTGTCATCTTTTAAGCTCAGGAGTTATTGCTCGAGCTTGCAGTGTATTTTGTAATTAATTAGGTAATAACTTCTTGCTACTTGATAGCCTAATGTGCAAAATATACCTGTTGAATTGGGCCTCCTGATACAAATTTCATCAGCATATAGATGCTAATTGGTGTTTTTATCTGCGGGATTCCAATGCTATCTTGATTTAAAGAAAAATCCCATTTTCAGGGTGGTCTGAGCACCAGGAATGAAATGTGTCTGTCGTATCTGCTTTACTACCCGAGAATCAACCTCACCCGATGTGCAAGTATTCCGGATATAATGGAACAACTCCAGTTCATTGGTGTTAAGGAAATCTATAGACCAGTCAGGCAAGTAAAATGTTTATGGATATGTGTAGCACCTCTATTTCTGTCTGTGGGATTACAGGGACATTTTTATTAGACCTTTATTTCTTTCTGGTAGTGCAACATGTTGCAGGGTCACTCATGTCACTTGTTTTTGGTCAATACATTGTGCTGCTACTTATTTTTCCTGCCAAATTATTTTGCATCTTTTTTTATTTTTAATAAAAGAGCAGTTTCTTCTGTTGAAGAAATAGTATTTCTCACTGCAGTTTTTTTTTCACCACACTAAAAGTTTACAAGTTTACTTCACATGTAAAAAGACCACGTATCAATGTCATATTGATGTTTCAAATCTCTCAATTTATCAAAACATATCAGTGTTTCACATATATGGAGATAATTTTGAAAGTTTAGAGTTTGGGAGCATGGGTATTGAATTACCTTGGGTAGATTTGTTGACAGTAATTCTTCAGATCCTGGAACTGTTGCTCACATATAGAGCTTAATGCTATCTTGGTGACACTCACAAAAATACACAAAAGGCGAAGAAGTTGTAAATTAGAAAAGAAATGGAGAGATTGAGAGAATATGAAGTTGTTCGTAGTAAAAGATAAATGGTAGCACCATGGATAAGCACCATGGTGGAGAGAAACGAGATAATGGAGGCATTGGAAGAATGACAAGTCAGAGGATGCAAGGTGAGTAGAGAGAAAAACATGGAAGCAGTGGTAGAAATCTAGCCAGGAGGAAGAATAGAGCTTTTTAAGTGAAGTGTTGGATGCAGGGGCTTGCAGTTCTGTGCAAAGACACTGTGCCCTGAGCCTCGGACTCCTACCATTCAGGAAAGCAGGACGCTGCATATTTTTGAGATGTAAATCCATGTTAGGAAAAAAACACCCTAGCTCATTCATCAGCTTTTCTTCGTAATAAAAATAACCCATAAGAATCTGAATATTGGACCAGTGTTCAGCCCAAATGGGGTAATATCATTTTGTTGTAAGATCTGCCTACTTCAGTGCTCCACAAATATTAAATATCCCCTCTGTGAATGGCAAGGGGTGGGGGTTGTTACCATTTAGGCAACTCAGGATCTATAATAACCACCATGAAGGGCCATGCAATTCAGCTGGCATCTCACCGCTGGGGAAAACCACAGGCTGGTGAATTTTAAACAAGGTGTTGCAGTTTCTCCAGTAAGTCAGCAGAAGTCTTGCTGTCCTTCATCATGAGAGTCCTCGGCAAGAACAAAATGCTTCCCGGTGTGTTGTTGGATCTGGCTTTTCTGCCCTTGAATGTCAGTGGGATGACATTGATGACCTGCGCAATGATATTGCTCACTAAGAGCAAGAGTGATTTCCAAAATCTAGTATAAAATTTAAATTTTGGTAGGAGATGGGAGGAAGCCCGCTACAGAGAGGATAAATGTGTGTGAATATATAAAAATCAATAAATAGCATATTTCAGTTTTTAAGCCTTCCGTACAGTGCCTAAAATTAAAGCATCTCAATAGCAGATCAGCAGTGGAAGTGATTGTAAACAGAGTGAGAACAGTCTAAAGAGGAAAGTTCCCAAATGAATGAAATGCAGAAAAATAATCAAACAATGGAAAACAGAACGCACTATTAGTGGTGAAAGGTGAATTACATTTGTATTGTTAGTTGCACTAAACTAAGGTAGTAGTAAGAATTCAAAATAAAATTGATAGACTAATAGTGTGTCATCACATTTAAATTCTTAAAGTTCACTTTCCTTATACAGTTTATCTTAACAAAAACATGTAAAACTATTATTGCAAAGTAATTTGATGTACAGGCTTACTGGTCTTAGTTCTGAAATTCATATTCAAGACAGAAGAGTCTGAAGAATGTCACAATGCAATCAATGTCTACTTCATTTTCCGCACTATTTCTATTCAAAATCTCTTAATACAGGGAGAACACAGTTTCTAAATTAGTCCTAGCTAAAAGAGTCTTTCTGAGCTTAGAAAGAAAATATTCTAACAAATGTATGCTCTCTTGAGTGTTCATTCATGATAACTGTACTTAAGGAAAAAATGCACATTTGGCCTGGGGAAATAAAGATGTTTTGAATAGAGTAAGTATGCAGACTGTCTGCCGCAAATGGAATAGTAATTAGAAGAAGAGATTATTAATGCCTCTAGTATTTATGACCTAATCCACAATTCTTGTTTCATTAAGCTCTGTCAGCCTAAGGATATGTGACCTGATACTCATCTCTCTTGTGTCAGTCTTACACAGGAATTGCTTCACTGACTCCTCCAAAGTCTGTCTTGACTTAGAGACGAAGGCAAACTGGAAGCAGGATCAAGGCACTGTGGCTCACTTTAAAACTTTTTTCCCTCAGTCTGGTGGCCCAGACAGTGGTATAAATCATGAGGAGCTGAGATGAAAGTGATTGGGCCACAATAGCGTAAAATAGGTGCTTGATTAAAATTATGTCTTCCGTGCCCAAGTGTTGAGTAGAGCAGAACTTTGGCACAGGCAGCACTTTACCCAAAGCAAGTGGGAGACAGCCCACTGCAAGATAACACAGATCTGTCTAAAGGGCTTTGAAAAGTAACTCATGCTCCAACCAAAGTATTAATCAGGCTACTTCGATAAAGTTTTAGCTGCTTTCATTCTTCCACTAGCTGTATTGGACTTTCTGTTTTTAAAAACTTGACCCATCCACCACGTTTTCATTCATCCCAGTAGTCAAACAAGGAGAAAGCAAGAACAATGGAAAAGGTTTTCTTTAGATGGTTTTTTTTTTCTCTCCTTTGTTATTATTTTTGAGTTTTCTTTACTAAATGAAAGATGAGAAATCTCTTTCCTTCCCTTTCCACGTCTTTGGCTGGCGAGAAGTGGGTTTGGCCCCACTTTTTCGTGGGGAGGATTCCCACGCGTGGGCAAATCGCTGGCTCTCTCACAGCAGCGCAGTGCGTCTCTATCCAGCCCCTGGCAAAAAGTCCCGTTGCAGCCAGCATGTAGGGACATGCCAAAACGCAATGTCCACAGCACCAGTTACTCCCATTTGATCTTTTGGCACCGGTGCCAACCAATGCATGCTAGAGCAACTCCTGTGCTAGGCTGAGTTTTGACCTGTTATCTGAGTTATGACCAGAGCTTGGCAGAGCCATCTGGAAGCAGCTTTCTGAAGGCAAACGTTTCTTTACAACGCTCTCTGCCAAGCCTAGCAGAGGGTGTGGTGCTTTTTTTTGTTTTGTTTGGGGTTTTTTTTTGAGAAGTTACAACAGAAGATCTGTTTTGTATTGCCTGTGTATTCAGTTTGTAGATCAGAGAAGAGCAACGTTAATTCTTTTTCTTAAGTTGAAGTCTTTCATTTCTAAAAGCATCTGGAGGCAAGTCCTAAACTGCTGACAAAGTTTTGTAGTTCTGTTAAAATCAATGAAACTGCATTAGTTTTCAGTAGCAGAGAACTTAGCAGAGAATGTGATATATGTGACATAATATACATACTAATAGTACATTTGTTTTTCTGAATAAATTCTCCAAAAGCTTTTCCTCATCAGTTCCAACTTAATGGCATTTATCTATTTTTTAAAACCTACTTATTTATTTTTCTTTAGGACTTGGCCTTTCATTATCAAGAGTCCTAAGCAATATAAAAACCTGTCTTTTATGGATGCAATGAACAAATTCAAATGGTCCAGATCGGAGGGTCTCTCCTATAATGAACTTGTGCTTAAACTACCAGTGAATGTGAGATGTTCAAAAACAGATAATGCAGAATGGTCGGTAAGTCTAAGTGTTGAAAAGGGGGCAACAATGCCATGAAACAAATGTGGTTTACTCTGCTTCATTGTATATGAATAAGTACCCGGTTATATGTCTTTAGACTGTTTACACGGCCATATTACATTTACATGCAATAACAAATGATGAGAATGTTTTATCAATGCTTTCGCCTAACTCGAGCATTATTTTAGAAGTATTGAAAAAGAATAGAAAAGTCGGAACTTCAATTAGCACTTGGGATGAGTAATAGGAGTATGGAGTCTTCCAGTGTGTCTGGGACTGATCAGAGGGTAACCGTATGTGTCCAGATTAGGTGACCAAGTTAAAAAGCTGTTTTCCCTTGGTGGCCTCCATTGTCAGGGACTTATGTTAGGGTCTTGTGATGGATGATTCAAAATCCCTAAATCAGGTTTCTTGTCTACGTCACTCTGTAGGGGGAAGCTCATTGACTGCATAAGGAAGCCTCAAGAATCTGACTTCTTAACTCAGGCATTTAGACTACCTAAAGTTATATGAATACTCTTCCAATATCTCTTGCTTTTTTGCTGGTCTTGTGTCTTAGAGATGGCTATAGTATTGGGCCAAAAAAGGTACATTTGGATTATCCGTTTCCTTTGTGCACCTTTGGAAGATTTTATTATAGTTTTCCTTTCCCAATTCTCTTGATGAAAAGAACTCTAAGATAAAAAATAATTCCCCAGTAAGTTATTATTTATTCTAAATGTCTCCTGGTATTTTAACAGGACTGCTGGGAAAAGCTGTCATCTTTAGTGCTGATGTGTGTTTGTAAAGAACTACTAGTGCATATAGTATTATCCCTGAAGGAGATGCTGAAAAATACATATTGCTCCTTGAACTCCTTTACAGAGTCCAAAACCAAGACTCCATTTTACTTTTTTGAGCTTTTCTGATCAGAAGAGGAGATTGTCTCATTGTACTGGCTTATCTCCTACTGCGATTTTAGGCTAGACTAACAGAGACCATGACTAAAAGATGTGAGATACTACTGATGAAATACTTCCTAGGAAAGGACCTTTGCCTCATTGTCCTCACCCTGCAAAACAGCCCACGCTATCACACGGTGCTTTCAGGTGGTGGAGAAATTGCCCTTCCTGCAGTAGTGTTCTCGGGTCTTCCCAGCATTGATCAGACTGTTCTGCCCATGGGTTGTCAATGAAATACCATGTGCTACAAGTAATCAAAGAGGTTCTCTTTTTTTCTAATATTTGTCCCACTGCAGACCTTCTGTGAAAAGTAGTTATTGACAGTACATGCCACTATTCACCAGTTTTGGTTAAACTTCTTGACCTTTGCAACTGCTGCCCAGTAGCAGCTGCGTAGCCACTCTTTCACTGATTATTTGTCAGAGGACAAGTTAAGATGATGAAAAGCACACAGAATTTTTATCAAGAGGGGATAGGTTTTTTTGTTTTGTTTTGTTTTGTTTTTTTAAATGGTATGCTGTTCCCCTTTATCTTACAGGAATAAGGAACAGTACTTACAATTTAAAGAACATAGTCAAGGAGTGAGCTCACTGGAACTGGGAGTGCTTAGGCCTTCCTTTTAATCATAGTTTCCTGTATCAAATGACTTGGGCACATTCATCAAAGCTAAGATTAGGACTCTTTCCTTTCCCTTCCCTTATTAGTGATATTACATTAAATTGGCCATCCTCATCAAAATCAAGAACAGATTTAACCTGAATGGCCAAACAATCAGTGAGTTGTTACAAGAAGGAAAAAACTTGAAGTAGAGGAAGTGAGTTGAAAATACCTTTATCCTTCTGTAGGGATGGTCCCTTGATGAGTTTTAGCTTTCTGTTGTGTTTGCTAAGATTAAGTGAATATTTAGATTTTTTTTTTCCTGCAGCGCAGGATAATTGCAACATGGAAAAAACCCAAAGCGAGCACATGCTGTGCAGGTGGGCATTCAGATCTTCAAAAATGTTTGTGTCCAGGGTCTCGCTTTTTGCATAGCTTCTTTTCTTGAATGTGTAGGGAGCACATTTAGGAAAAGCCTAGCCAAGCAGTGCACCCAAATCTCTCCAATTTCATGTCAAAACCAGGACAGGCAGGTAGTTATGTCTAATTCCATAAAAATTGCACTGAGTTCTACAGGAAGACTAAAAAGTGCTCAATATATAGAAATATGACACTGCTGTAGGTGGCCCTGCTTGAGCCGGAACATCGGACCAAATGAGCCCTAGAGGTCCCTTCCAACCTCAGCCATTCTGTGATTCTGTGAAATAAATAGGAATAACTGGAAAACAGGAACAACTGCCTTGTACATGCAAGTATAAGCCTTGTTATGTACAAATGAAGGCATTCAAATATCATCCAATATCCCTATCGCACTGTAACACTATAAACTTCCATTTTTATCTGCCAGAAAGATGAAAACAAAACCCAAAACAACCGACCAGTCCCACAAAGCAAAATAAGGTCATACAGCTCAAGCAACAAAAGCCTAACCTTGCTTTACTGGAGAGGATGCCAGTGTGTACAGCTGTTCCCAAGCTGAGAACAATGGATGTGCACACTGGATGATCGTTTGGCGTGCAATATATTAATATTTTTACTGAGCTCGATCTCTCCACAGTAAGAGTCAAAACCCCACTACAGAACTAACAATAGATTCTCATGAAAGCTGGCAAGTAGTTAGCAAAATACAGATTTCTAATCTTATTTGATGAAGCTCTGACCAATTTTTATTATTTTAATTGCAGATCCAAGGCATGACAGCTTTACCTCCTGAAATAGAGAGACCGTACAAGACAGAACCAGTAATATGCAACTCATCTTCCTGTTTATGTTGCAGTTTATTCCTCACCCTGTTGTTTGTTGTACACATCGCAGCCAGCACCATAGGAAACACTGGGCCCCTTGTATAATAATTTTTATTCAGTTGTGTTCTGTATGCCATGCAAGTTCTCATGTGTTTGCACTGTTGCTATTGTAGATTTATTTTTTTACATATTAATAAACTAAATTTGCCAGTTCCAAATAAAATATGTACTTCCTCGGAAAAATGTGGGTTTTTTGGTTTCCAGTGTAAAGTATGTATAAAACACAGTAGGTACACTGGCATGTTGCATATTGAAATCTTTTCCTGCACCATTTTGTTACACTTTGTCCTGGCTCTTTCACACGGTGTTTTCAAAACCAACTCTGTATATGGGTAAACTTAATAAACTAAAAGCAACTTAGTTAACCATATTCAACGTGGTGTGTGCTGTATTATTTTGTCTTGGTTTCTTGACATCTGCAGGTTATGAAATTATTTCTGTATGGACAGGTCTTGCAAACATGTATTTGGCCATGTCTGACTGACACCTGCCGTAAAGCTACAGGAAGGATTCATTCAGGGAGGACATTTCTGGGAGCAACACATCGCAAACCATCTCTCACCTTAAGAGAAATGAGCGCTATGGCTGTGAAAGGGATGAACCCCAAATCTCCCCGTAGGAGTCCTTCAGCTTGGCAGGGACTTCTCTCCCCCTTTTCTGTTCTTTATCTCTTGCCCAGCCCCTGGCAATTCAGTGTGTTTCTTTTGTCTTTAAGGTATTTGTACGGCGAGTAAGGCTTTGGCGAGGGGTAGGCACACCTTTGCTAGATTTGATCCGGATAGCAGTAGCAATGAAAGATCTATCTCGCAGCCAGGCTCTGGCACGCACAGGGAACCGGAGTACGAGCCTGCCAGGAGCTATTGTTAGCACATGCCGAGCATCACGATAGGCCACACCGTTGATGAACAGGTTAGTTTTGTGTAAAATTTTTTATTTGTTTGTTTATTTATTTGGAAATCCTCAACTTTTTTACTCAGATGGTGTTGGGCAGGGAAGATTCCCAAAAGATACCTGACTTACTTGCAGCCCAATGAAAGTATGCAACACAGTAGAAAAGGGCTTTGAAGATCCACAAACCCCCTTATTTTCGTAGCCACACTGCAGTTACAGTAAACTATAATTTTTCCACAGCGCTGTGTAAACTTTGCTGGAGCGTGGCTATAAAAGTAAGTTGTTTTGGATGTTGAGAGTGCTTCCCTGACCGCTGCAACACCTGCACTACAACTAACCTCTAAGGACTTAGTTACATACAGACTTTGTTACATATATTTTATGACATTGAGCACTCTTGTGCAGTATGGCGAGTCCCGATCAGATCGAGAACCTGACCGAGCTGAGATAAACTGGTTTTCTGAACGTTTTTGTTCATTGACTGTTAATGACTGATACCTATCTGTGCAATTGCACCTCTTAACGAGGGCAGGCTGTCCTAATGCAAAGAAATAGCACATAGGAAGGAAAATTAGGAGAGGATTTGGGAACTCTCTCTTCTCTATTGAGAAGTGGGAAGGAAAGCATCACAAAGCTGGTAAGGCTCCTTTGTGGGTAGCCAAAATGGCAATGTGTGTGATACTCGACACAGAAGAGAGGCGCTGAAGCAGCTAATGCCTCAAGTAGAGATGAGTATTAATGACGTATAGATTAATTTTCTAGGAGCTATTACAATCTCAGTAGAAAATATATGCACGAAGGGAGTTTAAAATGAGCCATGAAGGTCGAGGTTCACAGGGCCTACTAAATATTAATTATAAATATAATTATATATATTATATATATAAATATATATATAAATATATATATTATATATATAAAATATATATTAAATATAATATAAATATTATTATATATATAATATAATTAATTATAAATATAAATATAAATTATAAATATAAATATAATACCACTTGGGGTAACTCCCCCAAATCCTGGGAAACTTCCTCACTGTTGTTGGGCTGCTGCTTGCTCTAAATATACCTGGACAGTGGTACATTCTGTCATCCTTCCTATTGGTGCTGGATAAGGTAAGGAAAGTGTGTATGCTAAATAGCATATGGATATTTGGGGGGTCAAAACCCTGAAGTTTCAATAAAGAAATATAACGATTTAGGTATTTCCTTACTGCCAGCAGGAGAGCTATGCTTTTCTGTTTTGTATTCCTGAATAGACTTGGTTGGAAAATGAAAAACAAACAATGGTCATGGTGAATTGCAGGCAGAAAAATCTTCCAAGTGATTATTTGTACAGATCTGTTCTGAACGTGAAAAGCTAGGGCACCCTCCAGCTCAGGTATCCCAGAGTCCGGGGTGCACCTGGTTGTAAAAGCAGTCAGCGGGAGCCTGGGCCTTTCTTACACTTAAAACCATTCCTGAAGTGAGCATGTTTGAGCAGCTTTTTGACAGGGAGTGAGGGGTAAAGTAATAGGGAATGAAATGAGAAAAAGCGCATTTGCGTTGGACAGGGGAGCCCTTTCACATGCAACACGGTCTCATTTGCTAATAGACGTGGGCTACTGGCATCAGTCCTATGTTGGCTTGGTTTGCAACCAAAATAAAGAAGATCTAGGGTTATTTTCCATTCGCTTGGCTGTTCTCTGGTTTGATGCAGTTTCTTATCTACAGGGATGTCCTTTCCATGGGCACTCGTCCTAGGAACACGTGAACAGATGGGTGTTTGTTGTTGCCGTCCAGTAGGCCGCGACATGATGTAAAGCAAAGCTGGCTCAGAAAGGATGTCTGTGTGAGATAACTGCCAGTATATCAGGAAGACCTGCCGTATACACTAAAAGTTCATTTTTGTTTAACTTCCAACTGTTTTATGACTTCTGGAGGAATGGAAAGGAAAATTTTGCTTCACAGGTAAATAAAAACAGACACTGGTGATATAGTTCTGGGATACTTCCAACTAAAAGGATCCAAAGCAAATGTGAGCACGTTACATTATTAAACATAAAATAAGAAAACAAATAAAAGGTGAATGTCTGAAATTGTCACAAATTCAAAGCAATGATAGAGGTGAGAAATGCCACGAAATAACTCTATGACACTGAAGAAAAAAACAGATGGGGCAAAGAGATGCCTAGTCACAATGCACATGAAAAGCTCTCAGGCACAGATTTCTCTGGTTTTCTTTCAATATTGTGCTGTGGTAAAGCACATACTCTTGCACTGTATTGCTACTCAAAGCTTTCATAATAGTTATAGTTAAAAGTATATACAGTAAATACTGTTTTCAAGGAAACCGTAGGAGAGGAGAAGATGTTGAGTATACACTGGAAAATAAATGAGTTAGGGACAACAAGCACAAAATGATTAAACATAGTACCTCCTTTTAACAATTTTGCCATTCAAAGTTTTTCTGTGTGAAGAAATATGTTACGAGCTTCTCGTGAGAAGCTAAATACATAAATAATTTAGTGGGATAAGGAGTTGCATTCTGGAATAGCAACTGAAAATCCCATTCTCCTTAAATCAGATTTCCTACACATTGGTCCAGCTGCCTGTCAACCTGTAGACTACCTATAGATATATTATTAATACTATTTAATCCCTTTTAGTTTTGTTATTTATTCATTATGAAGCTTTCATTTAATGAACACATGGCTCTCCTCAAATATTCACATTATCTGAATCAACAACCATTTGGGATTTTGCCTGTGTGTTGTCAAACCAGGATGCAGGAAGATTGAGAAGGCAGCATTGGAGCTTGTGTAGCCCTTAAATCTGCCCCTATAGGGGAAGGTGCCATTCTCTGCTCACATATCACATCCAAGAGGTGCATCGTAGGGCCCCCGTGTCAGCCCATCTGTGCCTGCATCGCAGTGACGTCTAGGCTGGGTGCAAGGGTGGACCAACACAAGAGCGAGAAGCAGAGCTGCAGCCGGGGGGAGTGCAACTGTGCTGGGATTAATCTCTTTCACTGAGGAGGTCTGGCTTGGTAACCAGACTGGCTGGTTAGGAAGAGGGACTGTATGGCCATATTATCCCAGAGGCTGAGGCGGCACAAATTTAATAAATAAAACCTAGCAGAAACACTGGCCTCATTCTCCTCTTTCCTCCCTTCCATGCAGAAAATGACTATTTTTAGACCAATTATTACTTATGGAATGTTACAGAATTTCCACTCCTTCCGCCCTCTGCCTCTTATTTCTGAGTTTTGGTACATCCCTGTCTTTGCATGAGAGAGAGAGATAGCAAACATATCCAAAACCTGTTAGCAGAGGGGAAAGCTGGGAGAAGAAAAGGATGGCTGTGACACAGAGAGCTCTTCCAGGCTGCTTCCTCCTTCCCAACGGAGGTTTCCCCAGGCCGTGGGTACCACCGGGAGCATCAGTAACCCAGAG
Source organism: Rissa tridactyla (assembly GCF_028500815.1). Taxonomy (NCBI): domain Eukaryota; kingdom Metazoa; phylum Chordata; class Aves; order Charadriiformes; family Laridae; genus Rissa; species Rissa tridactyla. The sequence continues at coordinate 65,732,821 of NC_071468.1, forward strand.
ACCAGTGTCCTGTGGGCACATCGAGCCTGGCACAGGCTGAACAAAGGGTTGAGGACAGCCATGAAGTTTCTCTTCTTCAGCCCCTGCAAAGTGCTTGCCATGCAGGTGCCTGCTCCTGGCTGCTGAAACCTAAAGACTGGTGCTTAATGCACTCACCCAGGGTAAAGGCATGAACGTAATTTAGGTTTGTACATCAAAACTAGCACAGTAGAATATTTTCCCAGACTGAATGTTTAGTTTTGTGGTAACTGTAGTTTGCAGGAAAACTGTAAGATATCAGGCAAACATAAGATGATTTAAGATGTCCAAAAACACGACTTATAGTCTGCTTCTGAGAGCTGACCATTTTAGGATGAGTTATTGCATCCTGTTCAAAAGAAGACATGTTAAAATTCAGTACAAGCCCTTCCAAACCACTGAGCAAGAATCACGCCTATCACCACTTGAACGATCCCGCATAATCAGATGTGGCTCTCCCTGTTACCCACTCCGTTTGCATGGTATCCCCAGACCTCAATGTTAAAAGCATTTTCAACAAGTACATTTACATTGCAGTTTTTTTACAAGTACAAATGTGTCTCTCTGCTAAATACGTGATTGTTTCTCCTACTCCTTCCACTTTTCTTCAAGGTAAGATGAGTATTACCTATATGAGGTAAAGCTCATGGAGGAGCTTATTGTTCTGCACAGTGTGTGAGTGCCAACATTAAATGGTGCAAAATGATTGTTAAATGCTGTCATTAACATAATTGTTCTAAAATCTCCTTTTCCCTGGTTTATGTAACTGCAGAAGGCAGAGGAGAATAGCAACTCCTTCTTCCAGTACCTACGCTAAGTCTGACTACCTTCAAGACAACCTGTAAAAACTTTCACGACTACATGTGCCACAGCTGTAAAAATATGCAGAGAGCTTGAAGCTTTTCCCAGACAGCTGTGGTGAGTGAACCATTGACTCACAGCAACATTTGTTTGCTCCATGTCCTGCCTGTCCAGTCCTTGTAGCCCTGGTGGTGACCTGTCATCGTTTATGACTTCAGGGGTGACTTCTGTGCTGGCTGCGCACGGCGAAGTTCAAGGGCTCTGCTTTGCTCCTTGGCCATAGTGAGGACAGCTGGAACTGGCCGTGGCCACTGGCTTTTTCATGGCTGCCCTGCAAATTGCCTTGGGCCTCGATGAAATTGATAAGGAGTAGGTGAAATACGTTGCCTTGTTTTTAAAATGCACTCACAAAATTGGGTAGAGCTGTATTTTAATACGTGACGGGAACTCTGAACTGAAGAAACTGTGTAGTTAGATTGTAATATATACTACATGGATTTTAAATATGCATGGCTGCTGAATGCAAAGGTGTAAAGAAAGTGGGACTTTTTAACAGTGCAAAGGAGGATAGTTGCTCTGATATACAGGGAGAATGTTCAGTACCCTGTGAATACCTGTCTTAGAAGCAAAATCTTCATCATAACATATAACCATCATGCACGGCTAGGAAGGTTGATGAGCGGTATAGAGGTGGCTGATTAAATACTTGTTGGAGTGTCCTTTTAAAATTATTGAAGTTTAAACTGTACTGTTAAGATTTTTAAGAAGGTCTTTTGAATTGAATATCCACCTTTTTAGTTAAATGCAAACAAACCCTAAATAAAAGACTTCTGAAGGAGGAAGGGCGGTATGCTGGCAGCGTGCAACTGATAATGCTACAGGCTCAGATGGTAGCAACTACCTTATCACCACTTGCTTGGAATAAAATCATGGTGTGATTCTTTGCTTGCTCTCCTGACTGGAAGAGTCCAGAATGGACAGAACACGGCTTGTGTTAGCTGGGACAGGCAAAAGTTTTACTCTTACCAACTTACTAAGATTAAACTATTTCTATTTAATTTTATTTTAGTTAAACTCTTTCTATTATGTCTTTAATTATTAAGATCTTGTCCAGATCATACTGCAGGAATCAACTTTTATTATACCATAGGCAGCATAGAGACAACTAACTAAATAGATATATATTACAGCAGTTCTCAGCTTGCAGAGCATGTTTTTTTGGGAGAGGGTTGACCATCTATCTTTTAATATCACAACCTTTTAATCACTGAAAAGATACAGAATATGCAGTGGGACATATTTGTATTTTAAGCCTCAGATGCTTAAAAGCATATGTGGGTTGTTTGGTTTTTTTGTACTTACTGCACAAAAGGCAGTCTTTTAGTTTTATAAGCCTGAGCAACCATTTCTTCAGCACATTGTCATTATTTAATCATGATTTAAATTCCCTATTTGCAGTGATTTTTAAGAAAGATAATGGTAATTTTTCACTGGAAATATCTGATCTCTTGAAAGGAAACCTGGCAAAATCCAAGGTGCTGACTCCTTCCTCTGCTCTAACCTAAGGACCAGGTAATAAAAAGTTCTTACAGCTTGACACAGTACCGCGAAGAGCCCTGCTTTGTGACTGAGCAAAAATAATCTGAGAATCACAAATGGCTCTCATCTCAGGTTTATTTAAGCATAGATTATCAGTAGCATAGAAAATACCTATTTCATCAAAGCGAATAGCATTTCTGTGGGTGTCCTGTTGGTTTTACTGAAAATTTCTGCTCTCCGGACTAAAAGAGGATGTTGTGTAGTATATTTTCCTTTTTCACTGCTTGTCCTAAGGTTGTATGGCTGGCTTGTCATCAGTGGATGTCTTAAGATTTTTAAGGGGATAGGGTTTGAAAGCTTCGTCACAACCTGTACAAAACCTTGCAAGGCATTTCTGAGGAATACAGCAAACTTCTATAAATATCTATGTCTTTAGACATCAAGTTACAAGTCCGCAATATGCTGTGAAAGCCATAAAAGCTGCTCAAGTGTTGGCCATTATTTGTGGCATCATGTAGTAAATCTGGCAGAAGCTATTCCCAGATTGTGCCTCTCTGGGGAGACTGTAATTGAAATACTGAACCTGGACACATTTTTAGACTTGACAGGTTGGATTCAGTGCTGATGGAAGCTGACACAAATCCATTATAGGGCTATGTGAGTCTACCTCATCCTTCAGCAGCAGAGGATTTGGTCCTTCAAGGCTGGCAAGATTTAGAAAAGCAGGTCAGAAAGCTGAGAAATGCACGACAGGAAGCAGATAGCAGGGAAAAAAAATTAAAGATAAATATGTCCAGCTGAACATACCTCCAGAGGTCAGTGCTTTCAGCTAGGGTGCGGGAGAACTAAGCTGTAGAGAGAAGAGATCCCTGTATATGAAATCTGTGGGTATTTTTGAAAGGCATGATGGAAAGAACAAGTGGCTTTGTATCTAATGCACTGAACCAAGCCTAGGGCTCCCGGGTTCAGTAGCCTACCAATGCCATCGCCAGAAATATGTGTGCAGTTAAACCAATACACACTCCAAACACCTCCAGACAGGGCGATGGTGGATAAGTCTGAAAATGTGCATGTGGGAACTGGATACCGCAGAGATAAGAAAGGTGTAGGGTGTGTATTGGTACAGAAGAGGAGAAGGAATTATTAAAGGGAAATTGGGACAATTAGGCAAACTAAAATGGTGGAAGGCTGGAAAAGACTGTTAGCCAAGACTTCCTGATGATGAAATCTGTCCAATTGTTTGTTCATTTCCTATGTGAAGTCCCAGGGCTTTATTGTCTGGGAAAGGGAATCTTAGATTTGACAAAAACTGTCTACTTTATTGAACATTCCTGTATTGGCAGGGGATAGTCCACTAACCAGATAAGAACCTTCCCTTGTAAGTAGAAAGATAAAACCTGCCTTTTCCAAGAACCTCTTTTTTTTCGGTAGGTGTATTTTTGCATGCATCATGTTCATAACCAAAACCATGTTAAAGTACTAGTATCTGTTTGCCAAAATTGATACTCAGAATGTTTTTTTCCTGTTTGTATGTTTGTTTGTTAATACAGGTTCAAAAATTGTGTCTTTATATATTTGTTTTTAAAAAGTGTTTGTATCACATTGGAACAGGTTAGAAATTTTGGAAACTGCGAGTTGGCCAAAAGATTTCATATTGGAAAAATTTATGCATTAAATTCACTAGTCAACCTCAACCTCAGCACAGACAATAGAATAGATCCTTCTATACGGTGTCTTCTCTAGAGTTTAATTTTCACTAAAACCTCTCAGTTTTCAAATTCTGCACTAACAGGAAAAGTAGGGCTGTTCCCTTTCAATCCATACTTGCTGGACTAGGGGTTATCTTCGTTTATTTGGTTTTAGTTCCCGGCTGTTTTGCTACTATAATTGCCTTTCTCTGGCTTCCTTCCGTTCCTTTCCCTGTTCTGTGGCCCTGGCTAGAATTTTCCTATTCCTCCACCACCTCATCACATATAACACCAGATCCTTGCTGATCTTGCTTTTACTGCTAAAGCTTTCATTTCTATTTTGTCTCCTAAGAGGAAAAGCCACTTACTTCTCGCTGACTGGCATAAAGAAATAGTTATTTTGCCCGTTCAGCCCTGATGACTACCAGAAGAAGGATGCTGCTCCTGCCTGCAGAGTGGGGTAACGGCAGAGAAGGAATTTTAAAGGGCTTAATTCTGGACTTGGTAGCAAGTAGTTGTCACCTTCCCCATGCTATGCTGTGGATCTGCCCCTCTATGCCCACCCACTAGCCTTTTATCAATGTGCTGTTGAGATACCCAGGCACGTAAAATGGACTTGCCAAGCACAAAGCAAGATGTAGGGCTTGTACAAGACAAGCTGTTCACTTCTTTTTATGGTCCCATACTAGCTGGTATGACTACTTAATTTGTAGCGGATGGAGGACTCTTTCCTATAAGCAGGCAAGTACTTCTTTTTTTTTTTTTTTCTTCCTTTTGCGTTTTCCTCCTCAATTTTGCATTAAAACTTGAAAAAAAAAACTTGAAAAGACTGAAAAAATAACTGCTTATTGAACAGCACTCTCTGCTGCCTCCTGAGAGATTTGCATGTGATATCTGCTTTAAGCTTTTCAAGGGTGAAACAGACACTTCATAGGATGGGGGAAATGCTCTTTTCTGACAGGGAGCTAGAGGGGATGGTGTTAATGGTCTTTGATGCCAGTCCTAAAGCCTGCTGTTTGCTCTCCCAAGCACGGGGGAGAGCTCAATAGTAATGAAGGAAAGGAGGGGGGGGGCTCTGCATTAAAACCCATCCTCAGTCCCCACCTGGATAATCTCCTACTGAAGTAGCATCCTGTGCAGGAGTCGGAGGGGAGGAGCTGACATCAGGCAACACCAGCAATGGGCTCTGTCAGCACACTTGAGAAAATACCTTTACAACAGCAAAAAAAATAGCCCACCCAAACATCTGCCTTCTTCAAATAAAAATCTTTTTTACTAAGGTCTTGTCCAGGGACAAAAGCTGAGGCATTTTATGTGTAAACTATTACATCTTCTTTAATCTATACCAGTATAAAAATATTTGCAGTGGCTGGCCTACTCCCATAAGGAAAAGGAAACAAATGGTACTAAAAAGGTGCACTGGCACCAAGTGGTAAAGTGTTTTCTTAAAGTGTTTAACCCACTCAGAGTTAAAGCAAAACTGCTATGCAGGCCAAAACTCATCACTAAAAAAGCATCATTTAAACTCCGCGTTTAAGCTCAATCACATAAATAGCAGTAGCTGAGAGCGTCGGACAGCCCCCACATGAAAGGAAATTTTAAAAAGCAGAATAAGTAAAACAGAAATAGGAAAGAGAGATTTCGAATTGAAGCCCTGCCATCTTGTGGTACCACGGGAGAATAACTCCGGCGCCGGGGCGGCCACTGCCGGCCCCGACACCCCGCAGCGCGGGGCGGCTTTTCAGCTCCGGCTCTTGAGCAGAGCATCGCCGCTGGGACGGGGGCGTCCGCATCACCGCCCCTGGCCGGAGCCGCCCAGCAGAGAGGGACGTTTTCTCGGGGCGCTGCTCCTGCTGCGGCAAGATCCCCATCAGCCCCGACTGCTGGGTTTGAAAGTACCACATAACAGGTGTTTAAAGAAATGGCAGGCCGCGGGATGGGAGAGGCAGGGATTTAAATACTGTAGCATTTCAGTACTCACCTAATGGGACCTATAAAAAGATTTTCATCAGTTTTATCTGCCTATTATTTTATTTGTCTGTTTCATCTCTATCTTTCCACCGGCACACAAGGTGCTTACTCTATGTTTAGAAATATCATACGTGTTTGGGGTTGCCTAATCACTCTTGGGGTGGGTGTCTCCCCCCGTCACTCCCCGTGGGGCTGATCACTCACCCTGGGATGCACAGGGATGCCCCCTGGGATGCCCAGGCAGTGCCCCTTCTCTCTGATGGATTATTGGCATTCCCCACAGGCATCACACCTCTGTGCTCCCCCTGTGTATGGAGATGAGGAGTCACGTAGCAATGTACCTTTTCCTAGGCTGAATAAGCAGCTGCTGTATTACTTAAAACCTTCCAGCCAGTTCTTAACACTATTCACTATTTCCCACTGTTTATTCTCTACAACTGATGAGGCAGAGATCTTGTATGAACCACAGCACACGATGAAAAGGCACACATGGGGCAGAGCCAATCTCCCACTGCCTGACTTTGCAACCTTGGGAGATGTTCTTCAAGAACATTTTTTTTTTTTCCCCTGCATTTTCATCTTTAAAAATAACAAGGAAAGATGATCAGAGAGATGCCACTGGGTGCTACCCATGGAAATGCCGACTGCTCTTCCCAGATGTCAACAATTCAGCAGCCAAATGCCTACAGTTCAGTTCCTTCTGGACAAGGAGACAGAAGCATCTGCAATTTTTGGCCACACCGGTTTGAGCAGCCAGGGAGCGGTGTGGGAGACAGCCCAAAGCTCCCTGGTTCATGCAGATTGCTGCAGCTGGGGGCTGGACCAGCAGGTGGGTCAGGACACATGGCACCCTGCAGCGGGGGCAGGCGCGGGTTCGTGCTGTGCTCGCGTGCTCTGAGATTGCATTTCCAAAACATGAGCTTGAGAAAGAGCGGGGCGCTCGTTGTGGCTGGAGGCTGGCGGCTCCTGCAGGGGTTTGCTCAGCAGCGGCAGGTAGATGCCAGGGGAAAAAGATGCATCACCCAACAACAGGTTTGACAGACATCTGCTGGCATCAGCCCAGTGAGGAGAGGCTGCTGGACTTGCTGGTTTACCACATAGACATGAGAGCATGCTCTAAGCCCACCGGTACCGCCTGAGCACCCCAGCCTTTGTGCCAAGACCAATTTCCACTCCAGGTTTCAAGTCAGAGGGGTTGCTTCAGTGCCTCCAGGGAAAAGCCACCAGAACATTGTTACTGTGTGAAAAACAATGTATTTTTAACTAACCTCTTACTTGAAAAGCCGTGAATCATTTTGGCTGAGTTTTTCTGCAAATAAAGCAGCTTGAAGCAGACACTAGACATGGAAAATGTTGTCCAAATAAAGAGTTCAGAAAAATTACATGGAACTGAGAATAGGACCTGCAAAAGGGAAATGATGGGGAAACTTTAGTAGTAACTGATGCTGTTAAGCAGTTTTACAATAAACCTACAGGAAACATGAATAATTCAACAAAGACCTTTTTTTGTTCTTTTTCACCTTTTTTCTTCAATGCTGATTTTTTACCTCCTGCCTAACTCATCTCCTGTGGAGATATATAGCAGTACCTGAGACAGATTAGTGTACTTTTACAACTCCCTTCATAAGCTAATATAAAATATTACCACTCATTATGATCATCCTTTTCTCCAGCATTTTTATTACACGCGGAAGAATTGGCAAATTTTTTCTAAATTGTGATTATTAGAAGTGAGAATAACTAAGAACTTGAAATTCAATATTTTTCTTGGGTATCTTACAGACTTAGCCAGACTTTACCACACAGGTTTATTCTTAATTCTGTTGTGAGTTTTCCAGTCAACAAGTCTCATGCTGGTTTTGTGTTATGAAAAAGCAGACTCTGAAATATAAATCACCTGGAAAATGATGTATCACTAGAAGTTATAGTTTGCCTACCTTTCGTTCCTGCTCTATTCTCAAGTAATTTTGTTATAAAAGAGGGTCAATGCTGATAATATTTTATCTTCTTTTTTAATATAGTAGGTGAAGGAAAAGTTACTTGGAAAATACTGCATATTGTTTATATTATATCACCGCTTCCTTGGAAAAGGCTCCTGCTTGCTCAAATAACATCGAAGTAGTGGAAAATGAAGACTTTTGGAGATGTGCACGATATGCCTAAATCCACCTCCTCACTGCCTGTCCTGGAGAGAGCGTCCCCCAGCCCCCTGCCAGCACGGGACAAGGGCAGCTGGCTGCCTGCCTTCTTCCACAAACCAGAGCCTGGATCACAAAAACAAAGCCAGCTTGTTATTGCCTCCAGAGCTGAGACAGCAGGACTGAAGGTGAGAGGGACTCTTTTATCCAGTTCTGTAACTTTATTCAGCTCGTTCGGACTGGGATTTGGACTGCTTTCTATTCATCTTCCTTTTCTGTTCCCAGCCCGGTGCCCCGGGGGGTAGGTGACTGGACACACAGGCTCCCTCATCTCCCTCTGCCTGTTCCCGTGCTGCAGGCAGCCAGGGAAAAAGTATGAGTGGGCATTGCATCAAGGGAAAAGTCGAGCTCATGACATCAGAGGTATGATCATAGGAACAAAATCCCTATTCAAGGTGAAAAACAGGGTCAATGTGTAGCCTTGACTTCCATACAGAGCCCAGCTGAGAACTATTTTAATCAAATACAATAAAACTAATAAAGATTTATGCTGCAGCTGTCAGCAGTGAAAGGACTCCATTCTCCTTCCTCCCCTAACAGATCTCTGGTGGTAACTGGAGTTCACCGACGAGCACCCAACAAACCAGCTCTCCTCTTCCAGGGCTTGTTTGGCAGTGCTTTAATACTCCCACACAGAGAAGCTGGGAAAGCGTCTAGCCAGTTGTATCGTTTAAAACAAAAAGGTAAATTAGAAAATGCAAGACAGAGTACTTCAGCACAGCCACAGACAGTTAAACAGTAGACAGGCTGGACGACAGCACATCATCATTTTGCTCACTGTTTTGACTCTCTGATTCTCAATATTTTCTTTTGGTTAATGGGAGGTTAACGTACCCCTGCCCACTGCAGGGTTGCTGCAGATGAGGAGCATCACTACAGTGGCAAGGGGCTGCCAGGACGCTCGCTTCCCTGCAGCAGCTTTCCCAGATGCCAGTATCAGCCGCTGGCACCCATCCTTTCTGTGGCTGCAGCCCTGACGGAGACATCCTTGCATCTTTAAGCTGAAAGCAGAACTGACAAGTGTGGCAAAAGTTACGCTCAAGGGAATTTGTTATGAACTGGTCTAAGGTGCTCACTAAACATTTATACATCACCTTTCAGACCATGTAATTCTCAGGCAATTAATCACCCTCCCTGAAGATAATTATGCCCTTTTCGCTGTAATATTTTCCCCTCTTTAAACTCACATTCTTTCCTTTCTTTGGGCAGGCCAAGAAATGTCATTTTCCATTGGAACCAGTGAATTAATTAAGCTGGTGTCTGTTAATTCATGCTTTCCTCAGTCGACTTAGAAAAGGTTGTTTCCTAGGAGTTGCAGAGGCTCACAGGGCTTGTTTTGGAGTCTTCTGTTTGCGCACTCCTCGCGTCTTACTGACACTGCATCCTTCTCCAGAGGTCTGTGGAGGTAGTCACCCTCCAAGTCAATAACGCAGTTGCGCTCCAGGACTATAGAGTTTGTCAGGAAAAATAGCTGAGTAAGGTACACTGGCTGCTGCCGATCAGCTGTGTTTATCTAGACTGAGTTAATAAATATGACCGAGTCAAGATGGTGAGTCTACTGTCTGTGGCAGCTGGCCAGGAGCTCCTGGGCAAAGAGAAGCTCAGTGACACAGGAAGGCAAAAGGCGAATGTTTGCTGTTGGTACACAACTGCTAAAATAACTTACGCAGATCACAGTGGGCTGAACAATCACCAAGGCTGATATGATGACCTAGGAAAAGGCTGGCATCCTGGTAGGATATCTGGAAAAATAGGGGGATTTTTTTTTCTTCCTGTTTTCTTCAAGCTGCAGTTTGGAAAAAAACTGCAAAAGCAGTCTGATGGGGAAAATATTTTCTCTGTACCAGGGCTGTCCTGATAGTAAATAATCAGTAGCAAATGCTACCTTTCTTCTCTGCCTCTCTTTCTCTTTTCCCCTCTCTTCGTAACACCCATGCTCTATTTTTCTCTATGTACACACACACAGAGGCGTTGTTGAAGAACCAGTAATCTTTGTTATCTGTAGGATGCTGTTTCTCTCACCATGTATCTATCACAACGCAGTACCGACTGACTGGCTTACTGTAAGCAGGACTGCAGCACACAAATAATGCTGCCGGCTAAGGCCCTGGGCTGGAAACCGGAGTTGTGCTAAGAGATGGAGAAAAGAGAGAACTGGATATCTGGCAGCCTCTGACTAGCAGTCAGCCTGAATCACTCACTGCTTCCTTGAAGTTTCTTGGACTTTTCTCGTGCACCTGGATGCAGACCGAGTCAAGATGTTCTGTCTGCGTCTGAGCTTACCCAGACAGTCTGTGATCTTCAAGTTGGTTTAAACCAATTTTAAATTAGAGCTTTAGCCACCCTCTTCTCTTTGTCTGTATGAGTTTCTCTTTTAATCACAAGTATTGCAGAACAATTTATTTTAAAACATGTGAAAATACACTTCATTTAACCTCACTGAAATTAATATATGACCACTACTGTAGCTAGACGTAGAAGTTTTGCAAAGAGCAAGCTTAAAACTGTACAAGAAAGAATTATAATATCTTATACTATGTCTCAGGAGCGTATTTAGAAGGTAAATTTTGATCCTTTTCAAGACAGATAATCTGAGGCATCCACATTGACAACAACAACAAAACCAATTAAAAACAGCAAGAAAAACATCCAAAGAATTTGGCTTCCTGAAATTTCACATGACAATTTCAGGTCATCTTCCTACTGATTGTCTAATGAAGTAACTGGTCACTTACTCACTCCATTTCCTCAAAGGGAATTTTCATGCCCTGGACTTCTGACAGGCATGCGTTACTTGTCCCAAACTGGACGCTCTAAAGCACTGGCAAGGAGAACTGGTAATAATTTTTGAAAAATATATGTATACCTACACCTTTGCATATATTCAGAAACAATTCTGATTCAGTCTCATGAGGACTACTAGCACATATAACCTTTAAGAAACAGCCTGCAGGCTCTACATATAATTTCTTATTCACATTTACTGCACCATTCATGACTTTGTAAATCTCTATTACTCTCTCACTCAACCTATCTAGCCTGTCTACTCACTCACTTCTCATTTGGAAGCCCCTGTATATCTCTGATCACCTATAACAGCTTGATGATGCTCAGTTCTTCACAAGATTCTCATGTATTTTGAAGCATGTTGTCTCCTGTGATTGTATCACATTTGTGCATGAGTTTACTACATCTGTTCTCTACCATAGCTCCTACCAGTTCATATCAACTGGACATCTTGGCCTGTACTCCCTGGCCTGCTCATGGAAACTTTTAAAATTTCTGATTTTAAAGATTCAGAGAAACCTATTTTAAAACCCTCTTTCCATTCTTCTGGTTGTGAGGCTTTTTTTAAATGATACATGATATACTGTAGGCATCACAATAATAATTCAGTAAGTCCACAGTTGAATTCCCTTTGACTACTATCATTTGGTCTGGACTTTGTAGTGAAGGGAGAAGTAATAACCCTGAAACTTAAAACCGAGCACAGGCTTCAGAGTGAAAATATTTGGGGCAATCACCAGAAAATGATTGTGCCTATATTTATGTTGCATATTAGATGCAA